>NC_141685.1:57187045-57848025 GCF_964263255.1 Lissotriton vulgaris
TTGTGCTTAGGCGAGAAACATGTTGACCACACAAAATGCACTTTAGTCCTGTATCGTGACGTGGAATCCTAATTTCCAGCGATCACAGGCTATCTCTTGATTTTACTTGTGGCAGAGGACCACCAGAATAAATTGATCTCCGGTACCTTGTGCCACATTTTAACCTCACTCACACTATCCTCTTCCTCCTGGCGCCTCACCCACACTTCACCCATAGGCAGTTGGATAAAAGATCTCCGCTAAAGAGCCCCTCTTTGAGGTGAGCCCGTTGGACATTGCACCGCCTGCCCAACGAGGAGCACTGCCGATGATGAAGCATGACACTCGCAAGGGTGGGTGAGGCCATTATATCCAACAAATTGGATACCCAGGGTAGTCCTCAACTGAGCACTATCCCTGCCATTCCCGTGACCGCTGTCTTCTCCTTCTTTCCTCTTTAGGAACGGCCCGGTCGCTTTTGTTAGTTACTGTCTTTGGGGCTTTGACTGTGGCTGGACCTCCCATTCTCATGTTTCCGTGAATGGTAATTTGAGCCCTAGGATCGGCCCAGTCGCTTTTGTTAGTTGCAAACAAAGCAATAACACGGACCGTGTACTAGGAGAATCTGATGCAAAGAATGCAATGAAACAGGCTGTGTACTAGAAGAATCTGATTCAAACAATGCAATAACACAGGCTGTGTACTAGAAGAATCTGATGCAAACAATGCAGTAACTCAGGCCAGCCACTAGGAGAATCTGACGCAAACAATGCAATAACACTGGTCAGGCACTAGGAGAATCTGACGCAAACAATGCAATAACACAGGCCAGGCACTAGGAGAATCTGACGCAAACAATGCAATAACACAGGCCAGGCACTAGGAGAAACTGATACAAACAATGCAATAACACTGGTCAGGCACTAGGAGAATCTGACGCTGTTGGACAGGCCACATGAAGGGCCGCTCTCCCCCGGCCCAACCAGGCCCGAGTCCAGGCCCACAAGTACCACACACCACCATTGCACGTCCTCTGTCCCCTCAGAGACCCCTGCCCTCGAGCATGTCAACCTCGTGGGTCCGATCCACTGCCGGCCCTCGCGCCCATCCTGGGGCGCCATCTTGTACCATCCACCACGAGGCCGCCTGGCCCCCGATCGACCTCAACCCTGGGCCTGGCCCGGCCTCAGACATCCCGGCACCACCATCCACCCAGGAGGTGAGCGGGCTACTTGGCAAGTCAATGGGAGAAAGAGGTGTCGATGGCTCTCCCCCGCCAAGTGCCGCTCGCCCATCGCCTCCCCGGGCGCCGGCTCCACCCCCCTGCTGGGTGTCTGGACTCCCTCATCCCGGACCTCCCGACCTCCAAGTGCGAGGGTCCGGACATCAAAGCACACCAGCCCTATAACTGGGGCAGCTCCAGAGCAGGAAGGCAGTTGTATCTTGGAGTCGAGAGACGCAAAGAAGAACTCATCCTTGACGGACTACTGGCGCTGCCGTAGCTCTGTCTTGCGCACCATCGTCTGGCCTGCTGGTGCTGCCGCAACCTTCGTAACCTTCATATCCTTCATCGTCGTCGGGACCTGCTGGCGTGGCCGCGGACCGTTTGTAACCATCATCTTCATCGGGACCTGCAGGCTCCGCCGCGGACCGTCGTTTCCTTCGTCCATCTCGGGACCTGCTGGCTCCGCCGCGGCCCGATCATCTAGAACGCCAAGCTCGAGGATTGAGAGCTATTTTCATCTTTTTGGTAACAAGACTGTCCCGCTACCCTTTTCCCAAACCAGAGACTAGAATCGAGGGGACCCCTGAGTCCAGACCTCCTTGTACCATTCCATCGTAAACTTAAAGAATTGCCTATAAAGTCTCGTTGAACTTTAACCTTGTGTGGTGTCCGTCTGTGGGGGGGAAGTTACTTGTCTGTACGATCGCTGGAGACGGCTCTCCCCGGAGACCTCTCCCCTTATCCTCGGCCGACCCTCCCGGTCCGTCTAACATTGGTGGCCAGCGGCGCGATCCGAATCACCGCATAAACGTACAGAGAGTAGCTCACCCCACGACGAAATCACAATGACAACTAAAGAAAGCGGATCAACCGAGAAGTTCCAGATGGAGAAATTGGATGAGTACAGCCATCGTGAACTAAAACAATTCTGCATCGAACTAGGTATCGCTACCACCGGACTAAGTACCAAAGACGATTTTAAGCATGCCCTAGAGTCTTGGGCAGAAACCGGGGCCGCCGGAACCCCCGATCAGAGCACCGCAGCAAAAACCACCACGGCCCCTGAAGAGCAAAGAACGGGTCTCTCGCAAGACGAGATCCAGGAAAGAGAAAAAACCCGACTACACGAGCTGGAAATGGCCCGACTCAAAATGGACATTGAGCTTAAGTTGGCCGAACAAAAAATCAACTTAGAGCACCTGCGTCTCCGAGAAGAAAGAGAGGAGAAACAGAGACAAAGGGAGCTCGAGGAAAAGAAACTAGCGTACGAACACGAGCGGAACCTAGCTGAGATCAACCTACGCAAGCAGAATAAAGGAGTAGGGGTGCCCGAGCAACCCCACTCCCCAGGGGCAACAGAGAAAAAGGTACACATCCCCAAGGATGTCGTTCGAGAATACTTCCGAGAGGACGACATCCAGCAATGGTTTAAGGCCTATGAAATCGCTATGACTGCACACCGGATCGATAGAAGCGATTGGGGAGCCGGTCTATGGGGGAGATTCCTCAATGAGGGCCGCGATGCCCTGCTACAGCTCCCGGACCACCAGATGACCTCCTATGACCATATGAAAGCTGCACTCCTCACCCGCTATGGCCTCACACCCGAAATGTACCGTCAGAGGTTCCGAGACTGCACCCGCATCCCGGGTACAACTTGGGTGGACTATGTAAACTACTTTAGCCGAGCCTTCGAGGGCTGGATCAAAGGAAGCAACGTCACAACCTACGAACAACTGTTTAATCTTATGGTATGGGAGCATCTGTCGAACAATTGCTTCATTGAACTCCGCCAGCACCTCCTCGACAGCAAGTTAACGGATCCCCGGCAGCTCGCAGCCGAAGCTGACCGGTGGGAGATCACCAGAGTGGGCCGGAATGGGTCCTACGAACAGAACCGGAACAACAATGGTCAGCACCGTCCCCGAGGGGGAGGAGGGGGCCAAGGACGAGGAAGAGACAATGCCCCGGTCGCCCCCGCTACCAGCACCACCCCCCGGCCAACCGGGGCAGCACCCCGGCGCGACCGGGTTACCGAGCCAATGTTACGTGCCATCGATGCCAACGAGTCGGCCACTATGCGAACGACCCAAACTGCCCCCAGTACCAGAGCCCAAGGCCCCGCCAGGTAGCTGCTGCTGCCCTAGGGGAGGAACAGATCACAGAGGAACAAGAGGAATATGAACAAGAGCATCAAGAATGGGAGCCAGCCGCCATGGCCCTAGCCTGCTTAGGGGGGAGAGACATGGTCCCGCGGGTCCCCCTACCCGCTAACACCCAGAAGTACAGCCAATGGGTGAGCATCAATGGACGCCGGGCCGAAGCCCTTCGTGACACCGGGGCCAGTGTAACAGCCGTCCGCTGTCACCTGGTGACCCCAGAACAATATCTACCGAACATTCTCTGCCCGGTACGTTCAGCCGATAACTCAGAAAGTCTGTGTCGGATGGCCTGCGTCCCTTTCGAATGGGGAGGGGTCTCCGGCATGTTGAAGGTAACGGTCCGAGACGATGCCCCCGTAGACTGCCTCCTGGGGAATGACCTTGAAAGCTCTCCGTGGGCAGCCGTAGAACGAAGAGAACACCTGGGGATGTTAGGCGTCCCAGACTGGGCGTGTGTCACCACCCGGTCCATGGCCGCCCGTGCCAACCACCGCCCAGAAGAACCCGAATGGCCGGCGCCACCGCCTCCGGTCGCCCCAGCCGAAACCACCGACCATGACGTCCCCCCCGAACCAGCTCAACCTTCCGACCTCGCTAACCTCGACCAGTGGCCTCAAGAGGGGGGGCCCACGCAAGAGCAATTTCGCCAGGAACAGAAGACCTGTCCCTCCCTCGAGGGACTCCGCCAGCAAGCGCTCGCCCAAAGCGCAGGGGATACCTCCGGAACTCACTGGGTCTACTGGGACAATGATCTGCTGTACAGTGAGCAAAGAATCGCAGAGCTGGGGGCCAGCCGAGTACTAGTGGTGCCGCTCCGTTTTAGAGACTTTCTGCTAAACCTGGCCCACGATGTCCCCCTAGCAGGACACCTGGGACAAGATAAAACCTACAGTCGCCTAGTGACCCACTTCTTCTGGCCCAAAATGAGAAACGATGTACACCAGCACTGCCGATCTTGCCCCACGTGCCAAGCCAGTGGAAAGAGCGGCCGCAAACTAAAGGCCCCCCTGCAACCTTTTCCCGTGGTCACCACCCCGTTCGAGAGGGTCGGGATAGACATCGTGGGACCCCTGGACCCGCGTACCAAACAAGGCCATCGATTCATCTTGGTGCTAGTGGACCACGCCACCCGCTACCCTGAGGCTGTTCCCCTGCGGACCGTGACAGCCCCGGTAGTCGGCCGGGCTCTGATGGGGATCTTCTCCCGGGTGGGCTTCCCCCGAGAAGTCGTCAGCGACAGAGGCACGAACTTTATTTCTAAATATATGAAATCCCTCTGGCAACAGTGCGGGGTTACCTACCGATTCACGACCCCCTATCACCCTCAAGGGAACGGACTCGTTGAGCGGTTCAAACGCACGCTAAAAGGGATGATCGGGGGGTTGGAAGAACCCCTCCGTCGCCAGTGGGATGTGCTGCTACCGTGCCTCCTCTTCGCCTATCGGGAGGTCCCTCAGAAATCCCTGGGCTTCAGCCCGTTTGAACTGCTATATGGACACCCAGTGCGGGGACCACTCAGCCTAGTCAAAGAAGGCTGGGAGATGCCCCCGCTAAAGAACCCTCCAGATGTCTTCCGGTACCTCCTAACCCTCCGCAACCAGACCCGGCGGTTCAGGGAGCTGGCGAAAGCTAACCTAGAGGCCAGCCAAGAGGACATGAAAAAGTGGTATGACCGGAATGCCTCTTCCATTGAATTTGAACCTGGCCAACAGGTATGGGTGATGTCCCCCACCGAGCCATGCGCCCTGCAAGACAAATGGACGGGGCCCTTCAAAGTAGTCGAGCGCAAGGGCCCTGCCACCTATCTCATCGACATGGAATCGCCCCGGAACCCCCTCCGGGTCCTCCACGCTAACAGACTGAAGCCCCACTTTGTGCGTACAGAACTCAGCCTCCTGATGGCCACAGACAATGGGGCTGAAGAAGACTCCGAGCCCCTCCCTGACCTCCTACGGACTCGGGAGCAAGACGGCTCCGTGGATGGGGTCCGACTCTCGGAGGCCCTCACCAGAGAGCAACACCAGGAGTGTCGAGTCCTCCTGTCACAGTTCGCCAGCCTGTTCTCCCTCACCCCAGGTGTCACTTCCTGGTGTGTGCACGATGTGGACACGGGGGACAGCCCCCCTATCCGCCACCGGGCCTACCGCGTGCCAGATCGGGTACGGGCCTGCATCCAGGAAGAAGTAGCCAAGATGCTCGCGCTCGGGGTCATCGAGCCCTCAGACAGCCCCTGGGCCAGCCCTGTAGTACTGGTCCCCAAAGCAGCTGCCCCCGGCACCACACCAGAACTCCGGTTCTGCGTTGACTACCGGGGCTTGAATGCGGTCACCAGAACAGACGCACATCCCATCCCCCGGGCAGATGAACTAATCGACCGCATGGGAGCTGCCCGCTACCTCAGTATCTTCGACCTGACGGCGGGCTACTGGCAAATCGGCCTCACACCCCGGGCGCAAGAACGCTCTGCCTTTTCCACCCCCGATGGCCATTACCATTTCACAGTCATGCCCTTCGGCATGAAGAATGCCCCAGCAACATTCCAACGGCTCGTCAATCAGGTCCTGGCGGGGCTCGAAGAATTCAGCGCCGCCTACCTAGACGACATCGCTGTATACAGCCACCATTGGTCCGAACACCTCCACCACCTCCGAACAGTGCTGCAAGCCCTTCAGCGAGCTGGCCTCACGATCAAGGCCAGCAAGTGTCAAATTGGGCAAGGGTCTGTAACCTACCTCGGGCACCAGGTGGGAAGCGGCCTGGTGGCCCCTCTGCAGCTAAAAATTGCCGCCATCCAATCCTGGCAGCCCCCCATCACCCAGACCGAAGTACGAGCCTTCCTGGGCCTCACGGGCTATTACCGAAGGTTCGTGAAAGACTATGGTACGATGGTGGGGCCCCTCACAGAACTCACGTCAAAGAATCAGCCCAAGAAAGTCAACTGGACCCCCGAGTGTCAAGCTGCATTTGAACAATTGAAAGCCGCCATGTGTTCCGCCCCTGTGCTCCAGGCCCCCGACTACAGCCGGGAGTTCGTCGTCCAGACGGATGCCTCCGACCACGGCATTGGGGCGGTCCTGTCGCAATTGAACACCGAAGGCCTTGATCAGCCAGTGGCCTTCATCAGCCGGCGACTCCTACCACGGGAACAACGCTGGAGCACCATAGAGAGGGAGGCCTTCGCTGTAGTCTGGGCCCTCAAGAAACTCCGGCCCTACCTTTTTGGTACCCACTTCCGGGTGCAGACCGACCACCGACCCCTGCAGTGGCTGATGCAGATGCGGGGGGAAAACCCGAAGTTACTACGCTGGTCCATCTCCCTGCAGGGTATGGACTTCACAGTTGAACACCGGCCTGGGCCAGATCACGCCAACGCGGATGGCCTGTCCCGATTCTTCCGCCTCGACGAGGAGAGCCCCCAAGAAGATGGGTAACTCTCCCCGCCTTCAGCTGGGGGGGACGCATGTTGGACAGGCCACATGAAGGGCCGCTCTCCCCCGGCCCAACCAGGCCCGAGTCCAGGCCCACAAGTACCACACACCACCATTGCACGTCCTCTGTCCCCTCAGAGACCCCTGCCCTCGAGCATGTCAACCTCGTGGGTCCGATCCACTGCCGGCCCTCGCGCCCATCCTGGGGCGCCATCTTGTACCATCCACCACGAGGCCGCCTGGCCCCCGATCGACCTCAACCCTGGGCCTGGCCCGGCCTCAGACATCCCGGCACCACCATCCACCCAGGAGGTGAGCGGGCTACTTGGCAAGTCAATGGGAGAAAGAGGTGTCGATGGCTCTCCCCCGCCAAGTGCCGCTCGCCCATCGCCTCCCCGGGCGCCGGCTCCACCCCCCTGCTGGGTGTCTGGACTCCCTCATCCCGGACCTCCCGACCTCCAAGTGCGAGGGTCCGGACATCAAAGCACACCAGCCCTATAACTGGGGCAGCTCCAGAGCAGGAAGGCAGTTGTATCTTGGAGTCGAGAGACGCAAAGAAGAACTCATCCTTGACGGACTACTGGCGCTGCCGTAGCTCTGTCTTGCGCACCATCGTCTGGCCTGCTGGTGCTGCCGCAACCTTCGTAACCTTCATATCCTTCATCGTCGTCGGGACCTGCTGGCGTGGCCGCGGACCATTTGTAACCATCATCTTCATCGGGACCTGCAGGCTCCGCCGCGGACCGTCGTTTCCTTCGTCCATCTCGGGACCTGCTGGCTCCGCCGCGGCCCGATCATCTAGAACGCCGAGCTCGAGGATTGAGAGCTATTTTCATCTTTTTGGTAACAAGACTGTCCCGCTACCCTTTTCCCAAACCAGAGACTAGAATCGAGGGGACCCCTGAGTCCAGACCTCCTTGTACCATTCCATCGTAAACTTAAAGAATTGCCTATAAAGTCTCGTTGAACTTTAACCTTGTGTGGTGTCCGTCTGTGGGGGGGAAGTTACTTGTCTGTACGATCGCTGGAGACGGCTCTCCCCGGAGACCTCTCCCCTTATCCTCGGCCGACCCTCCCGGTCCGTCTAACAGACGCAAACAATGCAATAGTAAAGTGTTACAGGAGTAAGACCCATAGACCTGGTCGGGATCAGGGTAAGAAGGTTGAACAAAAAACAATATCCCAACAGGTAATATTTGGTAGACAATTATATATGTATGTTGAAAACATTACATGTAAGGAAATAAAGGAGACAGATATTCAATTAGTCTTTTGTTGTGATTAATTTTGTATTCCAAGGGAATAGTACAACAGGGTCATGATCATACAATTGGAGCAGCACTGCCTTTGGACAAATCAAATGACAACCATAAAATACTTGGTGCTCAATGGTGTGCAAGGGAGAGATAGCGACGCAAATGGTAGGGAAAACAGCTTGAACGGCGCAAGTAGGGTGTGAGTGCAAGTATCATACAGTGGGTGGCTTAGTGAAGTGAACAATTCAAGTGACTTAAGTGTTCAATTCACATTTAAGCAATAGCCACAGTAGTATTTGCGCCAATAAATGTGCTGTACAGTCGACGGCGTTTCGACCCTCTATTGTTTGGGGTCGTCTTCAGGACCTGGTTGTCAGCTAGTTCCAGTGGTCAGAAAATTGAAGGGGAGCGCCGTGGTGCGGCGACTTTGGAGTTCTTGAAATGCACTTGAGGTGCAGCGAGTGCGGGCCTCAAGGTGGCGGGCTGTTGGGCGTTAGACCGTGACTCATCGGTCTGGTTAAATAGAGCGCCACGGTCCTAGAAGGGCTGGGGTCCCTTTAGCGTCTAAAAGTAGTGCAGTATAGCAATGTTGACTTCTGCAATCCTTATAGTTTGAGTAAAATGCAGTGCAATGTGCACAGATTCCATTGTATAATAAAAACCCATCAGTGTCAGTAATAACTGGTACAGTTTATAAATGTTTCTACAGTAAATGCCCCCCGTAGTGTGAGGAAAACGCAGTCAACAGATATTCTCTACTCTAAACACTTCTCGAACTGTGAGTAAACATCCATGCACCTTACAGATCGATAGGTATCCTTTATAATATAGTGAAAAGCAGTGCTTTGTACACAGATTTCCTCTTTTGTAAACACCCCTCATTGTGATTTTCTCTGTAAATGTCCCTGGTAGTGTAATACACAGCAGTGCACTGCACACAGCTTTCCTCCTGTTACTGCCCCTCATCGTATGGGTAAAAGCAGTGCCTTGCATGGCCATATGTGGCGTCCTATGCACTTAGGGTCATATCAAAGAGTTGCGTCGGCCTTGAGCCACACAATGAACGCAAGAGAGACGCAACTCTTAAGTTAGATTTATCAAGACACGCAAGCCCGCCTTGCACGGCCATATGTGGCGTTCTATGCACTTAGGGGCATATCAAAGAGTTGTGTCGGCCTTGAGCCACACAATGGAAAGCAAGAGAGACGCAACTCTTAAGTTACATTTATAAAGACACCGAAGCTCGCCTAGCACGGCCCGGTGTGGCGTCCTATGCACTTAGGGGCATATCAAAGAGTTGCGTCGGCCTTGAGCTGCACAATGAAGCGCAAGAGCGACACAGCTCTTAAGTTAGATTTATCAAGACACGCAAGCCCGCCTTGCACGGCCATATGTGGCGTTCTATGCACTTAGGGGCATATCAAAGAGTTGTGTCGGCCTTGAGCCACACAATGAACGCAAGAGAGACGCAACTCTTAAGTTACATTTATAAAGACACCCAAGCTCGCCTAGCACGGCCCGGTGTGGCGTCCTATGCACTTAGGGGCATATCAAAGAGTTGCGTCGGCCTTGAGCTGCACAATGAAGCGCAAGAGCGACACAGCTCTTAAGTTAGATTTATCAAGACACGCAAGCCCGCCTTGCACGGCCATATGTGGCGTTCTATGCACTTAGGGGCATATCAAAGAGTTGTGTCGGCCTTGAGCCACACAATGAACGCAAGAGAGACGCAACTCTTAAGTTACATTATTAAAGACACCGAAGCTCGCCTAGCACGGCCCGGTGTGGCGTCCTATGCTCTTAGGGGCATATCAAAGAGTTGCATCGGCCTTTAGCTGCACAATGAAGCGCAAGAGCGACACAGCTCTTAAGTTAGATTTATCAAGACACGCAAGCCCGCCTTGCATGTCCATATGTGGCGTCCTATGCACTTAGGGGCATATCAAAGAGTTGCGTCGGTCTTGAGCCGCACAATGGAACGCAAGAGAGACGCAACTCTTAAGTTACATTTATAAAGACACCGAAGCTTGCCTAGCACGGCCCGGTGTGGCGTCCTATGCACTTAGGGGCATATCAAAGAGTTGCGTCGGCCTTGAGCTGCACAATGAAGCGCAAGAGCGACACAGCTCTTAAGTTAGATTTATCAAGACACGCAAGCCCGCCTTGCATGTCCATATGTGGCGTCCTATGCACTTAGGGGCATATCAAAGAGTTGCGTCGGCCTTGAGCCGCACAATGGAACGCAAGAGAGACGCAACTCTTAAGTTACATTTATAAAGACACCGAAGCTTGCCTAGCACGGCCCGGTGTGGCGTCCTATGCACTTAGGGGCATATCAAAGAGTTGCGTCGGCCTTGAGATGCACAATGAAGCGCAAGAGCGACACAGCTCTTAAGTTAGATTTATCAAGACACGCAAGCCCGCCTTGCACGGCCATATGTGGCGTTCTATGCACTTAGGGGCATATCAAAGAGTTGTGTCGGCCTTGAGCCACACAATGAACGCAAGAGAGACGCAACTCTTAAGTTCCATTATTAAAGACACCGAAGCTCGCCTAGCACGGCCCGGTGTGGCGTCCTATGCTCTTAGGGGAATATCAAAGAGTTGCATCGGCCTTCAGCTGCACAATGAAGCGCAAGAGCGACGCAGCTCTTAAGTTAGATTTATCAAGACACGCAAGCCCGCCTTGCATGTCCATATGTGGCGTCCTATGCACTTAGGGGCATATCAAAGAGTTGTGTCGGTCTTGAGCCACACAATGGAACGCAAGAGAGACGCAACTCTTAAGTTACATTTATAAAGACACCGAAGCTCGCCTAGCACGGCCCGGTGTGGCGTCCTATGCACTTAGGGGCATATCAAAGAGTTGCGTCGGCCTTGAGCTGCACAATGAAGCGCAAGAGCGACACAGCTCTTAAGTTAGATTTATCAGGACACGCAAGCCCGCCTAGCACGGCCATATGTGGAGTCCTATGCACTTAGGGGCATATCAAAGAGTTGCTTCGGCCTTGAGCTGCAGAATGAAGCACAAGAGCGACACAGCTCTTAAGTTAGATTTATCAGGACACGCAAGCCCGCCTTGCATGTCCATATGTGGCGTCCTATGCACTTAGGGGCATATCAAAGAGTTGCTTCGGCCTTGAGCTGCAGAATGAAGCACAAGAGCGACACAGCTCTTAAGTTAGATTTATCAGGACACGAAAGCCCGCCTTGCATGTCCATATGTGGCGTCCTATGCACTTAGGGGCATATCAAAGAGTTGTGTCGGCCTTGAGCTGCAGAATGAAGCACAAGAGCGACACAGCTCTTAAGTTAGATTTATCAGGACACGCAAGCCCGCCTAGCAAGGCCATATGTGGCGTCCTATGCACTTAGGGGCATATCAAAGAGTTGCGTCGGCCTTGAGCCGCACAATGAAGCGCAAGAGTGACGCAGCTCTTAAGTTAGATTTATCAAGACATGCAAGCCCGCTTTGCACGGCCATATGTTGCCTGATAAATCTAGAGTAACGCAAAGCAGCTCAAATCGCTGCTTTGCGTTACTCTGCCCCAGTGACGGCTTCCATGGGCGGAGTGTGGGCGTTCCCACGCATCGCCCCATAGATTTTGCCGCATTCCCACATTTACCAACATTGGTAGACCTGGGAGTGCGTCAAAATGGTACGCATCCCCATGAACGGTGTAACGAGGAGAATTATCTTTATTCCTCCTTGCTCCTTCCTTTCTATGTGTGCTGGATTCTGCAGCACACATGGAAAGAGGAAAATGCCTCAGGGGATTGCTTTTGTGCAGGAAGGTGCCCCTTCTTGCACAAAAACAATCCAATTACAAGGCACGCACGCTTGCACCATGGTGCAGGGGCGCCTGCTTTGGAGCTAGGTAGAACATTGTGCGCCAGCGCAGGGAAAAGACAGGACTGCGCTGTAGAGTGTTAGATACAGCGAATTCCTGACCTTCCCCTATCAGGCAGCGCAGCTAAGTGACTTGCTGAGCTGCGCTGTGTGCCCCTAAGTGTAGTAGAAGGAAGTGCAGAATGGACAGATTTTTCTCAGTGAAGAGTAAAGAACGGTGCAGCGTGCCCAGAGTTTCTCTTTTTTAAACGCCCCTCGAACTGTTGTAAAAAGAGATTCCGTTTGCAGACCACAGTTGGGCTCTAAGCATCCTTCACAGAATAGTAAAAGGAAGAGGAGTTGTGAGAAGTTGGCCTGCTAGGTAGTGTTTCCATTTCTGGAACCACTTGGTATCAGTCCAAACAAACCCCAAAGGTGTCTGGTTGTAAGTCAACCTTGTTAGACAAGCTATCCTAGTGGTAGCATGGACTAAGCAGCCTTAAAGGCTTAACTTAAGAGGTCGTGTTAAGCGAGCTGTTTTACCACATACAATCCTGTAATCAAATGAAAGGACACCACGCAAGTATATATTATAAAAATATATGTGTTTATTTCTAAATTAATCCCCAGTACTCTTTATGAGCAAAGGGGCACAAGCGTTAAATCAAAAGCACAGTATAACATACAAAGTTGCACAATTATGGATGAGGGCGGGTGGCCACTCAAACCATATATTAAAAAAGTGGTATAAGAGATACCAATCGAACAGTGGTTAGGCCTAGGGCCTAGGGAATCGCTGGGAGCAGTCTGGACTAGCAATGCTGAAGTCGGTAAAAGCCCGCGGGATTCGGGTGCAGCACGTAAAGTGCGGCTTGTACCAATGCAATGTCAATGGTGCGTAAAAGTTACACAAAGTTAGTTTAAAGATACTTCCGCTGAACCTAGAGGAACAAAACTTAAGACACAGACCCTAGAGGTGTGTACCAACGTGGGCACACCGGCGTTGCAATGTTACCTCACCCACAGGAAGTGGGTGCACAGGGTCGAAGTGGCGTCGGGTTTTGACACGCATATTCTTGGTGCTTGGAGCTGGAGAAGCTGCAGGCGATGGGAAGCAGAAGTGTCCGGTGTGATCCAAGGGTGGATCGAAGTCGAGATGAATCTGAAAGCAGAGGGGACAGAGTCTGGGTCACTCAGCAGTGACCAGGGTGGAACCAGGACGGAACCAGGCAATGTCGGGCGCAATCAGATGGCTGTCGAGAGGCTTCCCTCCGCTGTCACGTGGGCTCTGGGGCATCTGCGACGTCCAGGAGCAGGTCACGATCTGTCCCACGCAGGCTCTCGCCGTCAGCACCGTCGGCTTCAAGATTGCAGCAAACAGCACTTGGCAAAAGCAATCCACGCGGAACCGGGAGATTGCATCTCACTCAGACCAGGAGGGTCAGAGTGGGGGCTCCTTTTCACAGGAGCTGGTGCAGATCTGGAGCAATCAGAAAAGCAAGTCGATTTCGTGTTTTCGTCGGCACAGGGGCCACAAGCCAGCTGGCTAGTGACCGGGCCAACGCGTTGAGCCAACACAAGCAGAAGGGCCCCACGCAGCACTCGTCGAGTGTGGAGGGGGTAGCTCGGGTGCAAGTGTAGCTCGGGGTGGGGGCTTCTCAAACCCCGGTGTGCAGCTTCGAGGGTCACTCGTGGACTGTACGGTCAGCGTCTCGTGGCCTTTTCAAGATGGCGTGCCCCACGCTTCCGGTCGCCTCCACTGGTCTCAGCTCTGCAGGGACTGTGGATCGGGCTGGGAGAAGGCAGGCAAGCTTGATCTCGTCGATCTCTGTTGCTCGAGCTCCGGCGGGAACTGCAACAAAGCAAGGGTCGAGGGCTGGTGGTGCCTGTTTGCACAGGGTGGTCACTCCTTGACCACAAGGGAGATTCTCCAGTCTTCTACGTCGAGTAGTAGGTCGAAGGGTCCAGAATTCGTTTCTTATGTTTCTTCAGGAATATCTGAGTTGCATTGGCACTGCTCCCACTCTTATTCGAATCTGGTGGGCTGGACATCCTGCTAGGTCCCCTCCTATGGGTGGGACCCAGGAAGGGGGTGGTTACACCCCTTTCCTTTGATCCAGGCCGCGCTGGGACTGGGGCTGGGATGCCCCAGAACCGGTTTGGCCGGATTATGCAAGGGGCAGCCTTGTGCTCCCCAGGCAGTGTCTGGTTTCTTTGAAACCTCCCTGCTACAACCCACTATCTCCTGTCTGGGGTGGTTTATCACCGCCCTGCGACAGGAAACCCTTTGTCCAGGCCACCATTTGCTGAGTTTGGGTCAGCAGCAGGAGGCCAGACCCGTGTCTGTGGCAGAGGCATCCATTTTGTGGATCTGAGGCTCATTTTAAATCAACCGCGTTTTAGTAAAGTAACATGTCTTCTCCCTCTAGAGGGGTGGAATGCTACCCCCGTCGCCAGGACTGGCGAGGGGGTAGTATTCCAATTCGTATGACACCTCACACGACATGTTTTGATAAAGCCAAACCAAAGATGACATATAACCGCGAGGATTATAATGCACCTACTAGTACATGGTATGGCATTATCCCGGATCAGCTTAGGGAGTTGTTCCCGACAGCTGCAGACAGGCTCAGCTCATGCCCGAGCTCCATCTCACATTAAACCATGCACTCTGCCTCCAGGATTGATAAGGCCTTCCATAGGAGTGACTCACAGGTTTATATGTGTCCAGATATAGGTTTAGATATAGGTATACTATATCTAAGCAAGGGGTGATTACACCCACTTGCCCCAGCTGAGTGATCAGCCAGTTGTGTCAATTTAAGAACCAGCCAGGGGTGGCAAAAGCTATGCTTCAGCCCCTGGTAGGCCTTGGTGGCACCTATGCCCTGAGCACCTATAGTGCATGGTACAGGGGCTGACAAGGAGTCCATTTCCAATTGTGGTATGTACCTGTAGCACATGTATTATGAATTTAGAGAGAGAACAGCAGGCTGGGGGTCTGATTAGCAGGCCTACAGCCTCAGCAAGTCGAAAACCAGTGAAGCAAAAGCAAAAATTGGGGTGACCATAGGATAGCAGACCCTACTCTCCTACACAACCCCCCCCCCCCCCCCCAAACGCAGGGGCATTAAACTTAACCTTGACCAGATAAGTCTTCATGTTCTAAGTGGAAGTACCTGGAGAGACCATCTGCATTACCATGGTCAGTCCCTGGGCGGTGCTCCACTGTAAAGTCCATCCCCTGTAGGGAAATGGACCACCTGAGCAGTTTGGGATTTTCACCCTTCATCTGATTTAGCCACAAGAGGGGCTTATGTCTGTCTGAATTAGGAAGTGAGTACCAAACAAGTATGGCCTCAACTTCTTCAGGGCCCAAACCACAGCAAAGGCCTCCCTCTCAATAGCTGACCAACGTTTCTCCCTGGGGGTCAGCCTTCTGCTAATAAAAGCAATGGGCTGGTCTTGACCATCTTGATTAAGTTGTGAAAGCACAGCTCCCACCCCCAACTCAGAAGCATCTGTCTGTACAATGAACTGTTTGGAGTAGTCAGGACTCTTCAGGATAGGTGCAGAGCACATGGCCTTCTTCAGGTCATCAAATGCTTTTTGACAGCTAACTGTCCACTGAACCTTTTTGGGCATCTTCTTGGATGTCAAGTCATTCAATGGTGTCACAATGGACCCATAGTTCTTTACACATTTTCTGTAATACCCAGTCAGGCCCAAGAAGGCTCTGACTTGTGTCTGGGTAGTTGGAGGAGCCCAGTCCTGTATGGTCTGGATCTTGCTCTCCAATGGTTGAACCTGACCCCCACCTACTAGGTGGCCCAGGTACACAACCTTACTCTGCCCTATCTGGCACTTGGTAGCCTTGATAGTCAGGCCTGCCTTTTGCAGGGCTTCCAGAACCTTCTTCAGGTGGATCAGGTAATCCTCCCAGGTGGAGCTAAAGACAGCAATATCATCCAGGTATGCTGCGCAAAAGTCATCCAACCCAGCAAGGACTTGATTCACCAACCTTTAGAAGGTGGCAGGTGCATTCTTCAAACCAAAGGGCATTACCACAAACTGATAATGTCCACTAGGGGTAGAGAATGCTGTTTTGGCTTTTGACTCTTCAGCTAGTCTGATCTGCCAGTAGCCAGCTGTCAAATCAAATGTGCTCAGAAACTTGGCAGAAGCCAATTTATCAATGAGCTCATCTGCTCTTGGAATGGGATGTGCATCTGTCCTAGTGACAGCATTGAGACCTCTGTAGTCCACACAAAACCTCATTTCTCTCTTTCCATCTTTGGTATGAGGTTTTGGCACAAGGACCACTGGGCTAGCCCATGGGCTCTCTGATGGCTCAATCACTCCAAGCTCCAACATCTTTTGCACCTCAGCCTTTATAAAATCCCTGACATGGTCAGGTTGCCTGTAGATTTTATTCTTGACAGGCAGACTGTCACCAGTGTCCACCTCATGGGTGCACCAGTTAGTTTGACTGGGTGTGAGTGAAAACATATGTCTGTGGGCCTGCAACACCTGTCTGCAGTCCACCTGTTGCTGCTCAGTGAGGCTGCCTGCCAAGGCTACTCCATCAACTGAACCATCATCAGGGTTCTGGGAAAGCAGGTCTGGGAGAGGGTCACTCTCTTCCTCCTGTTCCCCATCTGTGGCCATGAGGAGACTCATGTCCTCCCTGTCTACAAATGCTTTCAAACGGTTTACATGGAGCACCCTGTGGGGGCTCCTAGGGGTTCCAAAGTCAACCACATAGGTGACTTCTCCCTTCTTTTCAATGATAGGGTAGGGTCCAGTCCATTTGTCCTGGAGTGCTGCTGGGCCCACTGGGTCCAACACCCACACCTTCTGCCCTGGCTGGTACTCAACCAGAACAGCCTTTTGGTCATGCCAAGCTTTCTGTAATTCTTGGCTGGCCTCCAGGTTTTTGGAAGCTCTCTCCATATACTCAGCCATCCTGGAGCGGAGACCAAGTACATAGTCCACAATGTCTAGCTTAGGCTTTTTGAGAGGTAACTCCCATCCTTCCTTTACCAAACTCAGTGGACCCCTCACAGGGTGGCCAACCAAAAGTTCAAAAGGGCTGTAGCCAACCCCCTTCTGTGGGACCTCTCTGTAAGCAAAGAGCAAGCAGGGTAAAAGGATGTCCCATTTCCGCCTAAGCTTCGCTGGTAAACCTTTTATCATTCCCTTTAGGGTCTTGTTGAACCTTTCAACAAGCCCATTGCACTGTGGATGGTAGGGTGTGGTAAACTTATAGTTTACTCCACACTCTTTCCACATTGCTTTTAAGTATCCAGACATAAAGTTGGTACCTCTGTCTGAAAGAACCTCCGTTGGAAAGCCCACTCTTGAGAAGACTGCAATGAGGGCTTTTGCCACCACAGGTGCGGTGGTGGTCCTCAGGGGAATTGCCTCTGGGTACCTGGTGGCATGATCCACTACCACCAGTATAAATCTGTGCCCAGATGCTGTTTGAGGATCCATGGGACCCACAATATCTATTCCAACTCTTTCAAAGGGTACCCCCACCACAGGTAGTGGTATCAGGGGGGCCTTTGTTGTGCCACCTGACTTACCACTGGCTTGGCAAGTGACACAGGAGCGACAAAACTCCTTGACATTTTCTGACATGTGAGGCCAGTGAAAGTGTGGAAGAAGCCTGTCCCAAGTATTGTTCTGGCCTAAGTGTCCTGCAAGGGGAATATCATGGGCCAAGGTGAGAAGGAAACCCCTAAACTTCAAAGGTATAACCAACCTCCTGGTTGTGCCAGGCTTGGGGTCTCTAGCCTCTGAATAAAGGAGTCCTTCATCCCAATAAACTTTATGGGAACCTTGAGCATTCCCTGCAGCCTCAGCAGCAGCTTGCTGTCTGAGGGGTTCAAGTGAAGGGCAATCTAATTGGGCCTGCCCCAGGTCTGCCCTTGAGGGTCCCCCTGTCCCCAGAAACTCAACCTGATCAGGTTCAAGCTCCTCAGAGACAGTCTCCTCTTGGACTGCAGAATCAGTTTCCTGTGAACCCCGATCCTCCACCTGGGGCAAGTGGGAAGGCACAGCCTTTACCCTCTTGCTCCTCCTCTTGGGTTGTGGTTGGTCAATTGTTTCCAGATCCACCACTGGTTCAGGAAGGCACTTCTTAGCCTGAGACCTTGTCACTGCAAGGACATGAGCTGAAATCCCTAGCATTTCTGCATGAGTCCTGTACTCCACTTCTGACCAAACTGAGCTTTCAAGATCATTGCCTAACAGACAGTCTACTGGGAGGTCTGCACTCACAACAACTTTCTTTAGGCCATCTACCCCTCCCCAGGAGAAGTTCACAACAGCCACACTATGTGAAGTAGTGGAGTTGCTTGCATTAGTCTCTAGGTAACTTTCACCTAGTACAATTTGTCCAGGGTCCACAAAGTCAGGTGTCACCATAGTGACACTGGCACAAGTGTCCCTGTAGGCCTGAGCCAGTTTCTCATTGATTAAGGGAGTCTGCCTATATTTGCCCAGGTTACTGGGGCTCACTGCAGTGGTCAAAGATAAGTCCATATCATATAGGAGAACTGCCTGTGTGGGGATTCTGACTAGGCCAGATTCCACCTCAGTACCCAGGGTCAACCCTACTAAACCCTTTGGCTGTGTACTACCACTGCTAACTGTACTAGGGGGTGCAGGTGCTTTAGGAGCTGCAGTGGTGGGGACTGGATTTTTCTTAGTGCATTCACTGCCCCAGTGTGAAACTGATTTGCAGGTATTACACCAAGGTTTCTTTGGGCCATCATTCTTCTTTTGCTTTTTGTCATTTTGGGAACCACCCTCCTTATTACTAGTTTGGGGGCCTGAAGACTTCTGGTCCTTTTCCTTATCTTTCTGATTCCCACCCTTCTGGTCTGTTTTCTTCTGGTCACCATGGTTCTGGGGTTTCTGCTTAATCCTTGTTCTGACCCATTTGTCCGCCTTCTTTCCCAATTCCTGGGGAGAGGTCAGATCAGAGTCAATAAGGTATTGATGCAACAGCTGGTTCTGACAGTTATTAAGGATCTGCTCTCTCATTATAAGATTGTACAATCCTGTATAGTCTGAGACTTTACTTCCCTGCAGCCAACCCTCCAGAGCCTTAGTGGCACAATCAACAAAATCAGTCCAGTCCTGAGTCTGTGCTTTTTGGGTGTCTCTGAACAACAACCTGTATTGCTCAGTGGTTAGGCCAAACCCTTCAATAAGAGCACTCTTCAGGACAGAGTAGTTTTTGGCATCCTCAGGTCTAACTGTGAGGAGCCTATCCCTCCCTTTCTCAGAAAAGGAGTACCATAAAATTGCTGCCCACTGATCCTCAGGAACCTGCTGTACCATGCAGGCTCTCTCAAGAGCAGTCATCCATTTGTGGATGTCATCCCCTTCCTTATAGGGGGGCACAATTGTTGTCAGGTTTCTATTGTCATAGCTCCTGTCTTTATCTTTAGGAATTTTGCTGCCACCAGTGGCATCTAAGCCACACAACTTTCTTTCTCTTGCTAAAGCAAGTTTAGCTTGAGCCAAGGCTACCTCTTCCCTTTCTATTTGGAGTTGGACAGCCCTCATCCTGGCCCTATGCTCTTTCCTCTGGGGGGAAGTCATTCCCCTTTGAGATTCCCTTGAGACACTAGAAACATGAGAGTCTCCTGATGAAGATCTCCTCCTTCTATTGCCTGGGAGAATTAGATTATGGGATCTGGGGAGGTGCTGGCCCTCTCCACCCCCATGTAGGTCCAAGTTGGCCTGGTTAAGCCTACCAACCTGTGCCTGGGTTACCCTCTGATCCTGATCCTCAGGCTCCTCTACATCTGAGCCTTCTTCCTCCTCTTCTTCCTCCTCCACCTCTGGGGTGGTCTCATTCTCAGGGGGGTTCACTCCATCTTCTGATTCTAAGGGAGGATGGCTATCAGGGAAGGAATGGTAGGGCCACTGACCCTTTTTAGCCCTCTTGCTGTGCACAAGGCACTCAAGTCTTTGTGGCTAAGTTTGTCATATCTGGTAGTTGCCTTGGTGGGGTCAACTATCACAGGGGTAGAACCTGAGGCTCCTCCTGTGTCAGACATGGCTGCTAGTGAGGTGTAAGTGGTGCACTTACCTACACTAAGTGTTTTCCTACTGTACCTTGCTAGTGAGTTGTAGTCAGGTGTGCTAATCCCTTTAATCTACAACTACTAAGTTCAGTAGAACTTAATATGCTAAGCTTTTGATTTATATGTACCTAAGGTACTTGATGTGATCTTTCAATTTGATAAAAGATTGCAATGGTAAAACAACAGCAAGCTCAAATCCGCACCGCTGCGCATCAATGTGAGAAGTTAACCTGATAGGTAGTGTTTCCACTTCTGGAACCACTTGGTATCAGTCCAAACAAACCCCAAGGGTGTCTGGTTGTAAGTCAACCTTGTTAGACAAGCTATCCTAGTGGTAGCATGGACTAAGCAGCCTTAAAGGCTTAACTTAAGAGGTCGTGTTAAGCGAGCTGTTTTACCACATACAATCCTGTAATCAAATGAAAGGACACCACACAAGTATATATTATAAAAAAATATGTGTTTATTTCTAAATTAATCCCCAGTACTCTTTATGAGCAAAGGGGCACAAGCGTTAAATCAAAAGCACAGTATAACATACAAAGTTGCACAATTATGGATGAGGGCGGGTGGCCACTCAAACCATATATTAAAAAAGTGGTATAAGAGATACCAATCGAACAGTGGTTAGGCCTAGGGCCTAGGGAATCGCTGGGAGCAGTCTGGACTAGCAATGCTGAAGTCGGGAAAAGCCCGCGGGATTCGGGTGCAGCACATAAAGTGCGGCTTGCACCAATGCAATGTCAATGGTGCGTAAAAGTTACACAAAGTTAGTTTAAAGATACTTCCGCTGAACCTAGAGGAACAAAACTTAAGACACAGACCATAGAGGTGTGTACAAACGTGGGCACACTGGCGTTGCAATGTTACCTCACCCACAGGAAGTGGGTGAACAGGGTCGAAGTGGCGTCGGGTTTTGACACGCAGATTCTTGGTGCTTGGAGCTGGAGAAGCTGCAGGCGATGGGAAGCAGAAGTGTCCGGTGTGATCAAAGGAAAGGGGTGTAACCACCCCCTCTGAAAGCAGAGGGGACAGAGTCTGGGTCACTCAGCAGTGACCAGGGTGGAACCAGGACGGAACCAGGCAATGTCGGGCGCAATCAGATGGCTGTCGAGAGGCTTCCCTCCGCTGTCCCGTGGGCTCTGGGGCATCTGCGATGTCCAGGAGCAGGTCACGATCTGTCCCACGCAGGCTCTCGCCGTCAGCACCGTCGGCTTCAAGATTGCAGCAAACAGCACTTGGCAAAAGCAATCCACGCGGAACCGGGAGATTGCTTCTCACTCAGACCAGGAGGGTCAGAGTGGGGGCTCCTTTTCACAGGAGCTGGTGCAGATCTGGAGCAACCAGAAAAGCAAGTCGATTTTGCGTTTTCGTCGGCACGGGGGCCACAAGCCAGCTGGCTAGTGACCGAGCCAACGCGTCGAGCCAACACAAGCAGAAGGGCCCCACGCAGCACTCGTCGAGTGTGGAGGGGGTAGCTTTGGTGCAAGTGTAGCTCGGGGCTGGGGCTTCTCAAACCCCGGTGTGCAGCTTCGAGGGTCACTCGTGGACTGCACGGTCAGCGTCTTGTGGCCTTTTCAAGATGGCGTGCCCCACGCTTCCGGTCGCCTCCACTGGTCTCAGCTCTGCAGGGACTGTGGAACGGGCTGGGAGAAGGCAGGCAAGCTTAATCTCGTCGATCTCTGTCGCTCGAGTTCCGGCGGGAACTGCAACAAAGCAAGGGTCGAGGGCTGGATGGTGCCTGTTTGCACAGGGTGGTCACTCCTTGACCACAAGGGAGATTCTTCAGTCTTCTACGTCGAGTAGTAGGTTGAAGGGTCCAGAATTCGTTTCTTATGTTTCTTAAGGATTATCTGAGTTGCATTGGCACTGCTCCCACTCTTATTCGAATCTGGTGGGCTGGACATCCTGCTAGGTCCCCTCCTATGGGTGGGACCCAGGAAGGGGGTGGTTACACCCCTTTCCTTTGATCCAGGCCGCGCTGGGACTGGGGCTGGGATGCCCCAGAACCGGTTTGGCCGGATTATGCAAGGGGCAGCCTTGTGCTCCCCAGGCAGTGTCTGGTTTCTTTGAAACCTCCCTGCTACAATCCACTACCTCCTGTCTGGGGTGGTTTATCACCGCCCTGCAACAGGAAACCCTTTGTCCAGGCCACCATTTGCTGAGTTTCGGTCAGCAGCAGGAGGCCAGACCCGTGTCTGTGGCAGAGGCATCCATTTTGTGGATCTGAGGCTCATTTTAAATCAACCGCGTTTTAGTAAAGTAACATGTCTTCTCCCTCTAGAGGGGTGGAATGCTACCCCCGTTGCCAGGACTGGCGAGGGGTTAGTATTCCAATTCGTATGACACCTTACACGACATGTTTTGATAAAGCCAAACCAAAGATGACATATAACCGCGAGGATTATAATGCACCTACTAGTATATGGTATGGCATTATCCCGGATCAGCTTAGGGAGTTGTTCCCGACAGCTGCAGACAGGCTCAGCTCATGCCCGAGCTCCATCTCACATTAAACCACGCACTCTGCCTCCAGGATTGATAAGGCCTTCCATAGGAGTGACTCACAGGTTTATATGTGTCCAGATATAGGTTTAGATATAGGTATACTATATCTAAGCAAGGGGTGATTACACCCACTTGCCCCAGCTGAGTGATCAGCCAGTTGTGTCAATTTAAGAACCAGCCAGGGGTGGCAAAAGCTATGCTTCAGCCCCTGGTAGGCCTTGGTGGCACCTATGCCCTGAGCACCTATAGTGCATGGTACAGGGGCTGACAAGGAGTCCATTTCCAATTGTGGTATGTACCTATAGCACATGTATTATGAATTTAGAGAGAGAACAGCAGGCTGGGGGTCTGATTAGCAGGCCTACAGCCTCAGTAAGTCGAAAACCAGTGAAGCAAAAGCAAAAATTGGGGTGACCATAGGATAGCAGACCCTACTCTCCTACAGGAGTCAACACAGATTTCCTCTTTTATTTTAAACCCCCCTCACAGTGTAATAAAAAGCAGTAGTGTGCACACTAGCTTTCCTCAAAATGCAGTGCAGTGTGCATAGATTCCCCCTTAAAAAAAATTATGACCACAAAAACCACCAGGGCAAGAAGGAACACCCCCTCTCGCCTCTCCCCAAAACATCCCCAGATAGATGAGCCCAGCTCAGTCGAGCTCCTGGCAGTGATTTTTCATAGTTCCATAAGATGCAGTGCAGTGACAAAGATACCTTACAGTGTAGTAAGATAGATACAGTGTAGAGCACACATTACTCACAGTGCAGTAAGATGCAGTACAGAGTGTAAAGATTCCTCATAGTGCAGTAAGATGCAGTACACAGATCCCCTTTTTAACACAAATGATGCCCACAAACACCCCCAGAGATGGGAGTAAAACCCCCCAGGCGCTCCCAGATAGAAGAGCCCAGCTCAGCCCCAGGGGCCCCCAGATAGAAGAGCCCACCTCAGCCCCAGGGGCCCCCGGATAGAAGAGCCCAGCTCAGCCCCAGGGCCTCCAGATAGAAGAGCCCAGCTCAGCCCCATGGACCCAGGATAGAAGAGCCCAGCTCATGGGCCCCAGGATAGAAGAGCCCAACTCAGCCCCAGGGGCCCCCGGATAGAAGAGCCCAGCTCAGCCCAGGGCCCCCGGATAGAAGAGCCCAGCTCAGCCCAGGGCCCCGGATAGAAGAGCCCAGCTCAACCCCAGGGGCCCCAGATAGAAGAGCCCAGCTCAGCCCAGGGGCCCGGATAGAAGAGCCCAGCCCCCCCAGAAGCCCCCCGGATAGAAGAGCCCAGCTCATCCCCAGTGGCCCCCAGATAGAAGAGCCCAGCTCATCCCCAGTGGCCCCCAGATAGGAGAGCCCAGCTCAGCCCAGGGGCCATGGATAGAAGAGCCCAGCTCAGCCCCAGGGGCCCCGGACAGAAGAGCCCAGCCCCCCCAGAGGCCCCCGGATAGAAGAGCCTAGCTCATCCCCAGTGGCCCCCAGATAGAAGAGCCCAGCTCAACCCGGCTCCTGCAGAGATTCCCTCCAGGATTATTCAGTCTATTTCTTCAAACACAGCAGAAGGTGCTGACAATCTCCTACCTGAGCAGAGACCTGTGCAGACGTGTCCAGGCTCTCTCCTCCACCTGGGGGCTGTTGGGGGGGCAGATCTGGGGTCTGAGGGGGGACAGATCTGGGGTCTGAGGAGGGATCTGTGAGGGTCTGTAGATGAAGGTATCTGCCCACCAGACAGGGCTCCTTCCTCCTCTGCAGCAGGCTGAACAAACAAGGAAAGACAGGAAGTGTTGTCAATGCTGCTGGTGCTGTCTCTGCCGCCGCTGACCCGGAAAAGGAAACCCTTCTTCCTTTCACCCAATGTGCTGCTCAGTGGGATTCATCAGCAGGCGAGGAGTGCCCTCTGGTGGCCGCAGACGGAACTGCCGCCTCTAGTCAATTGGAAATGACAGTCTCTATTTCATTAAATATATCAAAATGTTGAAACTGCAAGGATTAAACTGGACAGCGTTTTTCTAAATTCCCTGTTTCTGTGGGTAATTCTTTATATTTGGTAGGGCTGTGTATATTCGAACAGCATTCCAAATTCAGTTTTGCATTTCTCTGCATTGTTTTCCTGCTCACTCCCTCCCGTCAAAGGTTCACTTATAAAATAAAGAAAAAAGTAGATTGCAGTCTCAATAAATTCATAAGACAGAACAATCGGGTTTGACTCTCAGAGGTTTCTCCCTCAGTGGATGGTCCCTTGGCAGTGAGTGACCGGTGCCGGGTCTGAGGATGAGAGGATATTCCAGCACTAACTAATGTCAGACTCCTACATACAGGCTCTTATTAGAGTTACCACCTTTGGTCATGTTTTAAGGGTTTGCAACGGCCCGGATATTAATTTTCAATAAGACTTTGTATAAAAGTATTTGTATTGATTTTTAAAATGGCTTTTCTGTCTTTGTTTACTTTAACTATCAGTCATGATTCGTTAAGGCAGCTCTAGATCGCATTTTTAAGTGATTTCTGCTTATATTTGATATTTTAAGTTTGCACTGATTAGAGGAAAACATACCAGCTTTAACTTATCTTTCTACTTTCATACTCGCCGGAACATTAAAATACAGGCCATGCCGCTAAAAGACCGGCCAGGTGGTAACCCTCTCTCCTATCATAAGTCATTCCTCGTCCACACACCATCAATGTGCGGGTGCATGAGGGCTTCGTAGCACTGTCAGGCAAGTTGCATTTGTTGCCTCTGCAGTGACGTCAGATCCAACACACACACACACATCAGAGCCTTCAAGTCTCACTCATCATGACTGACACTCACACATTTAGAGGTTGTGCTGAAGTCTCACTCAAACCTTGCTGAATCTTATAACTCTGAGAAGGGGGGAGGCTAGAACTAGAATTCCATATGTGACTTTGCTCGTACTTCTACTGTGTGCAGAGTAGCCGCTTACAGTCAAAGAGGGAGATACTATTCATTTCATAGAGTTCAGCAAACCCACTAGCCTACATTTTGATAACAGTACATTTTCAATGTTTCACCTTGACGGCTGAACAGATTATACATTCGGTGTAATGTTAATTTAGATGCCTGTATTAATTGTTTGGATGTTAGCTGTGTACTCATCATTCCTATAATTTCACTAATATCTCATCTTCTGACATTATTAACGTCAATGTTAGGTGACATGTAGGGTCATCAATAGTCTACTTCGTTTCAGCTCCTAGGAACTTCAAAAACTTGAGCTCTGTGAAGCACATACATGAGCATTCAGCTGGAATACGGTGTTTGAATGCCTGGTGGCTATTGGATAATACTCTTGTGAAACATCTGTGGGATAAGATCATAGATTATATCTCCTCAGAAGTTAAAGTTTGGGAAGGATTCAAGGTAGTGCCTAGAGGATATACCATGGCTCAGATTAGGTGTAAGCTTAAAAATGGGAAAAGGGAGTGTTAGAGCTGGCAGCCTTGGCATGGGTCTTCATTCCATTTTTTGCTGTTGCCTCCTGTGATTTAATGTGTGTTGGATTTCATTTTTTCTGGTCTGGATGCTTTGGGTACTTAGCCATTGCTGTTCATTGCCAAAGTGCAAGTGCTCTCTCTGTAAATTGTTAGCCTGGATTAGTGTTTCCATATTTGGTTTACTGTTAAGTCCCTAGTACAGGTCTTAGGCCTGCCATTGCAATGGCTGTGTGCAGTCTAGTACTGCCATGTCAACCTGGCAAGTGCACCCACTTGCCAGGCCCTAACCTTTCCTCTTCTTACATGTGAGTCACCCCTAAGGTAGGCCCAAGGTAGCCGTGTATGTGAAAGGGAGGACATGACCTGATGTGTGTGGCATGTACGGATAGTGAAATACTGCCAATTTTGTTTTTCACTATTGAAATGCTATCTGTCCTATAGGATAGAATGGGGAGTTTACTTATAACACTTTATAAGTATAACCGCCCATGGAAACAAGATTGGAAAATAGAGTTTGGTATGCCGGTACTCTGAATAAAGAGATGCATCTTTCAGTTAGAATGCTTTTTATATACTGGGTTTGAAAATACCACTTTTAGAAAGTAGATAGTTTCTTGCTTAGCCATCCAGTGTGCCGCTGCTTGGTTTGTGTATTGACTGTCTGGCTTTGGAGTGACAGTGGATAGGGATGTGTATTCTGTTCAGACAGCCACTTGGAGGGGTGGGGGGGGTGAGGCATGTCCTGCCTTTCCAGGGTGAGTAAGGGCTAGACTGAATAGACCTGGGCTCCATTCAGAGTAGAGGGAGGAGATTCCTTTCAAATCTAAATGGGCCTGGTCTGCATTGGACAATGCTGTCTCTACCTCCTGCCAGGAAGCAGCTGCACCAGAGAGGACAGAACTGGTTTGGGCTGGGCAAAGAGTTTCTCTGCCACCAGAGAACAAAAGATTTTGTGTTATAAGAAGTGGGGCCCAGATCCCAGACTTTTAGATCATTTCTAGAACTCAAGAGGAACCTCTGCCAAGGAGAAGAGCTGAGAAGACTGAAGGAGAAGTACTGCCCCTTTGCTCTGAGCTGTCTGGGGTTGGTCTGCAGTAACAGTTTCTGCCAAGGCAAGGATAAAGACTTTGCTGTGTGCTGTGTCTTCTGCTTGAGGAAGATCTCCAAGGGCTTGAAGCAGAGCTTGCCTCCTGTTTTGAAGTCTCAGGGATACAAAGATTTCACCACCAGCTCCCCGGAACTTCCTTGCTGGGAGTTCTGAACTGCCAAGGGGTACCTATGGCTGTATTGGGCCTCTGGAGGTAGTTTTGCCGATGGGAGCTGGAAAAGTAACGCAACTTCAAGAAACGTGATGCATCTGCACCTGTTTCCGATGCATCGCTGAAGAAACCAACAGAGAGGCTGCCCACCACTTGAGAAAGCACCGCACAGCGAACTCCATGCACCGATCTCTGAAATCAGAGATAACCACACCGATTCCGATGCAGGCTGTGCTGTGTTGCCGCAAGACCCAAGGCATCATGGGCCAGCGGCTGAAGAAAGCAACACAGTGTTGTTGCCGCTGCCACAGCGAGAAGTGATGCATCCCCGATCCTCGGGCATCGCATCTGGTCGCCACGTCTGCAAGAATGCTGGGGCCGCACAGTAAGAAACTGATGCATCACCTCCCCTTCAGTAAGGAACCAACGCATCATCGCCCCTGCTTGGCAGTAAGGCAGCAGTGCATCACCTCCCCTGGAGTAAGAAACCAATGTATCACCTTGCCTGGGCATAAGGAACCAACGCTTCACCTTGCCTGCAATTGTTTTTGTTTGTGCGCGTGAGGCACCAAAGGTACTTTATGTGAAAAGTGTTACATCTGCAATTTGCTTTGATCAGAACTTTTTCCAACTTTTAAAAGTCATATTTTTATTACTGTATTGTGGATTTGTGTTATTTAGGTCTTGTATGGTTTCGATAAAGATTACTTATTTTTCTAAACTGGTGTGGTGTAAATTTGAAGTATTTTCACTGTATTACTGTATGTGTGCACAAATGCTTTACACACTGACTCTGAGATAAGCCTGTCTGCTCATGCCAAGCGACCAAGGGGGTGAGCACGGATTATTTTAGAGGTTTATCCCCCTTTCCCTGACCAGGAAGAAGGGTTCCAACTTGGACAAAGGTGCAAACCATTGCCAACTAGAGACCCTCATTTCTAAGAGGGAGATTACTGAACTAGACCAGATTAGTCCGCTAGGAAAGAGGAAGGTGAATGCACATCATACCGACACCGCTCAACAACTTCAACATCCAAAAACCACACTAAAGTAGAAAATCCACATTATTGGATGGACAGGCTAGTTATATTCACAAAGTAGATTATATGAATTGGGTGACAAGGCTGGGAAACTTTGTACGGGCTTCCAAACAAAGGCCATATCTTAAGTATTGTCCCTTCGATTGTATCTGCTGAGGATCAAGGCCAAATGGCGAACACAGATATTACAGAGAGACATACGCCCACTACTACGAAATATTATATTCTTGTATACATCCCCCTCCTGCTTAACTTCAGAATCCCATCCTAAGAGATCTTTCCGTGTTGGCACTGTCAAGGGATGCCCTAGGTCCCAAAGGGTATCCTTATGAATTCTTCAAGACATTTGCCTCCTTAGTGTGAGAAGTTAGCCTGGCATATGATGTCACTAGTTCTAGTGGCACCAGACACCACACAAGGTATATATCAAATATATATATATATATTTCTAACACAACCTCTCTGGACTCTTTATGAGGTCAGAGGCAAAAGTACATCACAAGTTACTTAATTAGCATACGATAAGTTGCACAAATACAGTTTTGCCCTAGGGGCCTCACAAACCATATCGTAAAATAGTGGTATAAGAGCCACTACAGAAATAGTGAATAGGCCTAGGGCCTGGGGAATCGCTGGGACTTCACTAGACAACCAAAGGTTGGGAAGTAGGAGACCCATAGGAGATGTGTGCAGTGTCTAAACACAGTCGCGAGTTACCTCTGACTTAGAATGGGATTCGAAGAAGTTACAAAAGTACAATTTAAGGAGACTTCCGGATGGACTTGGATGGAAGCCTTTTAAACTAGGACACTTCGAGAGTCAAGACCCACGGGAGCACCGGAGTACTCAAGTTACATCACCCAGGGAAGCCGGGTGCATAGGTGTCTTTTCGTGTCCGGTTTCGTCGACGTTTTCCCTGGAGATCTGCAAAGAAGTGCTGCAGGCGACCAGAGGAAAAGTGTCCGGGTGGATCCAAGGGTAGAATTGAAGATCTCAAGAACCTGAAATGAGAGGGGACATGTTAGACCTGTCAGCCTTAGGGTGGTCTTTCCCCGTGATTTTTTGCCCTGGCCTCATTTTTCCCACCTACTTTTTTGTTGGCCCTTAGGTCTTCGGGCACCTTTTCACAGCTAATCTGTGTTAGGGTGCAGGTGCTCTCTACTTTCAACATGGCTGCCACTGGCCCCTGCTACTGCAGCGTGGTCTTTTTAGTGTAGCACCCTAGTTGCCAGGAGCAGGCTGGGTCCCCATACAATGTTGCAACACCAGCCACCCAGCCCCTGTCCATAGTTAGAGTGGGGAAGCTTCTGGAACCTTCCAGAAGGAAGGCGGACCTGACTTTTCCCGCCTTAGAGAGTGGTCACCTGACCTGGGCATATATAAGCAAGGGAGGGAACTTTTTCTAGTCAGTTGGGGCATCACTGACCTGGGAACCCACGCAGGAGTTTTAGGCGGGAGGGCCTAGTGAGGAACCTATGCTACTGGGAGTGACAGGATCTAGGTGCTGCCCCTTAAGCTGAGTGAGGTGTCCAAAGCTAGCCCCCTGATCTGGCCCAGTGGTAGGGAACGCCAGGGCCCATCTGCAGTGACTGAGGAGAAATTCTTCAAGCCCTCAACTCATCACCCCCCCCTCTTCAACTTCAAGAAACAAGTAACTAAGGGCGCAGAACAATCCAAGCGCCAAGAAACCTGCTTCCTGGGACCAGGTACTGGAGTGATCTGCACTGCGCATCCCCTGCCTAAAGCTGGGCCTACCTGTCTCCTCCTGACTGAACTCTGTGACAAGCGCAATCATTTGTCCCCATCCTGCCTGCAGTTCTGGCTGACTAACTTGCAGAGCGCTGCAATCTGCCCTCCTGCCCAGCGCTGTGTCAGAGGCTGCCTGCCCTGAGCTATCTGTGCCCCCCGTGACTCCAGTGCGGAATCCCCCTCAGGGATCCTCCTGCCTGCGAGGCGCTGTATTTGCCCCCAAGCGCTCACCTGACTCGGCGCTAGCACTGCTCCTCGGCTTCCCCAGGTGCCTGAGGAGGCCCCCACGTCACTGCGGCATCAGCACCGCCCACGCAACGCCTCTGAGGCGCTGCCGGACTGCCCTGGGGCTGCCCGCCTTCGCGCTGTGTCCAGCGCCGTGTCTGACCCCCCTCGGCGGCCCTCGATGCCAGGAGAGGGCCGCAGCATTGAATCCGCCAGGCCGCGGTAGGCCTGAAGCCAAGATGTCCTGTCCCACGCGATCGAGGATTTCCTCTGCCCCGCCCCCGGGCGCCGTGCTGCCATTGGTCGAGGCAGGCGCGGCGTGAGTGGCTGTATTTGCCCCCAAGAGCTCACCTGAATGAACTACTATCCCGTGGCTCAAGTCCCCTTTGAATGGGGAGGAGTGTCAGGCCCGTTGAGAGTTGCGATCAGCCCTGCCTTGCCTGTGGACTGTCTGCTCGGTAATGACCTCGAACGTACCGCCTGGAAGGAAGTGGAGTTTAAGGCCCACACTGAGATGCTGGGATTACCAGGGTGGACTTGCGTAGTCAAGCGGTCCATGGCTGCCCGGCAAGAAGCTCAACCCGGGTTGGAGCCTGAAACAACGGCCCAACCCACTGTCGGTCCAGAGGAGAGTGTTGTGGAGGACACACCCCGTGTGATGGATGGGGAGCCCGCGGAGGTAACCCTGGAGTCCGTGGAGGTGGATGTCGTTCCCGTGGGAGACTTGCCGACCCTTGCCGAGTGGCATGTGGAAGGAGGTCCTACCCGGGATGAATTCTGTCGGGCGCAGAAGGAGTGCCCCACGCTTGAAGGCATGCGGCGACAGGCCGAAGCCCAAGCAGTGAACAAGGAGACCGGCAACTACCACGTGTATTGGGAGGATGGCCTCCTGTACAGTGAGCCAAAGGTTCCGGTGCATGGGTCCTCGAGGGCCTTAGTGGTCCCCCAGTGCTACCGAGCCTTTTTGATGGAACTGGCGCATGAGATACCTCTAGCCGGACACCTGGGCCAGGACAAGACCTTTGCGAGGCTAGTCCCACATTTCTATTGGCCTAGGATGAGAGTTGCCTCTGACACCTATTGCAAGACCTGCAACACTTGCCCGGCCAGTGGCAAGACTAGGACCAAATTGAAGGCCCCATTGGAACCACTCCCAGTGGTCGGGACCCCTTTTGAGCGGGTCGGAATCGACATTGTTGGGCCGTTGGACCCTCCGACCTCTGCGGGACATCGGTTCATTCTGGTGTTAGTGGGCCACGCCACTCGGTACCCGGAGGCCATCCCTCTGAGGACCGTTACTGCACCTGTAGTGGCGCGGGCCCTGATGGGGATATTCACCCGAGTGGGATTCCCCAAGGCCGTGGTGTCAGACAGGGGCACAAATTTCATGTCGGCCTACATGCAGGCCATGTGGAAGGAGTGCGGGGTGACCTATCGGTTCTCCACTTCTTACCACCCCCAGACTAACGGGCTCGTAGAGCGCTTCAACAAGACCTTGAAGGGGATGATCCGGAGTCTGCCAGAGGATCTGAGGCGGAAATGGGACATCCTCCTCCCTTGCTTGCTGTTCTCGTACCACGAGGTACCCCAGAAGGGAGTCAGGTTCAGCCCCTTCGAATTGCTCTATGGTCATCCCGTTAGCGGACCCCTCAGTCTGGTCAAGGAGAGTTGGGAGGAGACTTCGAAGAAGCTTCCCCGTGATGTTGTCAGCTATATGCTGGCATTCCGCAGCCAGATGGCCAAGCTGTGGAAGGAAGCCTCAGACAATCTGGAGGCTAGCCAAGCCGTCATGAAGGAGTGGTATGACCACAACGCTCGGACGGTGGAGTTGGACACTGGACAGAAGGTGTGGGTCATGGAGCCTGGGGAGCTTAGTGCCCTCCAGGACCGGTGGACTGGTCCATACGAGATTGTGGAGCGTAGAGGCAAGACCACCTATGTCGTGGACTTGAAGACCCCCCGACAGCCCCACCGGGTTCTCCACGTCAACCGTCTGAAGCCTCATCATGAGCGATCATAGCTTGCTCTCCTCATCGTGACGGATGGGAGTGAGGAGGAGGAAAGTGAGCCTCTGCCTGACCTTAAAGCCGCTCAGGAGAAGGATGGTTCAGTAGAGGGAGTTGTCCTCTCTCCATCCTTGACCCCAGAACAACAGAGGGACTGCCGGCAGGTGTTGGCGCAGCACGCCTCGTTGTTCTCTCTAACGCCTGGAATCACACATCTTTGTACCCATGATGTGTACACAGGAGACAGTCCGCCAGTGAAAACCAAGTCTTACTGGCTGTCCGACAAAGTAAAGAACAGTATCCAGGGTGAGGTGACCAAGATGCTGGAGCTGGGAGTAATCGAACCCTCCAGCAGCCCGTGGGCTAGTCCGGTCGTTTTGGTGCCGAAAGCGGCTCCACCGGGCGCCACACCAGAACTTCGGTTCTGTGTGGACTATCGGGGGTTGAACTCTGTCACCAAGACAGATACTCACCCGATACCACGGGCAGACGAGCTGATTGACCGGCTGGGAGCAGCCAAGTACCTCAGCACCATCGACTTGACATCAGGGTACTGGCAGATTGCCATGGCCGATGGAGCGAAGGAGAAGACAGCGTTCTCCACCCCCGTGGGCCACTTCCAATTTCGAGTGATGCCCTTCGGGCTCAAGAATGCTCCGGCCACCTTCCAGCGGTTGGTGAACCAGGTTTTATCTGGTCGGGAGTCCTTCTCAGCAGCTTACCTTGATGACATAGCTGTCTTCAGTAGCACCTGGGAGGACCATCTACAGCATCTCCAGGAGGTGCTGCGGGTGTTACAACGGGCTGGCTTGACCATCAAAGCTAGCAAGTGCCAGATTGGACAGGGCTCTGTCGTGTACCTGGGACACTTGGTGGGCGAAGGTAAGGTGCAACCCCTCCAGGCCAAGATTGAGACCATCATGGCCTGGGAGCCCCCAAAACTCATACGGAGCTGAGCTTTCCTCGGCCTCACTGGCTATTACCGCAGATTTGTCAAGGGGTATGGTACCATCGTGGCCCCCTTGACCGAGTTGACGTCCAAAAAGCAGCCACGTCAGGTCATCTGGACGGCTTCTTGCCAGGAGGCATTTGAAACACTGAAGCGCGCGATGTGCACCGCTCCGGTGCTGGCCACTCCGGACTTCCAGAAAGAATTCATCGTGCAGACAGATGCCTAAGAGCATGGCGTAGGCGCCGTGTTGTCGCAACTCAACGATGATGGCCAAGACCAACCTGTGGCCTTCATCTCCCGAAGACTCCTTCCTCTGGAACAGCGATGGAGTACCATCGAGCGAGAAGCCTTCGCTGTGGTTTGGGCTTTGAAGAAGTTGAGGCCATACCTTTTTGGCTCTCACTTCCTGGTTCAAACCGACCACCGCACCTTCGCTGGCTCATGCAAATGAGAGGCGAAAACCCCAAGTTGCTAAGGTGGTCCATTTCCCTACAGGGGATGGACTTTAGGGTGGAACATCGGCCAGGAGCTGACCACGCCAATGCTGACGGTCTCTCCCGTTTTTTCTGCCTTAGTGACGAGAACTCCCTAGAGGTTGGGTAGCTATCCCCACTTTCAGCTGGGAGGGACCTATATTAGACCTGTCAGCCTTAGGGTGGTCTTTCCCCGTGATTTTTTGCCCTGGCCTCATTTTTCCCACCTACTTTTTGTTGGCCCTTAGGTCTTCGGGCACATTTTTCACAGCTAATCTGTGTTAGGGTGCAGGTGCTCTCTACTTTCAACATGGCTGCCACTGGCCCCTGCTACTGCAGCGTGGTCTTTTTAGTGTAGCACCCTAGTTGCCAGGAGCAGGCTGGGTCCCCATACAATGTTGCAACACCAGCCACCCAGCCCCTGTCCATAGTTAGAGTGGGGAAGCTCCTGGAACCTTCCAGAAGGAAGGTGGACCTGACTTTTCCCGCCTTAGAGAGTGGTCACCTGACCTGGGCATATATAAGCTAGGGAGGGAACTTTTTCTAGTCAGTTGGGGCATCACTGACCTGGAGAACCCACTCAGGAGTTTTAGGCGGGAGGGCCTAGTGAGGAACCTATGCTACTGGGAGTGGCAGGATTTAGGTGCTGCCCCTTAAGTTGAGTGAGGTGTCCAAAGCTAGCCCCCTGATCTGGCCCAGTGGTAGGGAACCCCAGGGCCCATCTGCAGTGACTGAGGAGAAATTCTTCAAGCCCTCAACTCATCACCCCCCCCCCCCTATTCAACTTCAAGAAACAAGTAACTAAGGGCGCAGAACCATCCAAGCGCCAAGAAACCTGCTTCCTGGGACCAGGTACTGGACTGAGCTGCCCTGCGCATCCCCTGCCTACAGCTGGGCCTACCTGTCTCCCCCTGACTGAACTCTGTGACAAGCGCTTAATTTGTCCCCATCCTGCCTCAGTTCTGGCTGACTAACTTGCAGAGCGCTGCAATCTGCCCTCCTTCCCAGCGCCTTGTCAGAGGCTGCCTGCCCTGAGCTATCTGTGCCCCCGTGACTCCAGTGCTGAATCCCCCTCAGGGATCCTCCTGCCTGCAAGGCGCTCTATTTGCCCCCAAGCGCTCACCTGACTCGGCGCTAGCACTGTTCCTCGGCTCCCCCAGGTGCCTGAGGAGGCCCCCACATCACTGCGGCATCAGCACCGCCCACGCGACGCCTCTGAGGCGCTGCCGGACTGCCCTGGGGCTGCCCGCCTTCGCGCTGTGTCCAGCGCCGTGTCTGACCCCCCTCAGCGGCCCTCGATGCCAGGAGAGGGCCGCAGCATTGAATCCGCCAGGCCGCGGTAGGCCTGAAGCCAAGATGTCCTGTCCCACGTGATCGAGGAGCTCCTCTGCCCCGCCCCCGGGCGCCGCGCTGCCATTGGTCGAGGCAGGCGCGCCCTCGAGGGGGGCGGCGTGAGTGGCTGGAGCGGCCCCGGACCCGGAGCCTTGCCGAGTGGCATGTGGAAGGAGGTCCTACCTGGGAGGAATTCTGTCGGGCGCAGAAGGAGTGCCCCACGCTTGAGGGCATGCGGCGACAGGCCGAAGCCCAAGCGGTGAACACGGAGACCGGCAACTACCACGTGTATTGGGAGGATGGCCTCCTGTACAGTGAGCCAAGGGTTCCAGTGCATGGGTCCTCGAGGGCCTTAGTGGTCCCCCAGTGCTACCGAGCCTTTTTGATGGAACTGGCGCATGAGATACCTCTAGCCGGACACCTGGGCCAGGACAAGACCTTTGCGAGGCTAGTCCCACATTTCTATTGGCCTAGGATGAGAGTTGCCTCTGACACCTATTGCAAGACCTGCAAGACTTGCCAGGCGAGTGGCAAGACTGGGACCAAATTGAAGGCCCCTTTGGAACCACTCCCAGTGGTCGGGACCCCTTTTGAGCGGGTCAGAATCGACATCGTTGGGCCGTTGGACCCTGCGACCTCTGCGGCACATCGGTTCATTCTGGTTTTAGTGGACCACGCCACTCGGTACCCAGAGGCCATCCTTCTGAGGACCGTTACTGCACCTGTAGTGGCGCGGGCCCTGATGAGGATATTCACCCGAGTGGGATTCCCCAAGGTCGTGGTGTCGGACAGGGGCACAAATTTCACGTCGGCCTACATGCAGGCCATGTGAAAGGAGTGCAGAGTGACCTATCGGTTCTCCACTCCTTACCACCCCCAGACTAACGGGCTCGTAGAGCACTTCAACAAGACCTTGAAGGGGATGATCCGGAGTCTGCCAGAAGATCTGAGGCGGAAAGGGGACATCCTCCTCCCTTGCTTGCTGTTCTCGTACCGCGAGGTACCCCAGAAGGGAGTCGGGTTCAGTCCCTTCGAATTGCTCTATGGTCATCCCGTTAGGGGACCCCTCAGTCTGGTCAAGGAGAGTTGGGAGAAGACTTCGAAGAAGCTTCCCCGTGATGTTGTCAGCTATATGCTGGCATTCCGCAGCCAGATGGCCAAGCTGTGGAAGGAAGCCTCAGACAATCTGGAGGCTAGCCAAGCCGTCATGAAGGAGTGGTATGACCACAACGCTCGGACGGTGGAGTTGGACACTGGACAGAAGGTGTGTGTTGTAATGTACAAATGCTTGTTTCTTTTTACATTATGTTATGACATAGGTACATTCTTTTACTTGTCATATGGTTCTACTCCTGGTCATTCCTTGTGCACTGTAGCCTTGGAGCCGGAAGGAGTTAGCTGTGTCTTAGAGAGCTGTTGGTGATGTTTCTTTCATTAAACCAGAACTTCAACCTATCCAGTGTCTGAACATCTTTTTAACACTGGCGACGATTGGCAGCTTGGAAGGGACAAGCCACATCACCACTCAACCCTGAACCCACTTTTGGATTTGTCTCTTAAACGAAAAGTTCGTTTGGATCTTTGGATTTATCTCCATTGCCTTCTATTTTATCTTGGATTTAAGACTTTATGAGTTTAAAACCCTCTGGAATTGGGACCTTTTGGATTTAAGTCTGCCTGGATTTCTGACTTCCTTATTTCAACACTTGTGGTTTTGAGACTAAAATTGCGCTGAGACTTATCAGTTGTGAAACGGGAATAGTGCTGAAATTCAACAATTGTCGATTTTTGACTGATTTTGCGCTGAAATCGCCTTTCCTTTACCACGTTTTCACTTCAAGGTAACCCGTTTTATATTGAAATCATTACCTGTTTACTTCTGACTTCCAACGGCCTTTCCTGCCGTTGTGCACGCTCTGGTTATTGCCTCAAGAGCTCCCTCGCTCTCTCTTCATTCGGCCATCATCATTATGGAGCGGTGCTGACATTCGCGGTGGAGCTGCGTGCGACATAGAACTCCGTCTTCGAGTGCTGCCTTTCCCTGGCATCCCGGCATCCCTTGCGCGACGCCTGAACGTGACGTCTGAACGCCACGTCATCACGTCTTTGCGCATACGTGCCGCCACCTTTGTTTTGCTCGTCTCTTAGCAACCAAGCATCGGCATCTTCACCTACGATCAGCGTTTTCACCAGACTGTATCGGCGCTTTTCATTGACGACATCTTCACCTACGATTAGCGTTTTCACCAGACTTTCTACCTTGTTTCTACAACGACTCTTGACTCTCATTTATCAGCGTTTTCAGGTTTTATGTTTTGGTTTTGGTTTTACTGTTTTGGTTTTTGACTGTGTATTTTCTGTGATACACACACACTTATATTTGCAGTTTATTTATTTTCTTTTACCTTATTGCTTCTCCTCATTATGGCCTCTTCATCTTCCATGACCCAACCCCCTGCCTTCCTGTGTGAAAAGGGTGAACCTATTCTCCCTTGGATAAGATGGAAAAATCTTTTTGACTCTTATCTTTTAGCCATAGGTGGTGAAAAATTTTCTGCTGTAAGAAAACAAGCTATATTACTGCACAATCTAGGTGTGGAGGGTCGTAATATTTATGACAGTATTGATGAAATACCCATCAATGATGGTTCTGGTGACTCTCCTTCGGATGTTTTTCACATGTCTTTAAAAATGTTAGAGGATTATTTTGGTCCTAGGATTAATGTAGTTTTGGAACGCCATAAGTTCTTTGCAAGAGTACAGGAGCCTAAAGAAAAGGTTGGCTTGTATGTTGCTTCTCTAAAAACTTTGTCTCGTACTTGCGAATTTGGGGAACTCACGGATTCCTTGATTCGTGACCAGTTAGTTAGGTGTACGAATAACCCCAGAGTACAAGAGAAACTCTTGTCTAAAAATCCCTCCCTCAGAGAAGCTTTAGCCATTGTTGAGGGTATTGAGAATACTTCTGGTTGGGCTAAGGAGATGAAAGAGCACAAAATTTCTCCTGATGGCGCTTCTGCCTCCAGTAGTATTCATCAAGTTGCCCAACCTCTCAATTCCCCTCTACCTACTATCTCTGAAGACACTGTTTGTAAAGTTATGCAAAACACCAAGCCAAAAACTGTTTTTGATCGTAGCAAGATCAAGTGTTACAGATGTGGCAGTCCTAATCATTCTTCTTCCTTTCCCAATTGTTATGCCAAATCTTCCACTTGTATCAAATGTGGCATTAAAGGACACTATGCCAGAGTATGTAAATCCTCCACCAAAGTACACTCTATTGAATGCTCCTCGCCTTCCTCTGACTCTCCTAGATTGGTTGTTTCTAGTGTTACAAGTGATGGGAATATTGACGCTGATCCCATTGTCATGCCTGAGTGTAATGTAATTATTGGTGGGGAAGATTTTGTTGTCTTAGCTGACTCTGGTTCTCCCTTTACCCTAAATGGAAATGAGAATTGGAACAAAATTTTTCCTAATCTTGACTTGTTTAAACCAGATATTAATGCTGTCAGTTATAATGGTTCTCATATTGAAGTATCTGGGTATACTGTTATGAGAATCCATTTCAAAGGTCGTGAAACTGTGGGAAAAATTTATGTTGCTTACAGAGGTGACAATCTTTTAGGCTGGAGACACCAGAGAGATTTGGGAATCATTCTTAATCCTAATGCTCTCAAACCCACTGACCAAGTTATGCTTATTGATCAAATTTCTATCTCCAACATTTTCTTTGATGAATTTCCGCATGTTTTTTCAGACAGTTTGGGTTTATTGAAAGGTTTTGAACACCAAATTATTTTAAAAAAGAATGCAGTCCCTTGTGTGTTTAAAGTTAGGAAAGTTCCTAACATGATGCTTGCTCCACTCAAACAAGAACTTTCTAGACTCATAGAGTTGAATATTATTGAAGAAATTGAATCTTCAGAGTGGTTGGCCCCAGTAGTTTTGGCCCCCAAGGATGGTGGGAAGAACATTCGCATGTGTGTGGACCTTAGGGGTTTAAATAAATGTATTTGGGTAGACCGACAACCCCTACCTAACATTCCTGAGTCCATAACTATGCTTGCAGGGGCTAAAATATTCTCTGTTCTTGATTTGTCCTCAGCTTACCACCAGGTTCCACTTCATGAGGATTCCAAGCATCTCACCTCCTTTGTTACTCCTCTAGGAGCTTATCGTTTTGTTAGGATGCCTTTTGGGCTGGCATCCGCTGCGGCTTGCTTTCAAAGAATTATGAAAATGGTTGTAGGTGATGTCCCAAATGTCATATTTTTCCAGGATGACATTCTATTTTTTGGCAAAGACAATACAGAACATGAAAGGGTTTTGAGAGCAGTTCTTTTCAGGTTGGCTGACAAAGGTCTTACGGTTAACAAAGCTAAGTGCAAAATAGGTGTAACTTCTGTTACTTATCTTGGTCATGTAATTTCCGGTGAAGGCATACAACCCAAATTGGAATTAGCCAAAAGTATTGCTGAGGCTCCCACTCCTTCTGATAAGGACCAAGGCAGGTCATTTCTTGGCCTAGCTGAGTTTTATTCCAAATTCATTAAGAATTTTGCCTCTATTGTTGAACCTATTAGAAATCTTCTTTAAAAAGGTGTCCATTTTGAGTGGAATGATGATTGCAATGGTGCATTTCTGGTTGTAAAAAAGACCATCAGTCAGTTACCTAGCTTGGGTCACTTTGATACTAGGAAAAAGACCATTCTTTCAACTGATGCATGTCTTTCTGGATTGGGGGCAGTTCTCTCTCAAGTTGACAATGGTGGTGAAAGAGTTGTAGCATTTGCCTCCAGAGCACTAAAAAAGGCTGAACAACATTACTCTTGTATAGAAAGAGAAGCTCTTGCTGTGGTTTGGGCTATCAAACACTTTAAGTTTTATTTGTGGTGCATTCCTTTCATTGTAAAATCTGACCACAAACCCTTAATCCAAGTATTCTCTTGTATGGAGAGTGAAAGATTAACTCCAAGACTTAAACGTTGGAGTGAGGGGTTAGAAGAGTTTAACTTCATTGTACAATATGTCCCTGGATCACTGAATAAGATTGCTGATTGTCTCTCTCGTTTACCCTTACAGAATCTGGACGAGCATTTAGATTTAGGTACTGTCAAGGTGTCTTGGGTTTGTGAGAGTGCTGCTTCTTTGGATGATTGGGTTCTTGCTCAATCTAATGATTTGGTTTTACCCTTGGTCAAGGATTTTGTGGTTAAAGGTTGGCCCGCTAACAGCAGAGACGTCAGTTGCGACCTTTTGTCTTTTTGGTCAATAAAACATGAACTTACCATTGTTGATGACATTGTTATGCGTGGTGAGAGACTGATCCCACCTTCCGTGATGCGTTCAAAACTCATCAATCTTGCCCATGATGGACACATGGGCAGGAGTTTTACTAAAGCTCGCCTTAGAGAAAGGTATTGGTGGCCCAATATGGACAATGATGTCGAACTAGTGGTGAAAGATTGTTATCAGTGTGCTACTAATGATAAGTCCAAGGTTGTGTGTAAGGCACCTCTCTCTCCTGTGTCTGTTCCTAACCAACCGTGGTCCAAACTGGGTAAACATCATGGGACCTTTTGATCTACTTACTCCCTCAGAGAGATTTGTTATTCTTCTTGTAGATTATATGTCCAAATGGGTTTCCACTAAGTGTGTAGCCTTGAGGTTCCGTGACGGTTCCGTGACAATTTGAACCCGTGTTTTCAAGTTTGTCGGAAATACATAATATTGGTATCAGCGAACCGCAAATGATCCATTTAGTATATCCTGGTGTTTTCGCTACGCTAAGAGCAAGAGCACTCCTTCCATTGACATATTTCTGATCTACCCACGGCATCCATCTTAGATCATGGCCGCCATTTTGTGTTTCCTTGCCCTCACATATGCAATAGCCTCTGATCACTCCACTTTGATTAAGGACACGTAGCCTTAGCCGGAGATTCACCTCTTACATGACACGTACACCTTAAACCAGATCACGCTGTGGCTGCATGACTCGACAAAGGCTGCCTCCTCTGCCCGAGGCCAGCCCTGCCAAACTGGTCTTCGTGTCCATTGTACCTGATCATGATTAGGCGGCCGAAGCCGGTAGCCTTGCCCATTTACAACCCACAAACATCCCTTATCCCACTTTTCTATCTTCCACACCTGGCTCTGTTTCTTTCTTTCTGAATCTTTATTAGGGGGAGGTAACGAACTTTACGATGAGGCGGTCCGGGTCCTGAATGCAATATTGACAGGGAATTGTGACAAACTAGTGGGAACCCCTCTCTTCGCAATGTTTGGCCTCAGATATTATCGACGGTTCCTGTGTAACGCCAAATATTTATTGTTTTAGACACAAAGGTTTTGGGAATGTATTACATGTAAAGAATTTGCCCCTAGCGTAAAAAACAGTATATAAGGAGCAGCCCTCTTTGTACAAATCGAACAGGCTCCTGGTTACTGCCCGTGTGTAGTATCTATGACTTCTGTGTCCCTGCAGTAATAAACCTTTGGTCTTTGACGCCACCATCGAGAAGCCCGTGTTTCTGTTCATTTGTGCACCAAGGCAGGTGGAACTCCGGGGTCTTTGGGTGTTGTACCCTGACACCTCTGGACGGAACCAAAAAGTCCAGAACTCCAATTGGCGCCCAACGTGGGGCCACGTCATTCGGTACCGGTCCAAAAGCCTGAAGAGTTCGAGAAGCTTCGTGTGAAGATTCCTGAGGGAGGCGCCCCACTTAATCGATCCCGGCATATCGCAAAAGTGGCCCGAAGTTCTCTTCCACGAGGGTTTCCCGTTCAGGACGGCTGCAGTGGGCCGTTGCCTTGACCGTCGCCCTGTCTTGGACCCGAAGAGGTGCAGTCCTTAGTACGGCGAAACGTGACGGGTTTCTCCTTGGTGACGTCTTCAGTGACTCAGTTAAGTATTTAGTGATAGCTAGCTGGTTACTTTTGTGAGGATTGTTAAAAATCCTTGATCGGTTCTTGGTTTGGTTTGGTTTTGTTAGATTATCATTGGTTGTTCAAGTCACGATAATCTATTTGGTTTAGTTTGGGTATCGATACATCAGTTCGTTTTGGTAGGCCTAAGTTCTTGGTTCGAGTGCACATATTTGTTCCGTGTTTGTTTGTTTTGTGTTCCGGACTGAAAATGGTAAGTCGGAAAATGTTGTCTTGTTTTAGTTGCAACAGTGACTCACGATTGGAGGACTCTTGTCTGGTTCCTCCGATTGGGACTCCCCTATATGATTTATATTGCAAGTATGGCGTGGGTCCTATATCTTATAATGAGATATGGGTCCGTTATTGTAAGAAGGATGGTGTCCTTAGTTGGCCACTGCATGGTAGTTTTGAACCCGAGATTCTCGACAACTTGGAAGCGAAATTGTTTAAGAAGAAAGCCCGGCCGGCAATGTTTGATTCTTTCCGTTATTGGCGAAAAGAATCCAAACAGAGAGAAATGAGAAGGTTGAAGAAAGAACAGAAAGAACAAGAAGAGTTAACTCTAGAGCAAGCGACTAAACAGTTGCAGGCTAACGAGTGTGAGAAGGCTATAGATGTAGCCATTAGAGAGCATAATCTAGCGATTGACAAGTGCTATCCTGCCTTGCCATCGAAAATGGCTAAGATATTGGAGGATTCCGAAAACGATCCTCTGTTATCTTATCTGTTACGGTCACCACCACCGTATGCACAAGGTGCTGCGGCTCCACTCGTCCCGAATGTTTAATTGCCGGTTGCTGGACAACCTGGTGCTCCTGCTCCTGTCCCTCAGAATCAAGTTCCTGTACTTCCTGTGGTGAATGTAAATGTTCCTACAGCTCCTCCTCTTCCTACACTGCCAGCCTCTATACCTACTTCTGTACCCACTGTTCCTCAAACTATTTTTCTCGATACTCCTACTGTTCCGTTATCTATTCCTACCTCTACGGCGTTCTCTACGTCTGCGAGTGTACTAACTCCGCTTTCTGTTCGTCGAAGAATCACTGATTCTGTTACTAATATGCTGTCTCCTATATATAAAACTTTGATTAAGACTCCTACTCCTGACTCTGTACAGAGACGGAGTCAGCTTCCAAGTGCTGAGGAACGGGGAGTTTTAGATTCCACGGCTCTCAGATGGATTTCGAAGGGTAGAAGATATACTACGAGAGATGTGCTAGACACATTTATGCAGTGGGGGGAACCAACACAACGGTACGTCTTTGATGAGATGTGCTCGTTGTTACGTGAAGAGATAGAAGAAGACGATGTTGAATCAGATTTGGAAGATTTAATTAGGGTTCAAAAGGAGTTTGCTGCTGGAATGATAGTGGGTGAGAAAATAAAGGAAGCAATGGAACTCATTTTAAGTTTTAGGAATGATCCATCTCTTCGTTCACCGAGAGATTTAGAAAAAGGTAAAATGAAGCTAAGTCGCCAATATCCTATGAGGGAGGTTCCTCCAATTTGGCGCGAAGCAATACAACGTGATGATAATGCAGGAATTGCAGCTGCTCCAGCACAGTTCCAACGAGTGTGGATACACATTCCATGGAAGCGAGCAGAAGTGTTAGCGGTGAAACAGGCCTTGCCAGATCCACGTAAGAATCCAGCCGGATATTACAAGGAATTAACACAGACAGTTGAGGCTTGTATAATGAACCTAGCCGACATCGATATGTTGTTTGGTAACGTAGTTCCGCAACCAGTGTGGGCTAAAATTCGTAGAGAGGATCATCAAGCTGCTTTAGGTGGTGATTGGGCAGCTATCACTGCAGCAGATGGTCAACAAATAGGTGGTGCGAAACCCGAACCTTTAATTGCTAATCTGCCAGGTAGAATAATTGATCTAATGAAGACTCTGATGCCAGCACTACGTGTAAATTGGGACAAGTTGTCAGCATGCAGACAGAAGAAAGACGAAAGTGTCTCTGACTTCTTCACGAGGTTCGAAGAGACTTTTGTGGATCATAGTGGTCAGGACATGAGTACAGAAGGAGGACAGAGATTGTTTGTCGATAAATTTGTGCATAATTTGTTACCTGAATTATGCAATAAATTAAAAGACTCAGAAAGTGCGTGGGCTGTATCTACGACAGCGCAAATACTTGCAACTGCACAGTACTACGAAAATAGGGATAAAGAGGAAAAGGAAAAATCAGAAAAGAAAACGAAAGATTTAAAAACTAAAGTTCTTTTGCAGCAGGCGTATCCGCCTCGCGCGAATCAAACTAATACGCAGCAAAACTCATACCAAAGGACAGATTATGGTTCATCAAGACCTCAATATCAGTGGAATCAGTGTGCGTACTGTAAGAAAGAGGGTCACTATAAAAATGAATGTCCGATCTTAGCGCAAAATAATGCAGCAGCAGCTCAGAGAGGTCGTGGTGGTTTTGTGCAGAATTCTAGAGGTCGAGGGCGAGGTGCTATGCCTCCACAAACAAATGATCGTCCCTCCAATCACTTTGATCAACGAAATGGACAATCTGCTCAGCAAAATAGATCTCAACAATATCTTGTTGAGGACTATAATGAAGTAGATGAGGGTTATCAACAAAATGGGTACTAGGACAGCCATGGACAGAGAGAGGGAGTAGTATCAGTTCCAGTGGATCAGAGTGGGCCTTATGTCGCAGTAGCAACATCAGGTGTAGTCGAACCGTTTCTGTTGGATACTGGTGCCGCAAAAAGTTCTATCATTCATGCGAAACTCCCTGGCGCACCTTTGTCTGGCTCAACAAATGTTTCCGTAGGTTTTTCAGGCGCCCCTGTTTACAACCCGATATCTGGTCCTTTGTCTATTTCTGTTGGACCGTGCCAATTGAAAGCACCACTGATTTTGACGACAGGTTGTAATGAAAACCTGCTTGGTTTAGATTTGTTAAAAAGACTATATGCGACATTGTACTGTTCTCCGGAAGGAGTACAGCTTACGTTGGGTAAAAATATCACTTCTCCGATGTATTTGTCAATGGACGCACTCCCGCCGGAGCTACGTTCACTCCCTGATTCTCTTTGGGCGACTGGTCCTAATGATGTAGGTCTCCTAGAAATTCCACCGTATGTAGTAACTTTGAAAGCGAATGTGAAATTTCCAAGAATTCCCCAATATAAAATATCGAGTGAAGGTGAGCGTGCACTTTTATTGATTGTGCAAGATTTGATTAAGAAGGGTGTGGTTGAAGAAACTAGAGGAAATGTCTGTAACAGTCCTGTATTACCGATTCTGAAACGAACTGACCCTACAAAACCTCCAGTATATAGGTTTGTCATAGACCTTAGAGAAGTTAATAAGATTGTAATCCCGCAGTTTCCTGTAGTGCCAGACATTACTGCCTTGTTAACATTGATTCCTGCCACAGCCACATGGTTCTCAGTTATTGACCTAAAGAATGCCTTTTTCAGCATTCCGATAGCCGAAGAAAGTAGGGATATTTTCGGCTTCTGTCTAGGAGGTCGCAGTTTCAGATTTAAACGCGCTCCACAAGGCTATTGTGAAAGTCCATCCATCTATAGTCAAGCATTAAAAAGTCAGTTAGATTCTTTTGTCCTTCCTCCAGGTTCTGCCCTAGTACAGTACGTAGACGATCTTTTAGTGGCTGCCGATGACAAGGAAACTTGCAAAGCAGCTACAATTTCCCTATTGCATCATTTGTCTAATTTGAATCACAAGGTGTCTCCTTCGAAAATGCAATACTGCTGCCAAGAAGTGACCTACCTAGGTCATCTCTTGTCAAAGGAGGGAAGGAAGTTGACCCCAGAAAGAATAAAAGCAATTACGCAGATGAGTGTTCCACGCACACAGAGAGAAGTACGTGCCTTCCTAGGTATTACCTCTTACTGTAGGCAGTGGATTCCAAATTTTTCTCTTTTAGCGAAACCATTGGTAGCTTTGACTGGGAAAAATGTTCCGAGTCCGGTGCCATGGTCTGATGAATGTCAAGAGAGTTTTACTGAATTACGAAAAGCATTGTGTTCAGCTCCTGTATTAGGTACACCTGATTACAGTAAGCCATTCACGCTCTACGTTCACGAAAGAGAAGGTTGCGCGTTGAGTGTTCTGACACAGAAGTTTGGTGATAAACAACGCCCTTGTGCGTATTTTTCATCAACATTAGATCCGGTAGCCAGAGCGTTACCTAGTTGTTTGAGAGCTACAGCGGCAGCTGCAGCTTCCATTTGACAATCTGCTGGTTTGGTGATGAACAATATGCTAGTGGTCATGGTTCCTCATGCAGTGGATACACTCATGAACCGAACGAAGACACAACACCTTACTAGTGCGAGATTGTCTGGTTACGAGCTGACATTACTAGCGAGTCATATTCAGATCAAGAGATGCAATGTATTGAATCCAGCAACATTGTTGCCGACTGATCAAGAGTCGAGTGATTCCGAGCCACATGACTGCTATTTCAAAACGGAGGAAGAGACAAAAGGACGCATCGATTTGAAGGATACTCCCCTATCCGACCCAGATGGTACGCTGTATGTGGACGGGTCATGTTTTAAATTGGAGAATGGTGATGTGACTGCTGCTTATGCGGTAACAACTTTGAAGACGATTGTGGAGACTGCAAGAGTGAGTCAGAATTCTGCCCAAGCTGCAGAATTAATAGCCCTAACAAGAGCGTGTGTTTTAGCCGAGGGAAAGAGAGTGAATGTGTTTACAGATAGTCAGTACGCATTTGGCGTGGCCCATAGTTTTGGCCGGTTGTGGAGAGAAAGAGGTTTCATTACGTCCCATGGGACTAAGATCCAGCATGGTCAGCTAGTTAACGACTTGTTGGAATCTCTAACCTTACCGACTGAAGTTGCGATTGTGAAGTGCAGTGCTCATAAAGCAATCACGGATGATGTTGGTCGTGGGAATGCTTTTGCTGATGAAATTGCTAAACAGACAGCTAGAGACACGATGAGTAGAATGTATGTTGCTACGTCTGCAAGATGGATTGCTGAGTCTGGAATGTGTGAGGACACTATGGAAAGTGTGAAAGAGATTCAGAAAGAAGCGACTGAGGAAGAGAAACGTGTATGGAGAGAAAGTACGGGCAAGTTGGACTCGAATGGATGTTGGATTGATTTGACAGAACAGCAGCGTTGGATGTTGCCCGATGCGTATGTGCTTGCGGTAGTGACGATGGCGCATGGAGTAGCGCATATAAGTTCTAAAGGGATATGTAAGATGTTGGCTCCGGTCTGGAAGAATGAGGGAATCAGTAAGTGTGCAGAAAGAGTGGTGAAAAATTGTATGGTGTGCTTGATGCATAATCCTGGCAAGGGAACTCCAACTCCTGCTGGTCACTTCGCTCCTCCTTCCTGTCCCTTTGAAGTAATTCAGTTAGACTTCATTCACATGGAACGCTGCAACAATTTAAAGTACGTCCTGGTGGTAGTTTGTGCTTTTTCCAGGTGGATAGAAGCATACCCACTAAAGGACAACACTGCCCTATCGACTGCCAAAATTCTTCTCAAGGAATTTTTCCCTAGGTATGGAATGCCACGGATTGTATGGTCAGATAACGGAAGTGAGTTTATAGGGAAAGTTATGCAGTGTGTGTGCCGGTTTAGGATTGAAACAGAAATTTCACAGTGCAAACCATCCCCAGTCTGCTGGTTTAGTCGAGGGTTACAATGGCACCCTCAAGCTAAAAATAGCCAAAATACAAGCATCCACAGGTTTAGCCTGGCCAGACGCACTTCCTTTGGCCCTGTTATCAACGAGAGCAACAGTACATTCTAGAATAGGGCTTAGTCCATACGAGATTGTGTTTGGCCGCCCGGCAAATATCTGGGGTGTGCCAAGGCCTAAGCAATTTTGCTCCATTGAATATCCTATGTTGATAGACTACCTTTACGACTTGACTGCTAAATTGAGTCTTATTCATCAACAGGTTTTCGATGCCTTGCCAAAACCTCCGGAGAGTCCAGGGCACCAGCTGAAACCGGGTGACTTCATTGTAATAAAGAACTTCGCGAGGACGAAGAACCTTCAACCAAGATTTGTGGGGCCTTATCAGATCTTACTGGCAACGAGGACAGCCGTACGTGTCGCTGGCCGTAAACACTGGATTCACGCTTCTCACGTAAAGCGTGTTCCGTTGCCGCTCCCTTACGACAACTGGGTGAAAAAGGGAATTGGTGCCTCCGAATCTGAAATCACACCGAAGTTCATCTCTTTCAGCGATGCCGAATTGATTACTGACACTTTGAAACCTGACTCTCCTCCTGAAAAAACTCCTTTGAACATTGAACATTTGTCTCCAGCATCAGAAGAAACTTTGCTATCTGCGAACTTAAACTCTGCAACAGCTGCTAGTGATACACTATTTTCCGATCAGACAGTACCAGCGAAGCAGAGATACAACCTTAGAAGCCATAAAATGGACAAATAAAGCAGGCAACTGCATATTGTGATTTTTATATATTGAACTTTTGCCTTCAGCCAGGAAGTTTGCTATTGTTTATTGTTTTTAAAATTGCCTTGCCGTCTGGGTAGCCGTAGGGTCGTGGCTGTGTGCCTAGTTTGAATTTGCAGGGGTCTGACACAAGGTCGATCTTTCTGTTGGTTCTGGGAACTCCCGGGGCTGATAGAGGCATTTTCATCTACGTACACATCATCAGTGGTCGCGAGCGGATTGTAGAAGATGGAGCTTCCTGCGCTGCAACGAGAAAATGTGATTTATGTTCGCAGAAACAGACTTAATAGAATTCTTCATAGCAAATGTTTTCTGATGCAATGTGCCATTACATTTTTGATTGTTTTAGCAACATTGGTGGGTGGAATCGTCTTTAGCATAAATTTGATTTTTGTGCCAGTTTCTACAGTACCCCCCCTTGATCCTGCTATTTCTACTGTTTCTTCTATACACTCTTTTCACTCGTTTCCAGAACATGAGCAAGCCCGACGCTCAGAATTTACCAACAACACTTTTGTACAGCTCTTGCACCAACACCAACTGGTAGTTAACACTACAGACTGCTGGGTGTGTGGCTTGATACCTCACACTATGGATAAAGGTATTCCATATCTGGTTTTGCCTTACAGCTATAATGGATCATTTCAGGCCTTCCAAACCATCTTTGCTTATGCCCTTGAAACCTATCCTCCACGTCCACCGCGTTCCACTAAATATAACTCTGCCAACAAAGCCTTAGTCCAGGGAATTATTGACATGGTCAAGGACGTCAATAATACTCCATCTTACCCTAGAGACGAATTGCGAGTATATTTAAGTTGGAATACTTCAGAGTATCGCCTTAGTTTAGGAGAAAGCAAGCGTAAAAGCTCAACTCCAATCTGGGTCGTACCTCACCGAGGTCAGGTCTGTTTGCAAGGTAATGGGAGAAATCCAAGAGCTCAGCTAGGGAGGAGTGAGTGCGTAGAGACTTATGTGTTTCCGGCTAACTCTTCCCCTGCCTTTCTCACTGCTAGGGGTACCTATTTCATTTGTCGAGACAGAGCTTATACATGGTTGCCTGCCGATTTCTCAGGATCATGTTATATTGCTCGACTATTGCCTCCGACATACACTGCTTCACCTGATTACCACAGAACAAGAGTAGCGAGAGGTGTCTTCAGCAAGGAAGATACCGCTGGTCAGGAAGCTGGAGACTTCTTCAAAGGCTTCCTTCCGTTCTGGGGGCCTATGGCCAATAGTAGAAACATACGTCAGCTAACACGGGTAGTTGAATCTACTATTACCGAAACTGCTGGTGCCCTTAGCAATCTAACAGCTGAGCTTCAGGCGGATAGGCTCATGACGTTGCAGAACCGTATGGTTCTAGACGTTATACTTGCAGATCGAGGTGGGGTATGCAGAATGATCCAATCGAGCTGCTGTGTCTTTATTCCTAATAATGCTCCAACAGTCTATGAGGCGATCTCTAAGTTGCACAAGATTTCAGACTCCATACATGTAGACAAGGGAAACTGGTCCTTCATGGAGTGGTTTTGGACTCTGATCTCAGCGTGGGGATGGAAGGTTCTAATGGTCATTGGTGTCATCCTAGTATTCCTATTCTCATGTTGTCTGATTATCCAATGTGGTCCTGCTCTGTGTAGTCTTTGTGCTGCGACTTGTCTCAGAAAACCACCTGCGTTTGGAGAAAAGACACGAGAAAGGATGATGATACAACAGCATGTCACTGACCTGATGAGCATAGAACTAGATTCTGACATAGACTGAGTAATTGCCTATGTAAGGGCAAAAGGAGGGTCTGAGGTTCCGTGACGGTTCCGTGACAATTTGAACCCGTGTTTTCAAGTTTGTCGGAAATACATAATATTGGTATCAGCGAACCGCAAATGATCCATTTAGTATATCCTGGTGTTTTCGCTACGCTACGAGCAAGAGCACTCCTTCCATTGACATATTTCTGATCTACCCACGGCATCCATCTTAGATCATGGCCGCCATTTTGTGTTTCCTTGCCCTCACATATGCAATAGCCTCTGATCACTCCACTTTGATTAAGGACACGTAGCCTTAGCCGGAGATTCACCTCTTACATGACACGTACACCTTAAACCAGATCACGCTGTGGCTGCATGACTCGACAAAGGCTGCCTCCTCTGCCCGAGGCCAGCCCTGCCAAACTGGTCTTCGTGTCCATTGTACCTGATCATGATTAGGCGGCCGAAGCCGGTAGCCTTGCCCATTTACAACCCACAAACATCCCTTATCCCACTTTTCTATCTTCCACACCTGGCTCTGTTTCTTTCTTTCTGAATCTTTATTAGGGGGAGGTAACGAACTTTACGATGAGGCGGTCCGGGTCCTGAATGTAATATTGACAGGGAATTGTGACAAACTAGTGGGAACCCCTCTCTTCGCAATGTTTGGCCTCAGATATTATCGACGGTTCCTGTGTAACGCCAAATATTTATTGTTTTAGACACAAAGGTTTTGGGAATGTATTACATGTAAAGAATTTGCCCCTAGCGTAAAAAACAGTATATAAGGAGCAGCCCTCTTTGTACAAATCGAACAGGCTCCTGGTTACTGCCCGTGTGTAGTATCTATGACTTCTGTGTCCCTGCAGTAATAAACCTTTGGTCTTTGACGCCACCATCGAGAAGCCCGTGTTTCTGTTCATTTGTGCACCAAGGCAGGTGGAACTCCGGGGTCTTTGGGTGTTGTACCCTGACACCTCTGGACGGAACCAAAAAGTCCAGAACTCCAGCCTCTGTCACTTCTAGGGTGGTTATTGATTTCTTACGTGATGAATTTGCTTCTGAAGGTGTTCCCAAATGCATCATTACGGATAATGGTGTCCAGTTTATTTCCTCTGATATGGAATTTTTCTTAAATGACCATGGTATGTGCCATCTTAAAACCGCACTCTATGCGCCTCAAGCCAATGGTCTTGCTGAACGAATGAATCGTGTTGTTAAAGGATGTGTGCAGAGAGCTATTGAAATGAAATGTTCCCTTAAGGATGTTTTACGTGATACTTGGTGGGCACATCGCACCACCATCAACTACATTTCCAAGTCTTCCCCATTTTTCCTACTACGAGGTAGGCAAGCCTCTTCTAAATTAAACCCCCCTTGGCTTCCTCCTAAATCTTCTCTTCCTTTGGATAGGGGAAGTGTGGGGGATAGGATTCTCTCTCACCAACAAAGGTACAAAGAACGTTATGATCTGAAGAATTCTACCAAACCTATGTTGTGGAGTGTGGGAGATTGGGTCCTGGTTAAAAAACCTAGATTTTCAAAGAAAGGTTCTTCTGAGTTCATGGGTCCTTTCAGGATTACAAAGATTCACAACAATGTTGTTACCTTGCAAAATGGTTGCAAATGGAGCATGTCTCGGCTTGTTAAGTTCTCCCCTGGAGATTCTTCTTCTTCTTCCCTTGTGGATCCTTCCTGTTCTTCCGCTCCTTCTAATGATGATGGAGCTGTTCCTTTTAGAAGGTTTCCTCAGAGAACTCATCAAGCACCAACTCGTTTCAGAGACTATGTTTAGTTCGCTTTAACTCTTTGTTTCCTTTTCAGGTGTGTTTCTCATGCTTCAATGTTTAGTTTTGTTTTTTATTTTTGTTCTTTCTGGTTTCTCCTTTTTCTTTAGTAAAGGGGATGTGTTGTAATGTACAAATGCTTGTTTCTTTTTACATTATGTTATGACATAGGTACATTCTTTTACTTGTCATATGGTTCTACTCCTGGTCATTCCTTGTGCACTGTAGCCTTGGAGCCTGGAGGAGTTAGCTGTGTCTTGGAGAGCTGTTGGTGATGTTTCTTTCATTAAACCAGAACTTCAACCTATCCAGTGTCTGAACATCTTTTTAACAGTGTGCGTCATGGAGCCTGGGGAGCTTAGTGCCCTCCAGGACCGGTGAACTGGTCCGTACGAGATTGTGGAGCGTAGAGGCCAGACCACCTATGTCGTGGACTTGAAGACCCCCAGACAGCCCCACCGGGTGCTCCACGTCAACCGCCTGAAGCCTCATCATGAGCGATCAGAGCTTGCTCTCCTCATGGTGACAGATGGGAGCGAGGAGGAAAGTGAGCCTCTTCCTGACCTTCTAGCAGCTCAGGAGAAGGATGGTTCAGTGGAGGGAGTTGTCCTCTCTACATCCTTGACCCACAGAACAACAGAGGGACTGCCGCCAGGTGTTGGCGCAGCACGCCTCGTTGTTCTCCCTTACGCCTGGAATCACACATCTGTGTACCCATGATGTGGACACAGGGGACAGTCTGCCAGTGAAAACCACGTCTTACCGGCTGTCCGACAAAGTAAAGAACAGCATCCAGGGTGAGGTGACCAAGATGTTGGAGCTGGGAGTAATCGAACCCTCAAGCAGCCCGTGGGCTAGTCCGGTCGTTTTGGTGCTGAAAGTGGCTCCACCGGGCGCCACACCAGAACTTCGGTTCTGTGTGGACTATCGGGGGTTAAACTCTGTCACCAAGACAGATGCTCACCCGATACCATGGGCAGACGAGCTGATTGGCCGGCTGGGAGAAGCTAAGTACCTCAGTACCATCGACTTGACATCAGGGTACTGGCAGATTGCCATGGCCGATGGAGCGAAGGAGAAGACAACGTTCTCCACCCCCGTGGGCCACTTCCAATTTCGAGTGATGCCCTTCGGGCTCAAGAATGCTCCGGCCACCTTCCAGCGGTTGGTGAACCAGGTTTTATCTGGTCTGGAGTCCTTCTCAGCAGCTTACCTTGATGACATAGCTGTCTTCAGTAGCACCTGGGAGGACCATCTGCAGCATCTCCAGGAGGTGCTGCGGCCGTTACAACGGGCTGGCTTGACCATCAAAGCTAGCAAGTGCCAGATTGGACAGGGCTCTGTCGTGTACCTGGGACACTTGGTGGGCGGAGGTAAGGTGCAACCCCTCCAGGCCAAGATTGAGACCATCATGGCCTGGGAGCCCCCCAAAACTCAGACGGAGGTCTGAGCTTTCCTCGGCCTCACTGGCTATTACCGCAGATTCATCAAGGGGTATGGTACCATCGTGGCCCCCATGACCGAGTTGACGTCCAAAAAGCAGCCACGTCAGGTCATCTGGACTGCTGCTTGCCAGGAGGCATTTGAAACACTGAAGCGCGCGATGTGCACCGCTCCGGTGCTGGCCACTCCGGACTTCCAGAAAGAATTCATCGTGCAGACATATGCCTAAGAGCATGGCGTAGGCGCCGTGCTGTCGCAACTCAACGATGATGGCCAAGACCAACCTGTGGCCTTCATCTCCCGAAGACTCCTTCCTCGGGAACAGCGATGGAGTACCATCGAGCGAGAAGCCTTCGCTGTGGTCTGGGCTTTGAAGAAGTTGAGGCCATACCTTTTTGTCTCTCACTTCCTAGTTCAAACCGACCACCGACCCCTTTGCTGGCTCATGCAAATGAGAGGCGAAAACCCCAAGTTGCTAAGGTGGTCCATTTCCCTACAGGGGATGGACTTTAGGGTTGAACATCGGCCCGGAGCTGACCACGCCAATGCTGACGGTCTCTCCCGGTTTTCCGCCTTAGTGACGAGAACTCCCTAGAGGTTGGGTGGCTCTCCCCACTTTCAGCTGGGAGGGACGCATGTTAGACCTGTCAGCCTTAGGGTGGTCTTTCCCCGTGATTTTTTGCCCTGGCCTCATTTTTCCCACCTACTTTTTGTTGGCCCTTAGGTCTTCGGGCACCTTTTCACAGCTAATCTGTGTTAGGGTGCAGGTGCTCTCTACTTTCAACATGGCTGCCACTGGCCCCTGCTACTGCAGCGTGGTCTTTTTAGTGTAGCACCCTAGTTGCCAGGAGCAGGCTGGGTCCCCATACAATGTTGCAACACCAGCCACCCAGCCCTTGTCCATAGTTAGAGTGGGGAAGCTCCTGGAACCTTCCAGAAGGAAGGTGGACCTGACTTTTCCCGTCTTAGAGAGTGGTCACCTGACCTGGGCATATATAAGCTAGGGAGGGAACTTTTTCTAGTCAGTTGGGGCATCACTGACCTGGGGAACCCACTCAGGAGTTTTAGGCGGGAGGGCCTAGTGAGGAACCTATGCTACTGGGAGTGACAGGATCTAGGTGCTGCCCCTTAAGTTGAGTGAGGTGTCCAAAGCTAGCCCCCTGATCTGGCCCAGTGGTAGGGAACCCCAGGGCCCATCTGCAGTGACTGAGGAGAAATTCTTCAAGCCCTCAACTCATCACCCCCCCCCATTCAACTTCAAGAAACAAGTAACTAAGGGCGCAGAACCATCCAAGCGCCAAGAAACCTGCTTCCTGGGACCAGGTACTGGACTGAGCTGCCCTGCGCATCCCCTGCCTACAGTTGGGCCTACCTGTCTCCCCCTGACTGAACTCTGTGACAAGCGCTATAATTTGTCCCATCCTGCCTCAGTTCTGGCTGACTAACTTGCAGAGCGCTGCAATCTGCCCTCCTTCCCAGCGCTGTGTCAGAGGCTGCCTGCCCTGAGCTATCTGTGCCCCCCGTGACTCCAGTGCTGAATCCCCCTCAGGGATCCTCCTGCCTGCGAGGCGCTGTATTTGCCCCCAAGCGCTCACCTGACTCGGCGCTAGTCTGTTCCTCGGCTCCCCCAGGTGCCTGAGGAGGCCACCACGTCACTGGGGCATCAGCACCGCCCACGCGACGCCTCTGAGGCGCTGCCGGACTGCCCGCCTTCGCGCTGTGTCCAGCGCAGTGTCTGACCCCCCACGGCGGCCCTCGATGCCAAGAGAGGGCCGCCGCATTGAATCCGCCAGGCCGCGGTAAGCCTGAAGCCAAGATGTCCTGTCCCACGTGATCGAGGAGCTCCTCTGCCCCGCCCCCGGGCGCCGCGCTGCCATTGGTCGAGGCAGGCGCGCCCTCGAGGGGGGCGGCGTGAGTGGCTGGAGCGGCCCCGGACCCAGAGCCTTGCCGAGTGGCATGTGGAAGGAGGTCCTACCTGGGAGGAATTCTGTCAGGCGCAGAAGGAGTGCCCCACGCTTGAGGGCATGCGGCGACAGGCCGAAGCCCAAGCGGTGAACACGGAGACCGGCAACTACCACGTGTATTGGGAGGATGGCCTCCTGTACAGTGAGCCAAGGGTTCCAGTGCATGGGTCCTCGAGGGCCTTAGTGGTCCCCCAGTGCTACCGAGCCTTTTTGATGGAACTGGCGCATGAGATACCTCTAGCCGGACACCTGGGCCAGGACAAGACCGTTGCGAGGCTAGTCCCACATTTCTATTGGCCTAGGATGAGAGTTGCCTCTGACACCTATTGCAAGACCTGCAAGACTTGCCAGGCGAGTGGCAAGACTGGGAACAAATTGAAGGCCCCTTTGGAACCACTCCCAGTGGTCGGGACCACTTTTGAGCGGGTCGGAATCGACATTGTTGGGCCGTTGGACCCTGCGACCTCTGCGGGACATCGGTTCATTCTGGTTTTAGTGGACCACGCCACTCGGTACCCGGAGGCCATCCTTCTGAGGACCGTTACTGCACCTGTAGTGGCGCGGGCCCTGATGAGGATATTCACCCGAGTGGGATTCCCCAAGGTCGTGGTGTCGGACAGGGGCACAAATTTCATGTCGGCCTACATGCAGGCCATGTGAAAGGAGTGCAGAGTGACCTATCGGTTCTCCACTCCTTACCAACCCCAGACTAACGGGCTCGTAGAGCACTTCAACAAGACCTTGAAGGGGATGATCCGGAGTCTGCCAGAAGATCTGAGGCCGAAATGGGACATCCTCCTCCCTTGCTTGCTGTTCTCCTACCGCGAGGTACCCCAGAAGGGAGTCGGGTTCAGCCCCTTCGAATTGCTCTATGGTCATCCCATTAGGGGACCCCTCAGTCTGGTCAAGGAGAGTTGGGAGAAGACTTCGAAGAAGCTTCCCCGTGATGTTGTCAGCTACATGCTGGCATTCCGCAGCCAGATGGCCAAGCTGTGGAAGGAAGCCTCAGACAATCTGGAGACTAGCCAAGCCGTCATGAAGGAGTGGTATGACCACAACGCTCGGACGGTGGAGTTGGACACTGGACAGAAGGTGTGGGTCATGGAGCCTGGGGAGCTTAGTGCCCTCCAGGACCGGTGGACTGGTCCGTACGAGATTGTGGAGCGTAGAAGTCAGACCACCTATGTCGTGGACTTGAAGACCCCCCGACAGCCCCACCGGGTGCTCCACGTCAACCGCCTGAAGCCTCATCATGAGTGATCAGAGCTTGCTCTCCTCATGGAGACAGATGGGAGCGAGGAGGAGGAAAGTGAGCCTCTGCTTGACCTTCTTGCGGCTCAGGAGAAGGATGGTTCAGTAGAGGGAGTTGTCCTCTCTCCATCCTTGACCCCCAGAACAACAGAGGGACTGCCGCCAGGTGTTGGCGCAGCAAGCCTCGTTGTTCTCCCTTACGCCTGGAATCACACATCTGTGTACCCATGATGTGGACACAGGGGACAGTCTGCCAGTGAAAACCAAGTCTTACCGGCTGTCCGACAAAGTAAAGAACAGCATCCAGGGTGAGGTGACCAAGATGCTGGAGCTGGGAGTAATCGAACCCTCCAGCAGCCCGTGGGCTAGTCCGGTCGTTTTGGTGCTGAAAGCGGCTCCACCGGGCGCCACACCAGAACTTCGGTTCTGTGTGGACTATCGGGGGTTGAACTCTGTCACCAAGACAGATGCTCACCCGATACCATGGGCAGACGAGCTGATTGACCGGCTGGGAGCAGCTAAGTACCTCAGTACCATCGACTTGACATCAGGGTACTGGCAGATTGCCATGGCCGATGGAGCGAAGGAGAAGACAGTGTTCTTCACCCCCGTGGGCCACTTCCAATTTCGAGTGATGCCCTCCGGGCTCAAGAATGCTCCGGCCACCTTCCAGCGGTTGGTGAACCAGGTTTTATCTGGTCTGGAGTCCTTTTCAGCAGCTTACCTTGATGACATAGCTGTCTTCAGTAGCACCTGGGAGGACCATCTGCAGCATCTCCAGGAGGTGCTGCGGGCGTTACAACGGGCTGGCTTGACCATCAAAGCTAGCAAGTGCCAGATTGGACAGGGCTCTGTCGTGTACCTGGGACACTTAGTGGGCGGAGGTAAGGTGCAACCCCTCCAGGCCAAGATTGAGACCATCATGGCCTGGGAGCCCCCCAAAACTCAGACGGAGGTCTGAGCTTTCCTCGGCCTCACTGGCTATTACCGCAGATTCATCAAGGGGTATGGTACCATCGTGGCCCCCATGACCGAGTTGACGTCCAAAAAGCAGCCACGTCAGGTCATCTGGACTGCTGCTTGCCAGGAGGCATTTGAAACACTGAAGCGCGCGATGTGCACCGCTCCGGTGCGGGCCACTCCGGACTTCCAGAAAGAATTCATCGTGCAGACAGATGCCTAAGAGCATGGCGTAGGCGCCGTGCTGTCGCAACTCAACGATGATGGCCAAGACCAACCTGTGGCCTTCATCTCCCGAAGACTCCTTCCTCGGGAACAGCGATGGAGTACCATCGAGCGAGAAGCCTTCGCTGTGGTCTGGGCTTTGAAGAAGTTGAGGCCATACCTTTTTGTCTCTCACTTCCTGGTTCAAACCAACCACCGACCCCTTCGCTGGCTCATGCAAACGAGAGGCGAAAACCCCAAGTTGCTAAGGTGGTCATTTCCCTACAGGGGATGGACTTTAGGGTGGAACATCGGCCCGGAGCTGACCACGCCAATGCTGACGGTCTCTCCCGGTTTTTCCACCTTAGTGACGAGAACTCCCTAGAGGTTGGGTAGCTCTCCCCACTTTCAGCTGGAGGGACGCATGTTAGACCTGTCAGCCTTAGGGTGGTCTTTCCCCGTGATTTTTTGCCCTGGCCTCATTTTTCCCACCTACTTTTTGTTGGCCCTTAGGTCTTCGGGCACCTTTTCACAGCTAATCTGTGTTAGGGTGCAGGTGCTCTCTACTTTCAACATGGCTGCCACTGGCCCCTGCTACTGTAGCGTGGTCTTTTTAGTGTAGCACCCTAGTTGCCAGGAGCAGGCTGGGTCCCCATACAATGTTGCAACACCAGCCACCCAGCCCCTGTCCATAGTTAGAGTGGGGAAGCTCCTGGAACCTTCCAGAAAGAAGGTGGACCTGACTTTTCCCGCCTTAGAGAGTGGTCACCTGATCTGGGCATATATAAGCTAGGGAGGGAACTTTTTCTAGTCAGTTGGGGCATCACTGACCAGGGGAACCCACGCAGGAGTTTTAGGTGGGAGGGCCTAGTGAGGAACCTATGCTACTGGGAGTGACAGGATCTAGGTGCTGCCTCTTAAACTGGGTGAGGTGTCCAAAGCTAGCCCCCTGATCTGGCCCAGTGGTAGGGAACCCCAGGGCCCATCTGCAGTGACTGAGGAGAAATTCTTCAAGCCCTCAACTCATCACCCCCCCACCTATTCAACTTCAAGAAACAAGTAACTAAGGGCGCAGAACCATCCAAGTGCCAAGAAACCTGCTTCCTGGGACCAGGTACTGGACTGAGCTGCCCTGCGCATCCCCTGCCTACAGTTGGGCCTACCTGTCTCCCCCTGACTGAACTCTGTGACAAGCGCTATAATTTGTCCCCATCCTGCCTCAGTTCTGGCTGACTAACTTGCAGAGCGCTGCAATCTGCCCTCCTTCCCAGCGCTATGTCAGAGGCTGCCTGCCCTGAGCTATCTGTGCCCCCCGTGACTCCAGTGCTGAGGGTAGAGTGACAAGGTAACATCCTAAAGGCTGCTCTCCATATTAAATGTAGATTATAAACTGCTTAGATAAAATGTTGGTGACTGGGCCCCCATCTAGGTGATCTTATGCACACTGATCAAATGGGTTTCATACCTAAACCCAGTTTGATCCCTAACATTCGCCTAATGCTCCATACCCCATTAGTGGACTATCCTAAAGCACTAGTGATCGGCACTGACACAGAGACAGCATGTGACTATCGGCGCTGAGACTTTCTTGATGCTACTCTGGCCAGCATGGGACTGCGGAATAGCTTCCTCACCTGGACATGTCTGCTATATTTGCCCCTGATGTCTCCGAAATGGGGTGTGATATCAGCACCCTGTAGGGTATAGGCTGATGCCACACAGGGTTGCCCGATGATCTATAAGTGTACCAGTGTGGGGAACACGCAAATGTGGATCACGCGATTAGCGCTTGGATGATTTTAGCCAGATGTTGGAGTCCAGGTGAATTGGGATAAGTCAAATGCATTCCTGATACACGCTCCGAAAACAGCCGCTATTCTGCCAGAAATGGGGCAGGATCTCTGCTTGGAACTAGTCACATTATGCTTCCTGGGCATTCATATTTACTACAACTTGGCCGATCTTGGTCAATCTTCAACTGGCACTGATTTTTACAGATATCCATATATTTCTGGCTAACACTTCCTCTATCAGTCGCAGGCAGGGTGATACTGCGAAGATGGTTTTCCTTCCCAGTCCCTTGCATTACTTTGCATCTCGCCCAATTTGGCTCACAAAATCCATCTTTTGGGAGATTAACAGCCTATTGATATACCTCATATAAGGCACAGGAGGTAGTAGACTGGCATTAACCAAAATCCGGCTCCCCACTGATGGAGGTGGGTTAGCGGTGTCTGACTTGGAGCTTTATTGCCTGGCGGCGCACCTGAAATGGTCAGCTTACTGAAGACATTGTCGATGGGGGAGGGGGCGTGATAGTGACTGGCGTACACTTTCTCTCCACCAGTACCATGCCATAGGCCAGATTGATTAATCCTAACACTCAAACAGGCGTTAAATATTCTGGTCTCTTGCTGGATACCCTGCAATTTCAATGGGCTTGGGTCTCGCAGAGAACACAAATGAGGGTTCCGTATGTGAAGTACCTCACACTGTCGACATTACTACAACTCTCGCATGAGGGATATTGGTCGGGGTTGCTGGAGAGAAAGGGTAGGAAAATGCTATGAAACTAGTAACAGGTGGAAAACTAAGGAACTTTGTGGAACTCGCAAACAAATATACCCTACCCTCCCACCAGTATTTACTGTATGGGGCAGTGGCAGCAAACATGCGGAGGGCATGGGGGAGGACAGGTAAGAACCCCCGAAACAGAGGGGAGAAACCATGTGGAAGTAACGCCAATCCACAAGGTGGGGGTGGTGGGGATAGAGTTCTGAGAAGGTCCTGAAGAGCCAGTTACACAGCTGTAGAAGGCCCAGCGGATCCTTGCATCTATAACACTATTCAAACCATCACATAAGAAATTCCATAACAGAATACAACATGACCAATTTCTGTACACTGCTATATTACATCAAATAACAATAAACAGTAACGGCATCCTATCTGCAGAGGCTACACATCTTCTCCCTTTTTTAACACCACACACTCACACACACACACACACACACACACACACACACGGTGTACACCCTAAATATCGATTCCAAAATATAGACTGCCCAAAATATCGAATCAATAATATAGACTGCCTAGAATATCAAATTACCACAATATAGTAAGTCAGAATATCAAATTTGGGGTATGAAATATCGAATTCCATAATATTGAATTTAAAATATCGATTTCCATAATATCAATTTTTTTTAGTGTTATGTTTGGTAGTATATGTATTAAAATTATGTATTAGTTTTGTAATGTATGTTTAATTTTGTTATAGTTAATTTTTGTGTAATTTAATTCCGTCGCGTGTTGTGAGTTTATAGGGGAATAGGTTGGGAAGTGATTGAATTATAGTAAATTAAATATCATTTTGTATTTATATGTATTGATAATTCATTGATAATTCATTAATAATTGTTAATTCATTTTTATTAATTAGTAATTATTGTTTTTATACGTAATTATTTTTTATTAATTCGTAATTAATTTTTTTAATTAGTAAGTCATTTTTATTTACTGGTAAATATCTTTTATTAATTGATTAATTGATATTTATGTTAATTTTATTAATTTTTGGGAGCGGGTTGTGGGTTTATAGGGGAATAGGTTGTGAAGTAATTTAATTGTAATAAAGTAAATATTTATTTGTATTTATATGTATTGATACTTAATTGATAATTATTATTGGTAATTAATTTTTTATAATTTGTAAATAATGTTGTAATTGGTAATATATTTTTATTAATTGGTAATTATTTTTAATACATTTTTTATAGGTATTGATAATGAATTTAATTTTATTTTAATATGGAATCATTACTTTCCCTACTGTTGCAGTCTCTGGAGTGGGAATAGTAATTTTTACTCCTACGCTATCCAACACTTTCCTTAATGTTGCACTCACTAGAGTGGGAATAATAATGTTTACCCTCCTGCTATTTAACGCTTTCCCTACTGTTGGACTCTCTGGAGTGGGAATAGTAATTTTTACCCCTACACTATTCAACGCTTACCCTACTGTTGCACTCACTGGAGTGGGAATAGTAATGTTTACCCTTCCGCTATCCAATGCTTTCCCTACTGTTGCACTCTCTGGAGTGGGAATAGTAATTTGTAAGACCCCCCGCTATCCAACGCTTTCCCTACTGTTGCACTCGTTGGAGTGGGAATAGTAATTTTTTTCCCCCCACTATCCGACGCTCTCCCTACTGTTGCACTCTCTGGAGTGGAAATAGTATTTTTTACCCCTACGCTATCCAATGCTTTCCCTTCTGTTGCACTCTCTGGAGTGGGAATAGTAATTTTTACCCCTACACTATCCAACGCTTTTCCTACTGTTGCACTCACTGGAGTTGGAATAGTAATTTTTACCCTTCCGCTATCCAATGCTTTCCCTACTGTTGGACTCTCTGGAGTGGGAATAGTAATTTTTACCCCTACACTATTCAACGCTTACCCTACTGTTGCACTCACTGGAGTGGGAATAGTAATGTTTACCCTTCCGCTATCCAATGCTTTCCCTACTGTAGCACTCTCTGGAGTGGGAATAGTAATTTGTAACACCCCCCGCTATCCAACGCTTTCCCTACTGTTGCACTCGTTGGAGTGGGAATAGTAATTTTTTTCCCCCCACTATCCGACGCTCTCCCTACTGTTGCACTCTCTGGAGTGGAAATAGTAATTTTTACCCCTACGCTATCCAACGCTTTCCCTTCTGTTGCACTCTCTTCAGTGGGAATAGTAATTTTTACCCCTACACTATCCAACGCTTTTCCTACTGTTGCACTCACTGGAGTGGGAATAGTAATTTTTCCCTCTCACTATCCAATACATTCTCTAATTTGTTTTCTCCCTCTCATGAGTTTAAAAGGTGCTTTATCAGTGATTGAATGAGGGACACAATGAGGACACCACTTTTCTACCTCTCATGAGTTTAAAAGGTGCTTTACCAGAGATCGAAAGAGAGACACAACAAGTACACCTCTTTTCTTTTTTGGGAGCGGGTTGTGTGTTTATAGGGGAATAGGGTGGGAAGTCATTTAATTGTCATGAAGTAAATATTTATTTGTATTTATATGTATTGATACTTAATTGATAATTAATTGTTAATTGGTAATGCATTTTTAATAATTTGTAAATAATGCTTGTAATTGGTAATACATTTTTATTAATTGGTAATTATTTTCAATATAGTTTTTATTGGTATTGATAATTAATTTAATTTAATTTTAATATAAAATCATTACTTTCCCTTCTGTTGCACTTTCTGGAGTAGGAATAGTAATTTTTACCCATACGCTAATCAACGCTTTCCCTACTGTTGCACTCACTAGAGTGGGAATAATAATGTTTACACTCCCGCTATCCAACGCTTTCCCTACTGTTGCACTCTCTGGAGTGGGAATAGTAATTTTTACCCCCGCTATCCAACGCTTTCCCTACTGCTGAACTCTCTGGAGTGGAAATAGTAATTTTTACCCTTACGCTATCCAACGCTTTCCCTACTGTTGCACTCTCTGGAGTAGGAATAATAATTTTTACCCCTCGCTATCCAACGCTTTCCCTACTGTTGCACTCTCTCGAGTGGAAATGGTAATTTTTACCCCTATGCTATCCAACGCTTTCCCTACTGTTGCACTCTCTGGAGTGGGAATAGTAATTTTTACCCCTACACTATCCAACGCTTTCCCTACTGTTGCACTCACTGGAGTGGGAATACTAATTTCTACCCCCCCCCCCCACTATCCAACGGTTTCCCTACTGTTGCACTCTTTGGAGTGGGAATAGTAATTTTTACACCTACGCTATCCAACGCTTTCCCTACTGTTGCACTCTTTGGAGTGGGAATAGTAATTGTTACCCCTATGCTATCCAATGCTTTCCCTACTGTTGCACTCACTGGAGTGGGAATAGTAATTTCTACCCCCCCCCCACTATCCAACGGTTTCCCTACTGTTGCACTCTTTGGAGTGGGAATAGTAATTTTTACCCCTACACTATCCAACGCTTTCCCTACTGTTGCACTCACTGGAGTGGGAATAGTAATTTTTACCCTTCTACTATCCAACGCTTTCCCTACTGTTGCACTCACTGGAGTGGGAATAGTAATTTTTACCCTTCTACTATCCAATGATTTCCCTACTGTTGCACTCACTGGAGTGGGAATAGTAATTTTTACCCTTCCGCTATCCAATGCTTTCCCTACTGTTGCACTCTCTGGAGTGGGAATAGTAATTTGTACCCCCCCGCTATCCAACGCTTTCCCTACTGTTGCACTCTTTGGAGTGGGAATCGTAATTGTTACCCCTATGCTATCCAACGCTTTCCCTACTGTTGCACTCACTGGAGTGGGAATAGTAATTTCTCCCCCCCCCACTATCCAACCGTTTCCCTACTGTTGCACTCTTTGGAGTGGGAATAGTAATTTTTACACCTACGCTATCCAACGCTTTCCCTACTGTTGCACTCTTTGGAGTGGGAATAGTAATTGTTACCCCTATGCTATCCAATGCTTTCCCTACTGTTGCACTCACTGGAGTGGGAATAGTAATTTCTACCCCCACCCCCACTATCCAACGGTTTCCCTACTGTTGCACTCTTTGGAGTGGGAATAGTAATTTTTACCCCTACACTATCCAACGCTTTCCCTACTGTTGCACTCACTGGAGTGGGAATAGTAATTTTTACCCTTCTACTATCCAATGATTTCCCTACTGTTGCACTCTCTGGAGTGGGAATAGTAATTTGTACCCCCCCCCCCGCTATCCAACGCTTTCCCTACTGTTGCACTCTTTGGAGTGGGAATAGTAATTGTTAACCCTATGCTATCCAACGCTTTCCCTACTATTGCACTTACTGGAGTGGGAATAGTAATTTCTACCTCCCCCCCCACTATCCAACGGTTTCCCTACTGTTGCACTCTTTGGCGTGGGAATAGTAATTTTTACCCCTACACTATCCAACGCTTTTCCTACTGTTGCACTCACTGGAGTGGGAATAGTAATTTTTCCCTCTCACTATCCAACAAATTCTCTAATTTGTTTTCGCCCTCTCATGAGTTTAAAAGGTGCTTTATCTGGGATCGAATGAGGGACACAACGAGGACACCACTTTTCTACCTCTCATGAGTTTAAAAGGTGCTTTACCAGTGATCGAATGAGGGACACAATGAGGACACCACTTTTCTACCTCTCAAGAGTTTAAAAGATCTAAAGAGGAACACAACAAGCACACCTCTTTTGTAACTCTAATGAGTTTAAAAGGTGCTTTACCAGAGATCAAAAGAGGGACACAACGAGCACACCTCTTTTCTCCCTGTCATGTGTTTAAAAGGTGCTTAACCAGTGATCGAATGAGGGACACAACGAGGACACCACTTTTTTACCTCTCATGAGTTTAATGCTTTACCAGAGATCGAAAGAGGGACACAACGAGGACACCTCTTTTCTCCCCGTCCTGAGTTTAAATGGTGCTTTACCCGTGATCGAATGAGGGACACCACGAGGACACCTCTTTTCTCCCCATCATGAGTTTAAAAGGTGCTTTACCAGAGATCGAATGAGGTGTAGATCTATTAACGCACACTAAATCGCTAGTTGTTACTTCACAGTCAACTCTGGATGTCAACATGCTCTGAATACACTCCACTAGAAACCTGTTGAATCTCTCCTCTTTTAGTTGGCCTGAGTGTGGTACAATGGCATGCGGAAATGTTTCACTCCACATTTGCCTAAAATCTCTATCATGGTGGAAGAAGTAAATTGAACTCCATTGTCAGTGAGCTGCTCCTCGGGAGTCCCTTCTCTAGCAAACACTTCACAAACAAAAGGATTCACAGAGTTCGTGTTGGGTTCAGCTATACCACATACTTCCACTCGCCTGGAAAGAAGATCAATCATGACAATAAAGTGTCTCATATTGGAAGGTAATACATGAAAAGGGTCGGAAAAAAAAATCAACCACAACTCTCTGCCACACCTTGCCAGGACATGAAACAGGCACAGCAGTGCACACAGAGGTCACCAAATGTTTATCACTCAAACAGCATGGTGCACAATCAATTTCTCACTAATCCTTATACCTCCACATCCACTCCAGGGCACCAGAAATCATTTCTTATCCTACGCTTAGTGGCACTCAACCCAGATGGCCGACATGAGCTGTCTCCAAAATCTTTTGGTTGAAACATCCTGGGGGAATTAACGTATTACCTGGGGAGACGTTGTTGATACTTGCCTGGAGACTTCCTGCCACTAAGGATCTTTTCCCAGCTGCGTGCTTCGCGCTGTGAGCGCGCAGACACATTGGCTGTTGGTCCCCCCCGCTGCTGCCCATAGCACCATCACGCGGCCACCGAGCGTGGGGACTACAGCCCCCAGAATCCTCTGCAGGATCTCCCCGCCCACTCACGCCCACTTCCGCGCCCTGGGTTGCTGAAAACACCGGCGCTCCCTTGGTGGAGCAGGAGACGTTGTTGATACTTGCCTGGAGACTTCCTGCCACTAAGGATCTTTGCCCAGCTGCTTGCTTCGCGCTGTGAGCGTGCGGACACCTCGGCTGTTGGTCACCACCGCTGCCGTCCATAGCACCATCACGCGGTCGCCGAGCGGGGGGACTACAGCCCCCAGGATCCTCTGCGGGATCTCCCCGCCCACTTCCGCACCCGGAGGCGCTGAAAACACTGGTGCTTCCTCCGCGTCGTGGGACGCGTGCGGGCGGCGCCGGGCTAAGCCCGGCACAAGGGCGAGACCACCTGCGGCCGTCCGAGGCCAGACGAGGCTGGGCTGGGCCACCCCCTTTACATCTGCTCTTTGGGACACTAACAGTAAGATTGTAGTACTCTAATAGTGACAATATTTACTGGACTCATAATAGTTCGAACTGTGTAACAATACTGCTATAATTACCTCTCCGCTATCTTGAGATTTTTGTTGTATCTGATTCTAGCCCTGTACACACACGTCACAGAAAGATGAATTCACGTCCCAGCAAAGGCAGGAAATCCTTGGTGGGAGGGTCTGTTAGAGGGACATTAGACCAGTTTATAACCAGGGCGTTTCAGTGTTAGAACGCGAGATAGCTATCACTGAGCGTCGTCTGTCTTCAGAACTCCTGTATAATAAACGCTCGTCCCTGGGTCCGATCCAGCTAGCGTCCACCCCACCAAATGAAAGTATGGAAAAAGATTTAATTAGTGACATCAGTGTCCCTTTACAGTTACAAGATCTAACAGCATCAACTGAATTAAACAGGGAACATAACACCAATGATTTAAATATAGAACCACCATTAGAAATTACAGCAGAGGAGCTGATATCAATAACACCTCTTAAGCCCACCCCAAGAAAGAAAAAACAAATCATAGGGCCCAGGGCTTGTAAAAAAAAGAAAGCGCGGGGGGAATTGTCAAAATGGTAGGTGCGCAAAAACACCTAAAATACTCCTGAGCCCCTTAAAGGGCCCAGGAACAGCTGTAAGGAAGACCCTGCCTGACCATTTTGCCCCACATTCTTATCCCACGCAAGAACTAATGGGAAATATTGAGCAACTTGTTAAATCCCTATTATTTACCACTTGTGGAGAGGGTGAAAAGAATGGCAGAACAATTGGGGTCCATAGAAGAGGCAATTGTAAGCAATACCGAACTAACTAGGGAACTGACAACTCACAGGCAGAAACAGCCCACATGTGCTATATCTACAGGGCTGAAACCAACTAACGTAGCGAACATCGAGGATTTATTACCGGTACCAAAAGAAAACATACTGGCATCCTCGATATCAGATAAAGGTCATAAGATCGATAGGGGAGGAAGAGCGGGTGGTCAAGTCATCAACCCAGATAATACCCATAGAAACACTGTCAGGATGCTACCCTCTAATAAGAACCCAAGGGGAAATCCACAACAAATAGATTTGCCACCGGAGGAGGCACCCTATGTTGTGTTACTTACCAGTGTCCCGGAACTAGTAGCCGGGAAAACAGAAGGATATATAGAACTCAAAAATAAAGTAGTACACTGGCTGGGAAAGAATAGGCCATTACCCCCCAATATTGATGGCGAAATCCTGCACGTAAGAAGACTAGGCTGGGTGGGGCACAGACCTAAGGACATACAAGGGGATGTTATTATTATCAACTTTAGGGATCGCAGGGTAATTACACATATTGGAGATTGGTATACTGAGAGAGGTGGGGGAGTAATTTCGACACATGACTTAAGTTACTTCTACCCCCAATCCTTATTGACTAGTCCTCCAAGACCCCGGACCCCATACATGTCCAATATAGCAGGCCCCAGTTTTAACATTCCTACCTTTAATCGTTTTGCTACGTCTTCTGGACTGGAAGGAGTAGATTGACTCTCTAGTCTGGCGCCCAGGGACCGCTATGCACCCAAATATTCAGAAATGCTAGCGGCCCCAAACGGTGGACTTGAAGGTGAACAGATCAATCCAATGGATCCCAGTAAATCCCATATGGAAACAAAATCCATTGAATGGGATGGCTTAAAGGGAGGGAGCTGGGCCAGGGAAGAACATATAAGCCATAAAGATAAGGCCACATTGCCCAACACCAACTTGGCAACGATCTCAGGCACTTATGACGTACTTGTGGGAAAAATCAAACTGAGGCAGACAAGTAAGATGGCACAACAACCTATACGGTTTAATCAGACACTGACTGAATCAAACGAGCTAAAGGGAAAGGACCCTGCAAACATCAAGGACTCAGATATGGGTACTATCATCTCCCCTCTAATCTGTGAGTTTATTAATCCGAATACACTACCGTCAGTTAACACCCCATTAATTAGGTCCGTAACACATCATGAAGAGCACAAATTGCACCTTAGCTCCCCACTACCCCCGGGCACAATGGAGGGTTTAACAGTAAAGGTGGATAGCCCCGTTTCCATCACAGAGGCTCAACCTACTAACAACTTATTATGTTAGAATGTGGCAGGTCTATCAAAATCTCTAATCCTCTATGGCTGGAAACCGTGACCCAATACAGTATCGTTTGTATACAAGAAACATGGACAATCAATGAGATTCACCTCCTGGGTTACAGACTACAGGCTGCCCTCGTCCTCGTGGAGAGCTGTGACCGTCCTGTCCTGTGCAGAAGCAGTCGTTCAGACACGGTTGCTCCCACGCTCCCTGGCTCATGGTGGTATCGTTACTCATTGACTGAATACCGACTATCTGTGTGCTGTGTGTGTATCTGTGTACTTCTAATTTTGCATTTGCAATAGCGCTTCTGGTAATTTATCGGTCTTCCTAATTTGTGCCACTTAATAACGCTACAGCGTTTCTGGTGTTCTGCATCGCAGCATTGCTTGTATTGTTTGTGCCATTTAAACAGCGCATCGGAAACGGAGCTGCGCTCTATCTGTGCACAATAACGCTGCCAATTTTAAAGCGCTTGTGAATTTCATAACAGTGCCCCAGCCTCACTCGACTTTTCTCCGCCTCCATTTTGTTTGTTGTTGTCTCCCTGAGCCCTTCCTCCTCGCCACGCTCCCGCCTCCCTGCTGCCCCTCCCACGCCCCTTCCCCCTCGTAGTCCTTTTAATGACTGATGCACCCACGCGCAGCGTCCACGCGCTACGGCCGCGCCGAAGGTGCGCCAAAGGTAAGCCCGTCTACGCCCGTCCACGCCTGGACCGCGCCCAGCGCCAGACCCCCTGCCCCTCGCGCTCTCCAGCCCCCCCGCATCACCTATGATGCCGCCTCCCTCCTAGCCCTTGACCCCGGCCGCGCCCCCACCTGCGTCCAAGCCGCTCCTGGACACACCCATGGACCCTTCTCCTGCTACTCCTGCAGACTCAGCGGCACCGACAACATCTCCGCTACGACCACAACACAGATTCCCGACCCCAACCACCTACAATGCATCCTTCTCAACACCCGCTCGGTCCACAGGCACGCCATTGACCTTTGGAACCTACTAGACACCATCTCTCCTGACGTCGCCTTCCTAACGGAAACATGGATGAACGCTTCCTCCGCCCCTGACATCGCCATCGCTATCCCTGATGACTATAAGATCACACGCAAGGACCGCACCGACCATACAGGAGGTGGAATCGCTATCGTCCATAAGAAATCAATCCGCATCTCAACCAGCTCTGACGCCAACCTCGCTAACTCCGAACACCTTCACTTCCAGATCCACATCGACCCCAAGACCACACTCAGAGGCACCCTCCTCTACAGACCACCAGGACCCCGCGCAAAATTCAGTGAAGACATCACGGACTTCATCACTCCACACGCGCTCCCCTCCAAAGACTACATCCTTCTGGGAGACCTCAACTTTCATCTTGAAAAGATCAACGACCACAACACCGCCACCCTCTTGGACAACCTCGCCAACCTCGGACTTAAACAACTGGTCACTTCCCCCACCCACATCGCAGGTCACACACTCGACCCCATCTTCACCTCCAGCAACCATGTCTCCTTCAGCCACACTACGGATCTCCTCTGGACTGACCACAGCTGCGTTCACTTCACCTACAACAAGCCGAAACCCATCATCCACCTCCAACCAACTCTACAAAGAAACTGGAACAAAATCACCACGGAGCAGATCTCCACATCACTCCTTCAAACCTCCCCAACCCTATCTTCTAACGCCAACGAAGCCGCCTCCAACCTCACCCTTTGGTTATCCAACACCGCCGACACCTTAGCACCACTGAAAAAACGTCAACACAAACTTGGCAACAAGAAGGCCTCATGGTTCAATGATGATCTCAAGAAGTCCAAGAAACTGTGCCGCTCCCTTGAAAAGGCCTGGAAAAAAGACCCATCCACCAGCAACAAGGACGCCTTCAAAAGCGCCATCCGTACTCACCACCAACTGATCCGAAAAGCCAAGAAAACAGCATTCAAGGATCGACTTGACAACAACGCCCACAACAGCAAGGAACTTTTCAACATCGTCAAGGAATTTTCCAACCCCTCGGCCAACTCCAACGACATCACCCCCTCTCAAGCCCTCTGCGATTCCCTAGCCTCTTTTTTCCACAACAAGATTGCTGACATCCACAACAGCTTTGACAACCAACCCGGAAGCCAACCCACCCTACCATCAGCTGACCATCTTCCCCCCGTTAACACCCTTAACGCCTGGAACCCAATCTCCACTGAGGACACCATCCGCCTGATGAATTCCATCCACTCTGGATCCCCCACAGACCCATGCCCTCACCACATCTTCAACAAAGCAGACTCCGTCATAGCTCCGCACCTCCGAGACGTCATCAACTGCTCCTTCAACTCCGCTACCTTCCCAGAAGACTGGAAACACGCTGAACTCACCGCCCTTCTGAAAAAACCAACAGCAGACCCCACCGAACTCAAAAACTACCGCCCCATCTCGCTTCTTCCATTCCCGGCCAAAGTCATCGAGAAAGCCGTCAACAACCAGCTCGCCGCCTTCCTCGAAGCCAACAAATCACTCGACCCCTCACAATCTGGCTTCCGAGCCAAACACAGCACTGAGACCGCCCTCATCGCAGCAACAGACGACATTCGAACACTACTGGACAATGGAGACACAGTCGCCCTCATCCTCCTCGACCTCTCTGCAGCCTTCGACACAGTCTGCCACAGCACCCTTCTACAACGCCTCAGAAACATCGGAATCCAAGGAAAGGCACTGGAATGGATCACCTCGTTCCTCACCGGAAGAACCCAGAGAGTCCGCCTCCCACCATTCAAGTCCGAGGCCTCTGAAATCATCTGCGGCGTACCACAAGGATCCTCACTCAGTCCCACCCTCTTCAACGTATACATGAGCCCCCTCGCGGCCATTGCCCGCCAACACAACCTCAACATCATCTCTTACGCGGATGACACTCAATTGATCCTATCTCTCACCAAGGACCCCAGCACCGCCAAAACTAACCTACACGAAGGAATGAAAGAAGTCGCCGAATGGATGAAACAAAGCCGTCTGAAACTGAACTCAGACAAAACAGAAGTCCTCATCTTAGGTAAATCCCCCTCTGCATGGGACGACTCCTGGTGGCCGGAAGCCCTCGGAAATGCACCCATCCCGACAGACCACGCACGGAACCTTGGCGTCATCCTGGATTCTTCACTCTCAATGAACAGACAAGTCAGCGCCGTATCCTCCTCCTGCTTTAACATTCTTCGCATGCTCAGAAAAACATTTCGCTGGATCCCCACCGAAACAAGGAAAACAGTCACCCACGCTCTAGTCACGAGCCGACTGGACTACGGAAACACCCTCTACGCAGGTACCACCGCTAAACTCCAGAAGAAACTACAACGAATCCAAAACGCCTCAGCCAGGCTCATATTAGACATCCCACGCAACGAACACATCTCTGGCCACCTTAAAGACCTCCACTGGCTACCCGTTAATAAGAGGATTACTTTCCGACTACTTACCCACGCACACAAATCACTCTACGACATCGGACCAGATTGCCTCAACTCCCGACTGTCCTTCTACACCCCCTCCCGCCAACTTCGCTCCTCCAGCCAAGCCTTCGCCACTGTACCTCGCATCAACAAGACCACCATGGGAGGCAGATCCTTCTCATACCTGGCTGCCAAAACATGGAACTCACTCCCCGCTTACCTTCGCCTCAACCAGAATCACCTAGCCTTCAGAAAGCAGCTTAAAACGTGGATATTTGACAAATAATCCTCCTCCCCTTCCTAAGCGCCTTGAAACCCTCTGGGTATGTAGTGCGCTATATAAATGTTATGACTTGACTTGACTTGACTCCTGGTATCGTGCTGATTGCTTTGTGCCTCATAATTGTTTTTGCAATCCTTTTGTGTTGCGCTTTCAATTGCTCACCATTGCTAATCACTCGCTCTACTGCTGGGCATTACTTTGTATTGTAAATCGATTTTTCTGTGTGTAATATTGCTCGCCTGCTGCTGAGTGCGTAGCGCTATACCACTGCTGCCTTGACATTAAAATCACCCATAGCGCTCCATTGCTGAAACAGTTCCTTTACTTTGTGCCCAATCTCACCCTGCTTCGCAGTATTTGTTATTGTTACTTCCATTTTGTTTGTTGTGCCGTCCCAGACCGTCCCTCCACCTCGCTCCCGCCTCCCAGCTGCCCCTCCCACGCCCCGCCCCCCTCCACTCTCCATTTAGGACAGATGGACCTACGTGCAGCGTCCACGCGCAGCGGTCACGCCGAAGGTAAGGCCGTCTACGCCCGTCCGTGCCTGGACCGCGCCCAGTGCCGGTCCCCCTGGTCCCCGTAACACCCACCCCTCGCGCATTACGTACGATGCCACCACCCTCTCTGCACTCAACCCCGGCCGCCTCCAAAACTGCTACCAAGCGCTCCTGGACACACCCATGGTCCCTTCGCCTGCCACTCCTGCAAGTTTGACTGCACCAAGACCCACACCAACCCCACTAACGCCAAACAAAGCTCCGACACTAACCACCTGAAGTGCATCCTACTCAACACCCGCTCGGTTCACAACCACGCCATTGCTCTCTGGAACTTACTCGACACTACATTGCCAGACGTCGCCTTTCTCACAGAAACCTGGATGAAAGCCTCATCAGCGCCTGACATCGCAACAGCCATCCCTGACGGATACAAGATTATACGTAAGGACCGCAGCAACCAAACAGAAGGAGGCATCGCCATCGTCCATAAGAACACCATCCGCATCACGACCTGCTCCGACGACGCCCTCGCAAACGCCGAACACCTTCACTTCCAGATCCACACCAACCCCAAGACAACTCTCAGAGGCACACTCATCTACAGGCCACCAGGACCACACAATTCTGCGAAGATATCACTGACTTCATCAGCCCACATGCCCTCCCCTCCAAGAACTACGTTCTACTAGGAGACCTTAACTTCCACTTGGAAAAGACCAACAACAGCAACACCACCACCCTTTTGGACAACCTCGCCAATCTCGGACTTAAACAACTTGTTGACACCCCTACGCATTGTGCCGGACACACACTCGACCCAATCTTTACCTCCAGCAAATACATCTCCTTCTCTCACACCTCAGCGCTACACTGGACAGACCACAGCTGCGTCCACTTCAACTACAAGAAAACCACAACCCACAACAACCTAAAACCAATTCCCCGCAGAACATGGAACAAAATTACCACGGACCAGCTCTTCACATCGCTTCTCCATAACACCTCCTCAAAATCATCGGACCCAAACGTCTCAGCCACCCACCTCACACAAAGGATCACTCACAGTGCTGACGAACTAGCACCCTTGAAAAAACACCAAATCAAACAAGGAAGCAAGAAAGCCCCTTGGTTCAACGATGAACTTAAGCAATCCAAGAAGTCCTGCCGCACACTCGAGAAATCCTGGAGAAAAACCCCAACCAATGAAAACTTAACCACGTTCAAGAACGCCATTCGCACACACCACCAACTGATCCGCTCCACCAAAAAAGCAGCTTTCAAGGTCCGACTTGACAACAACTCCCACAACAGCAAAGAATTATTCGACATTGTCAAAGAATTCACCAACCCCACCGCCGGCACCAACGACATCACTCCCTCCCAAGACCTCTGCGACTCCCTAGCCTCTTTCTTTCACAACAAAATCGCAGACATACACAACAGCTTCTAAAACAAGCCCGGAGATCAGCCCACCCCACTCACACCCAAAGATAAACTCCCCCCAACATCCTTTGCGCCTGGACCCCAGTAACAACTGAAGACACCATCCGCTTGATGAACTCCATCCATTCTGGATCACCCACCGACCCATGTCCCCACCACATTTTCAACAAAGCCGACTCCATTATCGCACTCCATCTCCGAGACGTCATCAACTGCTCCCTCCTGAAAAAACCCACAGCAGACCCCACTGACCTTAAGAACTACCGCCCCATCTCATTCCTTCCTTTCCCCGCCAAAGTCATGGAGAAAGCCGTCAACAATCAACTTGCCGCCTTCCTCGAATCCAACAAATCCCTCGACCCATCACAATCCGGGTTCCGAGCCAAACACAGCACCGAAACCGCACTCATCGCAGCAACCGATGACATTCAAACACTACTGGACAACGGAGAAACAGCTGCCCTCATCCTACTTGACCTCTCCGCAGCCTTCGACACAGTCTGTCACAGCACCCTTATACAACGCCTCAGCAATGTTGGAATTCAAGGAAAAGCACTGGACTGGATTACCTCGTTCCTCGCCGGAAGAACTCAAAGAGTCCGCCTACCCCCCTTCAGATCAGAAGCCACCAAAGTCATCTGCGGCGTACCTCAAGGTTCCTCAGCCCCACCCTCTTCAACGTTTACATGAGCCCCCTCGCTTCCATCGCACGACAACACAACCTCAACATCATCTCCTACGCAGACGATACCCAACTGATCCTCTCCCTCACCAAAGACCCAAACACCGCAAACACCAACCTACACGAAGGAATGAAGGAAGTAGCCGAATGGATGAAGAACAGCCGCCTTAAACTGAACTCGGACAAAACTGAAGTCCTCATCCTAGGATCTTCACCCTCCGCTTGGGATGACTCATGGTGGCCACCGGCCCTGGGAAACGCACCCATCCTCACAGACCACGCACGTAACCTGGGCTTCATCCTGGACTCCTGCCTCTAGATGACCAGACAAGTCAACGCTGTCTCTTCATCATGTTTCAACATCCAACGTATGCTTAAAAAAATCTTCCGTTGGATCCCCACCGAAACGAGAAAGACGGTCACTCACGCTCTGGTCACAAGCCGTCTGGACTATGGTAACACCCTGTACGCCGGAACAACAGCAAAGCTACAGAAAAAACTCCAACGCATCCAAAACGCGTCAGCTAGACTCATTCTAGACGTCCCCCGCCAAGCTCACATTTCCGGTCACCTGAAAGAACTCCGCTGGCTCCCCGTCAATAAGAGAATAACGTTCCGTCTCCTCACCCACACACACAAGGCACTCTACGACCTTGGACCCGAATGCCTCAACACGCGCCTGTGCTTTTACACCCCCACCCGCCAACTTCGATCGACCAATCAAGCCCTCGCCGTAATCCCACGTATCCATAGATCCACCATGGGTGGAAGATCCTTTTCCTACTTAGCGGCAAAAACCTGGAACTCTCTCCCTGCCTACCTCCGCCTTACCCAGAACCACCTCTCATTCAGAAAACAATTAAAAACCTGGATATTCGATGAGTGAGCACCCTCCTCCCCCAAGTGCCTTGAGACCCTCTGGGTGAGTAGTGCGCTATATAAATGCAGAACTTGAACTTTAACTACTCCAGCCATGCCTAGTTTGAATGGCAGAAACAAGGGGGGATTATGTACATATATTTCAACCAATTTAGGACCCACAGATGTAAAGTTCACATCCACAGAGTTATACCAAATCATTGTCTCCTCTTGGGGAGCTTTAAAAAATCTTAAATTGGTAAACTTCTATAACAATATTACTACTTTATTAACTAAAACAGTTGTTAATAACCTTAGGGTAAACCTATCTAAAATAGAGGAGCAGACGGACGGAGACATGGCCCTTTTATGGGTAGGGGACTTTAATTGCCCTTTGTGTCCCCGGGGCAAGGCGGGCATTTGTGCATTAGGAGATAAGAAGGAAGATGCTCGCACGCATTTCTGTCACTCTAAATTAGGGGACCTTTTGAATAGACTAATCTCCCATTTTGTTTGTCATATGTTAACGAAAGGTGCTCCCCAGTTAAGCTCTTCCGTCCCACCTTTAATGGGAGAGGTTGCAATTCAACCGTTGATTATAAACTTTTATTATCAAGGTACTTAGGGACAATACTCAATTGGAATACACTAGATATCGCCCTAAGTGACCATTATCCCATTGTTGTGATTTTAAAATTAAACGATTCACCAAATAAAATAAACAGACTTTGCTAATCAGAGAGACGCCTACCTGTTCTGTTGTTCGTTGCACGTGAGGACCCTTGGCGTGCAAAACTTTGCTGCGCCACGTGCGCGCTGTTGGCTGTTTGTCCCCCCCACCACCGCAAACCACCAGCTCAGCGGCCGCAGTGCGGGGGGACTACATTACCCAGACAACTCAGTCGGACTGCCACGCCCACCCGCCGCATTTCCGCGCCCAGAGGCGCTTAAGAATCCTGTTGTGTCTCTGGGGAGCAGGAGACTTTGCTAATCAGAGGGACGCCTACCTGTTCCGTTGTTCATTGCCCGTGAGGACCCTTGGCGTGCAAAACTTTTCCTGCGCCACGAGTGCTGTTGGCTGTTTGTCCCCCCCGCAAACCACCAGCTCAGAGGCCGCAGTGCGGGGGGACTACATTACCCAGACTACTCAGTGGGACTGCCACGCCCACCCGCCGCATTTCCGCGCCCAGAGGCGCTTAAGAATCCTGTCCTGTCTCTGGGGAGCAGGAGACTTTGCTAATCAGAGGGACGCCTACCTGTTCTGTTGTTCATTGCCCGGGAGGACCCTTGGCGTGCAAAACTTTTCCTGCGCCACGTGCGCGCTGTTGGTTGTTTGTCCCCCCCGCCGCCGCAAACCACCAGCTCAGCGGCCGCAGTGCAGGGGGACTTCATTATCCAGACCACTCAGCGGGACTGCCACACCCACCCACCGCATTTCCGCACTCGGAGGCGCTTAAGAATCCAGTCCTGCTTCCGCGTCGCGGGACGCGCGTAGGCGGCGCCGGGCTAAGCCCGGGCGAAGGGTGGGCCCGTTTTAGCCCGGCAGAGACCGTTTGTGACCGGACCGGGCCCCCCCTCTTGGTTTTCACCTTTGCCACACAGACATCCTGTTTGTATGCTTTACTTTATCCTCATATTATTAGTTGTTAACTGTTGAACACACACTGACAAGCAATATGTCTACGAGGGGCAGCAGAAGTAAAACAGCGGCGGGAGGAGGGCAGATAATTGGTCCTTTGGATAACTTTATAACAAGGGCGAATGAAGCTATAGATCAGGGTATCACTCTCCTTGAACCTAGAGTCTCCCAAGACTTACAACTAGCTAGACGTTCATCCCTGGGACTCCTTGCCTCAGCCAGAACACCAGCACATACCCAGGACCCTGGCCCTCTAACAGATGACCAGATAGAAACACTTAGTATGCCAAACATAGTTGATTTGTCTGCATCTCAACTTTTATCAGACTCTCAACTAAGTCTGGTGCTAGAAGAGTCACCTGAATTAGTCATCAACCACATGCCAGACGAAGTAAGAAATAGGCAGTCAAGGGTAAGGAGGGAGGGCGCCATACAGAAGCAAAAGAAACAAGTAAAGGTGCCAATGGCTAAAGAGAAGAGTGCACTAAAGAAAAAGCCAAGCAAAGCAAAAGACTATCACCTAAAAAATGGGAATAATAAATCAATTCCAGATGCGACAAATGAGGTTCTGGACTTAGGAAGCGTAGAGAGATCCTGGCCACGGGGGGGGGGGGGGGAGGGGGGGGAATGGGGGGGACACATGCAATCGCTGTGAAGCAACTAGCAATTTGTTAGTAAAAATTGGGGACCACTTCAAAACCTCAAAACCTATCTTTCCCCAATAGAGACTAGACTCTTAAACATAGAGAAACAATAGGCTGGGCTGAGTGTCCCCTCCAAAAAAACTCCTAAAAATACCCAGAATACATCTAACCCCGGGGCTACCTTACCTGGTGGGACAAAATCCAGAAATAACAACACTGTAAACCCAGCGGTTAAGAAGACGACGGCACAAGTGTTGAATACAATTGTAACATCAAAGACACCAGTAGCCTAAGCTAACAAAACTTTAGTCATACCGGCAAACGATTCTGTACCTCTTGCACCCACTAAACAAATAGAGAGCCAACCAAAGACAACCCCAATGCCCCCCGATAAGGACCAGAAGAGGGGAGAAAAAGAGTATAGACGCACAGTTAATCTCCCTCCAGAAGCAAGTCCGCCCTGCTCCTCGCAGAAGAGGTCGCTCCACACGCTGCTCCCTGCTGCTCCCTGCATCGCTGCACCGCCAGACTGCTAAGTGTTGAACTTGCCTTGCTCGCATTAACCGGATTAATTATTTAATGATTGCACATAGATCGTCGCGCTAGACTGCCTCGCCTTGTTTTTCTTTATAATATCACTGCTTGCGCTAGACTGCCTCGCCTTGTTTCTCATAATTATATCACTGCTTATGAAAATATTCGTAGCGCTTGTCTGCCAAGGTGCGCTTTAACTATGAGCATACCGAACTTTTTAATTAGTAGTCCAGCGATACTAATAAAAAGTACCCATATCGACTGGAAACTATTTTATCTCTTTTTTGTGCTTTTTCTGTGGGGTGACTCGTAATTCTCTGGAGACTGCCACGAAAAAACCAGAGAACGCCTCGGGTGAGGCTGGCAAGATACAATTTGTCAAACCCAATGATTGCTGCCATAACATTTGTGTGGGGCGGAGAACAAGATATACCGCTTCTCGATATACACAACGTTAATGAGGGTTTTACATTATTTCTCTTGGTATAAGTGGTTACAAGTGTCCTATCCACTCTTGATAATTTCTACCTAGTTCTGGGGAACAGATAGGACAGTTATTCCTCTTCCCTCACATTGATGAACCCGCGCTTTAACTATAACAATTATCTGTGCTGCCTGTAGATTTGTGCCTGATTGTGCCAGCGCCATTACCGTCAGCTTAGCGCTATTCACGAGTGGTCAGCCCCAATCCTGAAACAAGAATCCTTGCGGCAATTTTAGTTGTTGTTGTTGTGCCTCCCTGACCTGAGCTCCACCCCGCTCCCGCCTCCCAGCTGACCCCCCCTCCCACGGATACTGCTTTCCTCTCTCCACCGTCTTAGCGCTGTGACCGCCCTGCTCCTCGCAGAAGAGGTCGCTCCAAACGCTGTTCCCTGCTGCTCCCTGCATCGCTGCAATGCCAGACTGCTAAGTGTTGAACTTGCCTTGCTCGCATTAACCGGATTAATTATTTAATGATTGCACATAGATCGTAGCGCTAGACTGCCTCGCCTTGTTTTTCATTATAATATCACTGCTTGCGCTAGACTGCCTCGCCTTGTTTTTCATTATAATATCACTGCTTGCGCTAGACTGCCTCGCCTTGTTTCTCATAATTATATCACTGCTTATGAAAATATTCGTAGCGCTTGTCTGCCAAGGTGCGCTTTAACTATAACAATTATCTGTGCTGCCTGTAGATTCGTGCCTGATTGTGCCAGCGCCATTACCGTCAGCTTAGCGCTATTCACGAGTGGTCAGCCCCAATCCTGAAACAAGAATCCTTGCGGCCATTTTAGTTGTTGTTGTTGTGCCTCCCTGACCTGAGCTCCACACCCCGCTCCCGCCTCCCAGCTGACCCCCCCCCTCGCCCCTCCCCTTCCACTGTCCACATATGACAGATGCTCCAGCGCGCAGCGGTGACGCGCAGCAGTCGCGCCCCATGCGCGCCGAAGGTGCGCCAAAGGTAAGCCCGTCTGCGCCCGTCCGCGCCTGGACCGCGCCCAGCGCCTGTCCCCCTGGCCCCCGCTGCTCCCAACCCTCCAGATTCACATACGACGCCGCTACTCTCCTCGCCCTCAATCCCAGACGTACACCACATTGCTGCGAAGCCACCCCAGGACGTATCCACGGCCCATTCGCCTGCCTCCCCTGCAAGTTCAACTGCTTCAGGACCCTCACCAAACCCACTTTGTCCACACACAGCTCCGACTCTAACCGCCTGAAGTGGATCCAGCTCAACACTCGCTCGGTCCACAGACACGCAACTGAACTCTGGGACCTACTCGACACTGCGTCACCAGACGTCGCCTTCCTTACAGAAACATGGATGAACACATCATCAGCTCCCGACATCGCCATAGCCTTACCGGACGCTTACAAGATTATCCGAAAAGACCGTACCAACCTAACAGGAGGAGGCATCGCCATCATCCACAGGAACACCATCAAAATCACGACCAGCTCCGACGATAATCTTGCAAACGCAGAACATCTCCACTTTCAGATCCACTCCGACCCCAGGACCACACTTAGAGCTACTCTCATCTACAGGCCTCCAGGTACTCGCACTCAATTCAGCGATGACATCACGGACTTCGTCAGCCCACATGCCCTCGCCTCTGAGAACTACATTCTTTTAGGAGACCTCAACTACCACCTTGAAAACAAACACGACAGCAACACCACCACCCTTCTGGACAACCTGGCCAATCTCGGACTCAAACAACTTGTTGACACCCCACCCATGCAGCCGGACACACGCTCGACCCCATCTTCACCTCCAGCAAGCATATCTCCTTCGATCGCACCACATCTCTCCATTGGACGGTCCACAGCTGTGTTCACTTCAGCTACAAAACCACCCTGATCCACAACCGCTCACAACCTATTCCTCTGAGAAACTGGAACAAAATCACCCCCGACCAACTCCTCACATCACTCAACCAAAACCCTCCCACCCTCTCTTTGCACCCAAACCAAGCGGCCACTAATCTCAAGCAATGGATCACCCACAGTGCTAACGAATTAGCACCCCTGAAAAAGCACCAGATCAAGTCAGCCAACAAAAAGGCTCCCTGGTTCAATGATGACCTTAAAAAATCCAAAAAGCTATGCCGCATCCTGGAGAAAACATGGAGAAAAAACCCAACGACCGACAACATGGCCACCCTCAAGGCAGCCACCCGCAAGCACCACCAACTGATTCGATCCGCCAAGAAATCAGCATTCAAGGATCGTCTCGACAACAACACTCACAACAGCAAGGAACTCTTCAACATCGTCAAAGAATTCACCAACCCCAACGCCGCATCTAACGACATCACTCCCTCCCAAGACCTCTGCGATGCGCTATCCGCCTTCTTCTTCAACAAAATTGCCGACATCCACAACAGCTTCAAGAATACTCCCTACGAACAACCCTCCCCACCCCCCTCAGATCCTACTCAGCCAACTAACAACCTTAGTGCCTGGAACCCAATCACCACTGAAGACACCACCCGCCTAATGAACTCTATCCACTCTGGCTCGCCAACCGACCCCTGCCCCCACCACATCTTCAACAAGGCTGACTCCATCATCGCACCGCATCTCCGTGATGTCATCAACTCTGCCACCTTCCCAGAAAGCTGGAAACCCGCCGAACTCAGCGCTCTTCTGAAGAAACCCACGGTAGACCCCTCAGAACTTAAAAATTACCGACCCATATCCCTCCTCCCATTCCCGGCCAAAGTCATTGAGAAAGCCGTCAACAGCCAGCTCGCTCAACTCCCTCGATCCATCTCAATCCGGGTTCCGAGCCAAACACAGCACCAAAACCGCCCTCATTGCGGCGACTGACGACATCCGAACACTACTGGACAACGGAGAAACAGTAGCCCTCATTCTACTCGACCTCTCTGCTGCTTTCGACACAGTCTGCCACAGCACCCTTATACAACGCCTCAGCAACATCGGCATACAAGGAAAAGCCTTGGACTGGATCATCTCATTCCTCACTGGGAGAACTCAAAGAGTCTGTCTTCCCCCATTCAACTCGGAGGCCACTGAAGTCATCTGTGGCGTACCACAAGGATCTTCACTCAGTCCCACTCTCTTCAACGTTTACATGAGTCCACTCGCCTCCATCGCGCTTCAACACAACCTCAACATCATCTCCTATGCCAACGACACCCAGTTAATCCTTCCCAACACCGCCAAAACCAATCTTCACGAAGGCATGAAAGAAGTAGCCGAATGGATGAAGGATAGCCGCGTAAGCTCAACTCAGACAAAACGGAGGTGCTCATCCTAGGATCTTCCCCCTTGGCCTGGGACGACTCTTGGTGGCCTTCTGCTTTGGGCACAGCTCCCACACCCACAGACCATGCACGTAACCTCGGCTTCATCCTAGACTCCTCTCTCTCGATGTCCAGACAAGTCAACGCAGTCTCATCCTCCTGCTTCAACGTACTCCGCATTCTCAAAAAGATCTTCCGCTGGATCCCCCTCGAGACAAGAAAGACTGTCACCCACGCACTGGTCACGAGTCGACTGGATTATGGTAACACACTATACGCCGGAATCACAGCAAAATTACAGAAAAAACTCCAGCGCATCCAAAACGCATCAGCGAGACTCATATTAGACATCCCTCGCCATGATCACATCACCGGACACCTAAAAGACCTCCACTGGCTTCCCGTCAACAAAAGAATTACTTTCCGCCTTCTCACCCACGCACACAAGCCCCTACAAGCTAGGACCCGAATGCCTCAACAATCGTCTGTCCTTCTACAAACCCACTCGCCAACTAAGATCGTCCAATCAAGCCCTCGCCGCAGTCCCGCGCATCGAAAATCCACCATGGGTGGTAGATCCTTCTCCTTCCTTGCTGCCAAGACCTGGAACTCACTCCCCACTCACCTCCGCCTTACTCAAAACCACATCTCCTTCAGAAAAGAACTTAAAACCTGGCTATTGGACAAATAATGAACCCCTTCCCCAAGCGCCTTGAGACCCTCTGGGTGAGTAGTGCGCTTTATAAATGCCCGAACTTGAACTTGAACTTAGTAGTGGTTATGATTGGGGTTCCAGAGGTGGCAGGCCATATTGTCGAAATCAGTTGGTCCTTAAAAAACAAGGTACTATACTGGCTTAATGCCAACCGCCCCTTACCCCCACACTGCTCAAGTAGGATCCTAACAGTGCGCAGAGCCCCCTGGATAGGAAAAGAGCGTAAAACTACCCAGGGTGACTGTGTCATAATCAACTTTGAAGACCCTCGTACTGTAGATTATATATGCTCCTGGAACACACAAGGCTGTTACAAACACATAGAAACTAAACAACTCTCCTTCTTCTATCCCCCTAGGAGTCGTGGCTGGCCAGGCCATGACAGGAACTGGAGTAGATTGGGCTACCGAGACTGGGGTGAAGAATGGGGAAATTGGGTAGGGAACATGGGAAGAGATGCAGGTTTCATGGACAATTTTATAGGGATTCCGACCACAAACAAATACAGCTGTCTGGAGATGGTTGACTGACTGACATCAACCACTAATCCACATAAAGATCAGGAAGGCTTTAGAAAGCCTGATAGTAGAAACAATCAGTTGTCTAATAGCCACCAGCTGCCCAACCTGATTGCAAAGGAAGCAAATGGAATAGTATCCCTCATAGAGGGATTCTTCTCACCTACACGGACAAACAACAATAGAGAGGAGACGGTAGCATCAATTATAAGTAGTGGCAAGGGCGAAGACAGTCCGCTACATGAAATAAGATCTTTCACTGAGGGAACCGCAACTGTTGAGAGTATCGGAAACGCATGCCCTAATATATCAACCAAATCTGACCTTGCGATCCTTAGTTGGAAGGTTGCAGGACTGGAATCGAGACTATCAGATCCAGATTGGTTAAAGATTCTCTCCGATAAAGATATAATCATGTTCCAGGAAACATGGGCCACCACCAATCTGCATATAGAGGGTTTTCACTGCAATAGTATAACTGCAGTCAAACCTGATTTTGGCAGACCGATGGGTGGCCTATTAATTGGTATTAGGATTACTGCAGGTGGTAGCATTAAGGTAATACCCACTAAAAGCCAAAACATCCAAATCATCGAATATAAAAGAAAGACCCCTTTTTATGTGATTAATTTTTATAATAATGATTTCTATTCAATCCCAACCAAAAATTTGACTGAACTTTCAAAAACTCTGTCCGACATCACTGAACATCCAGAAAAAAGTATGGCCCAAAGGATTATCCTAGCTGGGGACTTCAATGCTAAAATTCCTAATTTGGAGCCACCCGGGATAAATACCCGAAGTGACCGAGCAACAAAAAGGGGTCAAGAACTGGACTTGCTCATCCGTGGACATATGTTAACTAACATTATGGATGTAAGCCCTACCCTTAACAATAACTATGTTCCAACATTTAGAGGCAGAGATCATTCCTCAACTGTAGATTATATTTTTATGTCACCTGAGATCATTGACAGCCTTATAGTGGCCAAGGTTATTGAGACCGCATTTGGGGATCATAATGCCTCGGTTGCAAACATCAGACTAGGGTCCTCACCAGTGTTTAAAAGCACTGTGGGAGCCAGAGATATAACCCCCGCCACAAATAACTTAAGATTGAAATGGAGGGGGGTGGATAGTGGTAGCATAATTAATCAGGTCACAACCAAACATCAAAATCTAATAGACTCGTGCACACTATCTGATGGGAACCATCACAGGGTAATCTCAGATTTTACTAATCTGTGTTCAGTTATAAAAACACTCTTAACTGTTCCCAACCGGAAAATAAATACGGACCCTAAGTGGTTCGAAAACAACTGTTCAGCTGCAAATAGGGCTCTGCGTAAGGCACTGAATGCTAAGCCCAGATGCCAAATTGAGGTTAGGGAGGCAAGAAAGAGGTACAAATCTGCAATTGGGAAACGTAAGGCTATCATCTTGTCAGAACGCTGGGAGGAGCTATCAGACTCCGCATCAAGGAAAAAAGGCTCGATCTTTTGGGCTGCAGTAAAAAACATGCGTAACATGGGAACGCAAATGTCAGTAATAAGCTATACCATCTCCAGCTGTCAGTGGGAAGATCCTTTTTCTAAAGTGTACGCAACACCCCCAAATGTCAGTAATAACTTTGTACCGGGCGATTTACGCTCCTTAGAGATCACCCTAGGAGAGGTCATCGCAGGCATTAAACAAAGCCTTGGCAATAAAGCCCCTGGGCCAGATGGCCTCCCTATAGACATTATCAAATGGAAACCTGAACTTTGGGCACCCATCTTGAAAAATGTCTTTAATAGCCTACCTTTAGCGCCAATACCTGACACATGGTCCACAAGCATAATAGTGCCCATTTATAAAAAAGGAGAAAGAACAGACCCAACAAATTACAGACCCATCTCGCCCCTGGACAATACTCCTAAAATCCTGGGGCGAGTTCTATACAACAGAATAAATGAGTGGGTAGATGAAACAGGGATCTTAGACTCCTGTCAAATGGGGTTCAGAAGCGGGGTTGGAACAACCGAGCAGTGTCTAAATCTAAATTTAGTAATTGGCAAATATACCATTGCTCGGTCAGTACCAATCTACCTAGCGTTCATGGACTTATCGTCCGCATTTGACCTAGTAAATAGGTCTAAATTGTGGTCAATCCTCCTGGAATATGGTCTAGACGAACCGCTTGTACATTTCCTTGCATACATTGACACAAGGGCTCAAGTAAGGATCGGGATGGCGGGGAAAGTGTCAGAGCAGGGGTGTGTTTTTAGCACCCCTGTTATTTATTATTTACATTAACGGATTAAATAAATCTCTAAAATTGGCAACTACAGATGTCCCAAAATTAAAGGGGGGATTGCTACCGACTCTGCTTTACGCAGATGATGCGGTGCTCATGGGCCTTACTCCAAATGCTTTACGCAGTTTGGTAAAAGATTTTGTTCAATACATGGAAAAACTTGATCTTAAAGTAAATTTTAAAAAATCTTTTATCATGTCCTGTGGCCAGGGGAAGAAACAACGAAGCGTTATTTTGGTATATTCTGATAAACTCCACTCCACTAACACTTTTCCCTACCTAGGAATGTTTTTTGCTGCGAGCGGTTCGTGGAGTGGACATTTGGTCCACGCCACGAGCAAGTTCTCAAAATCCAATAATTCTATTCTTACCCTTCCACGGTCTAAGAAAGTAGGTGCCACGAAAGCAATTTAAAAATGTTTTAAATTACAATGTGTGCCAGTAGCAACTTACGGGGCAGAGATCTGGGGTCTGGGCAAAACATCGAGTATCCAGACCAAGGAAAACCGTTTCTGCAGAAAAATCCTCGGAGTACCCATTTCTTCTTCAGAATATATTTGCCACTGTGAATTGAACCTGCCATATATATATCAAATTTTATCGCATCAAGACCGGCAATGTTTTGGCTTGCTATCTGGAAGAATAACCTGGCCAGCTTAACCCATGACATTATAAGAGACTGCCTTAACTGCGAAAAAGGGATGCTTTCTGGAGTTTTTAAAAAATTGAGTAGTGTAGGTAAAGGACACTTCTTCCTTGACCCTAGCAAAATTGAGCTCAAAGACAAAAATAATCTAAAGTCTGCACTGTATGCAATTTATAGTAAAGAAAGATTGGCGAAGGAATCAACCAAACCAACAATCCAGGTTTATGTGAATAAAGATCTGCACATACAACCAATTCCATTGTACCTTATGTTGCCAATGACAAACTGGGAAAGATCCTTACTTTTTCGCTTAAGGGCTGGCACTGTTAGATTTCTATTATGTTTCCCATTCCGTTACTCTTTCTTAAGATCTGGAAATAAATTGTGTCCATGTGATGATATGAGCTTGCAAAATGACCTACACTTCTTTTTTTGCAAGTTTTATCAAAAATATTTTAAATGGTTCTTAGCACCGTATTTTAAGAAGCACAGACCACTTTCTCTGGAGGAATCAAATTTGATGTTGCTAGCTTTGAACAATGAAGAACTGATATTCCGCACTAGCACTTTTTTAAGAGTTATTACTCATGTACGGAAAACAATGGAGCACCCTTAGCAAATTTCTGAACTGTTGCTGCTAATCGGTTTGTACTTTATAATGTGTTGTTTTTAAATATATCTGTAATCATGGTCATTTTATTAATTGGGATTGTATTTTGTATTGCTTTTATGAATTTGCAAAAATTCGAATAAAGATTTTGAATCGAATCAAATAGTTTTTTACATAGTCGCCACTAAAACTTGCTAGTACCAATGGGTACTACATCAAATGGTGCCTGCGGACTTTTTACAAACTCTAGTTAGAAATACTTATGAGGATATCCAGACTTATCTCTCAACCAAAGACGACCACCAGATAGTTATTAACTTGTTTACTAAAATCCTATTAGAGATAAAAAAGACTTTTGACAAGGGCACCTAGACACGCCTCTCAAAACAGACAGGGCTGGTTTAATGAGAGTTGCACTAGGGGCACTTAAAGCACTAAAAGAGGCCTTACACATCATCCCAAGATCACAGGTAAAAATCCAGACAGCCAGGCAATGCTTACCGTGCTGCCTTAACAAGCAGGGAAAAACAACTCAAGAAGGATGCATGGCTGGCACTTCAGGAGGCAACCGACAGGAGGGACAATACAGCCTTTTGGAAGGCAGTAAATGCCCCCTTCCTGCAAAGCAACCATGCTGCTAAAATAGATCTACTAATACCTGGTGACACCTGGGTCACACACTTTAGTAGCGTATATGATAAAGCGGAACCTATGGATCCTGGGAACGTACATAGAACTGACTGTGGTGCATCTACAGGGCAAAAAATACCCAGTCCATTTCCATTAGGTATTACATTTCAATGCAAAGAAGTCCTTATGGCATTGAAGGAAAGTCCTTCGGGGAAGGCCCCCAGCTCGGACTGTGTCCCCATAGATGAATACAAATCAATGATTGATCTATGGGCACCCCTGCTCACTAACGTGCTAAACTCTTTGAATACCTCCGGCTTTATCTCAACCTGGCCAGAGGCTATTGTAGTGCCGATTTCCGAGAAAGGTGACAGGAATGACCCTTCCTATTACCGGTCAATTTCACTACTCGATGCCCTGATGAAGGTTGCCAGGAGGATTATTTTAAACAGAAAACAGGAGTGGACTGAAGAGCACGATGTAATCTCGAATTTACAATATGGTTTTAGAGCAGGCAAAGGAACCATAGAACAAGGCTTAAACCTAGCCCTAATAATAGCCAAATACACTCAGGCAAATAGAGGAAACCTCTTTATGACCTTCGTGGACTTAAGTTCCGCATTTGATTGCGTAGACCATGAGCTGCTCTGGGCGATACTTTCTGAGAGCGGCTTAGATAATCACATCCTCCTGTTCATTAAAGAACTCTACAAGGGGGCAGGAGCACGAGTCAGGTACGGAAGGGGGGATGAGTGCTCTGATAAGTTCCAGATCCGCAGAGGAGTAAGACAAGGGTGCATCTTAGCACCCTGCTCTTTACCCTATACAGAAATGCAGTTGGTCAAGATCTTAACGGAGCATACCACGAACACCCTACCATTAACGGGATTCCAATCCCCATACTACTATATGCGGATGATGCCGCTATAATGTCACAAACAAGGGTAGGTCTACAAAGGGCAGTAGGGAAGTTCACTGAGTTTATGAAAAATAGAGGTCTACATGTAAATGTCTCCAAAACTTTTACCATGTCCTGTGGAACTGGGACTAGAAAGAAACAATGCCCAATTTTCCTGAACGGTAGAAAATTGGAGAACACAGATAGGTTTTCATACCTTGGCATCAATTTTGATAGAAAGGGCACTTGGCAGGCAGCCGTAATGGCAAGGGGCCTAGCGTTCTCCAGGGCTACGGACGCACTGATTAATTTTGCGAAATAATTAGGTGGAAGGCCGGTTAAGGCCCTCTTACAGATCTATAAAGCCAAATGTATATCAACTGGTACTTATGGCGCTGGGATCTGGGGGATTGAGCATGCAGACAGTCTGCAACGTTCCGAGAACTTTTTCATTCGTTACCTCCTAGCTGCTCCTCGGGGCATAGCAACATATGTGGCCCACAGTGAATTAGGTCTTACATATATCACGGACACCATCAATTCCTCACCTATTTCACTGTGGAACAATGTCTGGGCAAAGCAGGAGACTAGCTTGAACAGGGAAGTTATAAAAGATTGTCTCAGCTTGGCCGGTGCTGATAATATCAAGTGGCTTAAATACGTGAGAAATACGCTCACTGACATTGGGCACCCGGAATTCTTTACTAATCCGGCAACCATGAACACCCTGCTCATAGCTACCCTTAAAAAATTGGTCTTACAGTACCTGGATAACAACAGATGGTCTGTAGAAAAGGGTAAGCGTATGGTCGCAGAGCATCAATTGACCATTATCACTGAAGGGGTACAAAGTATTTAACCTTAGAACCATCCCCCTTCACTCGTATGCTCTTGACCCGCTTTCATACCGATACTTTTTTTTAGATTAGTCACTTTCCCAAAACGTAACAATTGGACTAAAAATATAGAAAACTGTCCATGTGATAACATCTCACCCCAGTCTAACATCTACTGCATATTGTACTGCAGGTTCCATTTGCTCCCGAGAGAAAGTTTCTTGAAACTCCTACTGAAGTTTTGGGGCATACAAACCTGCAGAGTGGCCTATTACAAACGGAAAACCCTAGAAAATGCATATGTCATTAAAGTTGTATCTACTTATCTAAAAGCGGTTGTCAGGGTCAGGACCTCGATGCAACCTTAGAACAACCGGTAAATAACTAGATTAGCAAATGTTATTATCTGTTATTAACATCAATTTATTCTGTTTTTGTGAGTAAGTGTCCCGAGTACTGTATTACTTTTTAGCTATTTTTAATGTGTCTATTTTTATATGCCAAACGCATTTTATCATGCTGTTCTTAATCTGTATGCTTTTATGATTCTGTCTTTACAAATCGAATAAAGCTTTATGAATTTGAATTTGAACGTTTCTGGACCAGGGTCAGCGGACTCGATAATTCTCTCGCCTCGGTGCCCACTCTGATCAGCGATCACACTCGGCAACTCTGGGCACTAGCTTGCCTCATCTTCACTAACGGCCCCACCAGACCGCCGGGATGCCTGGTCTCACCCTGGAGATACCCATTAAGGGACCATCTCTCAGGGAAACCAGGAAGGGTTTCGCAGCGGTCGAAGCGCGGAGGTACCCCTTCGGGAGTGATTCCTGCGCTATATAAGCACACAATTAATTAATTAATTAACTTATCACCTCTTACCAACAATCCACCTTTCAAAGATAACTCATCCACCACCTTGCAATAAGATTGCAGAGAAGTCTCCAAAGTTTTTTCCCCCAAATTTCCCAAAATTCATACCCTTGGTCAATACAGTATCCTCCCTCAACCGATCACACAATTCCATTAAATTGGAACAAATTACCAAATCTTCAATTTATGCAATGATACAAGCCTCAATTTCTTCATGTAAATCTACTGAACACATATATAGTGGTAACCAAGACCGAAAGTCCACTCTAATGTTCTTTCATCCTGCAATTTGAATCACACTAAAACTCCAATAATTTGATAGATAATCTGGTTGAGGATCTTAATCTGGATCCTAGACAAAATAGCAACGAGCGGTCTGTGATCGGTCCTCAAGCTACATTTTCTTTTCAAGAGATATGGTTTACGTTTGCCGACACCCCAAACGCATTCCAACATATCACTTTCGATTACAGAATATTGTGTTTCCAAATCTTTCATGCTTCTGGAAGCAAACCCTACAGAGACTTCCGTCGCATCCATTACTTGCAGCAAAAAAACTCAATGCCATATTGTAGGAAACTGGCTATATATATACTACACAAAAATGAGGTATAGTGTGTATAGAGACCAAGTGAACCCAGAGGTAGGCAGAGGTTAAAGTTAGATAGAACCTTACTCTCTAAATTGGTAGCTTGGTCGAGCAGTAAGGCAGTATCAGAGGGCAGTGTTAAGCATTTGATGTACACACTCAGTCAGCAAATGACAAATAAACATGGCACAGGTTTGCATTAAATACTTTTCAGTAATAAGTTACTGGATATAGAACAGTTTTGAAAATGCAATAGATATTGTACTTTGTTTGATTTACAGGGTATGCAGAAGGATGCAACAGTTAGCAAATACAGCACATTGAAATGAATATGCTTTTTCAGTAAATTACAGGTAAGTTACTTTCTACGTTACTTTTTTTACTCAAAGCTGGATATCTAGATTCAGCGCTTGGACATTTTCGGGAAACAGGTACGTAAATACGTTTCGGTTATTCAAATGATTTAAAAAAAATATTTTTAGGTTTCAAAACTCCACACTTAGAAACTTTTTGGAGAAAAAGTGTCAATGTTATCCTATGGAGAGAAAACAGGTTAACAGTCCATAGGTAAGTAATCGACTGTGGGAGTTAATGTTCTGGGGTTAGACGCAGGGGTCCCCCATGGTCAGTGTTGCACTGTTGTTATACCCTCGGCACTGGGGCGGCGGGGTGCAGAGTGTTGAGGCCCACTGTTATCCAAAGGGGGACAGGGGGTCTCCGGATGGTGGCTGCTGGCAAGCAGGTCACTGGGTTGTGAGAGCAAAGCTCCTAGGGTTAAGGTCAGGGCAAATTGGGAAACAAAGTAGCACAAAAGGTGCACCCTCAGCGGCACTGGGGCGGCCGGGTGCAGAGTGCTGATTCGACGTTGGGCGAGGCCGCGGGGCGTCGGGTGCAGGGGTGACTTCTGGGGTCGGATCTTCTTACCAGCTCCTGGTCGCGTTTAGGGGGGCCTTCTGGATTTAGGCTGCATTCCTCGGCTGGAGGCTTGAGGCAGGTCAGGGGTCACCGGATCTCGGGTCAGGATTGCCAGGGTGACCTCCTTGTGGTATTTTTCCACTCGAGTTCGGGCCTGGTTCGGCGGGTGCAGAGTGGGCTGTATTTACGGTCCCTGACTGCTGCCAGGGGTTGCTGTTTGAACAAGTCCAGTGTTCACGGGAGATTCAGTCTTTGAAGTGAAGGCAGGCAGGTCCTCCGTGGTTTTGAGGTTGCTGGCTGAAGGACACACCGGGATTTTGCAGGAGCAGGTTCGAGGGGAGACAGTCCTGTAGGATTGGGGCAAGTTAGTGGGTGCTGTCCTCTTATTACCTCTGCACGGCTCTTCGGTCCTTATTCTTATCTTCTTTTCTTGGCGTTTCTGGATCTGAGGAAGCGAGGTTCAGGGTGCCCCCTTAATACTAGATTTAGGGATTTACAGGTAGGTAAAGGGCATGGACCATTGGGTCCATTCCCTGGGGTGGGTACACCCCTTATTCTGCCACTCACCGGTGGGAGGGCGGCTGAAGCCTGTCCCTGGTTGTCTGGGTCCCCCATCCTCAAGATGTTGGGGACTCAAGGCTGTGCTTCAACCCGCTTCCCCCACCTGAGGGGTGGAGTTGGCAACACCCCTCTTCCTCACTTGTTTTTCCCGCCCAAAGTGGGGGGTAGAACCACTAGGGACCAGTTGCTGAAAGCAGCAAATTGTCTGGAGAGGCTCACAAAGGCGGTATGCCTTTGAATCTTCTCCTTCATGAACCCTGCCCATCCTGGGGGTGGAGGCATGGCACCTCGTCCCAGGATGTGCATTGTTTCAGGTCACCGAGAGCAGCAAGCTCTCGACCCAGGGGTCCCAAAACATGTCAGTTGGTGGCAGCCTAAGCAGCCACTCAGTCAGGTCACTAGGAGTTGGTCGAGTTTCAGGGGCATCTCTAGGATTCCCTCTTTAATGCATTTTACATTAAATCCCACACTGGCATCAGTGTGGGTTTTATGTGCTGAGAAGTTTGGTAACAAACCTCTCAGTCTATAGTGTAGCCATTATGGTGTTGTGGATTTCGTGATGACAAACTCCCAGCACCATATACTCCTAATGGCAGCACTGCACTTACAGTGCCCTGGAATGGCCCTGGGTACTTTAAGGGCACAGGGCTCATGCACTTTTACCCTCACCACTGGCATAGGGCAGCCAGCTAGAGGGGTGACTGATCTATGCCAGGGCAGTGGTTTGTGGGCATGGCACACAGGGATGTGTGCCATATCGACTCCTCACTTTGTTCTGCACCAAGACACGCAGCCTGCAAGGGCAGTGTGTGAGTGTCAGGGTACAGGTCCTCTAAGGGTGGCACAGTAAGTCTTCTCTGGTCACAGTGCCCTAGGTACCTGTGGTACCATTTACTAGGGGCTGACATGTGGCCAGAGATGCCAATTGGGGTTAGACTTCAAAACAGTTTTAGGGAAGAAACATAGGCCCTGGGTACCTGATTAGCAGGAGCCCAGGGCACACTCAGTCAAAGAACATCAGCAATTCATCAGTGGGGGCATACCATGCAAGAAAGAGGGCATGTTCTCACACAACCCCCCCAAACGAAAGAAGATTAGACTAACCTTTCCCTAGAGAGTCTTCATTGTGTAAGTGGATGAACCTGGAAAGTCCATCTGCATTAGCATTGGCAGTCCCAGGTCTGTGTTCCACTTCAAAGTCCATTCCCTGTAGGGAGATGTACCACCTCAACATTTTAGGATTTTCTCCTTTTATTTGCATTATCCCTCTGAGAGGTCTGTGATCATTTTGAACTAGGAAGTGAGTACCAAACAAAAATGGTCTCAGGGACCAAACCACAGCAAAGGCCTCCCTCTCAAAGGCACTCCAACGCTGCTCTCTGGGGAGACGCCTTCTACTTATAAAAGCAACAGGTTGGTCTTGGCCTTCATCATTGGTCTAGGATAGGACCGCTCCTTTCCCTGGCTCAGAGGCATCAGTCTGCACTATGAACTGCTTGGCATAATCTGGAGCCTTCAGAATTGGTGCTGAGCACATTGCTTCTTTCAGGGTGTCAAAAGCCTTTTGACAACTAACTGTCCAGTTTACCTTTATGGGTATTTTCTTGGAGGTGAGTTATGTGAGGGGAGCCACACTGGACCATATCCCTTCACAACCCTCCTGCAGTACCCAGTCAAGCCAAGGAATGCCCTGACTTGGGCCTGGGTTGTTGGAGATGCCCAGTCCAGGATAACCTGGCTCTTGGGCTGTAAGGGTTGCACCTGGCCTCCACCAACAAGGTGGCCCAACTACACCACAGTGCCCTGCCCTAGCTGGCATTTGGATGCCTTGATGGTTAGGACTGCAGTTTGCAGGGCTTTTAAAACCTTCCCAAGGTGGATTAGGTGATCCTGCCAGGTGGAACTAAAGACAGCAATATCATCCAGATAAGCTGCACTGAAGGATTCCAACCCAGTCAGGACTTGATTCACCAACCTCTGGAAGGTGACAGGGCCATTTTTTAAACCAAAGGGCCTAACAGATTTCTCATAGTGCTAATATTGCTCCAACAGTGTAGCAGAAAAACAGTGAGGTACGCACACATTACTAATTGATCAGAACAAATCTCAGTAGCGTTAAAAGATTTTTCAAATTGTATTAAACAGCAGTTCAGAATGCACAATCCATTGTGCACATATTTTTCATACTGCAGCGTAGTGTGTACAGATTCCAGAGTACAGTAAACATCACTGAAGTGTACACTGATTTCTCCTCGAGTAGTAAAAGGCTTTGCAGCGTCCCATTATTTCTCAAGGTCTAGCAAACAGTAGTGCAGTGTGCACATATATCTCATTGTGTGGTAAACTACATGCAATGCATTATCATAGTCAATTACAAGGAAAAGACCTTCAGCTCCCTGGTTCTCTGAACAACTAAGGCTTCGTAGACAGGAAGTAAGGAGGCAGGAACGCCTATGGCACTCTAGCTGGGCCCCTAAGGATAGAGAAGCTCATAGGGTCCTGCTTAAAAACTACAAATTGGAAGTGATTAAGACCAAGCAGGAATATTTCACGGCACTCACTTCCTCACTTTCATCTCCTAGAGAACGTTTTAGGATTGTTGATTCCCTTACTTCCCTCCAGACCCCGGATCCTGTGGTTGCCTCACAGGAACTGTGCAACAAGATAGCTGCCTTCTTTCAGTCGAAGATCGCGGACATCTACACTGCTTTGGAGGTCCAAAAATCCTTGACCGCCGTACCCTTGCTGCCTGCTCTTTCTGAGCCTGTTGATGCTGAACCATCTCAACATCAGGATCTGGTATCCTTTCCTCCTCTCTCCTGTCAGGATCTTGAGATCCTGCTTGACAAAACCAAATCTGGCTCTCCGCTGGATGTCTGCCCGCTAAAGATCCTCAAGCAGTGCAGAGAATCCCTCCTTCCCCCTCTGGTTGACATCATGAATAGGGTGATGAAGGAAGGCATTTTCCCCCAGCAGTGGAAGAATGCTGCAGTAAAACCTTTGCTTAAAAAGCCTTCTCTGGATCCTGGGGTGTTAAAAAACTTTCGCCCCATTTCACTGCTCCCGGCTCCCGCGAAGATGCTAGAAGCCCATCTGAACAAACATCTGGCTGCATTCGTGGAGAGCTCGGCCTGTTTGGATCTTTCCCAGCATGGATTCAGGAGGGAGCATAGCACCGAGTCTGCCCTCACCATAGTGCTGGATAATATCCGCACCAGGGTTGATGAGGGACATACCTCCCTCCTGATCCTTCTAGATCTCACAGCGGCCTTCGATACCCTATCCCCCTCGGTGTTAACATCTCGCCTGAGGGAGATTAGGGTCCGCGGGTCTACCCTGGGACTCCTTTCCTCTTTTCTCGATCATAGAGAGCAAAGGGTGATGCTGGGCCCGTTTCTATCTCCATCCCTGACTGTGCAATGTGGGGTCCCTCAAGGGTCAGCGCTTAGTCCTACCCTTTTTAATATCTATGTGACCCCCCTTGCCAGACTTATTAGATCTTTTGGGATGGAGGTAGTCTCCTATGCGGACGACACCCAGATCCTAGTCTCTCTCTCCCAGTCAGTTACGTCAACTGCCGTCAATTTTAGATCTTGTATGGAGGCAGTCGGCCAGTGGATGATTCACAACTCACTAAAACTGAATGGGGAGAAGACGGAGGTGATGGTATTTGGAGGAAAAGAAACGATCTGGTCGGCTGAGTGGTGGCCGAACTCGCTGGGCTTATGTCCCGGGCCCGCCTCGTCAGCAAAAAACCTGGGAGTCATGATCGACCCCACCCTTAGTATGTGCCAACAGGTCAACAGGACTGTATCGACCTGTTGGGGGATTATCCACATTCTAAGGAAAATCAGGCACTATTTGTCACCCCAGGCAAGAAAGCAACTTGCTGTCGCACTTTTGGGCTCGCGACTGGATTATTGCAATGCGCTGTATGCAGGACTGAACAAGAGTCAGCTACAGCGCTTGCAGGTGGTCCAGAATGCGGCAGCGAGATTTGTCCTTGACCTACCTAAACGTGCCTCTGCCACCGAAGCCCGAAAGCAGCTTCACTGGCTCCCCGTTGAGGACCGTATCCTTTTTAAATCCATGTGTATGGTGTACAAAGCCCTAGCTAAATCCAGCCCTACAGGCATTGGATCGATCCTATCTCAGTATAACCCCGGCAGGAATCTCCGCTCTATTCACAAACTTCTTCTCTCTGTACCTCGTGTTAGAAAAGCAAGATGGGGAGGCAAGGCCTTTTCTAACTTGGCACCTAAATGGTGGAATGCCCTCCCTTTGGAAGTAAGGTCCCGCCCCACTCTACAAGCTTTTAGATCTGCTCTAAAGACCCACCTTTTTACACGTGCTCTGCAAACTTTTTGATTGGTTTTGATAGGCGCCTTGACACCTTCGGGTTTAGTTTGCGTGATACAAGTTGCTTAATAATAATAATAAGTAATGAAGTGTGTACACAGAGCATAGTACAAAGCAGTGCAGTGTGCACAGATTCGTCAGTACAACAAAAAGCAGTGCAGCCCATATATTGCGGTCACACAGAAAAAACAGTGTGGTGTGAACAGATTACTCAGTGTAGTAAATGCAGAACAGTGTGCACAGATCCCTCATATTGTAGTTTGATGCACTGCAGTGTGCACAGATTTCGTAAAGAGCAGTAAGATGCAGAACAGTGTGCACAGATGCCTCACATTGCAGTATGATGCACCGCAGCGTGCACATATTTCTTAAAGTGTAGTAAGATGCAGTACAGTGTGCACAGATCCCTCATATTGCAGTATGATGTACCGCAGCGTGCTCATATTTCTTAAAGTGTAGTAAGATGCAGTACAGTGTGCACAGATCCCTCATATTGCGGTATGATGCAGTGCAGCGTGCACATATTTCATAAAGTGTAGTAAAAGCAGGGTGGACAGATTCCTCAATGCAATGAAATGCAGTGCAGCCTGCACAGGTGTCTCCCAGTGCAGTAGGATGTGGTGTAGAATGCATGGATAGTGCAGTACAGATCAGTGCAGTGGCACTAATTCCTCACAGTGCAGTAGTATGTAGAGCAGCTGAGGTACCAGGTTTTTAAGGAACCGGCGGTGCCAGGGGTACACCCAAAGACCTCTTGAGTCCTTCCTGTTTTGGACCACAGAAACACAGAGTCTTCTAGGTGATGTCAAGGATCGAGTTTATTGGCTGCAACCAGTAACAGGTATCCTAGAAGTACAACAGCATGAAGCGCATGTATGTTCTCAAGAGACTGCTCGTTTTTACAGAACCAGCCTTCTCTTTTTATACACAATATTACACTTCAGGCAAGAATTCTTTGTTTTTACAGTTGGTCTTATAAATATTTTCACTACAAAGAAAAAGCAGAGTCATGATGGCAATGCCATATTTTAGTTTGTCCAGTTCGTGATAGATTACCCAGCAAGGCCCAGAATTTCCATCAGATATCAATGAACCCCCAATAAAATCGGGCACCTCCTCCCTGTAAAACTAGTCATAAAGAAGAAACAGGGACAGGTGTGTGTGTGATTAGCCATAGCTTGTATGCGATGAACAGTTTATGACATGTTGTGCTTTGATGTTAATCTCACTCGGCCATTGGGATGGGGACTGCCCAAACAGGTTTGGCTTGAGGCAGTGGAGTCAGCTTGCCCAGGTCACAGAGGAGTCAGCAAAGGTGTACGTGTCCTTTCAGATCGAATTCGGCCTTGGTCATTTGACTATGTAAGGGCAATCACAAAATGGATGCCGCTCACAAAATGGAACCCAAGGGTTCAAGACAGAAACTACGATTTCAGGGTGATTTCGTCACTCAATCATGACGCAAATGCATAGGTATAGTATCTCAATCATTACCGGTCTGCCGATACCAAAATCGTCATGATTCGATGATGTTTTGACACGAGTGTAGAGCCTCGGTACCACACAAATAGCAGGGTCCACAATTCTCAGTACCACAGACCCTCTTTTTTGCCCTTATATAGGCAATAACCTATACTCATGCTAATCTGAGTCCAGGTCTGTGTACATAAAGTCATTGAGATGCTGCTGTGGCATCATCCTGTTACTTAGTTCATCTCTTGATACAGGCTTCCTTACACATGATGTAGCACAGAGGCCACATATTGCAGGAGCTCACTGTACACACAGGCAGAACATGAACAGAATGGCTAAGACCATTCCAATGACGATCAGAATCTTCCATCCCCAGGCAGTTATCAGTTCCCGGAACCACCCCATTAAGGACCAGTCCCCTTTATCCAAGTGAATGGATTCAGAGATCAGTTATACTGTCGGAGCATTATCGGGGATGAAAATGCAGCAACTTGATTGGATCACCTTACACACCCCACCACGGTCTGCAAGTATGACATCTAGGGCAACCGTGTTCTGAAGAGTCATAAGGCGGTCCGACTGGAGCTCCGCAGTCAAGTTACTAAGGGCACCAGCCGTTTCAATCACGGTGGATTCAACTACTCTCGTCAATTGGCGAATGTTCCTGCTGTTCACCATAGGCCCCCAAAACGGCAGAAAACCTTTTGCCAAATCCCCAAACTCCTGTTCCGCAGTGTCGTCTTCACTCACAACACCCCTAACTGTCCTTGTCCGATGGTAATCTGCCTCGGCCGTGTAGGTAGGTGGCAACAGGAACGAGATAAAACATGTGCCTGAAAAGTCAGGGGGCAGCCATGTATACGCTCTATCATGGCAGATGAAGTAGGTACCCTTAGCTGCTAAGAACGAAGGGGAGGTCTGAGACGAGAAGACGTAAGTTTCAGTACAGACACTCTTCCCTAGCTGAGCTCAGGGTTTTTTGCCATTTCCCTGCAGACATAGGTGACCCTGATGGGGTACTATCCAGATCGGGGAGGATTTCTTTGCTCGCTGGCTCTCACTCAAGGAAATTCCATATTTTGTTATATTCCATCTACTGTAAGGCTTCAATACATCTCTGGGAATTGTTCTATACGTGTCGATATCTCTGCTCATATTTCTGATTCCTACCACTAGTGATTTGTTGCTCGAATTGCTTCCTGTGGGACGTGGGGGATATGGTTCGATGGCAAATAGGAACATTGTTTGAAAGGCCCACAAAGAACCATAGTAGCTAAATGGCAGGACAAAATATGGGATACCCTTATCTGTCGTGTGTGGCATAAGTCCACATACCCAACAATTTGTTGTGTTCATTGCAAACTGGTGTTGGTGTAGGAGCTGAACGAATGAGTTATTTATGAATTCTAATCTTCTGGCAGACTCGTGTTCAGGCAGAGGGTGAAAAGAGTGCAGGGAAACAGTAGGAGGAGGTGTGGGCTGTGTGGTGTGTGCAAATGATACTCAAAAGGTGAATAAAGCATAGCCTATTAAGAACATCATTGTACTGCACAACATAAAGATGCATATTATTAAAAATCGTGTTTTTGCCATCACAGTGCATATTCTCGTTTCAAAGTTCGTTGATCTGGCAGGTCTCTCTTGGGAAACTCCATCCTCTAAGTTGCTGCCCGCGGTGGGAGATTGTTTCTGCTAAGGAGTGCTTCTGTCAATCCAGGGTAACTCCCTTGAACCAATCAGAACTGTCGACCTAACCAGCTTCAACAATCGTATTCAACGTTGTCAAAGCATATGCTGCAGTCGTATCGCCATTCGGCAACTTGAAACATGAACCATCAACCCATAAAGCATCATCACATTCAGGAAGAGGAGTGTCCTGTAAGTCTATTCTCCCTCTTGTCTCTTCTTCTGTCCTAAAACAGCAGTCATGTTCTTCGACCTCATCTGTCTCTACTGGAATGGGCAATAATGTGGCTGGGTTCAGTGTGTTGCATCTCTTTATGTGTACATGACTCGCTAACAGTGTCAACTCATAACTTGACAATCGGGCACTAGTTAAGAGCTGTGTCCTTTTTCTGTTTAACAAAATGTCTACTGCATGTGGGACCATGACAATCAGCGTATTATTCATTACCAGCCCCGCAGACTGTCGAATACAGACAGCTGCTGCTGCCGTGGCCCTCAAGCAACTTGGCAATGCCTTAGCTACCGGATCTAGAGTTGCCGAAAAGTACGCGCATGGATGCTGTTTGCCCCCAAAAGATTGTGTCAGGACTGATAATGCACAACCTTCCTTCTCATGGACATATAATGTAAAAGGCTTACTGCAGTAGGGGGTACCCAACACAGGAACCCAACACAATGCATCGCGTAACTCGGAAAAACTTTTCTGACACTCTTCAGACCACGGAATGGGTTTCGGTGTATCTTTACGAGTTAATGCCACCAAAGGTTTGGCCAACAAGGAGAAATTCGGTATCCATTGTCTGCAATATGATGTAATGCCCAAGAAAGCACGCACTTCTCTCTGTGTCCTTGGGACACTCAATTTTGCAATTGCCTGAATTCTCTCTGGGGTACAAAAGGGGATGGTGATGGACGGAGCATCTGAATCAATCAAACTCTCACACCCAGTCAAAAGATCTGGGTTTTATCCATCACCGTTCTTTAGCCCACTCTGCCACCCCAGTTCAGACATGGCTATATGCAAATCAGTCTGACCCTGTGCCTCATGGGAACAGTCCAGCCTGGAACTGCCAAGCCATGTCTTCCCTGGACCGGAAACAAGCTTCCGAGGACCGGTTTCTGGCATTCCAGCCGTCTTCAGCCCGGCTTGCTTGAAACCAGTGGCAAAGTGAGCAAGGGACTCACGTCTGAGCATACCCTGCCACACTTATGGTGGCCAAAAGAGGTACAAAAGGGGGTGGTGATGGACGGAGCATCTGAATCAATCAAACTCTCACACCCAGTCAAAAGATCTGGGTTTAATCCATCACCGTTCTTTAGCCCACTCTGCCACCCCAGTTCAGACATGGCTAAATGCAAATCAGTCTGACCCTATGCCTCATGGGAACAGTCCAGCCCGAACTGCCAAGCCATGTCTTCCCTGGACCGGAAACAAGCTTCCGAGGACCAGTTTCTGGCATTCCAGCAGTCTTCAGCCCGGCTTGCTTGAATCCAGTGGCAAAGTGAGCAAGGGACTCACGTCTGAGCATACCCTGCCACACTTATGGCGGCCAAAAGACGTACAAAAGGGGGTGTTGATGGACGGAGCATCTGAATCAATCAAACTCTCACACCCAGTCAAAAGATCTGGGTTTAATCCATCACCGTTCTTTAGCCCACTCTGCCACCCCAGTTCAGCCATGGCTATATGCAAATCAGTCTGACCCTGTGCCTCATGGGAACAGTCCAGCCCGAACTGCCAAGCCATGTCTTCCCTGGACCGGAAACAAGCTTCCGAGGACCGGTTTCTGGCATTCCAGCCGTCTTCAGCCCGGCTTGCTTGAATCCAGTGGCAAAGTGAGCAAGGGATTCACGTCTGAGCATACCCTGCCACACTTATGGCGGCCAAAAGAGGTACAAAAGGGGGTGGTGATGGACGGAGAATCTGAATCAATCAAACTCTCACACCCAGTCAAAAGATCTGGGTTTAATCCATCACCGTTCTTTAGCCCACTCTGCCACCCCAGTTCAGACATGGTTATATGCAAATCAGTCTGACCCTGTGCCTCATGGGAACAGTCCAGCCCGAACTGCCAAGCCATGTCTTCCCTGGACCAGAAACAAGCTTCCGAGGACCGGTTTCTGGCATTCCAGCCGTCTTCATCCGGCTTGCTTGAATCCAGTGGCAAAGTGAGCAAGGGACTCACGTCTGAGCATACCCTGCCACACTTATGGTGGCCAAAAGAGGTACAAAAGGGGGTGGTGATGGACGGAGCATCTGAATCAATCAAACTCTCACACCCAGTCAAAAGATCTGGGTTTAATCCATCACGTTCTTTAGCCCACTCTGCCACCCCAGTTCAGACATGGCTAAATGCAAATCAGTCTGACCCTATGCCTCATGGGAACAGTCCAGCCCGAACTGCCAAGCCATGTCTTCCCTGGACCGGAAACAAGCTTCCGAGGACCAGTTTCTGGCATTCCAGCAGTCTTCAGCCTGGCTTGCTTGAATCCAGTGGCAAAGTGAGCAAGGGACTCACGTCTGAGCATACCCTGCCACACTTATGGCGGCCAAAAGACGTACAAAAGGGGGTGTTGATGGACGGAGCATCTGAATCAATCAAACTCTCACACCCAGTCAAAAGATCTGGGTTTAATCCATCACCGTTCTTTAGCCCACTCTGCCACCCCAGTTCAGCCATGGCTATATGCAAATCAGTCTGACCCTGTGCCTCATGGGAACAGTCCAGCCCGAACTGCCAAGCCATGTCTTCCCTGGACCGGAAACAAGCTTCCGAGGACCGGTTTCTGGCATTCCAGCCGTCTTCAGCCCGGCTTGCTTGAATCCAGTGGCAAAGTGAGCAAGGGATTCACGTCTGAGCATACCCTGCCACACTTATGGCGGCCAAAAGAGGTACAAAAGGGGGTGGTGATGGACGGAGAATCTGAATCAATCAAACTCTCACACCCAGTCAAAAGATCTGGGTTTAATCCATCACCGTTCTTTAGCCCACTCTGCCACCCCAGTTCAGACATGGTTATATGCAAATCAGTCTGACCCTGTGCCTCATGGGAACAGTCCAGCCCGAACTGCCAAGCCATGTCTTCCCTGGACCGGAAACAAGCTTCCGAGGACTGGTTTCTGGCATTCCAGCCGTCTTCAGCCCGGCTTGCTTGAATCCAGTGGCAAAGTGAGCAAGGGACTCACGTCTGAGCATACCCTGCCACACTTATGGCGGCCAAAAGAGGTACAAAAGGGGGTGGTGATGGACGGAGCATCTGAAATAATCAAACTCTCACACCCAGTCAAAAGATCTGGGTTTAATCCATCACCGTTCTTTAGCCCACTCTGCCACCCCAGTTCAGACATGGCTATATGCAAATCAGTCTGACCCTGTGCCTCATGGGAACAGTCCAGCCCGAACTGCCAAGCCATGTCTTCCCTGGACCGGAAACAAGCTTCCGAGGACCGGTTTCTGGCATTCCTCTCTGGGGTCAGTTTCCTTCTCTCCTTCGATAATAGGTGACCTAAGTAGGCCACTTCTTGTCGACAATATTGCAACTTTGAAAGAGAGACTTTGTGGCGCAAATCACATAAATGACGCAACAATGACAAAGTGCCTTGCTTGCAAATTTCCTCAGTATCTGCAGCGATTAGCAAATCATCGACGTACTGAATAAGAGTTGCACCATCAGGTAGAACAATCGTGTCAAGCTGTGATTTCAGAGCCTGACTGAATATTGATGGACTTTCACAGTAGCCCTGAGGAGCGCGTTTGAAGCAGAAACTTCGGCCTCCTAAGTTGAAGCCAAAAATATCCCTGCTCTCCTCGGCAATCGGGATGCTGAAGAAAGAATTCTTCAGATCAATCACTGAGAACCAAGTTGCTGAGGCTGGAATCATAGTCAATAGGGCAGTGATATCGGGAACAACTGGAAACTGTGACACAACGATCTTATTGACCTCTCTAAGATCAATCACAAATCTGTACGCAGGTGGCTTGGAAGGATCAGTACGCTTCGGAACTGGCAGAACAGGACTATTACAAATGTTGCCTGTTGTCTCTTCAATGACATCTTTCTCAATCAGATCATAAATGATCGCTAACAACGCCTTTTCACCTTCACTAGAGATCTTGTATTGGGAAATACGTGGCAGTCTAACATTGGCTTTCAATGTTATAACATATGGCGCTATTTCCAAAAGACCCACATCATTAGAGCCAGTGGCCCAAAGTATATCTGGAAGAGAAGACAATTCTGTGGGAAGTTTTTCCCTTGACAAATACATTGGCGAAACCACTTTCTTACCCACTGTAAGTTGTACTCCCGAAGGAGAACATTACAAAGTTGCATATAGTCTCTTTAACAGATCCAATCCCAACAAGTTTTCACCACAACCTGTTGTAAGAATGAGGGGTGCTTCTAAGTCACATGGCCCAACAGAAAGGGACATAGGACTAAAGATCGGGTTCCTAACCGGGGCGCCAGAAAAACCTACTGAAACGTTCATTTTGCCAGACAAAGGTGTGCCAGGAAGTTTTGAGTGCAAAATAGAACTCTTTGTAGCACCAGTATCCAACAGAAAAGGCTCTGACACACCTGATGTAATCACCTCAACATTTGGCCCACTCTGATCTACTGGAACTGAAACAACTCCCTCTCTTTGTCCATGGCTGTCCTAGCAATCATTACCCTCATTCTCGTTTTCTGCATAGTAGTCATCAGCATAGTACTGAGCTGTCCTGGAAAACGTGTTATTCTGTTGGTCAAAGCTATTCATGGAATTCTGAGGCGGAAAGGAACGAGCGTTTTGGGGGAAATTTCCACGGCCCCTACCTCTAGGAGCTTGTTGAGAAGACTCTTTTCTTTGCGAGTCCCTCGAATACTGCTGGGGTTGCTGATAATCGTGCTGACTAGCAGTAAAAGGTGGATAAGCTTGCTGCAGAAGGACTTTAGTTTTCAATTCTTTAGTCTTTTTGTCTGCCTTCTCTAGCTCATCTTTGCGCCTATTTTCGTAGTACTGGGCTGTAGCTAAAATCTGCGCTGACGTGGAAACAGCCCAAGCACTCTCAGAATCCTTCAACTTATTACATAGTTCAGGAAGCAAATTATGTACAAATTTGTCAACAAACAATCTCTGGCCACCCTCAGTAGCCATATCCTGACCACTATGATCGACGAAAGTCTCTTCAAACCGCGTGAAAAAGTCAGACACATTCTCATCTTTCTTCTGTTTGCACGCAGACAACTTGTCCTCCCAATTCACACGCAATTCGGGCATTAAAGTCTTCATATACACAATAATCCTACCAGGAAGTTCTGCTACTTAAGGCTCGGGCTTAGAGCCACCAACTTGTCTAGCATCAGCAGCAGCAATATTAACCCATGTATCGCCTAACTCTTGGTCATGGTCTGTATGACGAATCTTCCCCCATAAGGGCTGTGGAACAACATTTCCAAACAACATGTCTACATCGGCTAGATTCATGATACAGGAGCTGGCAGTCTGTGATAACTCCTTATAATACCCTGCAGGATTTTTACGGGGATCAGGCAATGTCTGTTTGAGCGCTAAAACCTCTGATCTTCCCAAGGGACATGTACCCACACAAGCTGAAAATGCTTCGGAATTGCTGGATTCGCATTTGCGTCACCTTCTCTCCAAACTGGGGGAACTTCTCTCATGGGATACTGTCGCGCCTTTTTCCTACCTGGCATGTCATGCTCAGATAGTGATCGAGAATTGCTCCCCTTACTCCTATAAGACAACAACATCTCAATCGCTTGTTCAACATCGGTACCCACAATCATGCCTTCTGCGAACTTGAACCGCACACGGAATAATTCAGGCATGTCATGCTCTGGATCATTTCCCTCCAAATCTTCACGGAGATATACACACATTTGTTCAAAAACGTATCTCTGTGTAGATGCTTCTCACTGACGGAAGACTTCCATGATGAATTGAACGTCATATCTTACAGTATCGGTAACCCATTTACGCGCTAAATCATTTAGTACTTTTCTCTCTTGATAATCAGGCAGTCGACTCCGCAACTGTCTTCGTTCTGGGTTAGGGGTCGTATTAGGCGACCCAAAGAAAGGTGAGAAAAGACCAGTGACAGTGTTTGCTACTCTCTGTCGAACAGAAGGAGAAACTGACGGAACGGCAGAAACGCCAGAAAAGACAGGCTGATGTAAAGCAGAAGTGGAGGCAGTAGCAGAGGGAGTATTAGGATAAGCAGTTGGAGCAGTAGGCGAAGTCGTAGGAAAGGTAGATGAAGTAGGTAGCAAAGGCGGCGGACCTTGAGAGGGCTGCGCCGGAGAAGTAGAAACCAGCTGAAGAGGAGCCGGTGATTGTGTTAGGACCTGAGGTCCAACAATAGGGGGTTGTACATCCAAAGGTTGTTGCGGTGCTGTAGCACTTTGCGCATATGGCGGTGGTGAACTCAGTAAATGAGACATTAAAGGATCCTTATCAAGTTCTTCTTTTGATCCTCGTCCTTTACGTGGCAACACTGGGTAGCATTTATCTACTGCTAACTTCCTACTTCTAAGCGTCTGTTCACTCTCTCGCTCTTCCTCGTTATCTCTGAATGCAAAGGCAGCTTGTACCATTGACATACCTCGTTTATTTTTCTTTGCTAATTTCATTTCTTTCTGTCTTGCTTCTTTACGCCATAGGCGAAAGGAGTCAAACATCGCCGGCCGGGCTTTCTTCTTGAAAAGTTTAACCTCTAGATTATCTAAAATCTCTGTGTCAAAACTACCATATTGGGGCCATTTTAAAACACCATTGTTTCTGGTGTATCGGATCCACACTTCATTATATGTGATAGGGCCTACGCCATGCTTCACATAGAGCTTATACGTTAGAGTTCCAATCGGAGGAACCGGACACGAGTCCTCCAATCGGGAGTCCCTACTACAACCAAGACAAAACAAATTCCCAAGTCTGCTAAGACCAGGCATCTTCGCTCTCTAGTCTAGCTCCAAACTTCAAAGGTTTATCGAATACGATAGTCTCGTGAATACACGAGTCCTTTCGCTTTGGCGCTTGCAAGTTCCAAATCAAAGCTATCCCAAAGGATCTCAAACTAAGAACCAAACTAAGGACTGGGAGACGCTCCACTTATACTTAACTGAAGTATCGATGATCGATGACGTCACTAGAAGACTCGTCTATCGTTTCCTTCTACCAAGCATCAAGGGTCCAAAACAGGGCGATAGTCAGGGCAGCAGTCCTTCGTAGCCGTCGGGACGTGCGGAACCTCGCAGCAAAGACCTTCGGAATCACGTCGACATACAGGGGTCGCTGAAGTGGCAGGCCGTCCTCTGGAATTTTCACACGAAGCTCCTCACGAACATCTGGCTTGGACCGATACCGCTTGATACCGCCCCGAGTTCGGCGCCAACTGAGGTACCGGGTTTTTATGGACCTGGCGGTGCCAGGGGAACACCCAAAGACCTCTTGAGTCCTTCCTGTTTCGGACCACAGAAACACAGAGTCTTCTAGGTGATGTCAAGGATCGAGTTTATTGGCTGCAACCAGTAACAGGTATCCTAGAAGTACAACAGCATGAAGCGCATGTATGTTCTCAGGAGACTGCTCGTTTTTACAGAACCAGACTTCTCTTTTTATACACAATATTACACTTGAGGCAAGAAATCTTTGTTTTTACAGTTGGCAATCACAAAATGGATGCCGCTCACAAAATGGAACCCGAGGGTTCAAGACAGAAACTACGATTTCAGGGTGATTTCGTCACTCAATCATGACGCAAATGCATAGATATAGTATCTCAATCATTACCGGTCTGCCGATACCAAAATCGTCATGATTCGATGATATTTTTGACACGAGTGTAGAGCTTTGGTACCACACAATAGCAGGGTCCAGAATTTTCAGTACCACAGTGCCTAACAAAAAAATTAATGTCTGTCCTCATGTAACGTAACTGGTGCAATGTAAAGCACTCTGATACCCAGTTCGGTTCGGGTCTAGTTTGCGCTATATAAAATTCTGCAAAAAAAAACAAAACTATGGAATAACACAGGCCAGGCACTATGAGAATCTGATGCAAACCATGCAATAACACAGCTAGTGTACTAGGAGAATCTGATACAAACAAATTAATAACACAGGCCAGGCACTAATAGAATGTGACACAAACAATACAATAACACAGACCAGGTATTAGGAGAATCTGTTGCAAACAATGTAATAACACAGGCCAGGCACTAGGAGAAACTGTTACAAACAATGCAATAACACAGGGCAGATACTAGGACAAAACAATGCAAACAATACAATAACACAGGCCAGGCATTAGAAGAATCTGGTGCAAACAATCCTATTACACAGGCCAGGTACTGGGAGAAACTGATACAAACAAAGCAATAACACAGGCCAGGCACTAGGAGGATCTGAAGCAAACAATGTCATTTCAGGTGTAGAGGCTAGTTCTGTATACTATAGGAACAGATTCACACCAAGTCATGGTATCTTTGCATAGTTTAAGCCAACAAGTTTTCTGCTCTACTAGACTGTAGGTCTTACGGACACTATTGTGATGGGCATTAGGTGAGACATGGCACTAGTTCACTGGGCAGATATAGCATAAACAAGTAAAAAAGGATGACTCTGCTCAGGGCCCAAATGGGTTCTTCAGATACTGGTAGATTTAGGGGTATCTAGTTGGCACAGGTAGGTACTTGTGACAAATCGGGACCCTCTCCGGTGGTCAGGACAAGGGGATTACACTCCTAAAATAACCCCTGCTGACCCCCTTGGTAGCTTGGCACGAGCAGACAGGCTTTACTTCAGAGGCATTGTAAGTTAAGCATTTGTGACTACATACAGTAACCCAGTGACAACACTACAAATGGACACCACACAGGTTTTATATAAAAAAAGTATACTTTATATAGAGTTACCACAAGACCATAAACAACAAAAATACACAATTCTATCACTTTAAGATGGTAGATTTAAGCTTAGTTCATTTCAGTTCTTAGATGCAACACTATGCGTCAATGTACCTTAGGTTGCGTTGCACTTCCACAACAAGCAATGTCGCAGCGATGGAAAGGAAGCAAAGTTCAGGTGCAAAGAAATAAAGAAGTTAAGATCTTCCAGATGCGGCACGCTTCTCGGGGATGCGAGAAGTTCTCGGTTCAATGCGTGGACTGCAGCGGCGACACCCTTACGATGTGACGGCGACACTCTTCTCTGACGATGCGTGAAGCTTCCGCACGATTCGACAACTACAGCGGCGACATCCAAGATGCGATGGCAGCAGCTCCAATGGCGGCGCACTTCTCGCGAATGCGTGCTGCTCTTCTTCGATGCATTGCAGTGCCACAGTTCCAGCAGCGACACACTCCTTCGGAGTTGCAACGGCAGGCACAGCGATGGCAACACGCTCTGACCTTGTTGCAAGATTCTTCTCCTGATGCGGTACAGTGCGACAACAATCAATCAATCAATCAATCAATCATGACACTTGTATAGCGCGCTACTCACCCGGGAGGGTCTCAAGGCGCTTGGGGAAGGGGTTCGCTACTGCTCGAACAGCCAGGTCTTCAGTTGCTTCCTGAAGGAGAGGTGGTCCTGGGTCAGCCGGAGGTGGATGGGGAGGGTGTTCCATGTCTTGGCCGCCAGTTAGGAGAAGGATCTGCCTCCGGCGGTGGTTCTTCGGATGCGCAGTACGGCGGCGAGGGCGAGGCTAGCAGATCATAGCTGGCAGGTGGGCGTGCGGAAGGTCAGGCGGTCGTTGAGGTACTTGGGGCCCAGGTCGTGGAGCGATTTGTGTGCGTGGGTGAGGAGCCTGAACATGATCCTCTTGTTGACGGGGAGCCAGTGCAGGTCCCTCAGGTGGCCGGAGATGTGGTTGCATCGGGGGATGTCCAGGATGAGTCGTGCTGAGGCGTTCTGAATGCGCTGGAGTCTTTTCTGGAGTTTGGCTGTGGTTCCGGCGTAGAGGGTATTTCCGTAGTCCAGTCGGCTGGTGACGAGGGCCTGGGTGACCTTCTTCCTGGTTTCGGTCGGGATCCATCGGAAGATCTTGCGGAGCATGCGGAGGGTGTGAAAGCATGAAGAGGAGACGGTGTTGACTTGTCTGGTCATTGAGAGGGAGGAGTCCAGGATGAATCCCGGGTTGTGTGCGTGGTCTGTAGGCTTGGGGGCCGTGCCCAGGGCTGGGGGCCACCAGGAGTCGTCCCAGGCGGAGGGTGATGGTCCCAGGATGAGGACTTCCGTCTTGTCTGAGTTCAGTTTCAGGCGGCTGTTCTTCATCCACTCGGCGACGTCTTTCATCCCTTCGTGGAGGCTGGTTCTGGCGGTGTCGGGGTCTCTGGTGAGGGAGAGGATCAGCTGGGTGTCGTCGGCGTAGGAGATGATATTTAGGTTGTGTTGGCGTGCGATGGTGGCGAGAGGTCTCATGTAGACGTTGAAGAGGTTGGGGCTGAGTGATGATCCTTGCGGGGCGCCGCAGATGACTTCAGTGGCCTCGGATCAAAACGGGGGAGGCGGACTCTCTGTGGTCTTCCGGCCAGGAATTAGATGATCCACTTCAGTGCCTTCTCTTGGATGCCGGTGTTGCTGAGGCGTTGGACTAGGGTGCGGTGGCAGACAGTGTTGAACGCTGCGGAGAGGTCCAGGAGGATGAGTGCCGCTGTTTCCCCGTTGTCGAGCAGGGCTCGGATGTCGTCGGTGGCTGCAATGAGGGCGGTCTCGGTGCTGTGGTTGGCTCTGAAACCGGACTGCGAGGGGTCGAGGGATCCATTCGTCTCGAGGAAGCCGGCAAGTTGTCTGTTGGCGATCTTCTCTATGACTTTGGCAGGAAAAGGGTGGAGCGAGATGGGAGTGGAAGTTTTTGAGGTCGTGGGGTCCGCTGTTGGTTTCTTCAGTAGGGCGCTGAGCTCGGCGTGCTTCCAGCTCTCCGGGAAGGTGGCGGTGTCGAAGGAGGTGTTGATGACGTCTCGGAGTTGGGGTGCGATGGTGGAGTCGGCCTTGTTAAAGACGTGGTGGGGGCAGGGGTCAGTCGGGGATCCGGAGTGGATGGTGTTCATCGCGCGGGCTGTGTTTTCGGTGGTCACCGTGGTCCAGGTGCGTAGGGTGGCGGTGGGGTGCGTTGGTTCATCAGTTGGGTGCGTGGATGGTGCGCCAAAGCTGTTGTGGATGTCGGCAATCTTGCGGTGGAAGAATGAGGCGAGGGAGTCGCAGAGATCTTGTGAAGGGTGAATGTCGATGTTGCCGGTGCTGGGGTTGGAGAACTCCTTGACAATGCTGAAGAGTTCCTTGCTGTCGTGGGCGTTGTTGTTCAATCGATCCTTTAGTGATTTCTTCTTGGTGGTGCGGATGAGCTGGTGGTGCTTGCGGGTCGCGTGTTTGAGGGCGGTCAAGTTGTCAGTGGTCCGGTCGAGGAGCCAGGCTTTCTCGAGGGTGCGGCAGGTCTTCTTGGAGTCCTTGAGTTCGTCGGTGAACCAGGGGGCCTTCTTGCTTCTGGGTTTGCTGGGAGGGTTCATCAGTGGTGCGAGGTCGTCGGCGCAGGCGGTCAGCCACTGCGTGAAGTTGCGGGCTGCTTTGTTGGGGTCCGGTGTGCTGGCCGGTGGGTTTTGGCTGAGGGAGGTGGTGAGCTGGTCGTGGATGATCTTGCTCCAGCTTCTGTGAGGGATCTGTTGCGGGTGGTGGTGGATGGTGGTTTTTCTGAAGCCGAAGTGGACGCAGCTGTGGTCAGTCCAGTGAAGTTTGGTGGAGTGGCTGGAGGCGATGTGCTTGCTGGATGAAAAGACGGGATCAAGTGTGTGGCCGGCGTAGTGAGTGGGGGTTTTGACCAGTTGCTTGAGTCCGAGGTTGGCGAGGTAGTCCAGCAGGGTGACGGTGTTGCGGTCCTTGCGGTTTTCCAGGTGGAAGTTGAGGTCCCCTAGGAGGATGTAGTCGGCGGAGGGGAGGGCGTGTGGGCTGATGAAGTCCGTGATGTCTTCGCTGAATTGTGTGCGTGGTCTGGGGGTCTGTAGATGAGGGTGCCTCTGAGGGTCGTTCTTGGGTTGGTGTGAATCTGGAAGTCGAGGTGTTCGGCGGCAGTGAAGGTGTCGTCGGCGTCGGTCGTGATGCGGATGGTGTTCTTGTGGACGATGGCGGTTCCTCCTCCGGTCTGGTTGACTCTGAAGGAGGGTGTCGCCACTACAGTGGCGACACCCTCCTTCGGAGTTGCGACGGGAGCAGCAGCGAAGGTGACACGATTCCTCTTCATTGCAGCACGCTTCTCTCCGATGCGGTGCAGTGCGACAGTTCCAGCGGCGACACCCTTCTTCAGAGTTGAGACAGAAGGTACAGCGACGGCGACATGCTTCGTCTCGTTGAGTCGCGCTTCCGGCTCCTTGCGACACGCAGTTCCTCAGAAGTCTTCTCTGTTGTCCCTGAGACTTCAGCAGGAGGCAAGATCTTTTCCAAGCCCTTGGAGATCCTTCACAAGTTGAAAGCAAAGTACACAAAGTTCCTTTCCCCTTCCTTTGGCAGTAAGACAACCACTGCAGGCCAATCCACCAAGCAGCACTTCAGCTTGGGAATAGGCTCTCCTCAGTTTTTTAAGGTTCCTCTCCTCAGTAAAGGTTTCTTCTTGTAGTCCAAAAGTGATCTAATTTCATGGGATCAGAGTCACAATATTTATACCCCAAAATCCTTTGTTCTCTGAGGGGAGAGGGGCTTTGCCCAGTCCAAACCAGTTACTGAGCACTTTGTTTAACAGACTTCTCCTTTCCTTTCACAGTGCAGGGCAGAAACATCAGACGCCCCACAGGAGGTGGAGCCAGCATTGTGGAAGGCAAGTACAGTCCAGGAGCACTTTGTTGACAGGACTCCTTCTCTTCTTTCAGTGTGCAGGGCAGACCCATCAGCCACTCCCCAGGAGGTGGAGCCAGCCTTGTGGAAGGCAGGCACAGCCCTATTCAAGGTTCAGGTGCAACTCCTCTCTCCCATCTAGATACAGATCTCTCTATTTACCACTGGGCGGACTCATTCTGTCTCCTGGAATCCCCCAGCCCTGTCACTCAAACTCCAGACAAGGAATACACAACCAAGCAGAGGCAGGCCTGGATAGTTAGACAAGAAAATACCTACTTTCTAAAAGTGGTATTTATAAACACAGAATATTAAAACTAACTTCACTAAAATATGTATTTCATCATTTCGAGTACAGGCATACTAAACTCGAATTTCTACCATGTTCTCTGAGTCAGTTAAGATTATAAACTGTAATAATTCTAACATCCCATTCTGGCCTATGAAGAACAGGTAGCCTTGCAGTAGTGAAAAATGAAAATGGCTGTAATTCACTATAAGGACATGCCACACATATCAGGGCTTGTTCTACCTTATACTTACAATGCACCCTGCCCTTGGGCCTACCATAGGGGTGACTAATATGAAGAAAAGGGAAGGTTTAGGGACTGGGAAGTGGGTGCACTTGCCCAGCCAGCATGACAGTACCAGACTGCACGCAGGCTTTGCAATGGCAGACCTTAGATACAGTTTACAAGGATGCTTCTGTGGGTGCCACAACCAGTGCTGCAAGCCCACCAGCAGCATTTGGATTACACACCCTAGCAAACTCAGTGCACTAGACTATGGTCTGGCAAGTAAACCAAGATAGCCAAACATGGAACCACTGATTAATACATCAATTTATAATAGGGAGAGCATATGCACTTTAGCACTGTTCAGCAGTGGTAAAGTGCCCAGAGTCACAAAATAGCCAACAACAGGTCAGAAAAATAGAGGAGGAAGGCAAAAAGTTCAGGGATGACCCTGCAAAAAGGGACAAGTCCAACAGATACCAAGCACTGGATTTGCTGATCTGTGCTCTTCTGTGAAATGATGTCCATCACACCCTCTTCCATAGTCACACGAGGCGCAACAGGCAGGATTCTACAATAAGCCAAACCAGCGGACCTTTCTTGAATGTGCCTTTCAACCAGTCTCCAATCAGCAAGGGAGCTTTTGTTCTAATTTGCATCAGTCGCCAACAAGAAAAGAGGATCTTTTTGTTTCACCTCTGCCAGGCTTCCTGCTCTGACGTGGAGACAAATGCGTTGGAACAGGCTGCAGGAGGCCGGATGAGTATTCCGCCCTATGCCAGACATCCAGTGAACAACAAGGGCCCCTCGGGGAAGCTACCAGGGGCAGCTTTCTGAAGCAGGCCACGTGCACAGAGACTGACCCTCATGTAGGGACTAATCAAATGTCCTCTTCCTCTCAGACGTTCACAAGATAAACGAGGTTCTGAGTCCCACAGATTGAAGCATTGAGCACCGGTGAGTCTGGAAACCTTTGGTGGGAACATATAAAGAAAAACCAGCCGAGTGTTTGTAGAAGGGAATATATGCAAAGTGAATCTCCAGAAACTATCAGTTGGTAATAGTCTGTGTAACCGAAAGACTGGATATCAGAATGAATCTAGATCTAACCGAGATTATTCATGTCCTTGTTTCCCTTCCACTGTCAGTAAAAGGCAGCGCCAGGTGCAGAGGTTACTTCTGCAAACTCCTCCTCAAAGAGAAGTAAAGTCAAAAGTAGGACAGAGTAGCAATGTTGACCTTTGCAATCCTTATAGTGTGAGTAAAACGCAGTGCAATGTGCACAGATTCCCTTGTTTAATTGAAACCCATGGGTGTCAGTAATAAGTGGTGCAGTTTATAAATGTTCCCACATTAAATGCCCCTCGTAGTTTGTGAGTAAAAAGCAGCACACAGATATTCTGTACTTTAAACACTTCTCGAAGTGTACGTAAACATCCAGGCACCATACAGATCGATAGGTACCCCTCATAATATAGTGAAAAGCAGTGCTTTGTAGACAGATTTCCTCTTTTGTAAACACCCCTCATTGTGTTTTCCTCTGTAAATGTCCCTGGTCGTGTAATAAACAGCAGTGCACTGCACACAGCTTTCCTCCTGTTTCTGCCCCTCATAGTATGGGTAAAAGCAGTGCAGTACTGACAGATTCTCTCTGTAAAGGCACCTCAAAGTGTCAGTAAGCAGCAGTAAAGAGTGTACAGATCTACTGTTTTGTAACCACCCTCACTCTGTTGTAAAATAGATTTCGTCATGTAATCCTAACACTGCTTCTAGTGCAGTGTTCAGATTTCCTCTTCTGTTAACGAGCCTCTTGATGTTGTAAAGAACAAAGCAATGTGCACAGGTCATCGCTTCTGAAAATACCACACTTTGGGGCCGCCCTTGAGCCACACAATGAAGCGCAAGAGCGACGCAACTCTTAAGTTAGATTTATCAAGCCACGCAAGGCCACCTTGCACGGTCCTGCGCGGCCCATGCAATGGAACGCAAGAGAGACGCAACTCTTAAGTTATATTTATCAAGCCATGCAAGGCCACCTTGTATGACCCTGCGCGGCCCATGCAATGGAACGCAAGAGAGACGCAACTCTTAAGTTATATTTATCAAGCCTCGCAAGGCCACCTTGCATGGCCCTGTGTGGTGTCATATGCAGCGCAAATTGCTATGTTGCGTTATCGTATTATATTGTATATAACTTTATTCGATATACAATATAATAAAAGTATAAAAAACATTTTAAAAAGGGTGAAGGGGAAAAACTTCTCCCGGTTAAAATACATTACACAGTATTCACAAGAGTGTAATATGTAGCAAAGACCATACATAACATATAATACATGATACATGCATTGACAGACAAATTGGTTGTGTATTGAATAAACAGTTAAAAATAGTTTGTCATAAAAAGACGAAATGCACATCATTACAAGTTGGCGTTCGGCAGTTCCAGAACCTGTACTTGGATCATCCTAGACAGTTTCATCCTCCTCAACCAGGCACAACCCAGGTATTTGGCCACCCCACAGAATAGGCTGTGGATCGAAGTCTCCGATGATAGAATACGCTGCGCCACCCTGTGGTCTCTACAACCCAGGTTGGAACAAACCGGTTTCAGCCATTTCCTCCTCACCTGCCATAGGCTGGGCAGGCGAAGAGGAAATGGGCGACCGATTCCGTAGGGGAGGCGCAGAACGGGCACCCCAAGTCGATCCCCCCAAGGTGCCACCAACCTGCTCTGAAGTCATTCAATGGGAGGGTTCCAAACCTGAACTTCAGATACAGGGCCCTATCTTTCGGGGACTCAATAAGATCTAGGAGAGATTATAATTTAGGCGCAGGCTTAACGCTCAAGTAGATTTCTGTCAGTGTACCGCGGTTCTAGCGTTTTGCAGCGGCCGAGTCCACCCAATCCCAATAGTTTTTTTTTTTCAACTACTTTGGGCAGCAGGTTTTGACTCACCCAAGCTTCTCCCAGACCTATATCCCCCACTAGCTGTTTCAATTTGGATAGCCAGACTATCTTGTGGCCCATGTCAAGTTCTAATAATTCGGTCAATGCAGGGGCATAGTGGCATAACTCCGGGGACCTTCTAAGGCTTGTCCAGAACAATAAAGGGCGCAGTCTTGCCACCTCGTTTATTGGATATCTCCCCAAGTCATAGCAGAGCGGGACCAGTGGGGTCAATGGAGGAAGCGAGACCAAGTCTCTAAAGAACTTGTTCTCTGATCTTACTACGTCTGTGACCTTCTCGAAACCCTACAGTTCCGCTCCGTATAGTGATGAGGGCAAGGCCTTTCCCTCGTAGACCCTAATGGCAGGGGCCACAGGCCGACTATAGGAGAGGCGCTGATGTTTAGAAATAGCCCCTGACACCCGCTTGTGATTGAGGAGCATTTTGGCAAGGTGCGAGGACCAGGTCATCCGACTGTTGAGCCTCACTCCTAGATAGTCAAATGCCTTAACAAGTTCCAGGGGGGTATCATTTAGTCTGATGTTATTTTTAAAGTGTTTCGATGGTGCCAGGGCCATTAGTTTTGTTTTGGATGTGTTTATAATCAAACCTCTAGCACCACGGGGGGCGTGGCTAGCAGCCAACGATGGCGACCGCAGCTTAGAGAGGCTCCCGTGACAAGGCGGCTTCCCACTGAAATCCGTTATAATTATCCTGATTTTCAAGGTGCTTAAAGCGGTGGATCGGACCCAGAGTCCGTGCAGCGCCCGGCGGACCAGTTTTGAAGCAGCGAAGGCCCTGGAGCAGCGTGAATACGCTAGGCAGAGATCGGTGTGAGGTGGGGCCTACCGTTCTCCAGGAGGCAGCGGAGTTGCGTACAATTTGGAACCGGCCGGAAATAGACTTTTGGCGGCAGTGGTTGGCCGGATCTGCCGGTATCTGGGACGCACTGCCTGAACAGCCTGTAAGCATCTTCCGACGGCCCGGTGACACAAGTGGGGCTCAGTGGCAGCCAGCGACAGCGGGCAATCGTGGAAACACACCCGGAGGCGCCGCGGACAACGCCAAAGCGCGAACAACCAGACCCGCCATCTTGGGCGTTGGCTACACGTCGTGCCCCGGGCTCTTGCAGCAGCCGCCCCCGCGGGAGCACCCGCCCAGCCGGTGCTATAGGGACCCGTGGTCTTGGCAACATCACTTGTGGCTACTGTTTATATGCACTGAACAATCACTTAGCGCGGCCGCCCCACGGACTAAGGCAAGATAACGAAGCACCGGCCCTCCTTGGTTCGACCGCGGACCCTTAACACCGGTCTGCGACGATCACAAGAACAAGGCCATGTCCAACAGAGGCCCCAAGAATAGCACTACTCAGGCCAAACTGGACAAATTCGCTTATGAGAGGCAAACTCCTCCCCAAGATCAGCGCAAGAATGCGGGGAAAGCGACCGAAACCGAGGGGGCGAAGAAGGCCACACTAGAGAACGTCCTGGCGGCACCGGCTCAGGTGCAGGCAACGGTGGGAGCAACAGCCACGGAAGTCACCCTGATACGGGCGGACCTCCAGAAAATGAATGAAAGGGTAAAACAGGTGGAGGTTGTCACCAAATCCTTGGTCGAAGATGTGTCTGAATTACAAACGGCGATGGAACGGCTACAGACTGATAACAAACTGCTCAGAGAAAAATTGGATGACCAAGAAGGCCGCTCCCGGCGCAATAACGTTCGAATTTTAGGAGTCCCGGAATCTGAAGACACGGGTGCAATGGACCTCTACGTGGCAGAAATAATCAAAACCAGACTCCAGCCCAAAGGCCTCTCGAACTTTTTCTCGGTGGAGCGGGCCCACAGGGTGCTGGGGGGCAAACCTAAGACAGGTGGGCCGCCTAGACCAATACTGGCGAGGCTTTTCAATTTCAGAGACCGCGACGCCATCTTGCAGGCCGCAAGAGTTGCGCCAGCCATCCAAATTCAGAACTCGAGAATTGCCTTCTTCCCAGACTACACGGAGGAGGTCTCTAGGAAAAGAATAACATTTCTGGAGGTGAAAAGAACCTTGAGGGAAAAGGAACTGCCGTATTCGATGCTTTTTCCGGCCCGGCTGCGAGTGGTGGCGGATAAAAAAGTGTGGTTTTTCGACTCCCCGGACGCGGCCCGGGACTGGCTCGAGGGATGGCATACTGTGGACCAGCAGCGGAGGCAACACAGGTCTAATCAGGATCGCAGAGGTGACAGCAGGACTGGCTCACAGACGTCGGGTCGAGGAGGGGCGGAAGGTTCTCCATCCTGTGGTTTTGCGGGGGCAGGCGGTGAAGAATGAACCCCATACTCCAGCTTTTGAGGACAGGGCAATCGCTGATCATTTACACACTGTTTAACTTCTGCATATGGACACTGGGATGAACACCCCGAAAGCACGCAGGGATGCCGCCTGCTCGGGGAGACGCTCTCCCCCCTACACGCAAGTACTCTGGTTGCGGGATGGGTCAAGCACTCTGCTCAGTTGGGGGGGCGGGCAGTTGAAAGTCCGTTAGGCAGGGTAGCAGGGAGGGGGGTGGGGGGGGGTTGTACTGTTACAGTTAGGAATGTATGTATACGGTCGAAGACAATGCCTAGGTTTCCGCATGAGTCAATACAAGATGGGTGGAATGGACAATGATCATATGCCTCCGTGAGGTCCCTCAGCTTTTTGCTACGCACTTGCGTAGCCACCACACACGATACACTTATTAGCCAACACACCATGGATCCCATAATAGCTAATGGCTAATGTTCCCGTCCCTGAAAGGGGTGACGTAGACCCTGAGTCGCAGTGCCCCTCCTTGCGTCTACTGACTTGGAATGTAAGAGGACTTGGGAACAAGGTTAAACAGGGGTTGGTGCTAACCACAATCAAGAGGCAAAAACCCACCATAGCGCTACTGCAGGAAACTCATCTGATAGGGGGCGCCACCAAGGCCTTGGATAGATGAGGCTATAAAATGATAGTCCATTCTGGGTTCACGTCCGGTTCCAGGGGGACCGGTATCCTGATACAGAAAAACGCACGTTTCATCCCCCTACAAACTAAGACTGACGACCAGGGCTGCTTAGCAGCCCTGCAGGGGCAATGGGAGGGAAATCTTTTCAATCTGGTTTCAGTATATATCCCACCGGCATTGCACTCGGTACACCTCCCAAAACTAGGTGACTTCCTTCTGACTCTCCCCGAGGGTGAGGTCATCCTTGGGGGGGACTTCAATGCAGTTCTGGACACACAACTCGACAGATTCCCCACACCGGTTCACACGGGAGGGGTCCCCCACCTCCAGCGGTTTTTAACAGCCATGGGACTAACTGATATCTGGAGACATCTCCACCCCGGTGCGAAACAATACACTTTTCACTCCGCAGTGCATGGCAGTCTATCTCGAATCGACCACTTCCTAACACTGGGAGACGGTCTCCAACATATAGATACAATGGCAATCCACCCTCGAGGGATCTCGGACCACTCGCCACTTACACTGACACTTTCCTCTCAGGTACGATCGCGCAAATGCATATACCCCATACACGCTACCTATTTTAGGGTTCCCCAGGTTCGCAAGGCTCTTAAAAAAACAACGACACAATATTTTCATGAAAACGTCCACTCAGTGCGTTCCTCCGAGATACTATGGGAAGCTTATAAAACGGTCTTAAGGGGACAAGCCATTAACTCCATCACGGGTCATAAAAGACAGCAGTCCCAAGAGCTAGTTAATCTGGAAGTGGCTTTACAGGAACGAACCACAGCTCATGAACAACACCCCACTCCGTCCACCCTACATGCACTTGCCATTCAACAACAGTTATACAACGATCACCTGCGCATCCAAGTAAAAGGGCACATAATCGACACTCAAAATAGGATCTACTAGGTGGGTGAAAAGGCTGGGAGAATGTTGGCGTGGCTTGATAAACGGGAAGGTAATTCTAGGGGGATCGAACGCTTGAAGGACGACCAAGGGGGGGTACACACAGACCCGAGACGTATCACTGAACTACTCGCGACCCACTTTGAACGGGTGTACACCCCGAAACATGTGATTACACCCGAGATGGCCAGAGAAATATAAGCTCCGATCGAGGTCCAAACATTATCACCAGAAGTATCAAGTGAGCTGGAAGCGGACATCACCGCCGATGAAATCCAGCTGGCGATTCGGGCATTAAACCCGGGTAAAGCAATGGGACCCAATGGCATACCCATTGAATGGTACCAAGCAGTGCCTGAGACCCTCAGTAAACATATACTGGGGATGTTTAAGGAATGTCTAGAGAAGGGTTCCCTTCCGCCGGACCAACGAGTGGCGACCATAGTAACCATTCCTAAACCAGGTAAACGACCTGATGAATGCTCCTCTTATCGCCCCATATCCTTGTTGAATGCCGAAGTTAAAATTCTGGCCAAACTCCTAGCAACAAGAATCCTGCCCCATCTACCATTAATTATACACCCGGACCAGTCCGGATTCATGCCACATAGAAACACAGTGTTGAATCTGCACAGGCTGCACGGTGTGCTGGCTAGGGCAGATTCAATCACCACGCAAGCGGTGATATTAGCTCTTGACGCTAAGATGGCATTTGACCTCGTCGAATCTATTTGAGGCACTGAAGCGCTTGGGATTCGAGCCCCGCTTTCTCGCGTGGGTCAAACTATTATACGCTAACCCGGTGGCCCATGTGGTAGCTAACGGACATATCTCACGAACGTTCCCACTGGGGAGGGTCACGAGGCAAGGTTGTCCCCTATCGCCCTAATTATTCGCGATTTCCTTGGAACCCCTCGCTACTCTCATAAGGACCTCGCCCCTCCTCAAGGGCATATCCTGGAGGGAAGGATGGGAGGACCGGCTGTCTCTATATGCAGACAATATGGTGATTTATCTAACAAACCCGGAAAGCGGGGTTCCGGCCTTATTGCATATCTGTGACACGCACAGCAGAATTTCCGGCTATACATTGAATTGGAATAAGTCGGAGCTGTATGTTCTGAAGGGACAGGTCCCGACCCTTGGTGCGGCGTGCCCCCTGGTGATAGCGGGCTCGTCATTTAAATACCTGGGCATTCAGGTCACTAGGGATCCAACGGAATTTATGGAAAAGAACCTGAAGCCTCACCTAGACAGACTCAAACAAGATGTTACATTCTGGTCGGGTCTTCCACTAACACTCCTGGAGAGAGCTGCACTCTACAAAATGATGGCATTGCCACGATTTTTGTATGTCCTTGAAAATACACCCTACCCGGTAGCCCCTAGGTTTTTCCAAAAGGTGGCAGCGTTAATTTCTAACCTCTTATGGGGAAACCTCCCTGCACACATAGCGCAATCCAAGCTGCACAGAGGCTGGTACGACAGTAGTATCGCTTTACCTAACTTAAAGCTGTACTATTGGGCAGCACAACCTAAGCCCATCAACCAGTGGATCCATGCATCACAAACCGAACCAGCGTTCCAGTCTGACAGGGCACAATTAGGCACAATCAGCCTACTGGGTCCATTATACGACCACCGTAAAATTTGCGCCTTACTGGGGCCCACTAGACTAACGGTGCAGCTGTGGCATACAGCAACGACTGCGCTAGGTTGGAAGGGGAGGATCACCAAAATGACCCCACTATGGGACTCTCGAATATTAGGCAACATGAGAAACAGTAAGGGATTCTCACACTGGGACACTATAGGGATTGCCACGGTGGGCGATCTCTGGGAGAGGAACGGGGTGATACCCTTTGACCGACTAAGAGAATTATATGAACTTGGTGAAAGGGAGCTTTATAGGTACATCCAGATACAGCACGCACTACTCACAGCCTTACCCCCGGACACAGAGCTGCCTGAGTCCTCGCCATTGGAAGACCGCCTCCTCACTGACTTTATGATGGAACGTGCAACATCACTCACATACCGAAAATTACTCAACAACTTCCCAGATCCGACACTCTCATTGAAGGCAAAATGGGAGGGAGACACTAGTGAAATGGACGAGCATGATTGGAATCAAGCACTTGGGTCCCCTAAGGAAGTAGGCATCTCGGCCCGACTACGGTTAGCACAACTGAAAATACTACACAGGGTTTATTACACTAGGACTATGCTACATCGCATCCACAGGATACCACATCCTTACTGCCTTCACGGGTGTGGGGAGGAAGGTACGTTTTTTCACACCATATGGGACTGCCCCAGAATTCAGGAATATTGGAGACAAATACTACGCACAGTCTCACAAACACTAGAAATGTCGCTATTGCCCGAACCAAAGAGGTGCCTGTTAAACGTATGTGAGCCTACTGACCTCTCTAGACATGGGCAGCTCTGGGTTACAGTGGGACTGATGGTAGCAAAACGGGACATCGCACAGCGCTGGAGTGCGGCGGAACTGCCGACCAAGTCACAATGGTGTTTAAACATGGACAGGGTGATGATAACAGAAAGGGCAGTATACTCCAACCGTGCCTGCCCGGGGAAGTGGAATAAAATCTGGACGAAATGGAATGTGGACAGAGGGGAGATTTGTGACCCTTTGCCGGAGGATGTCCAAGATGAGTCCAATGTGGAAGAGGAAGTGGGATATAGCTGCGTACGAATTGTTGAGAGGGGGGAAGCCAAGGATATTATGAGGGATTCCCTTATTGAATTGCTGGGAGGGGAGGCAAGGGATGGATAACTTGGTACAATTAGCTGAGAGTGATCTGTACTCGTGCATACGCATGGCCCATTGTGACCCCTTGAGTGAATGGGAGTGGGACTAGAGTAGGACACTCGCAGGAGGTACTTGTAACTCGGACTGTATTGCTCAATGCACGATCATATTACTATTCCTAACGTTCAAGTTTGATTGTTGTTGTTTTTGAAAAAAGGTAAAATCAAAAACCACTAATAACTATGATACAGATATATGTGATGCACCTTACTTTCGCAGCTGCCATTTTTGATTTGTATAGAGACTGATTGTCCAATGAAAATTCTGAGTTGCTGCAGTCTGATTCACGAGTTGATTTAGCGGCTGGCCCACAGGGTTGTAGGCATTCCGCTGTGTATTTTACAGGTGCAATAAAGGTTTTTGGGAAAAAAGAAAAAAAAACCTCTAGCACCACAAAACTGGGTGTTGCGTTATCTGTCCCAGTGGCGGGTTCCATGGGCAGAGCACGGGTGTTCCCACGCATCGCCTCATAGATTTTGGTGCATTCCCAGATTCACCAACACTGGTAGCCCTGGGAGTGCGTCAAAATGCCACACCTCCCATGTGAGGTGCACTTTAGACACGCGCTCCAAGTCTCCTTTGACTCAGCCTGTCTCCCTGAGGATTGGAAGAAAGCAATTGTACTTCCTATAAAAAAAAAACAATGTTAGCCAGGACATCCTAGAAAACCTACGACCAATCTCTTTGTTACCCTACCTAGCTAAAGTGGCGGAGAAAATAGCCAACATTCAACTCATGGCCCATCTTGAATCCCACAATGCCCTACACAGCTTGCAATCTGGTTTTAGGTCGGGATACTCTACAGAGACAGCTCTCTTGAGAGCGACCGAAACTCTACAGGAAGGAGCGGATGAGGGTCAGACCATGGCACTTATTATGCTGGACCTCAGTGCCGCGTTTGACACTGTAGCACACTCCATTCTGCTACAGTGTCTAAACGCAGCAGGGGTCACCAAGGCGGCACTGGGTTGGCTGAAAGCCTTTCTCACTGATCGTTGCTTTCAGGTACAGCGAGGCAATCACCTCTCTGACAGCATTGCCTTAGAACAAGGGGTACCTCAGGGCTCTGCCCTGAGTCCCACCTTGTTCAACCTCTATATGGCCCCTCTGGCAGAGGTGGTCCAATCGTACAGCGTAGAGCTAGTCTCTTACGCCGACGATACCCAACTGCTGATCTCCTTGTCCCAAGCTCCCACATTAGCTGTGGACAACTTTAAAACCTGTATGAAGGATCTTGCAAGTTGGATGACCCATCATTGCCTCAAACTGAACGGCTCCAAAACTGAGGTGTTAGTAATAGGAGGTAAGGACACCAGTTGGACCAAAGACTGGTGGCCATCCTGTCTTGGGCCCCTACCTACTCCGTGCAGGGAAGCGAAGAACTTGGGTATTTGGGTGGATCCCAAGCTCTTTTTCGACAGCCATGTAAATAAAGTTGTTGGAAAATGCTTTGGGGTTATGAAAACCCTCAACCGCACTCTGGACCTCCTTCCTTTAGAGGCCAGGCGCACCATGACCCAAGCCTTAGTAACCTCACGTATGGACTACGGCAATGTGCTTCTCCTAGGTACATCCGAAAAGAATATTAGGAGACTGCAGGTCCTCCAAAACTCGGCGGCTCGTCTAGTTCTTAGACTACCGAGAAGAGCTGCCTCTAAACCTTCCCTAGCCATTTTACGCTGGCTGACTATTAGAAAGAGAATTCTATTCAAAGCACTCCTCATGTGCTATAGGATCCTCTCGCACAAAGCACCGTCTTACCTGACAGATCTTGCCGTTCCCTACGAGCCTAATCGAACTCTTAGATCTAGGGAAACTGGCCTTCTCAAGGTACCCCGAATTAAAAAAGCTAGAATGGGAGGTCGCTCCCCCGTGCTCTGGCAGCCAACAAATGGAACGCTCTGCCCTCCTATATTAGGTTAGCGGACACTGAATCCATATTCAGAAAACTTTTGAAGACCCACCTATTCTCCCTTTAGCTCTTATTGTCCTACCCTGCACTCTGACCCGTCTCCACAGCGCGGGGACACGCCGGGAGGCGTCACCAGGCGCATTATAAACCCCTTTATTATTATTATTATTATTATTATTATTATTATTATTATTATTATAACGAGGATAAATATCTTTATTTCTCCTTCTTCCTTGCTTCGATGTGTCCTGGATTCTGCAGCACACATGGAAAGAGGAAAATGCCTCAGGGGATTGCTTTTGTGCAGGAAGGTGCTCCTTCCTGCACAAAAACAATCCTGTTTACAAGGCACGCACGCTTGCACCATGGTGCAGGGGCGCCTGCTTTGGCACTGGGAGCACATTGAGCGCCAGCGCAGGTAAAAACAGGACTGCGCTGTAGAGTGTTAGATGCAGCTAGGTGACTTGCTGTGCTGCGCTGTGTGCCCCCGAGTGTAGTTGAAGGAAGTGCAGTATGGACAGATTTATCACACTGAAGAGTATGTAAGTAACTTTTATTGTTTAGGTTAATTAAAACCATTACAAAAAAAAATACATTAAAACAATCTCCACAAGTAGAATTAAAAAGGAAAATGTAAAAGCGAGAAATTTTTGTTTAAAAGTAACATTACTAAAATCAATAAACGTTAGTGGCAAATTGTTCATAGCAGCTGGTCACAGCCCGAAATTTCCACTGAAGAGTAAAGAGCAGTGCAGCGTGCTGAGATTTTCTCTTTTTTAAACGCCCCTCGAACTGTAGTAAAAAGTGATTCTGTTTGCAGACCACAGATGGGCTCTAAGCACCCTGCACAGAGTAGTAAAAGGCAGAGGAGTCTGCACAGATTTCCTCTTTTATATTAAATACCCCTCACAGTAGTGAGTGAGTAGTGCGCACACTAGCTTTCCTCAAGATGCAATGCAGTGTGCATAGATTCCCCCTTAAAAAAAATTATGACCACAAAAATCACCAGGGCAAGAAGGAACACCCCCTCTCGCCTACCCCCAAAACGTCCCCAGATAGATGAGCCCAGCTCAGTCGAGCTCCTGGCAGTGATTTTTCATAGTTCCATAAGATGCAGTGCAGTGACAAAGATACCTTACAGTGTAGTAAGATAGATACAGTGTAGTGCACAAATTACTCAGAGTGCAGTAAGATGTAGTACAGAGTGTAAAGATTCCTCATAGTGCAGTAAGATGCAGTGCACACAGATCCCCTTTTTAACACAAATGATGCCCACAAACACCTCCAGAGTTGGGAGTAAAACCCCCCAGGCGCTCCCCGTTAGAAGAGCTAAGCCCCTCACCCTCCAGGCCCCGGATAGAAGAGCCCAGCTCAGCCCCAGGGGCTCCCGTATATGAGAGTGCAGCTCAGACCCGGGGGCCCCCGGATAGAAGAGCCCAGCTCAGCCTCAGGGCCCCCAGATAGAAGAGCCCAGCCCCCCCCCCCCCCCCCCGGGCCCCTGGATAGAAGAACCCAGGTAAGCACCAGGCGGCCAGGATAGGAGAGCCCAGCTCAGCCCCAGGGCCCCCAGATAGAAGAGCCCAGTGTGAAGAAGTACATCTCAAATGATGGATGAATAAAAGGTTTCTTTATTCTTATATCAGGAAGAAAGGATCTCATCCACAGGAGACACAGGCAGGCAGCAACTGACACAGTCCTGGCCTCAATTAGAATCATAACATAGGTACATCATGAGATTCTATGAATAACATTCTACAATCAGTAAGATACACATGCATAACACAGAGAAGGATACCACACACCTTCACCTGAAAACACAAAAAAACCCACAAAAAAAATGCTATTTCAAAATATAATCATTTAGAGCAGTAGGAACACGGCTTAAACGTGTGCTTTTCCTGGAAGGAGCATCAGACTTAACATGGACCCTTTTATTAATCAAATTGCTGTATGTTGCATACTTCTCAGTAGGACCTGAAAAAGAAGCAATTCGATTCAAATTCCAAATTCTTCCATCATTTAGCTTAACAGCATTACGAAACTGTTTCGTGACATAAAAGGGAGAAGAAAACTTTGGCCCTGAAGATCTAAGTGGAAGACGAATTCTCACTCGATCTCCAACACACACCTTGGTATGAGCAACTGCATGTCTGCTATGAAAATTCTTCTTTCTCAGTTCTGACTTCACCTTTTGCTTCAATGAATCTAGGCCCTTGTTAAGATTTCTTGTTTCCACCCCTAAATTTCTCATCCAAGTCTGAAATATAGAAGTCCTTGGAGTGCGACCTCGAAAAAGTACAAAAGGGATCTCACCTGTGGTGGAATGTGGTGTAATTCTATAAACCATTACTCTTTCCATAAGGTTATTTTTCCAATCCGAGCCTTGATCTTTAGAAATCTGGATAGATTCCTTAAGTACGCGGTTGAACCTTTCCACCATTCCATTACATTCCGGATGGTAAAGTGAACAACGCTTGTGTTTAACACCTTTACTAGCCAAGAAATCTTCCATTTCTTTTGATACTAGCTGTACCCCATTATCAGTAAGGATAGTTTCAGGAAACCCCTCCCTACTAAAAACATCACGTAAAAATTTTACTACATCCTTGGTCTCAATGTTTTGGGTGATTTTTATCTCCGGCCATCGTGAGAACATATCCATCATAACTAGCACATACTGTTGAGAGTTCCCAGAAGAAATGGGACCTAGGATGTCCAAGGCTACATCCTGCCAACAACGCACCAGCATATCCCTTATAACCATTGGTTGTGTCCTTGTCTTACAAACCTTGTCAGAGGAGCTACATTCAACACAATCCCGACTCATCCGTTCTACAAGAAGATCGATACCTGGCCACCAGAAATGTTACCGTATCCTCTCCTTAGTTTTGGATATGCCTTGATGTCCTTGCTGGGCCAAGAGAAGAATTTTCTCCCTAATCAAAGAAGGTGGAATAAGCTTTGTGCCTCTCCACAACAAACCATCCTTTAAGGACAACTCATCCTTGACATTCCAGTACTTCTTGGCACTATCACTCATTTTCTTAAGACATGGCCACCCTTTACTTAACAAATTACAAACTTCCTGTAACTCAGAGTCTGTACCCATGGCATCTCTCCAATCACTCTCTTGGATAATTCCTTCAACAATCTCACACACCTTGAACTCATCTATCTCCCACAAATCCTCAGATGATAAAGAGTTCTGGTCATTCTGCTCCACAACCAATCTAGAGAGACAATCTGCAACCTTATTATTCACACCCGGTAAGTACCTCACATCAAATTCAAATTCTTGGAGAGCGATAACCCATTTACAAATGCGTGAAGAAATGGCATCCAATCCTTTTTTATAAAAGACCTCCTTCAACGGTTTATGATCCGTGTGAACCACGAATTAATTACCCCACAGAAACTTCTTCAGTTTCCTAATGGCCCAATAAATACAAAGAGCCTCCTTTCAATCACAGAATATGACAACTCTGGACCAACTAAGGATCTAGACAGAAACAAGATGGTTATCTCTTTCCCATCCCTCATTTGCTTGAGCACAGCTCCTAAACCACGGGAACTAGCATCTGTGACCAAAATTGAATCATTATTAACGTCAAAACTTTGTAAAGAAGGAGCTAGACTTAAATCTTGTTTAACAAGTTCATACTCCCTTTGGCATACCTGAGACCAAGAAAACGTTACCCCCTTTTTCAACAAAGCTCTCATGTCAGAAGTTTTATTTGCAAAATGAGGCACAAATTTGTTATAATGCTCTGCCATACCTAAAAAGGTAACCAACTCTTCTCTAGACTTTGGCGTAGGCAAGCTGTGTATAGTCTTCACCAACTTATCCTTTGGTTTTACACCATCAGGAGTCAAACAGTGACCTAAATAGTCAATCTCAGTCAAATTAAATCGGCACTTGTTTTCCCTTAAAGTCAATCCTCTGTCCTTGAAACGTTCCAGAACAGATCTAACTCTAAGATCATGTTCACTTTGTGATGACCCGAACACAAGTACATCATCCTGATAAATTTTAACTCCAGTAATACCCTTCAATACATCCTGCATCACTCGCTGAAAAACAGAGGCTGCAGAGATTAAGCCAAAAGGTAAGCGAGTGCCAAAGGGTGTGATGAAGGTTGTGAAACCCATGGATGCCTCATCAATCCTCACCTGATGGTATGTTGCCCTCAGGTCAAGAGTGGAGAACATGCAAGCATCTCCCAGTTGAGTTAACATGGTATTGATATTAGGAAGAGGATATTTATCTGCCACAACCTCTCTATTAAGACCCCTAAGGTCAACACAAAAACGAATCTCACCTGAGGGTTTACGAGATAAAACAACAGGCGAAACCCATTCACTTGCCACAGATTTCAGAATGATTCCATCACTCAAAAGTTTCTCTAACTCCAACCGCCTAGGTTCCTGCATAGCTAAAGGAACGCTACGCACTTTACATGCCACAGGAACTGCATCCGTCTTCAAAATAATATTATGAACATAACCGGAAAGACAACCAAGCTTGTCACTAGAGACACTTTCAAATAGTCTTCGCCAATCAGGATAAGACCCCTCACTTTTACTCAAATTAGAGGTTTTTTGTACAGTTACCACATTACAGCCAGATGTACATGGAGACACATCATTTAAGATAAGATTATTTTCACTAGAGTGAGATTCTATATCTCTTAGAACTATGCAAGGATTCTCACCAGAAAGTAAAGCGAGATGTAAGTCTGCCTGATGAAACCAACTTAGAATGCTGTCCCCCCTGCAGGAGATGTAAATTTTACCTGCAGTAAGTCGTCCCTTGTAGTCAATTTGACCATTGAAATAACCCACAAGTTTAATAGGTTTTCTCCCATAGGCCAGTGGTCTTATGTCAGGTTTAAACACTTTTACTTTTCCAAAACGTTTCTCATCAAAGAAAACTTCTGGTATTAAAGTGATTTTTGCCCAGGAGTCAAATAGCATTTTGACTTCACAATTATCAATGCGTACAACATCAACAGCACCTTTACACTTTTTCCCATCGAATAAGGAAATTTCACCACAATGTAACTCATCCGAATCAGGATCAAAGTCTTCATCAAATACAGAAATCTCACCACAATGCAAGTCATCTGAATTAGAGTCAGAGTCATCATCAATCAACACTTCTTTCACTTGTTTTTTCTTTTTGAATATTTGAGACCTGCAATCCTTCGAGTAATGCCCTACCTTACCGCAGTTGTTACATTTAGAAGACAAAGCAGGGCATGACCTATCATTGGCTAAATGATCAAAGGCATTACAACGAAAACATTTTAGTTTTGAACTAGTGGAGGTTCTGGAAAAATTATAAGAATAAGGAGTGGAACTGGACATTTTCTTAGAGGTTCTAGTTGTAGATCTCAGGTCTGGTTTCTCTAGGGACTTATTCTTATTAACAACCAAGACTTTTTCCTCAGAGGTTTCCTTTTCTTTCTTAAAAACCTTTACGCATGCATCAGAATGTTCTAGTCTTTTGGCTATGGCGATGACTTCATCTAAATTAGGATCATCTTTTTGCCATAATTCGTCCTTAATTTTTTCTAAACAACATCCTAACATGAATTGATCACGTAATCGTTCTTCCAAAGTACCTTCAAATTTACAAGTGGCAGCCAATTTACGTAAAGCCGTGACATAAGTCTCTATAGACTCCTCATCTTTCTGTATGCGCCTGCCAAAGTGGTACCTTTCTAAGATGGTACTCACTTTTGGCAAATAATGTTTATCCAGTTTTATAATGTTGACCTCAAATTCATTTAAATTATTCGCTTCTTCAGTAGTCAATTCAGGTAAATGTTCGAAAACCTCTTGCCCCTCAGAGCCTAAGCAGTGCATCAAAAGTGCAGACTTCCTTTCTGCAGAGAGAGAAGTACCACAGACCCTTGCATAATTTAAAAACACTTTTTTCCATTTGGACCAGCGAATGGGCGGGTCCCCTGGTTTTGAAAGGAAAAAAGGAGCAGCTGTAACGTTCTGCATAACTCACCAGAAAATATCAGAAAGAGTAAGCACAAAAATGACAAGAGAAATGAATCAATACGTCAAACTAGCAATAGCAGGAATAAAATGACATCAAATATCAAAATATTAATGAAATAATTATCAAAGAAACAAGTTATTAGCACAACCTGTAAATAAATGATGAAATAGTTATCAAAGAAATAAGGTGTTAGCAGAACCTGTAAATAAATGATAGTTAAAAAGGCTGAAGAAAAGTACTTTTTTTTTTAGTAAATGAACACACACAAAAAAAAAATGTGTGTGAGAGTAGAACAAGCCTTTAAATCCCAGGAAGTAAAATGTATTTAAAAGTAAAGCTTGACTGCACACATCAAATAAGCTGAGTGTGTCAGCGCAGAAAAGAGAAAAATCTCTAAGTACTTAAATCCAATAAGCTGTCTTTGAATCCCACGAAGTACCGTGATGGTTTATTATGGCAAAATAAAACGCAGTTACCTTCCTCATATGTCATGTCCCATTTCAGGAAAAGGATTAATGAGACCGAAGCGCCACTGTAAACAGACACTCCGGTGAGGCGTTGCCAAGGCAAGTAACTGTTGTCAAGGAAGGAGCTCTTTATGATGTCAGTGAAGCGCAGCTTAGGGAACCTTGAGACGCAGCGTTAGAAGCGTTAGAAGAAGCGTCACTGAAGGAGCATCACTGAAGGAGCGTCACTGAAGCCTGGAGCGTGATAGAAGCAAGGAGCCTGGAGCATGACAGAAACGAGGAGCCTGGAGCGTGACAGAAGTGAGGAGCGTGCAGATGACGGTAATTGTTTATTTCCAAATTGCACAAACTGTAACCTCGCAATCACGACAAGAAAGTATTAAAGTTGATTAAACAAAGACCCCAGCCGCTCAGTCTTTCACACGGGAAGCAGCCAAGTCCCTTACTCGGCAGGAAGTAAGCAGCTATGCAAACAAATTGTTTAAATAAAGGGTCGAGCTGTTCAGTCTTTCACTCGGCAGGCAACCAAGTTCTTCACTCGGGAGGCAGCTATAAACGCATGTAAACAAATCAAACGAACTCCTCCATGACTCGCCTCTTAGATAAAAATGTTTAAATGTGACAAGTACAAAGAGTCTGTCACTTTTAAAATTAGTGATAAGCAGAGCGACACTTTCAAGCCTCAAAGAGCACAAGAGAATGTCAAATTATGTAGAATAATGTAGAATCTTGTTACTTGGTTGAGTTTTAAAGTCCAAACAAGTAGTGCAAAATACCTTGAGTTGAGGCTTGGTGTTGAGATCCTTTTGAGAATTTTCTTTCAAAAGAAAGTTCTTCTTCCTCTTCAAAATTAATGTTGAAAGTAGTAAGGGAAGTCTTCATCCCATCCTCGTCGCCAATGTGAAGAAGTACATCTCAAATGTTGGATGAATAAAAGGTTTCTTTATTCTTATATCAGGAAGAAAGGATCTCATCCATAGGAGACACAGGCAGGCAGCAACTGAGACAGTCCTGGCCTCAATTAGAATCATAACATAGCTACATCATGAGATTCTATGAATAACATTCTACAATCAGTAAGACACACATGAATAACACAGAGAAGGATACCACACCCAGCTCAGCCCCCCAGAGGCCCCCGGATAAAGAAGCCCAGCACAGCACTAGGGGCCTCTGGATAGAAGGACCCAGTTCAGCCCCAGGGCCCCCCGGATAGAAGAGCCCAGCTCATCCCCATGGGCCCCGGATATTAGAGTCCAGCTCAGCCCCTGGGGCCCCCGGATAGAAGGGCTCAGCTCAGCCCCAGGGGCCCCCGGATAGAAGAGTCCAGCTCAGCCCCAGGGGCCCCGGATAGAAGAGCTAAGCTCAGCCCCTGGGGCCTCTGGATAGAGGAGCCCAGTTCAGGGGGCCCCAGATATAAGAGTCCAGCTCAGCCCCAGGGGCCCCGGATAGAAGAGCCCAGCTTAGCCCCAGGGGCCCGGATAGAAGAGCCCAGCTCAGCCCCAGGCCCCCCCGGATAGAAGAGCCCAGCTTAGCCCCAGGGGCCCGGATAGATGAGCCCAGCTCAGCCCCAGGGGCCCCTGGATAGAAGAGCCCAGCTCAGCCCCAGGGGCCTCCCTGGATAGAAGAGCCCAGGTCAGCCTCAGGGCCCCCGGATAGAAGAGCCCAGCTCAGCCCCCCAGGGCCCCGGATAGAAGAGCCCAGCTCAGCTCCAGGGGCCCCGGATAGAAGAGCCCAGCTCAGCCCTAGAGGCCCTGGATAGAAGAGCCCAGCTCAGCCCCAGGGCCCGAATAGAAGAGCTCAGCTCAGCCCCAGGGGCCCCCGGATAGTAGAGCCCAGATCAGCCACAAGGGCCCCCGGATTGAAGAGCCCAGCTCAGCCCCAGGGGCCCGGATAGAAGAGACTGGTTCAGCCCGGCTCCTGCAGAGATTCCCTCCAGGATTATTTCTAAAAACACAGCAGAAGGTGCTGACAATCTCCTACCTGAGCATAGACCTGTGCAGACATGTCCAGGCTCTCTCCTCCTCCTGGGGCCGGGGGGTGGGGATGTGGTGGGAACAGATCTGGGGTTTGAGGGGAGTCTGTGAGGTCTGAAGATGGAGGTAACTGCACAGACAGACAGGGCTCCTTCCTCCTCTGCAGCAGGCTGCACTCACGAGGAGAGGCCGAAAGTGATGTCACCATCTCTGCTGGTGCTGTCTCTGCCGCTGCTGACCCGGAAGAGGAAACCCTTCTCCCTTTCATCCAATGTGCAGCTCAGCGGTTTTCATCAGCAGGCGAGGGGCTCCCTCTGGTGGCCGCTGACGGAACGGCCGCATCTAGTTAATTGAAAATAACAGTCTCTATTTCATTAAATATATGAAAATGTTGAAACTGCCAGAATTAAACTGGACAGCGTTTTTCTAATTTCCCTATTTCTGTGGGTAATTCTTTATATTTGGTAGGGCTGTGTATATTCAAACAGCATTCCAAATTAACTTTTGCATTTCTCTGCATTGTTTACCTGCTCACTCCCTCCCTTCAAAGGTTCACTTATGAAATAAAGAAAAAAGTAGATTGCAGTCTCAATAAATTCATAAGACAGAACAATCAGGTTTGACTCTCACAGATTTCTCACTCAGTGGATGGTCCCATGGCAGTGAGTGACCGGTGCCGGGTCTGAGGATGAGAGGGTATTCCAGCACTAACTAATGCCAGACTCCTACATACAGGCTCTTATTAGAGTTACAACCTTTGGTCATGTTTTAAGGTTTTGCAACAGCCCGGATATTAATTTTCAATAAGACTTTGTGTAAAAGTATTTGTATTGATTTAAAAATGGCTTTTCTGTCTTTGTTTACTTTAACTATCAGTCATGATTCGTTAAGGCAGCTCTAGATCACATTTTAAAGTGATTTCTGCTTATATTTGATATTCTAAGTTTGCACTGATTAGAGGTAAACATACCAGCTTTAACTTATCTTCCTACTTTCATACTCGCCGGAACATTAAAATACAGGCCATGGGGGGGGGCGTGGCCAAGATGGCGGCGGAGTAGGACGCCTTTTCGTGCCGCTCCGGCGCTGATCCGACAAAGCTTCTAATAGCACGTATCTGAGGGAGCGCACCCGCCTCAAAAACGGTGGGGAGGTCCGTCTGACAGAGCGGTCGACCCTGATGTGGTCGCTGGAGCGGTGTAGCCCCGAGATTGCTCCTGGGATCGAGCGCACTCTGCGGCCTGCGAGACCCCGGGCTCTCCTGACATCGGAGCCCGGCACAGGTGGTGGGCGGGGCCCTGAAGCTCGTCTGAGGAGGTCGGAGCTGGCGGAAGGTGGAGGGTCGCTGAGATCCGACGAACAGTGGACCTGGCGGCAGATATAGTATCGGCTCCACTGGCCTCGGGGTGTTGCCGAGACATCTGCACTTCGAAGGTGTTGGCCTTGAGCGGAGGTGCTCTCCCTACCCTGGCATGGAGTAGGGGAAAGGGTTGGCCTAACGGATCCTGGCGCAGCTTGTATAGCACGGAAGCCCGGAGGGTGCCTGGGGGCAGACGTCAGCACCTGGACTTTGTCCTGCCTGAACTCCGGTGGGGACCACGGATCATACTGCTGTGCACATGGGGCTGGGCGCAGCTGGAGACTACAGAGCGAGAACTGGTGTGCGCTTGATCTGAATGACGCGGCCCGCCATTATACTTGGCCACGTGGTGTTGGGCCGGAGCACTGTGAGCCGCCATGTCTACTGTGGCGTAGGGGTGCGGTGTTAGCCAACGGATCCTGGCGCAGCTTGTATCGCACGGAGGCCCGGAGAGTGCTTGGGGGCGGACATCAGCACCTGGACTTGGTCCTGCCTGAACACCGGAGGGTTCCACGGATCGTACTACTGTGCACGTGGGGCTGGGCGCAGCTGGAGACTACGGAGCGTGACCTGGAGTGCGTTTGAACTGAACGACGCGGCCCGCCATTATACTTGGCCACGTGGCGCTGGGCCGGAGCACTGTGAGCCGCCATGTCTACTGTGCAGCGCAAATGGGGCCAGGGGAAGGATAATGCCCCGAAATCTTCCCAGCAACCAGCTTCCCCTGGAGCCAGTGGATCAGCGAAGCAGTCAGATGATGAGGCTCCGGCGACGAAAGCCTTCATGTCCGAACTCTTTGCCTCCATTAAGGAGGACATCTCCGTACTCAGGGCGCAGCTGGCCTCCGACTTGCGGGAGGTGCGGAGGGACGTGGATGGCCTAGGCGAGAGGGTGGCAACCTTGGAAGATCGAGATCTGAGTGTGGCCACCGACGTCCACCTACTACAGCAGGACATCATTCGCCTCACTGAGCAAAACCTAGATCTGCAGTTGCACACGGAGGATCTGGAGAACCGCTCCCGTAGAAACAACATCCGAATACGGGCGGTGCCATGGGACGGTGAGGCTGGGGATCTGCGGGGATACGTCCAAGACCTGTTCCTTCACATAATGGATGAAGAAGATACGAAGGAGGTCCAGATGGACAGAGTGCACAGGGTTGGACTGCCCCGGCGCGGGGGGGGGGGGCCCCGACATCCTAGTGTGCGTCCATGATTTTCAGCTTAAAGAACGGATTCTACGCAAGGCCAGAACTCTCACGTCGCAGCAGTTCCGGGATCATCGACCTCAGTTATACCAGGACTTGGCGGCCTCTACTTTGCAAAAGAGGCGGGAGTTTCGCCCGGTGACTGCATTCCTGAGGGAGAGAGGCATTGCCTACTCTTGGGGGCACCCTTTTAGGATCATTTTCAGGTGGCAGAATCGTCTTGCTCAAATCCGCACGCTTCAAGCAGCAAGGGAGCTTCTAGGCCTGGAGGATGTACCGCCTTCGCAGGCCGCGACTGCTTCTCCGTCTCGGAGGCGCCGCCGTTCATCTTCCTGGCAAAGGGTGGGGGATTCGCCTATCCGACAGCGGCCGGACCTCTCTGCCAGCCTACAGGAACGGGGTGAAGCAGTTGCATCGGTGGCGTCGGTCACGTTGGCCGACACGCAGCACAGCTCTGGAGCGGCGTGACCTCAAGGAATTGGTGGATCGGCGCCGGAGGGGCCCGGGCCTTCTGGTTGGGGGATATGGAAGTACTCTTGGAGGAGACACCCTCGACTGTGGCCATGGGGGATAGTGTGTTAGTCCCCCCCGGCCTGCTTCTTGTACGGGAGGCTTCCTACGGACTTCGGCCTTCTGGACATGATGAGTATTGTTTCCGCACTTTTGTTTGTGTTTTTGCCCCGTTTTTTGATTACTTATCATTTGGGGCGGGGTTGGGAGTTGTGGTGTTCGGGATGTTGGGGGGGGACCCGTGACGGTGGGCCAAAGGGGATGTTTGTTGTGTGTCTGCTGCTGAATGTGTACTTCACTGTTGGAGATGTCGTGCTGCAGCTGTTTTGGAGGCTACTGGTCATCTATTGCTTGCGGGCTGGGCTGGACACGGGGATGGGGGCGCTTGGCATGCTGAGAGCAGTTTCTGGGATTTATATTAGCTATGCCGCTTAGCATAGGAACGTGGAATGTTAAGGGCATGAATTCGCCACAGAAGCGGCAGAAGGTTCTGAGGTATGTAACGGATCACCACCTTGATGTAGTTGGACTGAAAGAAACACATTTGGCACGGAAGGATGAGTTGAGGCTCCGCCATAAGGCGTACCCCATTATTTACAGGTCCTCAGCTGTCACAAAACACAGGGGGGTGGCACTCCTCTTCAGGGCTGCGTTGCACTTTCAACCAGTGGAGGTTCGCCACGACAGGGAGGGGCGTTGGCTGATGGTTAAAGGGCACATACAGGGTCGATTGTGCACGTTTGTAGTGGTGTATTTGCCCAATGCGGGCCAGAACAAGTATCTGCAGGACCTGTTGATGAAGGTGGGGGACTTTGCGGAAGGGGTCTTGTTCCTGATGGGGGATTTCAATTTGGTGTGGGACAGGGATTTGGACATCTCGGGGGGACGCAGGGCGGATACAGGGGTCTTTTCTGATTCCACACAGCAAGGGGTGGGGGAGCTGGGACTAGTAGATGGCTGGTGATTTTTTCACCCTACCACGAAAGACTACACATTCTTCTCACACGTGCATCACTCCTACTCTCGCTTAGATCATATCTTCCTTAGCCAGTCCCTCAGATGGAACATTCTGGATGCCGCCATTCTTCCGATCTCGGTGTCGGACCACAGTCTCTTGGTGCTTACTCTCCGTTGGTCGCCGCCTGACACCGCGAATCGTAAATGGTACTTTCCGGCATCGGTGGTTAGGGACGAGGTTTCCAACCAAGCCTTGCGTCTGGCCATCCGTGAATTTTTCGATCTCAACCCTCCGTCGGATACTTCTTTGGCGAATACATGGGACGCCTTTAAGGCGACGATAAGAGGGACGTGCCTGGGCCTCAATTCGCAGCTCAACACCCTGCGTAGGAAGGAACGTGAAGCACTGGAAGCTGAGGTGCTCGAGCTCGAGAGGGCTCACAAACTTAACCCCTCGAGAGTGACCCTCCGCCCGTTGACGGCGGTTAGGGGTAAGCTGAAGGCACACTATGCCAACAGAGCCGAGCTTACTCTCCTGCGACTAGGGCGGCATTCATACTCCAGTGGCAATAAGATTGGCAGGCACTTGGCCCGACAGTTGCGGGACAAACGGGAACGAGAATACATAGGGGGGATCAGGGATTCCGCGGGAGTGCTCCACCATCGAGACGGGGCGAAGGCAGACATCTTTGGCTGCTTTTACGCCGATCTGTACACGGGCGACGCGCTGGATGCTGCGTCACAGCGGGCGTTCATGCAGCGCTTGCCGCTCCCGCAGGTCTCTAGTGCGTGGAACGATCTGTTGGAAGCACCGATCTCAAGGGAGGAAGTCCTCTCCGCCATCAAAAATTTAAAATTACATAAAGCCCCCGGCCCGGACGGGTACACTGCAGTCTTCTACAAGACCTATGCGACGGAGGTGTGCGACTTTTTGGTTGCTCTCTTTAATGACATGGCTCAGTCCGGTGTGAACGCAGGGACCCTGGCGGAGGCGGTGATTACGGTCCTGCTGAAACCGGGGAAGGACCCGGAACAATGTGCTTCATTCCGTCCCATTGCCTTACTTAATATTGATGCAAAGCTGTATTCGGCGATTCTGGCGAGCCGTCTCCAGGACTTGCTTCCGGCGATTGTACATCCGGATCAGTCCGGTTTTATCAAAGGCCGCCAGACGCACGACAATACCCGTAGGGTGGTCCATCTTATTGAGAAGGCAGACAGATTCCACATCCCAGCTGTGCTGGTGGGCCTAGATGCGGAGAAGGCCTTCGATCGGGTGGACTGGGGCTTTCTATTTCACACATTGCAAGCATTTGGTTTCTCCGATAGGTTCATCACCATGGTGAAGGCAAACTTCTGTAGCCCGCGCTCGAGAGTGGCGGTGAACGGCCACCTGTCGGCCTTTTTTCAACACTCGCGAGGCACCAGACAAGGGTGCCCCCTCTCCCCCTTGTTATTCGCGCTCAGCATTGAGCCCTTGGCAATGGCAGTGAGGGAACATGAAGGGGTGAAGGGTATACCGTTCACAGGGGAGCAACACAAAATCTCTCTCTTTGCGGATGACGTCCTGCTCTCGGTGGCTGATCCCGCTAGCTCTCTTCCCTACGTTCGGGATATTCTGCTAGAATTTGAGGGGGTGGCTGGCTTCAAGGTTAATTATGGCAAGTCTTATGTTCTAAACTTAACTTTATCACCGGCCGAAGTTGCTCAGGCGAGGGCATCGACACCACTAGCTTGGGCTTCGGGCTCGATTCTTTACCTAGGAGTCCACCTGACCCCCACGGTGGGTGGGTTATTGCCCCTGCTGGCTAAGACGCGGGCCGAATTGGAGAAGTGGAAGCCTAAATTCCTGTCCTGGCTCGGTAGGGTGCATGCCATTAAGATGGTCCTTCTCCCCCAAATACTTGTGTCTTTTTCAGGCCCTACCGATTCCACTGGGTACTTCCTTCTTTAGACAGCTCAAAACGCTGATCCTGAACTTTGTCTGGCAGGGTGGTCGGGCGCGCCTTTCGTTTGCACTCCTGCGACGGCTACGGTCTGACGGGGGGTCGGCCTACCGGATCTACACCTCTATTACAAGGCTGCCCAACTCAGAGTCATGGTGGAATGGTCGCAACAACTCTCCGAGAAACACTGGCTGCATATGGACCGGAGCGTGGCTGGTCGGTCCATCTGGGATCTGGCCTGGAAGCCGAAGCGTGATCGTCCGGTGAATGCGTACAGCAGTACGCCCACGGGGACTACACTGAAAGTATGGGACACCTTGGTAGGGGATGAGCGGTGGACGACCTTCCCGTCTCCGTTCACCCCATTGCATTTCAACCCGGAGTTTCCGCCGGCTCTCACTGAGGGCCCCTTTGATGCTTGGAGAGAGGGAGGATGCCGTGCGCTGCTCCATCTGTTTCACGGCCCTGACCCCCTGACCTTCGAGAATTGCATGCGGGACTATCAGGTGCCACAAACTGATAAATACAGGCATTTACAACTGCTTCATTGGGCCACGTTGCCGGGAGTGCGGGAGGCAGCCACGAGGCCTCCCTCCAAATTTGAGGCCTTCCTGCTGAAAACATCCACCATGAAGGGAGCCATCTCCTTCCTATACCAATTGCTGCTTCAATCCGCCCTTTCACCTAGACCGCGTTACATGGAGCAGTGGGAGGAGATGGTGGGGAGGGACATCACCGATGGTGAATGGTCGGCACTATGGAGGGATCTGACTCAATTTAATCACTCGATCCCCCTAAGGGAGGCGCACTTAAAAACTCTTACACAGTGGTATATGGTCCCGGCCCGGCTTCATCGTATCTACCCGGCCGTCTCGGATAAGTGTTGGAGGGGCTGTGGCCTTCTGGGGGACTTCCACCACATTTGGTGGGACTGCCCAATCATAAAACCCTTCTGGGATGAGATTCTCTCACATATTAAAGACATTTTGCGGTACCCTATTGACAACTCTTTGGCATTTGTACTCCTGGGCCTGAGGGACCCTGGCCTTGAGCACCAGACACGCGCGGACAAGAAGATTCTATGGCTCTGCTTAGGCGCTGCCAAGCTCACGCTGGCTGCAGCCTGGAAGCGGAAGGAGGCACCAGCGATTTCACTCTGGCACGCGAGACTGTGGAGGCTTCTGAGTCTTGAGAGAATGGCGGACATCTTCCTCGGCAATTACAAAAACTTTAAGCACATATGGGGCCCCTTGGTGTCCTTTCTTTCTACTGGTTTGCCCTCGGCAGTGTGCCCAGCATCGTTGAGGACCTTACATCTCTTTCAGCTTTAAGTATGCGTGGCGGATGAATGGAGAGTGAGTGTGGCACCGTCACGGGGGGGTGAGGGTGGGACGTGGGAAGTTATGTTTGTGTTCTCTTTGGTCTGCAGCCGGGGCATCTATGCTTCATGGACGAGGCACCTTTTTACGTTTTGGGACTCTGGGCCTATTCCCAGCTTGATTAGCAGAGACTTCCGGCGATGGAGCTACGTATAAGACTGCATCTACCCTGCGATTGTTTGAGTCTAGAGTTTGCTCCCTTTTCCCGCATTGTATCACTGCCTCGTCCTGATCTACTGTTTTTCCCACTGTGTGGGATCATCTGTGCGCCCGATGTGGTACATTTTGTTTATTGTTCCTTTTGTGCTATGCAAAATAAAAATTTTACAAAAAAACAAAATACAGGCCATGCCGCTAAAAGACCGGCTAGGTGGTAACCCTCTCTCCTATCATAAGTCACTCCTCCTCTACACACCATCAATGTGCGGGTGCAGGAGGGCTTCGTAGCACTGTCAGGCAAGTTGCATTTGTTGCCTCTGCAGTGACATCAGATCCAACACACACACACACATCAGAGCCTTCAAGTCTCACTCATCATGAGTGACACTCACACATTTAGAGGCTGTGCTGAAGTCTCACTCACACCTTGCTGAATCTTATAACTCGGAGAACGGGGAGGCTAGAACTAGAATCCCATATGTGACTTTGCTCGTACTTCTACTGTGTGCAGAGTAGCGGCTTACAGTCAAAGAGGGAGATACTATTCATTTCATAGATTTCAGCAAACCCACTGGCCTACATATTGATAACAGTACATTTTCAATATTTCACCTTGACGACTGAACAGATTATACATTTGGTGTAATGTCAATTTGGATGTCTGTATCAATGATTTGGATTTTACCTGTGTACTCATCAATGCTATAATTTCACTAATATCTCATCCTCCGACATTATTAACGTCAAATGTTAGGTGACATCACTTCCTGTAGGGTCATCAATAGTCTTCTTCGTTTTAGCTCCTAGGAACTTCAAAAAGTTGAGCTCTGTGAAGCACATACATGAGCACTCAGCTGGAATACGGTGTTTGAATGCCTGGTGGCTATTGGATAATACTCTTGTGAAACATCTGTGGGATAAGATCATAGAATATTTTGACATTATTACGGGCTCTATCTCCTCAGAAGTTAAAGTTTGGGAAGCATTCAAGGTAATGCCTAGAGGATATACCATGGCTCAGTATAGGTGTAAGCTTAAAAATGGGAAAAGGGATTGTTAGAGCTAGCAGCCTTGGCATGGGTCTCCATTCCACTTTTTTGCTGTTGCCTCCTGTGTTTTAATGTGTGTTGGATTTCATTTTTGCTGGTCTGGATGCTTTGGGCACTTTGCCACTGCTGTTCAGTGCCAAAGGGCAAGTGCTGCCTCTGTAAATTGTTATCATGGATTAGTGTTTCCATATTTGGCTTACTGTTAAGTCCCTAGTACAGTGCACTGTGTATGCCCAGGGCCTGTAAATCAAATGCTGCTAGTGGGCTTGCAGTACTGATTGTGCTACCCACAAATGCAGCCTTGCAAAAGGGTCTCAGGCCTGCCATTGCAGTGGCTGCGTGCAGTCTACTACTGCCATGTCGACCTGGCAAGTGCACCCACTTGCCAGGCCCTAACCTTTCCTCTTCTTACATGTGAGTCACCCCTAAGGTAGGCCCAAGGTACCCTGTGGGCAGAGTGCAGTGTATGTGAAAGGGAGGACATGACCTGATGTGTGTGGCATGTACGGATAGTGAAATACTGCCAATTTTGTTTTTCACTATTGAAATGCAATCTGTCCTATAGGATAGAATGGGAAGTTTACTTATAACACTTTATAAGTATACCCGCCTTTGGAAACAAGATTGGAAAATAGAGTTTGGTATGCCTGTAATCAGAATAAAGAGATGCATCTTTTAGTAAGAATGATTTTTATATACTGGGTTTGAAAATACCACTTTTAGAAAGTGGATATTTTCCTGCTTAGACATCCAGTGTGCCGATGCTAGGTTTGTGTATTGACTGTCTGGCTTTGGAGTGACAGTGGCTAAGGATGTGTATTCTGGTAAGACAGCCACTAGGAGGGGTGGGGGGGGGGTTGAGGCGTGTCCTGGCTTTCTAGGGTGAGTCAGGGCTAGGCTGAATAGACCTGGGCTCCATTCAGAGTAGAGGGAGGAGATTCCTTTCACATCTAAATGGGCATGGTCTGCCTTGAACAATACTGTCTCTACCTTCTGCCTGGAAGCTGCACCAGAGAGGACAGAACTGGTTTGGGCTGGGCAAAGAGTTTCTCTGCCACCAGAGAACAAAGGATTTTGTGTTATAAGAAGTGGGCCCAGATCCCAGACTTTTAGATCATTTCTGAAACTCAAGAGGAGCCTCTGCCAAGGAGAAGAGCTGAGAAGACTGAAGGAGAAGTACTGCCCCTTTGCTGTGAGCTGTCTGGGGTTGGTCTGCAGTAGCAGTTTCTGCCAAGGCGAGGATAAAGACTTTGCTGTGTGCTGTGTCTTCTGCTTGAGGAATATCTCCAAGGGATTGAAGCTAAGCATGGGCGAATTTTGCGAATCTCGCGTCCGTGAATTTTGCGGATTAGCGAATTCGCAATCCGCAAAATCCGCGAATTCTCGCGAATTTGCGGATTTTTTTTGTGTTCGCAAGTGTTTCTGCCAGTTCGCGAGGATTTGGTACTAGTTCGCAATTGCGAACTTACTTGTCGGCTCGCAACGGTCGCGACTATGTTGTTTCTACGTCTGGTTCATCATCACAGCCTCCCAGCACCCTCTGTTTCACCACTGGCACCCTCTCTTTGACCCATGCCACCCTCTGTTACATCAATGCCACCCTCTGGTTCATCATCACTGTAGAAGATGGGGGGGAAAAGCAAGCCCACCTGCCCTGCTTGAACTGACATGAATTAATTTGGGGTTAGTTTATTTACAAGACCTGCCCTGCCCCAACTGACAATAATGAATTAGGGGCTAATTAATGTGTCACTGAATTTGAAGTTCCAGCCTGGCACCTGCTTGTCTGCTCCCTTAGCTGTAAATCAGGACCTTTGTGGCATACAGTTAAGGTCAGAGCAGGGTCACACAATAGTTGCAAGCAGGCAACCAAATTCTGGAGGGCCCCCTCAGGAAGCACTACAGGGAATCGTTACAAATCATGAGGTTGACCTTTTGCACCTGCTCATTGCTTTTGCTTTTGCAAAAATCGTTTTTCGTTTTTTTCCCGCTATTCGCGGGGCGCGGCGTCGTGCGAATCCGACCGCGGAAGCCGCCAATTCGTGCGAATTAGCTTTTTATTTTTTTGCGGCTTGTTGTTTCGCGAGTTTTTTTGCAGTATTCGCGAGCCTCTTGCAGCGCAACACGCGAATTTACCCCAAGGTCGAATACGGGCGCGGCCATTTTGTTTGCGTGACGTATTTCCGTTTCCGCCCGCTATGTATAATCTTGCGCAGTAAGCGCATTGCGAGTAGAAGTTCGCACGAGATCGCGAGGAAAATCTCACGCGAACTTACTTTCGCGCTCGTGAACGGGCGCCGGCCATCTTGTTTTTCATTCATTTCCTGTGTCTGGGCATGGTGTTTAATCCTCTTGCTATCTTTGCCATCCTTTGCTTGTTTTCAGTTTTTTTTTAACGATTTTGCTTCTTATCTATCCTTCTCTTTTCCTAGCTGTATATTTTTGTCTTTTCTGCTATTTTTCTTTACTTTTAAACTACTTTTTTAAACTCTTTTCTTTTCTTCTTCCCTATCCTATTCCTTCTTAATTTTCTACTTCCTACCTTACCTGCCCAGACCATGGTGAAGCCAGGCGCCGTGAAGCTGCCCAGGCACTTGAGGGCGGCAGCGGCGGCGGGGAGGAGGAGTCCTGGACCCCGTGCGGTCGATTGAGGGGGGAGCAGGTGATGCGACGGGAGATCTTCAGCCCAGAGGAAGTGGGCGCGCTGGTCTACTTCGTTCAGCGCCGCCTGCCCTGGACCATCGCGGGAGGCGGCAGGATCGCGGCCGGCGGCTACAACATGCGGGAGCGCCGGAAGCGGTGGGAGAAGGTGTGCTGGGCCATATCCCACCTCTACGGGGTCCAGCGCACCTACAGCCAGGTCACCCATCGTTGGACGGACCTCCTGGACCGGGAGCGCGACCTGCTGGACCAGCTCGGCTTGGAGATCCCCGGGCTTGGTGAGTAGTAGTAGCCATTTCATCACTCACTACTATGATGTTTTCTCCTGCTCTGTGTTGTTGTATTGCAAATATTTGTTTTTTACATGGAGCAAGCCAATAATGCAGCTGATGACGATTACATTGTAGTTAAATTATATTTCAAAATCTTCTGTGCATTTCAGGTGCACTGCTCTCCTTCTCAGTGGCGTTGCTACTATGCTTATTTGTTTTCTATTTTGTGGTCTCATTGGCCTGAGTAACTATTATGTATGAGTGTACTTTACAGAACTGCGTAATGCTAGACACTAGGGGGCAGATTACATTTACAAGCCCCTTGCGCCACGTTTACGTTGCCTTGCGTGACGCAACAGCGGCGTAAACGTGCCGCATCCCTGCGAGTCATTTACAGCATGACGCATCTAGGGAGATGCGTCACGTTATAAAGCCATGGGCCTGCACCACAATGGGTGCGTTCCTAGTACGCAGGGTGGGCGGTCCGGCGGCTGTGCGCCTTGCAAAATTGCCTGCGTGAAATCTACAAGATTTAACGCAGGCACTTCTGCGACGCTGCTACGTCAATTCAATTCCTTATACCTGCTTGAAGCAGGCGAAAGGACTGACACAGCATGTTAAGTATTGGGTGGCCCTGAGCATTACTGGAGTTGCATTGCATTGGCGACGTGACTCCAGCGATGCGCCGCTCTTACGTGACGAGATGCGTCACACAAGTGCCTACCCTTGTGCCAGGGCGCGCCGCATTGTAAATGAGGCGCATCTGATGGTCGCAAGGGTAGTTTTGCGTGACGCATTTGATCTGGCGCATCTCTGGAGATGCGCCAGAACGCGTAAGTAAGTATGCCCCTAAGGGGCAGAATTGCAATTACCGTCGCATCCCTGCAAAGTAGCAGGGATGCGCCATTAATTGTGCGGCCCGCTACCACCACCAAACATGGTGCGCCGTATTTGCAATGCGGCGCACCATGGGCACAAAACGTCACCGAAGCTTTACTGCTGGAGTTGCGTCGCAACGATGGCGCAGCTCCAGCAATGCTCTGGGGTACCCTATCTCCCCAATGCTGGGTCAAGCAGTACGTCTGCTTCACGCAGGTGCAGGGTTTGTGTAACGCATCATTGTCCTAAAGGTGACTGATTGAAATTTTGTAGATTTCCCTCAGCCACTTTTAGGATGTGTTCCAGCGCAGGAATGCCCTCCCTTGCGCCGGAACGCCCCCTGATGGCGCAGGGCTTTATAACGGGATGCAGCTCCCAAATGCGTGACGTTGTTATAATATTATACGCCGCACCATGGCGCCTCTTTTGTTTAGCTGCTGCGTCACAAAAGTCGCGCAAGAACGGAGCAAAAGAGCCACAAGGGGCTTAAATCTGCCCCTTCCTTTGTACCCCTGACAATAAGAAAAATAGTGGCGGTGGATTGATAGTTTGACTATTGAAATGACTGGTTATGTAGCAGGCAACTGTTAGTGTTGTCACTGATCTGACTGAAATCACTATGGAGTTTGTCTGTCACTTTGCGTCTTGCCTGCGGACTGCTGCCTGCCAGTCCTAGGTGAACCTTTCAGTACTTTGTTTAGTGAGTTACGTGACTTTAGAAGTCGCAGGTCCGCAAATCAATGAAAACTAACCTTAATCAATGCAATTTCGCGGAAATATTTTGTTATTGTTGTTTTGAAATGTTTGATTTGGTTGACATTGACAAGCAACAATCATCCATGTTTTCTGTTCTTTCTTTCATGTTGTACGTCAGCTCCCCCCAGGGGCGAGGGGAGGACACAGGAGCAGCAGGCGGCGGATGCTGTTGAACAGGGCCAGGATCGGGCAGGCGAGGGCTCCTTTGCTGGCCCCAGTAAGTTTTCATTTTAGACTAGTACCTATTTTTCCTAGCGTTCCTCATTTGATTTTTTCAAAATCGTCTTTGATCTACTTGTAGACTGTATCTAAATTCTTATCCTGCCTCTACTATGACTCCCTGTGGTATTACTAGATTATTCTTATTAGTCTGTCTGTGTAGCTAACTAAGATTGCACGGTTGGCGAAACTCCCATTCTAGTCAGCAATAGCTCTATCAACTTAGTGCAGTCCTCTGGGATTGTCCATAATGTCTTTTGAAGTGTTCTATCTGAACTCATGCTTGCAAAAATTGCAAAACCTTTCGCTCAGTCACTCTAGTCTGGACAAAAAAACACTGAGTCTATTTAAGTTTAAAAGCTTTACTAAAAGTAAACACATTTATTAAAATTAAGTCATAATAAAACTAAACGTTTAACTGATAATGGAAAAGTGGTTAGTGCTGACGATTAATTGAAGACATTTCTTGTGGTCGAGCCGAGCTCTCACCTGGTTTCAACTTGATCTTGTTGTTTGAAGTCCATCTTCTGTCTGTGTGGAGAAAAATGGTGAGTGTTAAAAAACCAGCCTTCATCAGTTGTGCCAAAAAGTGCAGCAAGACAACCTTCCCTGGAAAAAGGGACTTTTTTTTAACTTTAAAGTAGACAGTCACAAATTACATTGTTTTCACATGTCTTCATTCCTAGACCAAATACTAGTGAGTGCTTTATTCTAACATTCTTACATGTACTTTGTAGGTGAAACATCTGGTGGCGGGGCCAGCGTGGAGGTGGTGGTGCTCGACACGGAGGCGGAGGGCAATTCTTCAGGGGAGGAGGCGGCGGCTGTGAGAGTTGAGACGGTGGTGGTGGCGGCCAGAGGTAAGCTCTTATATATTCCTTACTTATTGAGATTGAAGACGTGGCTGGGAAGGCAAGAATATGAGATGCATGGCTGGGTGAATGATGAAGCAATGATGGGTGGAAGGACAACAGCCTGGGTGGGTGACACAGAAACTGTATGTGTCCATAATATACCTGGATCATGCTACTATCTGACTCTTAGATAGCATATGCGTATCTAGAGCAGGGGTACTCATAGTACGGCCCGCGTGCCGGTGGTGGCCCGGCAAGCCTTCCTTGGCGGTGCGCAGACCTTGCAGACAATCACTGCTCCCCCGGCCCCCACTGAGCAGAGGCTTTGTTGTATTTCACCTGTTAGCGCCCCTGCATCTCCACTCTGACAATCACTGCTCCCCCGGCCCCCACAGAGCAGAGTGGAGATGCAGGGCCACAAAGAGGTGAAATAGAACAAAGCCTCTGCTCTGTGGGGCCGGGCAAGCAGTGATTGTCAGGGTGGAGATGCAGGGGCGCTACAACAAACAAAGCCTCAATAATATGTTAATGGTCTTTTAAAGACCTGTTAAGTACTTTGGTGTGGTTGTCTGTGTGTGCGCGTTGAGGAAGCGGTCTCAACCCGGGCTGAAGGCTGACACAGACAGACACACACACACAGTGAGATGACAGAGGGGGAGGGAGAGGGAGGGCAGGAGGGAGAGCAGGAGGGAGAGAGATGTATGTAAATGCTGGGTCTGGTGGCTCAGTGGATGAAGGCATCTGCTGCAGGGACCTGTGTGAACCTCATGGTCACAAGTTTTCGTTTTGCCTTAGCCCCGCCCCCTCTGACTCCGCCCCCACCAGTGCGGCCCTCGGCCACAAACTACACTGTAAATTTAGCCCCTGAGAGAAAGTTTGTGAGTACCCATGATCTAGAGAGAGTAGACGGTCAGTGGATGAACTAAGTGTAACTTTGAAGAGCATGTAACACTGCACCCGCACGTCCGTTCCAGTCTAGGAAAGGCAAGGAAAAGAAGTTTTAATTTTGTCCAAATACAACCATCAATAGTAGCAGTAGTTTGTATTGCAAGCACAGCATAGATCTGCTTATTCCGGTGGCCACTCCCCAGTCCCTACCTCTCTTAATAAGTTTAGTAGTACTCATTCATTCATGTGTGGAATGTATCACTGGTCACTCACTAAAAAGCAAAGCACCTAAAGTCATCCCATATATAAGCAAAAACATCCCATGTGAAGTGATAGATAATCAGATTATTTATCTTCTTCAATTTTCCATTTCTAGTACTCATTTACACTGTAGGGTGAAAGTTGAAATAATTAAGCAGTAGCCCTTGTAACAGAGTATTCTCAGTGCCACCCGTAATAGAAAAGTAAGAGCTTCACCACCTGCATGTACTGGACGGGTACAGTAACGCAACGCAAGTCTAGGTCACTCATCATGGTGTGCGTCTCTTTTTCTCGGGTGCAAGTTCACTGCGCTGGCATTATGCCGGCTTGCAGAAGATAACGTACCAATTTTCCTAAACAAGAGACAAGAAGAAGAATAAGACTGGTGTACTTTCATAGTCGACTCCAATAGAAGTCCATAGTGCTCGTAGAATTTGTTCCTTAAACTCCCACTAATGTTAGAGCAAGGATGAAGAAGTGGGAGGTTAGATAGATACTGGCCTCAATAGTTATGTAATGCGCTTGCAAGTTGCTAGTTGTACTGCAACACAAATTTCTGCTGAATGATTGAGTTAATCTTAAAGAGCATTGGTTACAGACTATGTCTTTCTTTCTTCATATAGATGCTCCTTCCAAACGAACAAGGAGGAAGGAGCTGGCTAGAGCGGCCCGGCAACGGAGGATCGAGGCCACTGTTGCGGAATATCGGCAGCTGGTGGCCTTGGAGGACGAAGAAAGTGTGCAGTCGACCACAACAACAACGTCGTCTGCATCGGCCTCCGTGGCCCCACGGGCTGCCACCCAGCACAGTGGTCCACCCAGACTGAGCCGGGCTGCCAAAGGCAAACGCCACCGCCGAGCAGCAAGGACAACAGCTGCCTCTCACAGGCATTGCACCTGCAAGGCAGTGAAGGCACGCCTGCGTCGCAGTACCCTGATGGTGTCCCGCCTTCAGCAGGAGCTCGCCTTGCTCCGCAAGGAGCATGATGCCCTGGCCCAAAAAGTAAACAGCATCCACCCATAGTGTCCCTTGCCCCTTTTTTAGAGACTTTTGGGGGGGTGGGAATTGGGAGTTGGGTTTTTGGGGACTTTTGAAGGACAATCGTTGGGGTTAGGGAGGGTCTTGCGGGAGATTATTTTGTTAGGGATATAAATATACTTTTTCAAACTTTATCTGAGCATACCTGTTTTTTACTGCGTGCCTGGTGGGTGGGGGTTTAACAGTGACTTTGTTTTCCTGAAAGTTTAGTTCCATTTTCTTCCTTTAAGTGTAAATGCCCAAATGTTTTCAACACTAAGTGCCTCTCACACAGTAAGTGAAGTGAATTCAAGAGTCCTAGGACTTTAGTAGTACTACCGTCAGTCTCTCGTCTCTCCTAATACTCCATTATACTCCCAAACCACCAAACGCTTATTTTACCTGTAATTTGTGTTTGAAAGTAGGGCTAGACCCAGGGCTGGCTCCACGGGAAACAGCGAATAAGGTTGGTAATCCTGGACGGATAAAATTTCCTCATAGCGGTGGTACTAGTGGTGTGACACAGTGGCAGTTGCATGCCTATGAAAAAAAAGAAAATTAAATCTGGTTTGTCCTCCTGAGCAATTCAACGGTACAATATAGAATATAGCAGGTGACAGAAGTACACTAGAACAGTGCCACATTGTAGCCTAACAAATGGTAAAGTATAACTACTAATTCGGTTGAAGTTCTTTGACATTAGCCATGGGTCTTTGTCAAGCAGAGTAAGAATATATCCTCGGATTTCTTCACCAGCCTGTGGCTATCACCTTATCCTCCCCAGCAAGTGTGTGGATTTATTGCTGTAATTTAGTCACACATCAATCAAAACCACACAGCCCGGGGGAAGAGGGTTAGGGTTTGAAAAATGGATGGGTACGGGGGTTTTTGGGAAAGGTTTTGGGAGACAAGAAAAAATAGCACAGCATGGACAAACAATTGTGAACATAAACAAATCTTTGGGTACAAACCTACCCATCAATCTTTGAAAGTGCATGCACTACTGCATGCATGTCAGTGAAAAGTAAGTAGTGCTTTCGACAACTGTGGAAGAAAGAATGCGACAGTACAGGGCGTGTGTGGAATTATTGATAACTATATTCAACACAAGGTCTCTGTTGCCAGATACCTGAGAGCCTTGCTGGTCACTATAAATCCATTCACCACACTCAATGGGGTTGGTCTGGAAGGTATAGTAGATAGAAAAGGAGAAATTGCTCTTTTTCTAGGTGTCCCCTCACTCACCAGGGTTGCCCCTTGGTGACATGCTTCATCATTGGGGCCATCCCAGTCCTCTCTCGGGCTGGGGCGTGCTGCGACTTGCGAATTACGTAGGAGCACTTACAAATGACTATGTGTGGTGCAGATGTGATTGTGGAGTGGACTAAGTGATGTGTTAAGGGATCAATTTAGAAGCAGAGAGAGATCCAAGAAATGCAGTCACAGTCAGAGAAAAACACAATGGATACTGTATCTCTATGTTGTTGTAGTTGTCCTGTTGAAAGTGGTAAGTAAGTTGCCTGCAGAAAAAAAATCCTCTTATTAGCGGCACTCCTCCATTTCAGCTGACGCTTCGTCCATCGATGTTGGTCACCAGAAGACACCCTGTCCACTGCCTGGCTGATGCTGAATTGTGGCTCGCTAATGTGAAGCCTGACTCCATCCTTTTTTCCCCATTGCACAGACTGAAACCCGTCCTGTAATTATTCAACGAAAAACAGGAAGTGATATAATATTACAACACCACTGATAAATAAATATAAGGCATGTAGGCTGTGGAGTGCAAAAAGTCACACTTTGATTTTCCTAGTAGACAGTACAATATTTTTGAAAGTGTGTACTCTGTCAGAGTCACCTTTTAAAGGATAAGTATGGGCAAATTAATGTAGCGGATCTTTCCCCTCAAGCTAGGTGTCCTGTAAACTGTGTTTTAGAACAAAATTAGATCTTCCCAGCAGTGCTCCCACCCAGACCCTTACTAAAGCCAGTCGCAAAAATGTAGAAGACCCCCAATCAAATCTCAAAAAACTAGGCCTAGCAGAAAACTGGTGACAAAACGTACTTTGAAAGTAAAAGTAGGCCCAAGTACCCCCTTACCCACCGTGGATTGCATTCAAACCACTTGCAAGCAACCAAGCAAAAGTATCCATAGCCAGCATCGCTCCAAGACTCGAAAACTCCCCCACCCAAACACATGCAATAGAAATACTGCTAACCCTAACGACCCCTAAGTTAAGAATAGTGGCAAAGGCTTTCTTTAACTATGCCAAATCCCCCCTTTCCCACCATGGATTTTCTTCAAATGACTTGCAACCAAAATTACACATTCTCACGAGTGCTCTAAGACCCCAGAACTCAATTGCAAAAATCTAGAACACTCCGAAAGACATGCAATCCTGCTGCTAGGGCTAACCCTAACGAACCCTAAGTTGCAAAAAGTGCCAAAAGGCTTTTCGGCGTGGATTTTGTCCCAACCACTTCTACCCGGTATTAGACCTTCCCAGGAATGCCCCAAGACCCGCCAACACACCCGCCAAGAAGCACAACACCCCCAAACAGGCCAAAAGCAAAATCTCATACTTGCAATATTTCTCGGCCTTCGGTCCAAACGCGATGCGTAGCTAGGCCATAAGTCGGGGTTGCCACCACGGATTTCCTGAAAAGCAAATGCAATCAAGATTAGAGTGTCCCGCAGTGCTCCCAGACCCCGAAACTCACCCACAATCACTAGGAAGCCCCACAAACACGCCCCCGAAAACGCTACATTGAGCAAAATGTCAGAAATAGCAAAAAAAACATCGCCCTGGATTTTGTCCCAACCACTTCTACCCGGTATTAGACCTTCCCAGGAATGCCCCAAGACCCGCCAACACACCCGCCAAGAAGCATAACACACCCAAACAGGCCAAAACCAAAATCTCATACTTGCAATATTTCTCGGCCTTCGGTCCAAACGCGCTGCGTAGCTAGGCCATAAGTCGGGGTTGCCACCACGGATTTCCTGAAAAGCAAATGCAATCAAGATTAGAGTGTCCCAGTAGTGCTCCCAGACCCCGAAACTCACCCACAAACACCAGGAAGCCCCACAAACAGGCCCCCGAAAATGCTACATTGAGCAAAATGTCAGAAAAAGCAAAAAAAACATCGGCCTGGATTTTGTCCCAACCACTTCTACCCGGTATTAGACCTTCCCAGGAATGGCCCAAGAGCCGTCAACCCAGGAGAAAACTAGTAAAAGACCCCCAAACAGCCAAAAAGCAAAAGTACAAAAATGGGGACTTAGTCATTTTCTTTCCAATTTCCCAAAACACTCCGCGCGCGCTCTGCAGCTAGGCCCTAACTCCCCTCTGCCACCATGGATTTGCTTCAAACCTCTTGCAAAGTAAAGTATCCATAGCCAGCAGTGCTCCCAGACCCCGAAACCCACCCACAAACACCAGGAAGCCCCAGAAACAGGCCCCCGAAAACGCTACATTGAGCAAAATGTCAGAAATAGCAAAAAAAACATCGGCCTGGATTTTGTCCCAACCACTTCTACCCGGTATTAGACCTTCCCAGGAATGCCCCAAGACCCGCCAACACACCCGCCAAGAAGCACAACACCCCCAAACAGGCCAAAAGCAAAATCTCATACTTGCAATATTTCTCGGCCTTCGGTCCAAACGCGATGCGTAGCTAGGCCATAAGTCGGGGTTGCCACCACGGATTTCCTGAAAAGCAAATGCAACCAAGATTAGAGTGTCCCAGCAGTGCTCCCAGACCCCGAAACTCACCCACAAACACCAGGAAGCCCCACAAACAGGCCCCCGAAAACGCTACATTGAGCAAAATGTCAGAAATAGCAAAAAAAAAATCGGCCTGGATTTTGTCCCAACCACTTCTCCCCGGTATTAGACCTTCCCAGGAATGGCCCAAGAGCCGTCAACCCAGGAGAAAACTAGTAAAAGACCCCCAAACAGCCAAAAAGCAAAAGTACAAAAATGGGGACTTAGTCATTTTCTTTCCAATTTCCCAAAACACTCCGCGCGCGCTCTGCAGCTAGGCCCTAACTCCCCTCTGCCACCATGGATTTGCTTCAAACCTCTTGCAAAGTAAAGTATCCATAGCCAGCAGTGCTCCCAGACCCCGAAACCCACCCACAAACACCAGGAAGCCCCAGAAACAGGCCCCCGAAAACGCTACATTGAGCAAAATGTCAGAAATAGCAAAAAAAACATCGGCCTGGATTTTGTCCCAACCACTTCTACCCGGTATTAGACCTTCCCAGGAATGCCCCAAGACCCGCCAACCCACCCGCCAAGAAGCATAACACCCCCAAACAGGCCAAAAGCAAAATCTCATACTTGCAATATTTCTCGGCCTTCGGTCCAAACGCGCTGCGTGGCTAGGCCATAAGTCGGGGTTGCCACCACGGATTTCCTGAAAAGCAAATGCAATCAAGATTAGAGTGTCCCAGCAGTGCTCCCAGACCACCAAACTCACCCACAAACAGACGGAACCCCCCTAAGAGCACCTAAAAGGCAAGCAAGTCATCAAAAACACAAAAAAAATTCCGCCTGGGATTTGGTCCAAACCACTTTTATCCGGTATTAGAGCTTCCCAACAATGGTCCCAGAGCCGTCAACTCACCTGCAAAGAGGTACAACAACACCCCCACAAGTGCTGAGTCTTTCTTCATTGGGCGTAAACCAGCCCTCTGGTTTGATGGAAATAGGAGTCTGGAGGAGGAGGATAGAGGAGCATGTTCTTCTGAACTTGTGAACCTGAGGAATGCAGACTGCGACAACTTCAAATCAATTAGCAAACCAGTGAAGACAGTTCTGCTGATGGGCTTGTTTTTGTGATTATCTGATTAAAGTTTGAAATATATTAACTGTGCACAACAAAGAAAGACAGACGCACAGGAATAAAAGTGAATAAGGACGAAAAAGAAAGTTATTGATTCGTTGTCTCATTTTCAGGGCTCGGTATCACGGTCCAGGAATAAGAATAAGGCTTCGTCATCATACTCTGCGAATTCAGGCAGGGTGAGCTCAGTGTCACCTGACAGAGTAGAAATTCCCTCATCTATGTTGCTGGCCACCTCCTCTTCATCCGGCACGCTTTCTCGTACTCTGAAATCTGGTGGTATGAGGTGCTGATTCATCTTGATCATTGTTAACCTCTCCACATTTTTGGGCGAGAGGCGGCTCCGTTTGGGAGTTACAATGCCACCAGCAGCACTGAAAACCCGTTCAGAAGACACGCTTGCGAGTGGGCAAGACAAGTCGTTTAAAGCCAGGTTGGTGAGCTGTGGCCACAATTCTTTTTTCCCATGCCAATACGCCAATGGGTCAGAATTAACATAGACCTCTGTTGAGTCATTCAGATAGTCCTTCACCATCGACTCAAGGTCCTCATCCAAGGTTCCTCCACTTTGCTTAGCTCTTGCTGTGCCTCTGACCTTTTGAGAACCAAACCCATGCGGAGCTAGCCAATCCTCTTCAGCCTCCAATGTTTCTGTTGTGTCTCGTGCAGATGATCCGGTTGCCGTGTCTTTAACGGCTGAGAGGTCACTTGTGCCACAGCCACAGGTGCAGAAGTGGATTGTTTTGACTGGGGATGGCCTACTGATGTACTGCCATTTCCTTCAATTTTCAGCCGTTCTCTTTCAAACCTCTTGGCTGACAAGGCTAGCCAATGTTTGTACTTTGGAACATGTTCATCATCAAAAGGAAAGAATGCTTGGCCTGCCAGCGCCTTTTTGTAGCGTGGATCCAGAATAGTAGCACAAATGTAATGCTCTTCTGAGTGGATCTTTTTAAGACGTTCATCACCTTGTAGGAGCTCTAATAATTCCTCAGCCAGAAGCAAAGAGTCTTGGTTTTTTTCATCTTTTTCAAACACAGAACACACCTCCTTCAGTTGGTCCTCCAGCATGTACAACAATGGGATAGCTTTTCCCAAATTAGAGTCCTCCTTGCTGACTGCACGCGTGAAGAACTCAAAAGGACGAAGCATGCGTGTCAGGCTTTGAACTATGTTCCATTGCGCCGCACCCATCCTCAGCTCCTCTGTACCCTCTGTAAGGAAATATTGATCGAGTTCCGTATACTGCTCATACAGACGCTCAAGCATGTAGAAGGTTGAGTTCCAACGTGTTACCACCTCCTGGATGAGTGCTTTCACTGGCATTTGACGTTGATATAGCAGGCTCCTCAGCTGCTTCCGGGCCTTAAAAGAATGGCTGAAATGCTTGCACATTTTTCGGCAGGTGTCCAATACACTGTACGCTGCACTGCCTTTATTACCCAAGAATTTTTGGACAACCAGGTTTATACAGTGTGCCAAACACGGCACTCTGAAATAGTTACCGTCCCTCATGGCCTTAACTATATTGGAGCCATTGTCCGTGGAAACATAACCAACCTGGCGTTTTAGTGGGGACAGCCAGTTAAGGACCTTTGTGTTAAAGACGTCCAAAATGTTTTCTGCTGTGTGACGTTTCTCCAAACCAAACATGGCTAGTGTTGCATGTTTCCAAGCAGCTTTAAAAACAATGTCCGTGTCAACACCTGTGTTTAGCTTTGCTTTAGTCCCTGAAAAAGAGACCCAGTGTGCAGTGATGCACATGTAATCAGCGCCTGCGCCACTGGTCCACATGTCTGTTGTCATATGTATAGTGTGAACAGCACTCTTCTGCAAAGCTGCCCCAATCACCTTCAGAACATCTTCATGTAGTGCTGGAACCGCAACTCGGGCAAAATAGAACCGGCTAGGAACCTTCCATTTAGGGCAGAGCGCTGCCACTAATTCTAGAAAACCAACCCCTTCTACAAAAGAAAAAGGGAGAAGGTCCAGAGCTAGCATTTTAGCCAGCTTAGTGTTATACAGACGCGTCAGTGGGTGGTTGCGTACATATTGCGCTTCTGTAAACATCTTTTTAATGTTGCCCTGGACCAAGGATTTACGGGTTGATGATGATATCTTCGACCCAGTTACGCTCGCTGATGAACTTTTCCGCATTGATGTCTCACTCTCTCCCACACTCTTAGTGTGCCTCACATGGGGTGTGCTGCTGACAGGGGTACTGGGTGTAAGTGAAGTGTTTGAATCGTCTTCTTCCTCCTCGTCATCATCAGATGAAAAATCAACGTTTTCATTACGTGCAATTCCGGCTTCCTTGAACGCCTCTAGGTGCGAAAACCATTGGACAGGGTGCGCTCTCTTAAGATGACCTCTCTGGCCTCCGGTACCATAGTTAGAACCAAGCTTACCACGACCAACTCGAAGCTTACAAATGCTACAAATGGCTACGTTTTCCATTTTTGGGCAAACACTAAAGAAGTCCCAAACTGGAGACTTGAAATGTCTTTAGGGGCCGGAGGAGGCGGCGATACTGGTGGTGGTGGTCCTGCTGCTAATGCCAGATGAAGTGGAGGATGTGGATTGCCGAACTTCAGTACGTTTTGCACTTTCACCACCACGAATTGAGGTCGAGGTGGGTACCTTCTTGCGAGGAAGAAATATGGAAGCGGTAGGTGTTGGTGTACTACTTAACTCCAAATCTAATGATTGTTGTGTTTCCATTTCCATTGCCTCCTCGTCGACATCATCATCACGCTCAGCAGCTTCTCGGGATAGGGTCAAAATGTCTCTTTGCTGCATGCCCGGTGGGGCTGCAGTGACCTTTGTGATGACTGGCTCGTCGTCATCGTGAGAGGCTTCATCACCAGCAGTATCTGTCACTTCTTGTTGAGCCTCATCACACTCCATAGGTATGAGTTTTTCGACGACCTTCCTTTTACGCTTAGGTGTCTTTGTCAGATCATGGTGTGCCTCACTCTCAGGCTGCCGTTGTGGTACCCATTCGTCATCCAGATCATCAGTAGGAGGTGAGCTTGAAGAAGATGTAGACACCCCCCTTGATCTTTTCCTTGCTAGGGATGTGGAAGACAATGAATGATCATCAGGAGGAGTGGCTTCCTCAAATGATACCTTGGTCTGATTGTCAATTTCCTGATGTGCCCCTACTTCGGGAGGAACAACTATTGTGGGCACTTGTGACCCAATATATACCAAAGGTACCAGAGGGTCTAAGGTAAGTATGCCCACATACAAGAAACCAAACCAGGACTCACCCTTACAACCAAGTAGTGACACAGAGAGCTCTCCGTGGATGAGGACAAGTACCCATCAGTCACCATTCGGATCCGCCCTTCATCATTTGGGAATTTTGTCCGTACCACCCGTCAGAGGTTTATCGGTACTCTCTTAGGAGGTCAACCCGGTGGTAGGGGGTAGCCTCACTAAAATAAGAGGACGACAGTGTGGTGTACCACTTGATGTAAGTAAGTGGTAAACAAGATGGGACTGGGGTGTGTAGTGCAAAAGAAGATGTGAAGGAACAAAAAAACCAAAGGGAGTGGATTTAAAATTGGTTAGGGCTAAGCACCCAACAATGATTTTATTCCAATTGTGCTTACCGTACCAATGTTAAAAGCAATATGCCTGCTCACTGACCAATAATGTGGACAGCCTCAGGGCAGTGTGGTCGACTAGTTTCAGCAATTTGGCGACTTATTATGTCAATTGCTTTCTTCAGGACCGAAAATATCAATAAAAGCTACTACACCATGTGAAAGAAAGTGAGTAAAAGAAAGTAACACCCTGAAGAACACACAACAAGTGCAAACAGTCACCTGGATGTTCTGGGTGTCCTTACAGTCTGTACACACTATAGGATGTGGATGAGAGAAAATGGTTTACAAGTAGTTGAGGGCCACATAGTCTAACCATAAATATATGCTTTAGACTACAACATAACAGTATGTTGTCAAAAAGCACTACCTTAGTGCAAACTAAGTACAAACACATTTGGAAAAAAAGTTTTAAATGCCAAAGGTTGATAATCTCTTACCTAGACGTGTAAGGTAAGAGGGCCTCACCCCACCTGGCTGTGGCTCAGGGGAAGAATGAAGCACCGCTCTAGGAAACATGTAGAACACACATTAATACATCACTTGCACGAAATATAAACATAGACAAAGTCGCCCCTAAGTTTTAAATAAGCAAACAGAACACGGTCAGCTAGACCAGTAACAGTGATTAGATGGTAGAAGAGCACTGCAGGGCACTGTTATTCACCCACTAGCACACAAGCGAGAATCCTCCTTACCTAACCGTCGGTACTCCTGGCCGGCGTCCTGGCCATCTGGGGAGGTACCGACCATTGGCGAGGAGGTGTTATTATCCTCGATCGTGATTGAGAGAGAGGTCACGTGGGGTGGCGCACTGGCGAATGACTAACAGCGTTGGAGTGGCGTCATACGGCATATGTTTTGCCGATTAAGCTTTGTAAACAGGGACGCCGAAGGGAGCTCTCGTCATCGCACTGCTGTTTGGTGCGCGGAGATTTGACGCGTGAGCCTCGCGTCTCTCTCGCGTATTACAATTGGACAACAGCTCGGCTCATCACGTGGGTCACGCGCCTATCAGAAAGCGTGTAAGGCGCTCGCGCCTGTCAATAAACTTGTAAGACGCTCGTTACGGACCTGCATACTGTCACCACGGCAACGGGGATAACAGAGAGGGGTAAACAAACAACCACTGTTAAAGGACAAGGAATAAGCTCGTGCTGGACATGCACACGAAAGAATAATGTTATTCATAGGCAATGATGGTAAAGTAACAAGGAATAAGCGGGCTGCAGTAAAACAAAAGCAAATGAGATTAAACTGAAGGCGCTGATGGTATCAAAGCACACTATGCCATAAACCTCTAGAGACTGAACAAAAATGCCTATCTCGTCAAGGCTCAATAGTGATAGGGTGACATGTCTCACTGGTGATATTCCTGTGGCCTATTCATACTGATATTGGCGAAAGCGACCTAAAATGCAGAAGATCACAGGGAGGACCACGGGATGTCATCGTTAAGTCCCTCTTTGTGTGTCTTCAATTTCAGGACCCATCTCTGTTCTTTTTTTAGCAGATAATTGGCCACATCTGTGGTATGTGCTGGAATGAACGGCTGTTCTAGGACAGTCCAAAGAAATTCAGTGGCTTGGTGTTTCGCTTCCAGGAAGTGGGTAGTTAGCTTGGTGGCTTGTCTGGCACAACGGATCGTGCTCTTATGCTCTGATATCCGTGTGCGGATCTTCCTAGTTGTCATGCCCACGTATCTATAATCGCAAGGGCAGGTGATGAGATAGATCACGTGGTCGCTGTTACAGTTGGTGAACTTAACTTGCTTCCACGGTCTGTTGGTACCTATATCCACTTCCAATGATTTTTTAGTTTGTGGACAGACCTGACAATTCCCACAGGGATGATGCCCCTGCACTGGGGGAAGATCCCACAAAGTGCCCACTGCTCTGGGCATCTCCTCACGTGGTCTTGTAAGAACCAATCTGTCCCTCAAGTTTGGACCCCTTTTAAATGAGACAAGTGGGCGTGGAAGGGTAAGACGTCCAGAGTTCAAGATAGGCCAGTGCTTTTTCACCGCCTTTTGGATGCCATTAGAAAGACTCCCAAAGGTATGAACAAAAGTGAGACGTTCTAAATCCGGTTTGGGAGGTCTGGGTTCCAGAAGTGCTTCTCGGTTGTTATTCTTAGCCCTTTTCAAAGACCTCTTGACAAGTTGAGAAGGGTATTTACGTGCCACGAGTTGCCTGCTGAGGTCTTCAGAATGTTTTTCAAAAGCTGTCCTAGTCGAACAGTTCCTTTGTAACCGTAAAAATTGGCTAAACGGAAGGCTCTCTCTGAGTGCTCGCGGGTGGTTACTATCGAACAACAACAGGGAGTTCCTTGCAGTAGGCTTCCTGTATAGCTCTGATTGTAGGCCATGTGGTCCTGCTGTTATAAGGAGATCCAGAAATGCTAGTTGTGTCCCTCCGATCTCAATGGTAAATTTAAGATGGTGATTCCTGTTATTAAGCCACCCCAGGAATTCAAGGCAGCTCTCACTCGAACCTTTCCACACGACGAAAACGTCGTCAATGTATCTCTTCCAAGTTTTCAATTGTTGGATATAAGGATTGGTCTGGTTCAGTACATGAGTCTGTTCAAAGGAATGGACGTACAGATTAGCCAGACTGGGAGCGTAAACGCTCCCCATGCTGGTCCCTGAGATTTGAAGGTAAACCTGTTCCTCAAATTTAAAGAAGTTTTGCTTCATGGCCAGTGTGGCACAGGCCATTATGAATGAGACAGGAGTAATGCTGTTGAGCTCCCTGGACTCTAGAAGGTGGTGTATCACGTCCAGTGTCTCATCCTGTGGGATGGAGGTATAAAGTGCCTCAACATCAAATGAAACTAAGAGGTCAGTCTCTCTGTCAAACTCCAAGTTAGGTAGCAATCTGAGAAGGTCAGTGGTGTCCTTTAAATAAGTGGGCATTTCCTGTACCATGGGTCTCAGGAAATGGTCCACGAAAGTGGAGAGGGGTTCAAGGGCTGACCCTATCCCGGAGATGATCGGACGCCCCGGGGGGGGTCTTTGCTCCTTGTGAACCTTGGGCAAGGTGTAAAAGTAAGGCATTCTGGGGTGCTCACTGCAAAGATATTTGGCCTCGGCTGGAGTAATCCAACCTTCAGTAGAGGCTTCTTCCACCATGGTTTTGATGTTCATTGTCAGCTCCTCTGTTGGATCATGATTAACTAGGGCGTACGATTGTCTTATGTTCAATTGTCTAAGGCACTCAGTTCTGTACACTTGAGTGTCCATTACCACGATTGAACCGCCCTTGTCTGCTGGCTTAATAGTTAGGTTCTTATTGTCAGTCAAGGATTTTAGCGCAGTATGCAGAATTTTAGGTAAGTTGTTATATACTCTGTGGTTACTCCTAAAGAGCTCATCCAACTCTTTCTCTAGAGCCTGCTCATAAGCCAAAACCTGGGGAGGCATCAGGTGGCTAGGGGGGGTAAAAGTAGACTTGCACTTTAAACCAGTGTTAGTGTCCTCCTCCATTTGTGTGCTCTCCTCTTTGTCTGTGAAAAAGAAGTGTAGTCTAATTTTTCTGAGGAACTTGGCTAGTTCTAGCCTGGTTTCAAACTCATCATTGTGGTGGGTGGGTACAAAGCCTAAGCCTTTATTTAAGGCCTCTTCCTCCTGTTGGGTCAGCACATGACTGCTCAGATTGATAACTATACTGGGGCTGCACTGCTCTGCCCTGTCTCCTTGTTCTTGGAGGAGTTGCTCCTCAGAGTCCTCCCTTCTGATGACGTTGATGGGGGGCTGAAATGTACTTGGGGCTGTGGGTTCCCTCTCTTTCTGCCCCGAGACCTCCCCCGGCCAAACCCTAAAAAAGGCTGCCCATTGAAGTTGTTAGCTTGAAAGTTGGTTGGAAAACTGGGCATGTTGGGACCCATCGGCTGTGGGAACGGTCCTGGTTGCTGTGGTGGGAAGAAAGGGTGCATACCTCCAAAGTGCCATGGCTGGGGTGACCACCACTGTTGTTGTTGGTTGCCCCTCCAACTGTTTCTAAAGTTCCTTTTACCCTGGCCCCTGCCTCGTGGATAGGAATAATCACTCCCAGTGTCGCTACCTGATGAATTATCGCCAGAGCTGGATGTACTGTAGGAAGAGCCTTTTCTGCGATTATTATTTCCAAAGTCTGGGGGAGTGTAGGTGTCACTAGAGTAGGGGTAAATCCTTTCAAACTGGAATTTATCAAGATCTTTCTTGAATTTGTCCATCTTGACAGAGAGGGTATGCTCCTTAAAATCTCTGTTATTTTTGTTAGTATCATCTAGGTTCTTAGTAAAGACCTTAGGGGCAATTGTGGTCTTTATCTTAGACTCTAGGACTTGGATTTCTACAAGCATGGTGTCAGCTATGCGTTTAGATGTTTGAATGATCAAAATCAACCAGTCTCTGGTGCACCTCCAAGCAATCAAGGCCCAGTTCTTCAAAAACTCTCTATCATTAAGAAATAGTCTAGGGGTGTTCGTGACTATAAGACCTGTTGGTGCACAATCATTCCTAAGGTATTGAGCCATAATAATGCCATGAGTGGCTGTCCTTGTCTGAGATTTTTTAAGAATTAACAGTTTACCCCAATCATCCTCGCTCACAACGGCTGTAGGCCCGGATGAATCTGTTAGGTCAGGATGTTCAGCCAATGCTGCTTGGAGGTCAGCCTCGGGGAAAGCTAGACCATGATTCTCCGCCATGTTGGGGGGACGATGTCTAATAAAACGTACAAAAGATGATCTAGAGTGGTGAAACGGGTTCAAATCACAACTCTGTGATGACCCAACTCTACGACAAATCGTAGGGAAGACAAGGTCCGCAGTTAAGAAACTGCACTAAACAACAAACACAAAACGGTAGAGGAGGACCTAGGGGAGATTTAAAGACCTAGCTCTGGGTACTATCCCCAACAGAACCAATATATACCAAAGGTACCAGAGGGTCTAAGGTAAGTATGCCCACATACAAGAAACCAAACCAGGACTCACCCTTACAACCAAGTAGTGACACAGAGAGCTCTCCGTGGATGAGGCACTTGTGACCCTCCATGCACCTCTGCTTGCGCATCTCCTTGCGCTGCCTCTCCTTCCACATGTACTTGGGCTTGTACTACTTGCACATGTTGTTGTTGCGGCTGTGGTTGTTCAACACTTGTCAGATGAGTTACAACAACCTGTGTTGATTCAGGGACATTGCTGCTACTTTCTTGCGATGAGCCAACATCACTGGTCGATGGTGATTGGAGAAGTACACTGACTGCCTCTGAAGCACTCAAGGGCTTTGACTTAAGTTGGCGTGGTGGTGGAGGCACTGAACCCAATGGAGCAGGGGTGCTGCTCCCAGCTTGGTCCCCAGCAGATCCTGCTGCTGCTGCAGGCGTACTTTTTTTTTTGCTCCCAAAAAACGTGGCGGTTGGCACACCAGCCTCCTTGGTAACTTGCTTCTTCTGCTCCTTACTAGCAACTTTCTTGCTAGAGGAGCTACGGAGAACTTTTTTTGGGGCCATCTTCTTCAGAGCAGGTCAGACACCAGGCCGCAGTTGCACGAATTGTAGAGTTGTCTGAGGCCAGACGTGACGTCGCGTGACGTTATGCTGCACACACACACCGCTGCAGGACTTCTTCCTGGCACTGGTGGGTCTGATTGAGTCTTGTGCACCTAAAAACAATGGAAGACAGAGGAACATCAGTTCAGTTATACACCACAAAAAAAATCGGAAAAAAAACAGAAAAATCAGCACAATCCCATTCCATCCATGCCCTCCATGATGTTTAAGTTCAAGACAGCCCACAGAAAGACTAGGCCCATGCTAGACTCAAATACCCCTGGTGAAAAGGCCACAAGTACAGCCCCAAAAAACGAAAATCACTGAAAAATCAGCACAATCCCAATCCATCCATGCCCTCAATGATGTTTAAATTCAAGACAACCCACAGAAAGACTCACTACCCCTGGGCATAAATAAAGGTTGAAAAGTAAGCAAAATGGTTGCAGGCCTAACAACAAAGCCTGCATTCAAAATGGCCACTTGCCTGCCAGCACATGGCCAGTGCCTGTAGCAGCACTCAAAATGGCCACCAGCCACATGGCCTGTCCCTCCCCATGAACACCCCCAAAAATCGAAAAACACTGCAAAATCAGCACAATCCCATTCCATCCATGGCCTCCATGATGTTTAAGTTCAAGACACCCCACAGAAAGACTAGGCCCATGCTAGACTCAAATACCCCTGGTGAAAAGGCCACAAGAACAGCCCCAAAAAACGAAAATCACTGAAAAATCAGCACAATCCCAATCCATCCATGCCCTCCATGATGTTTAAATTCAAGACAACCCACAGAAAGACTAGGCCCATGCAAGACTCACTACCCCTGGGCAAAAATAAAGGTTGAAAAGTAGGCAAAATGGTTGCAGGCCTAACAACAAAGCCTGCATTAAAAATGGCCACTTGCCTGCCAGCACATGGCCAGTGCCTGTAGCAGCACTCAAAATGGCCACCAGCCACATGGCCTGTCCCTCCCCATGAACACCCCCAAAAATCGAAAAACACTGCAAAATCAGCACAATCCCATTCCATCCATGCCCTCCATGATGTTTAAGTTCAAGACAGCCCACAGAAAGACTAGGCCCATGCTAGACTCAAATACCCCTGGTGAAAAGGCCACAAGTACAGCCCCAAAAAACGAAAATCACTGAAAAATCAGCACAATCCCAATCCATCCATGCCCTCCATGATGTTTAAATTCAAGACAACCTACAGAAAGACTAGGCCCATGCTAGACTCAAATACCCCTGGTGAAAAGGCCACAAGTACAGCCCCAAAAAACGAAAATCACTGAAAAATCAGCACAATCCCAATCCATCCATGCCCTCCATGATGTTTAAATTCAAGACAACCTACAGAAAGACTAGGCCCATGCTAGACTCAAATACCCCTGGTGAAAAGGCCACAAGTACAGCCCCAAAAAACGAAAATCACTGAAAAATCAGCACAATCCCAATCCATCCATGCCCTCCATGATGTTTAAATTCAAGACAACCCACAGAAAGACTAGGCCCATGCAAGACTCACTACCCCTGGGCATAAATAAAGGTTGAAAAGTAGGCAAAATGGTTGCAGGCCTAACAACAAAGCCTGCATTGAAAATGGCCACTTGCCTGCCAGCACATGGCCAGTGCCTGTAGCTGCACTCAAAATGGCCACCAGCCACATGGCCTGTCCCTCCCCATGAACACCCCCAAAAATCGAAAAACACTGCAAAATCAGCACAATCCCATTCCATCCATGCCCTCCATGATGTTTAAGTTCAAGACAGCCCACAGAAAGACTAGGCCCATGCTAGACTCAAATACCCCTGGTGAAAAGGCCACAAGTACAGCCCCAAAAAACGAAAATCACTGCAAAATCAGCACAATCCCAATCCATCCATGCCCTCCATGATGTTTAAATTCAAGACAACCCACAGAAAGACTAGGCCCATGCTAGACTCAAATACCCCTGGTGAAAAGGCCACAAGTACAGCCCCAAAAAACGAAAATCACTGAAAAATCAGCACAATCCCAATCCATCCATGCCCTCCATGATGTTTAAATTCAAGACAACCCACAGAAAGACTAGGCCCATGCAAGACTCACTACCCCTGGGCATAAATAAAGGTTGAAAAGTAGGCAAAATGGTTGCAGGCCTAACAACATAGCCTGCATTCAAAATGGCCACTTGCCTGCCAGCACATGGCCAGTGCCTGTAGCAGCACTCAAAATGGCCACCAGCCACATGGCCTGCCCCTCCCCATGAACACCGCCAAAAATCGAAAAACACTGCAAAATCAGCACAATCCCATTCCATCCATGCCCTCCATGATGTTTAAGTTCAAGACAGCCCACAGAAAAACTAGGCCCATGCTGGACTCAAATACCCCTGGTGAAAAGGCAACAAGTACAGCCCCAAAAAACGAAAATCACTGAAACATCAGCACAATCCCATTCCATCCATGGCCTCCATGATGTTTAAGTTCAAGACACCCCACAGAAAGACTAGGCCCATGCTAGACTCAAATACCCCTGGTGAAAAGACCACAAGTACAGCCCCAAAAAACGAAAATCACTGAAAAATCAGCATAATCCCAATCCATCCATGCCCTCCATGATGTTTAAGTTCAAGACAACCCACAGAAAGACTCAGTCCACCCACCACTGAGTACCCCTGGGCAAAAGGCCCCAAAACAGCCCAAAAATCGAAAATTCCAAAATTTTAGTTGCAGCAACTGTAATGCCCCAAACAAACTTACTTGTAAAATTTCTAATCCAACAGTGATCCAAAGAAAGTCAAAAAGGCCTCAAATCCAAAGATCCAGCAGCATCCACAAAAAGTAATCCTTCCAGCTCCAGATCCAAATGAAAAGTGACCAGGAGATGGACAAAGCACTGGGAGGAGCCTGCTGAACAGGAACAGGAAGTTGAAGACTGTGGGGCACTTCCTTCCTCCCACTCCCCTCCCCCCCTCCCCAAAATGAACTCCTCGCTAAAAAAATGCAGGCAAATGTCAACCTAAGGAGTTATTCAGATAAAAATCATCATTTCAAGAAGGTTTATGCTGCTTGCTGGCGGATTTCTTGTGCAGAATTGCAAATTTTATATTTTCGCTTGTGCGAGATTCTTGCTGCTCGCCGCATCTCAAATCTCGCAATTGCGAAGTACCGCGAGACGTGATCTCGCCGTACTCGCGTTGACAAACTAACGCTGGCAAGCCGCGATGACGTAATCGCGCTTGCCAATTCCCGCTGGATCACACAGCAAGATCCAAAATGGCGCAGCACTCGCAAACTATCAAGAAAAACAACTCGGCAAACGATGATAAACGCCGCGCGCCACAAAAATTGTATCACCAACGCCGCGCGCCGCAAAAAAAATCCGCTGCGTGCGAATTTGCGGATTTTGCGGGAAATTCGCAAATCTCGCGGATTGCGAATTTCCCGAAAATCCGCAAAATCCGCGAGCGTAACGGATTTTCCGCCCATGCTTAATTGAAGCAGAGCTTGCCTCCTGTTTTGAAGTCTCAGGGATACAAAGATTTCACCACCAGCTCCCCTGAACTTCCTTGCTGGGAGTCTGAACTGCCAAGAGGTACCTGTGGCTGTATTAGGCCTCTGGAGGTTGTTTTGCCGATGGTAGCTGGAAAAGTAATGCAACTTCAAGAAATGTGACGCATCCACACCTGTTTCCGATGCATCGCTGAATAAACCAACAGAGCGGCTGCCCATGACTTGAGAAAGCACCGCACACCGATCTCCATGCACCGATCTCTGAAATCAGAGATAACCACACCGATTCCGATGCAGGCCCTGCTGGTTGCCTGCCCGAACCAAGGCATCATGGGACCGCGGCTGAAGAAAGCAACACAGTGTTGTTGCCGCTGCCACAGCGAGAAGTGATGCATCCCCGATCCTCGGGCATCGCATCTGGTCGCCACGTCTGCAAGAATGCTGGGCCGCACAGTAAGAAACTGATCCATCACCTCCCCTTCAGTAAGGAACCAATGCATCATCGCCCCTGCTTGGCAGTAAGGCAGCAGTACATCACCTCCCATGGTGTAAGAAACTGACTCATCACCTTGCCTGGGCATAAGGAACCAACACTTCACCTTGCCTGCAATAGTTTTTGTTTGTGCGCGTGAAGCACCAAAGGTACTTTATGTGAAAAGTGTTGCATCTGCAATTTACTTTGATCAGAACTTTTTCTATCTTTTGAGAGTCATATTTTAATTACAGTATTGTGAATTTGTGTTATTTAGGTCTTGTTTGGTTTCTATAAAGATTACTTATTTTTCTAAACTGGTGTGGTGTCCATTTGTAGTATTTTCACTGTATTACTGTATGTGTGCACAAATGCTTTACACACTTACTCTGAGATAAGCCTGTCTGCTCATGCCAAGCGACCAAGGGGGTGAGCAGGGATTATTTTAGAGGTTTATCCCCCTTACCCTGACCAGGAAGAAGGGTTCATACTTGGACAAAGGTGCAAACCATTGCCAACTAAGACCCCCATTTCTAACAGGAAAATTACAGACCTAGATCAGATTAGTCCGCTAGGAAAGAGGAAGGTGAATGCACATCATACCGACACCGCACACCTGCTTCAACATCCAAGAACCCCACTAAAGTAGAAAATCCACATTGTTGGATGGACAGGTTAGTTATATCCGCAAAGCATAATATATGAATTGGGTGACAAGGCTGGGAAACTTTGTACGGGCTTCCAAACAAAGGCCATATCTCAAGTATTGTCCCTTCGATTGTATCTGCTGAGGATCAAGGCCAAATGGCGAACACAGATATTACAGAGAGCCATTCGCCCACTATTACAAAATATTATATTCTTGTATACATCCCCCTCCTGCTAAACTTCAGAATCCCATCCTAAGAGATCTTTCGGTGTTGGCACTGTCAAGGGATGCCCCAGGCCCCAAGGGGTATCCTTTTGAATTCTTCAAGACATTTGCCTCCCTAGTGGGAGAAGTTAGCCTGGCATATGATGTCACTAGTTCTAGTGGCACCTTGCACCAGTCTAAATCGACCCTTATTGATGGTGGTTGTACAGTCAACCTTATAGACAAGCTATCCTAGTGGTAGCATGGACAAGTAGTCTTAGGCTAAACTCCAAAGAGCATGTGAAGCTGTTTGTTTTACCAATTATAATCCCTTGAATACGAAACTAAAGTCCGTACAAGAGTAATAGCTATGAAATTACATAATGTCGTCCGAACCATAGTGCACAATGATCAAAATGCCTTTATGCCTAATAAGAGGACTCGACATTGCCTCCGGCACTTCCACATTATACCCTCCTATATGCACAATTTCCGCAGCCAAGTGGCCCTACTTTTGCTAGATATATAGAAGACTTTTGACTTGGTACAGTGGCCATTTGTGCTGACTGCACTTGCAAAATGAATTTCGGGCCACATTTCATTTGTTTTCTCAATATCCTTTATACCTCCCCTTGGGCACAAGTGAGATTAAATTGCACATTATTGGTCCCATTCTTGACATAGAAGGACACCAGTCAAGGTTGCCCTCTCACGCCTCTATTGTTCGCTCTTATTATTGAGCCTCTGGTGGAGTGGTTATGCTTAGATGCACAGGTCAGGGATCTGGTCTGGGAAGACAAGCATGAGGACAGAATGTTGCTTTATGCGGATGACACACTTGACGCAGATGACATACTGCTATACATTCCAGACCCTGACATTACTATAGATAGATTAATGGAGATCCTTCAGTTTTATGGAGTTGCTTCTGGGTTACAGGTAAATTGGGGGAAATCCATGTATGTGCATGTTAAAGGGCACATGCCGTCATGCCAGGTTACTGCTGACCTTCAGGTAATGGGAGAACCATTTTCAATATCGGGTGATAGAAATCGCCCACTCACAGAGCAGGAGTTGGGAGCCGGCTATTGGCCTCCTTATGTTGTTGCTGGAGCAGGATTTTGAAGGATGTGAAGGACATCTAACATGGGCTTCAATTGGAATTCCATAGAGCATATTATCAAGCTCATTATCGCCGTTTTAGCAGCAGTTTTCTGCCGCTAAAACGGCGATAATTTTATCACCTGTCTTGATGATATGTCCCAGAATTCGGCACAACCTGCAATAGTAGAGTGATTCCAAAGTGTGAACAGTGTGCAGTGCTGCAAGCAAGGTGCACTCCAACAATAACTAATGGTTCCACCTGGTGTTTTAACCATCGAGAAATGTACACAAGAATCAGACTCCATATTAAGAGACGAGCACAAGTAAGATCCAAAGTCTCTTTATTAGGAGATCATCACAAACACAGCGGTTGTGCATAGGGTAGGAAGTTCCTGGACCATTGTCCATGTGACAGCTTGTACCTCATCTTATCATTCTGGCATCCTCAGAAAGTTTTCTTCTGTATGTGATCGGAGTAACAAATATCCTGGCATGTGCCTGATATGATAATAGTGTGCTGCTCACCTGTAGAGTTTTAGACTCTGGAAGGTAATTTGGGTCCACCCAAAGCAGAACTCTTGTTAAACATTAGTGAATATTAAACAACCTAGACTACTGTACCCATGACCAGGCCAAGACACAACCAGGGTATGCCGAGACGTGGTTTCCTTCCTCACTTTGCCACTGGATTCAAGCTAGACTGGTTGATCCGGGGTGTTACCCCGAAACTAGTCCCAGGATGCTTGTTTCCGGTTCAGGGAAGACCTGGCTTGGCAGTTCGGGCTGGACTGTTCCCATGAGGCACAGGGTCAAGACTGATTTGCATTTAGCTGGGTCTGAACTGAAGTGGTGAAGTGAGCTAAAGAACGATGGTGGATTCAACCCAGATCTGTGACTGGGGAATGTCTGAAAAGTTTCAGCGCTCTGTTCATCATCTCCTTGTGTTTGCTTTGACCGCCCTAAGTTGGCAGGGTATGCCCAGACGTGGATCCCTTGCTCACTTGCCACTGGATTCAAGCTAGCCTGGCTGATGAGTGGTGTTACCCGAAACCGGTCCCAGGATGTTTGTTCCCGGTTAAGGGAAGTCCTGGCTGGCAGTTCCGCTGGACTGTTTCCATGAGGCACACTGTGCATATAGCTGGGTCTGAACTGAGGTGGTAAAGTGAGCTAAAGAACAATGATTAATTCAACCCAGATCTGTGGCTGGGGGTGAGTGTCTAAAAAGTTTCAGCGCTCCGTCCATCATCTCCTTCTGTTTGCTTCCCAAGACACAATTGATGTATTGTGACAGTCATTTATTGCAGTGGGTACAGACCTTTGTACTTGAACCACAGTGGGGAGACTGTAGAAGAGTAGGGTCTGCTTCCTATGGTCACCACCACTTTTTGCTGTGATTCTCCGGTTTTTCCACTTTAGTTTGGCTGTGGGTCTGCTAATCAGACCCACAGCCCAGCTGTTCTCTCTCTAAATTGATACCATGTACTTTAGGTACTTAACTAATTGGGTATTTGGTCACCTTTGTGGGCCCCTGTATAGTGCACCCTAGGTACCCAGGGCATGGGTGCATCCAAGGCCTACCAGGGGCTGCAGCATGTATTATGCCACCCCTGGCTGGCCATCCAAACTGCCACAACAGGCTGATCACTCAGCTTGGGTAAGGTGGTGTAATCACCCCTTACTTAGATATAATATATCTATATCTACTTTATATATAGACACATAGTAACCTATAAGTCAATCCTATGGCAGGCCTTAACAATACTGGAGGCAGAGTGCTTGGTTTTATGTGAGAGGGTGCCCTAGCATGAGCTGAGTCCCTCTGCAGCTTTCAGAACCATCTCCTTATAGCTGTTCTATGATATAGCCATACCATATACACTTAAGTGCATTATAATGCTTGAGGTTAATGCTAACTTTGGTTTAGCTTTATCGAAACATGTTGTGTAAGGTCTCAAACACTTTGGAATACTACCCCCCCCCCACACCAAATCTGGTGGTGAGGGTAGCATTCCACCCTTCTAGAGGGAGAAGACATGCAGTTACTGATTTACCCGGTTAAAGTGAAACAGAGCCCCAGCATCACAAAATGGATGCTGCTGCCACAGACACGAGTCTGACCTCCTGCAGCTGGACGAAACTCCGGCAAGGGGGGCCTGGACAATAGGTGTCCTGTTGAGGGAGGTGCTAGCACCTCCCCAGACAGCCTGTAGTGTATTGGGGCAGGGTGGTTTCAATGGAGAGATGCTTTTCCAGATACTGCCTGGGGCACACAAGGTGCTCCATGCATAGCCCGGTTCAAACCAGTTGCTGGGGCACTCCAGCCCCGCTCTGGCACAAAACTGGACAAAGGGAAAGGGGTATAACCACCCCCTTCTCAGGGTCCACCCATAGGAGGGACCTAGCGCTTAGAGACCGGCGGTGATAGGCGCTATATAAACATTCTATAACATAACATAACATAACATAACTAGCAGGTAATCCAGCAACTAAAAATGGTATAAATATAGGAGCTGGGTCTAGAGACTTTAGATTATCCTGGAACGAAACTCTGGAACAAAACCCGTGGACCTTCGACGTTCTATATCGACTAGAAGACTGAAGACATCTCCCTTGTGGTCAAGGAGTGACCACCCTGTACAAACAGGCACCACCAGTAACTTGCCTATGCACCTGGCTTCCCTGGATGAGGTAACTCGAGTACTCCGGTGCTCCCGTGGGTGTTGACTCTCGAAGTGTCCTAGTTTAAAAGGGTTTTACCGTAGGTCATCCGGAAGGGTTCTAAATCAACTACTTTGTAACTTTTACGTTCCCATTATAACTCTATGGCAACTCGCGACTGTGTTTAGACACTGCACGCGTCTCCCATGGGCCTCCTACTTCCAATCCATTGGTTGTCCAGTGTAGCTCCAGCGATTCCCTAGGCTCTAGGCCTATTCACTATTCCTGAAGTGGTTCTTATACCACATACTTAGTATATGGTTCGTGAGCCCCTAGTGCAGAATTGTATTTGTGCAACTTATAGTATGCTTAATGAGTAACTTGTAATGTATCTCAAGCTCTGACCTCATAAAGAGTCCAGATGGGTTGTGTTAATAATAAGTACGTATATATTTGATATATACCTTGTGTGGTGTCCTTTCTCAAGGGATTAGAATTGGTAAAACAGCTTGCTTCACATGGTCTCTGACGTTTTAGCCTAAGACTGCTGGTCCATGCTACCACTAGGATAGCTGATCTATAAGGTTGACTTTACAACCACCATCATAAGGGTCGTTTAGACTGGACCAAGGTGCCCAATAGAATAGAGGACAACATATGCCAGGCTAACTTCTCACAGAGACTGCAAGACGATTTGTAAATCTGTGTAGGGTGTCATAACTAGGTGCTTGATAAAGTAACAAGAGATGGTTGGGTCTCTCACTTAGATGTATGTAGCCCCTAAAGTTGTATAGTGTTTTGTAGAGTTGATGGTGATCAGAGGAAGTTGTCTCAGCTCTCCCTGAATGTCGTTCTGCACTGCTCGAAGCTGCTCCTTCGATTCCCTACTTGCTCTGCGTGATTTGACGCAGCTCCTTGGATTCCCAAATTCCTCTGCACTGCTCGATGCTGCTCCTTGGATTCCCTACTCCCTTTGCACCGCCCTACTCCCTCTGCGCTGCTCGGTGCCACTCCTTGGATTCCCTACTAACTCTCCACTTGTCGATGCAGCTCCTTGTGTTCCCTACTACCTCTGTACTGCTTGATGCCACTTCATGGATTCCCTACTCTCTCTGCGCTGCTTGATGCTGCTCCTTGGAGTCTCTACTCCCTCAGTACTGCTTAATGCCACTCCCTGGATTCCCTACTCTCTCTGTGTACTGCTGAATACTGCTCCTTGGATTCCCTTTACCGTCTTCACTTCTCAACGCCGCTCCTTAGATCGCCTGCTCTCTCTGCCCTGCTCGATGCTCCTTGGATTCCCTACTCCCTCTGCGCTGCTCGATGCCGCTCCTTGGATTCCCTACTCACTCCGCGTGGCTCGAAGCTGCTCCTTGGATTCCCTACTCCCTCTGCCCTGCTCGATGCTGCTCCTTGGATTCCCTACTCCCTCTGCGTGGCTCTAAGCTCCTCTTTGGATTCCCTACTCGCTCTGCACTGCTCCATGCAGCTCCTTGGTTTCCCAAATTCCTCTGCACTGCTTGATGCTGCTCCTTGGATTCCCTACTCCCTTTGCACTGCCCCACTCCCTCTGCGCTGCTCGATGCTGCTCCTTGGATTCCCTACTCCCTCTGCGCTGCTCGATGCTGCTCCTTGGATTTCCCACTCCCTCTGCGCTGCTCGATGCCGCTCCTTGGATTCCCTGCTCCCTAAGTGCTACTTGATGCCGCTCCTTGAAAACCTACTCCCTCTGCACTGTTTGATGCAGCTCTTTTGATTCCGTGCAACCTCTGTGCACTTGATTCGGCACCTTGGATTCCCTACTCCCTCTACGCTTCTCGATGCAACTTTTTGGATTTTCCACTCCCTCTGCACTACTCGATGCTGCTCCTTTACTACTCCTTCAATTCACCCCAACTTCTGTAACCCTTTGTAAAGCTAAAAGCACTGCCTGGCTTAAATCATCACAGGGAAGAAAGGACTACTGATTGCAATGGACTGAAACCAAACCAGTTCAGCTCACCAGTGACCTGGCCAGAGCAACACCAAAAAAATGACAGTGGCTTGGAGCAGAGGCCCCAGTGAGCTCCCTGTGACACAGGACCTGAGAGCAATGGGTGTTTGCAACCTACAACCCTCATGTGAGGTCTCCTGACCTCTAAGCGAGTTTCTGTTAAACTGGGCTAGAAAACTTAAATCAACCAAAGAATAAACACAGGCACTGGTTTCTGGAGAATATTCTTTGTACTTATAACCCTAACACAAATGAAAGACACACATCAGTGAATATTAAAACAAATAAGCACATATGGGAGAACAAAGTCAAACACAATGTGCAACCCCAGTACACACATCCCTACAATGAGGAGTATATGTTAAATAAAACAGCCTGGCAGGAAGAGCGGAGAGCATCCATCACTGCAGATAAGAGCCTGTAGACCAAACTAAACCTCCATGAAAGCCTAGCCACCCTCTTTCGTAATCCCTCCAGGAGGGTTTTCGTACTCCATATCACCATGGTGTTTCAAGAGACAAGGAGGTGGGTAAGCTGTTTGATGATAGTTCTTTATGGTGTACACTCCTGGACGGAGGTTAACTGACCATGACAGGAAGTGTCTGCCCACTCCTTTCCTCTTGGACTCCATGTTGTTTTCTCAATGGAAAGACATTTTGCAGACCAAAAACAGCCCAATCAACACCAGACATTCATTCTATTTTATTCTGTGGGACTTGTAAAGCGTGTGGTTACCCAAAGGCCTCCCAGCGCTAGAACAGTCTATAGTATCAACAGTTCACCTAAACTACGGAAAAGATAGATCCTCAAGGCCCTATGGCAGGAAAGTTCATTGGGGAGCTGACGCAGTTCAGTGGGAAGAGTATTCCAAAGTGTGTGGGCCACATGTGAGAAAGAACGATCACCCCAAGGCTGAACTTAGAAACAGCAGTGTTCAGGGACTCAGTTTAGTGCACACGCTGAGTTAGAGATGCACAAAGACCAAAGTCCTAACACAAACCCACCAAGCTATTAGTTTGCCCAAGAAGTGTTTTCAGGTTACTATCAACATTCCCATTAATCCTTTCACTGCTAGGTCACCACATGCTATTTCGGGTAGTTTGAGCTTAGGCCTCCATAGCGTTTTGTCCACATAAGCTATCCCTGCCCAATTTGCATTATTTTTTCCAACATTCTAGGGATTCTTAAGGTACCCCGATTCCCTGGATGGGAGTGAGAAATTAGCCAACATAAAGCTACATTTTGGTTATTGGGGGGGGGAAAGGGAATAAAGCGCTGCAATCAATCAATCAATCAATCAAGCGGGGGTGCGCTACTGCTCGAACAGCCAGGTCTTGAGTTGCTTCCTGAAGGAGAGGTGGTCTTGGGTGAGGCGGAGGTGGATGGGGAGGGAATTCCAGGTCTTGGCTGCCAGGTAGGAGAAGGATCTTCCTCCCATGGTGGTTCTTCAGATGCGTGGGACGGCGGTGAGGGCGTGGTTGGTCGATCGTAGTTGGCGGGCGGGAGTGTAGAAGGTCATGCGGTTGTTGAGGTACCTGGGGCCCAGGTCGTGGAGTGCTTTGTGTGCGTGGGTGAGGAGGCGGAACGTGATCCTCTTGCTGACGGGGAGCCAATGCAGGTCTCTCAGGTGTCTGGAGATGTGGCTGTGGCGGGGGATGTCCAGGATGAGTCGTGCGGAGGCGTTCTGGATGCGTTGGAGTCTTTTCTGCAGTTTGGCTGTGGTTCCGGTGTAGAGGGTGTTTCCGTAGTCTTGTCGGCTGGTTCACAAGTGCCTGGGTGACCGTCTTCCTGGTTTCGGTGGGGATCCATCTGAAGATCTTTCGGAGCATGCGTAGGATGTTGAAGCATGAAGATGAGACGGCGTTGACTTGTCTGGTCATCGACAGGGAGGAGTCCAGGATGAAGCCCAAGTTGCGTGCGTGGTCCGTTGGTTTGGGTGCGCAGCCTAGGGCCGGGGACCACCAGGAGTCATCCCAGGTGGATGGTGTTGACCCAAGGATGAGGACTTCCGTCTTGTCTGAGTTCAGTTTCAGGCGGCTGTTCTTCATCCACTCAGCTACTCTTTCATCCCTTCGTGTAGGTTAGTTCTGGCGGTGGCGGGGTCGTTGGTGAGGGAGAGGATCAGCTGGGTGTCGCCAGCGTAAGAAATGATGTTGAGGCTGTGTTGGCGTGCGATGGTTGCGAGGGGCCTCATGTACACGTTGAAGAGAGTGGGGCTGAGTGATGAACCTTGTGGTACGCCGCAGATGACTTCGGTGGCCTCAGATCTGAACGGGGGGAGGCAGACTCTCTGGGTTTTTCCGGCGAGGAACGAGATGATCCATTCCAGGGCCTTCTCTTGGATTCCGACGTTGCTGAGGCGTTGAACTAGGGTGCGGTGGCAGACAGTATTGAACGCTGCGGAGAGGTCCAGGAGGATGAGGGCGGCTGTTTCCCCGTTGTCGAGCAGGGTTCAGATGTCGTCAGTGGCTGAGATGAGGGCGGTCTCGGTGCTGTGATTGGCTCGGAAGCCGGACTGTGAGTGGTCGAGGGATCCGTTCGTCTCAAGGAAGGCGGCAAGCTGTTTGTTGACGGTCTTCTCGATGACTTTGGCGGGAAACGGGAGCAGCGAGATGGGGCGGTAGTTCTTGAGGTCGGTGGGGTCTGCCGATGGTTTCTTCAGGAGGGCGCTGAGTTCGGCGTGCTTCCAGCTCTCCAGGAAGGTGGCGGTGTTGAAGGAGCAGTTTATGATGTCCCGGAGTTGGGGTGCAATGACGGAGTCTGCCTTGTTGAAGACGTGGTGAGGGCATGGGTCGGTTGGTGATCCGGAGTGGATGGTGTGCATCGTCCGGATGGTGTCTTCTGTGTTGACTGGGGTCCAGTCGTGGAGGGTGAATGTAAAATGTAAATGTAAATTGATACTTGTATAGCGCACTACTCACCCGCAAGGGTCTCAAGGCGCTTGTACGAATACTGCTGTGGAACCCATCCTGGCTTTCCCTGTGAGGCGTCCACTCCTGGGCACCCCAAGGTGGAGGCCAGGCATCCTTAGCGTTGTGGGGGCCGTTGTGGAGATTAAGCAAGCTATTGCCCAGAGTTGCAGAGTGGGACTCCATGATTGGAATAGGCACGAGGCGAGAATTATCAGGTCCATGGAATTTTTGAGCCCAAGACCCACCGAGATGGGGAATTGAACCCTGGTCCCGGGCTAGACCTCTGCATCAGGGTCTGCCGCTCTAATCATTGAGCCACACTTCTCCAGGGTGGTGGTGGGGAGCGTTGGTTCTATGGTTGGGTGTGTGGTCTGTTCGCCGAAGCTGTTGTGTATGTCTGCGATCTTGTTGTGGAAGAACGTGGCAAGTGAGTCGCAGAGGTCTTATGAGGGAGTGATGTCGTTGTTTCCGTTGCTGGGGTTGGAGAGCTCTTTGACGATGCTGAAGAGCTCCTTGCTGTTGTGTGCTTTGTTGTCTAAACGTCCCTTGAATGCTGTCTTCTTGGTGGTGTGGATCAGCTGGTGGTGTTTGCCGGTGGTGTGCTTGAGGGCGGTCATGTTGTCTGTGGTCGGGTTCTTTCGCCAGGTTTTCTCAAGGGTGCAGCAGTTCTTCTTGGAGTTCTTGAGGTCGTCGTTGAACCACGGGGCTTTCTTGCTTCCGGGCCTGCTGGGATGGGTTTTCAGGGGTGCGAGGTCATCAGCGCAGTTGGTGATCCATTGTGCGAGGTTGTGGGCCGCTTGGTTGGGGTCCGATGATCTGGCGGGAGGGTTCTGGTTCAGTGATGCGGTGAGCTGGTCGGTGGTGATCTTGTTCCAGTTCCTGCGGGGAACCTGTTGCGGAAGGTGGTGAGTAGTGTTCTTTCTGAAGCTGAAGTGGACGCAGCTGTGGTCTGTCCAGTGAAGTCCGGTTGAGTGGCTGAAGGAGATGTGCTTGCTGGAAGTGAAGACTGGGTCAAGTGTGTGTCCGGCGTAGTGGGTGGGGGTGCTCACCAGTTGCTTGAGTCCGAGGTTAGCGAGGTTGTCCAGTAGGGTGGTGGTGCTGTTGTCGTTGTTGTTCTCCAGGTGGAAGTTGAGATCCCCAAGGAGGATGTAGTCGGCGGAGGGGAGGGCGTGTGGGCTGATGAAGTCTGCGATGTCTTCGCTGAATTGTGTGCGGGGTCCTGGGGGTCTGTAGATGAGGGTGCCTCTGAGTGTGGTCTTGGGGTCGGTGTGTATCTGGAAGTGGAGATGTTCGGCGGCTGTGAGGGTGTCTTCGGAGTTGGGCGAGATGCGGATGGTGTTTTTGTGGACGATGGCGATGCCTCCTCCAGTTTGGTTGGCGCGGTCCCTCCGGATAATCTTGTAGCCTTCCGGGATGGCAATGGCGATGTCAGGCGATGAGGAGGCTTTCATCCTGGTCTCCGTGAGGAAGGCGACGTCCGGGGATGTGGTGTCGAGCAAGTTCCATAGTAACACTGCGTGTCTGTGGACGGATCGGGTGTTGAGCAGGATGCACTTCAGGTGGTTGATGTGGGTGCTAGGTTTGGTGGGTGCGGGTGGGTTGCGGGTCCGGATGCAGGTGAACTCGCAGAATTGGCAGGTGAAGGGTCCGTGGGTGCGTCCTGGGATGGCTCGGTGGCATCCAGGGAGGCGTCCGGTGTTGAGTGCGCTGAGGGTGGCGGCTTCGTACGTCCGGCGGGTAGGATGGCATCTGCGGGGGCCAGGGGGTCTGGCACTGGGCGCGGTCCAGGCACGGACGGGCGCAGACGGGCTTACCTTTGGCGCGTCTTCGGCACACCATTGGCGCGCCCACTGCGTGTGAACGCTGCGCGCACGCGTGGACTCTGCCATAAATGGCGTAGTGGGGGGGCGGAGCGAGGGAGGAGCAGCTGGGAGGCAGGAGCGGGGTGGCGAGTGGGGGGAGCGTGCGAGGATGCTGGAGGGAGCAGGGGTGGGGCCGCGGGGGAGCAGCGGCAGGGAGCGGGGTGGGGCAGGGAACAACGAGGACAATGGGCAGGGCACACACGAGAAACTGCAGAAAAATGGATAACAAGGACAAGCAGGCACAGGGACAGTCAGGGACAACAAGCAGGCACAGGGACGGTCAGGGACAGCTTACAACTTACAAGTATACGGGCAACACGAGAAAACTGAGGAAACGCGAAAACGGCAGCAGAAGTACAGCTAAAAGCACAGGGACAGGCAAACCGAGACAGGGGCAGTCTTGACTCGGCTCAGCAGCAGCGGCGGCAGCGGGAGGAGAGCGGGCACACTCGGGGAGGCCACGCGGCAGGAGGAGCGACCGGACTGACCAGGTCAGGTCAGGTAGGTCACCGCAGATGAAAGTGTCATTTTTTTTGCATGCAAATAGCATCAACAAAGGGTTTGCGGTGCTAAAATCAACATCTTCCTAGCTTTCAGAGACAGGCAGACTTGAATCAGAAAGTGGATCATGGCAGAACCCAGAATCGATGTACAAAGGTTTTTTGGGCTGACTCCACGAGAAAGGCCATGGTGTCTAAGGCCATCCAAGTAGCTGGTAGATTAGAAGACTTATGATTGCTGTGGATTGTGTCAGGCTCACCTGAGGTCTCCGCAGGGACAGGAGGCAGGAGTCAGATGAATAAATCCCAACTTCCCTCTACCACTTGCCCGCCCAACAAAGTCAAAGCAGTGCCAGTACATAGGGGGAAGAGGGGAGACAAGAGAAGGAGAGACAGGGCACGTCCAGCACACGTTCAACACCACGAAAGCTCCACTGGGATCCGGAAGAATTCTTGCGAACAGAAAGTTACATTAGCAGTTGGATAATAGGCTATGATCTAGCATACAGAACTAATGGTCTATTAAATATTTTACCTGGAAATCTCCCCTTTTCCGATTGTGTCCACAGTTAAAAATTAAAAGAATAGGGCAACAGGTGCAATGTTCCTAAACATAGACAAAGATACTGTTAACACCTAATCACACCAAATCACAGTAGGATACTTATGTAGTATAGTAGTTGCGTATTTTACCCCCTAAAATATGTGAGGAACATGTAATGCATGGTGGCTTAAAACGAAAGTATGCATTCTATGGGTTGTTAACAGCAAAACCTTCCTAATGACCAACATAAATATAATATGCAGCCACCTAAAAATGAAGCCAGTCGGTCTGTATAGCTCTCAAAGAAGGAGTATAAATGACTGACAAATCCTTTTAACTAAGTGTGAGGACGCTGTGCACGAGTCAAGAACATAAGGGAAATGCAGATGCCAAAACGTCACAGAAAAGAGCCCCTAGACAGCAAGTCAACGGAGCCTTAGAGGGGAGGAGGGCGGGGCCACCTGACTAGCGCTAGCGCGTTACCACCAAACAAGTGAAAGTTCTTCACAAAGGGGATGAGAGAAGCGGGGAGGGTCAATGAAGGTCCCCGTGCCGCCTTTAAAGAGTTCAGTGATCGGGAGCAGAAGAAGGCACACAACAACTCTCGAGGAGGGAAGCAGGAACCAGACATGACACGCCAACGCTGGAACTCAGGACCTGGAAGAGAAGGGAGAGACCCGGAAGTGACGAAGCGTCTGTATTCATGGGAGGCAGATCCTTTAGGTGTTTAGCGGCAAACCACTGGAACAAACTCCCAGTAGGCCTACGCTTGGAAACCTACCTCTATGTCAGATAATGGCCTGCCTGGCAGCTAAATTTCCCTGTTTTCCGCCTCTCTCATCGTCAGCGCGGGGACACGCCGGTGTGCGTAACTCAGCGCTCTATAAATGCTCCTATTATTATTATTATTCCCGAAGCGTTGCGTTTTATACGGGCGGAGCTTCACCTCCCCTTTTACTGCAGCGTTAAACTCGGGCTCGGGCACAACCGTGACAGATTGGTCATCAGAATCAACTTTTAAGAAGTTTTATTTCAAACTTATTTCAGATACCACAGTTTTGGTGGTAAGTAAGCTTTAAACATGCCTTATCCTCGGATCCGGTTGTGACATAGAAATAAATATTTCCTAGCTAACAAGAAGGAAAGTTGATTCGATTAAGGACACAGAGGAGGGGATTATCGCACATTTATACATCAAGGAGAGAACTCCTCACCCTACCTAAGATGATTTGTTTGACAGTAATTAATGCTAATCAATGGTTTAATTGATTTTGGAAAAGTAATTTCGCCTTGGTCTAATGTTTATCATTCATAGTTGTCGGCTGCAAACTTGATAATGGATAAATTCATGCAAAGATTCAACTGTTGGTGTGAGAAGTCATTGTAAAGAACATGATAACATGGGTCACCTTTTTATTAAGTAGGTAACAATCATAAACTCCAGTAGAGCATGCAGTAAGGGTTAACTTCCTCTAGAGAAGAAGAGGGACAGGAAGGGATGTCACAGTTATATATACACAAAGGACTGGTATATGATTGGACAATGGTTGTCATGGGGACACTTTCCCTGTTGGTTCATGGGAAATGTAGTTAATGCTGTTTTTTATTAAGATGCTCTTTAAAGGCTGCTGGATTAATAAAGTAACAAAAGATATGCATACTTGTCACCTCTGTGTACTTAGAATCTAAACTTTCCTTTTCGTTATCTCTCAAAGTTTTAATTTACTGCAGTGTCCTCAGTAGAAACTGCTTTCAGCTTTCCACTTCAGTTCCATCAAGATGAAGTTCAGCTGTGCCACATTTTTGGAATAATTTCAGAATGTCAGCACTCTAGCTGCTCATTAGAACACTGTGGTAAAGCTGCTGATCACCAGGGAGTTAACTGGCAGTCTGCTGCTGGCGTTGAAAGTGCATGTTTCAGTCTGCATGCCAAACAGTATTATTGAAATAGAAGACAATATATGAGAGCTCATTTAAAACGTTTGCTAATTCTGCTTTCTACAGCAGAAACCATAATTTCTATGACAAAATAAACAGCCTCTTTTTGTTCCTTTTTACATTAAATGTTTTACCAGTTTGATGCAATCAAGATGTCTTCAGGTGTGCCGCACTTTTGTCATAAGTAAGACTGTTAGCGCTCTAGTTGTTCTTTAGAACACTCTGGGAGGCTGCAGTAGAACACTGCGTATCAGCTGGCATTCGCTGCTCATGCTGGAAGTACAGGATTTACTGAAAATGTCAGACTTTTTACAGGGAACATGCTCTCATTTTAACTTTTGGAGCACCTTCTATAACCCCTGTGAGAAAATCACGAGAGAACTGTTTTCTCTTAAACATGATTAAAATCAGCTTAGAACAGCTTAGAACAGACAACAAATGATTTGTATTGTAACTGCTAGCATCCTTTAATTTCACAGGGTAAAATCACCTTAAAACAGACCATTCCTAAAATGAGTGTTGTACCATCAACAAATAATTTATATTGTAACTGTTACTATCTTTTCATTTCCATTGGCTCCATGTCCAAGAGTCCTGTAACAGCTGCCACGGAGTGTGATCCCACCTGGCTGCTTGCCATTGGTTTAATCCTCCATCACTCTTCTTTGTTGGCTTCTGATTGGTTGGCACTCCTGTAACATCACTTGCGGTTTTCTCTCAGGAGCACCGTCCAACTACAGTTTGGTTAAGCTGTAGTTGTATATATGCTCCTTTGTGTACTACTTCTTTTATTTGAACGCATGCATAACTTTTCTCCACTCGGGCGCCACACTTCATGTTTCGCAGGGCACCCATTTCTACTTATTTTTTTTATTGTTACGGTTCAGAAATTGCCTTTGTGCAAGGCCGTCATTCCTGTTGCTAATCTCATCAAATGGTAACTTGATGGTTCAGCAATAAATAACAGTGTTATGTAAGCCAAACAAGGCAAGTTATCATGAGAAAATAGTTATTTTGGGTGCAGCCTGGCAACAAGAAATTTGATTTTAGCGGTAATAAAGCATTTTTGAAAATGTGTTTATTTGTTTTGTACTAGTCTTAGTCACCGCCTCTTCAGAGGTCATAGAGGCTGGTGGTGCCGGTGTAGGATGGGAGAGGTGAGCAGGAGCCTGCTGCCGGTGCTGCTAGCTCAAGAAACACTGGCGGCACTGAAGCATTCACCCCACAGAGCTGTACGAAGCAGACCGAGACAAAGGCAGCGCAAAGCCAGCATTCCGTCATTTTCAGCTACCCCTCTACCCCCTTTCTTGCATGTGGGCAGAACACCAAAATCCAACGCCCTTGCACTTCAGGTACAGTAACACACACGCAATGTACCGTGCAAACACTAGTAATCTGTACACGCGCTTTCTTGAACACAGGTGCCTATTTAGTGCCACACACAACCATGCAGTCATTCATGCCCAGGCCTCTCTCATACAAATCATCACATGTTTCCTTTTACGCTCCCATCACCATAGCAGCTAAAGTTGTGGCCACAAAACAACACAAGAGAAACAGCGGAGGTGGTTTCACATGATAGAGCGACATGCCTGGGGAGTAGGGGGAAGGGGATGGGAGAGGGAGAGGGGTTTGTTCACTTATTAGTTGTTTAGATAGATATGTGTGTAGATGAGAAGAGACAACCGAGAAGCTGATCTTCGATATAAAGAAATTGAATGTAAGGTTGCGGGAGTTGTTTGGAATTTGGGGAGTGGTTGCCCTTGCGGTGACAGCTATAAGGGGCGAGAAGCGGGGAGCAGGACTGAATAGATGCAACTGAGCTTGTTGACACCCGCTGCTTAAGTTAAGATGAGACGCTCTTGTTGAAATGTACTGCTACTAATTGACAAGATGAAAATGAATAAAATCTGTTTACAAAAAAAAAAGAGAGAAACAGCGGAGGTGGTTGCGACTGCAATCGCATCCTGAATAACAACTGGCTTCTCATCACCACCGTAGTGGCCGTGGTGCTTCGTATTTGCTCCTCCATCCCTCATTTCTCCACACAAATCCCATCAACACCCTTGGTGACTAACCGTCCCTACTTTTCACGAACTCTCCATAAGAATGCCTTTATACGAAGCCACGTCTGTAATTTTCATTATTTTTGGTGACAGCCAATGAAGCGGTGTGTTTCACCCTCTAATGGTTGCCACAGACTTTTTGTGGAGAGCTACTATGATTGGCTTGAAAGCCATCAGCCAATCCTAGTGCTCGCTGCTCCACTGAAGGACTTATATGGGCCAATGAGAACAGCTTTGGTTACCCAGCCTTGGCTTGCTTTAGCTCCCGCAAATCACGCTTTCAGTGTTATTCTAAATTGTTTACAGTGTCCTGCACTTTTCAAACTGTAACTCCGTTTGAAATCAACGTCAGCCATGGGCTTCATTACCCCCTTCAATCAACTTCTCCAAGGTAAGTGGAATAATTATGCTTTTCATGTTTTGAAGTTATACATTTGCGTTTAGTTTCAGTGGAATGAAATGTATCTATGGTCACAGTGTTTTCACTCTTCCTCTCTGTCTCCACATGTGTAGTCGTTCCTTCGCTCTTGCCATCTTTCTCTTTCCCTATATCTCTCTTCTGGTTCCCATTCCCAGTGCACTAGGTCTCGCATTTACGAGAGTTTGTGTTATTGCCATTGTACATGATAATCCATTTTATTTGAGTTTTGTTTCTTAAAACATAAATAAAAGGCATTGTCTCTTGCAGATGTGAAGCCTATTGCATTGAAAATGCTTGTTTAATTAATTTATTATGTCACTGAGTCTGGTAAAGGCTGCCAAAACATATTGTTCAGGTTGAAACCAACCAATCAGGATTGACTACTGCCTCCTAATTTGGTCAATCAGAGCACATTTGGACACCAACTGCCTAAATATACAATTATTTTTGACACTTCATTTCTCAAAAACTACTGATTGGATTTACACCAAATAACAAAAAGCTAAATCTGTGGGCCAAGATCTAGCTTCATGCCAAAGTTAGTGTAATGCTGTTCAGCAGTTTTTGCTACAGAACTGTTTAAAGAAGTCTATAGAAAATACAAGGTGGGGACCCCTGTTTTTCTCGGCCGCGCCTGATGGATCACCTCAAAACTTTCCAGGAAGGAGCTGAAATGAGAGGCCTACTTGTTTTTTATAATGCCCCGGGTGGGCCACATCCTGGGGTATAATAATCTTCAGAATTAAGAGAGAGGGGGCTCACTTGGCCCCACTTCCCCAGACCAGTTATGACCCTGGAGACCACCACTCCCCAGCCATCCAAACTTAAGGGGAAGGGGCATGTGGCCCCTTCCCCGGGCTGATTTCAGCCCTGGGGACCACAACACCCACGGGGCCTAGCTATCCAAACCAGAGGGGAGGGGGCAGATGCCCCCATCCAGGGCCAATTTTGGACCTGGGAACCCCATTACCCAGGGCCCAGTCACAATTGTAATGAGGGGAACCATGCAGCCCACCTCCCCGGGCCAATTTCGGATCAAAAGGGGGGCATCCCCAGGCACAAAGCAAAAATCATGAGGGAGGGGAACAATCCTCCCCAGGTCAATTTTAGCCCCAGGGACCCCATCCTGGGGGCAGGCTGTAAAAGCAAATGGGAATGGGGCAAAATTCACCCCTCCCAGGGCCATTAATAAGCCTGGGGACCCCATACTCCATTGCCGGCTTGGCTATGCCCTGGGGTGCCCACACCCAGAGCATATCAGTTTCCCTGCCCGCACTGGTCCGAACACGGAAACCTGTGTTTGCTCTCGCTTCGTGAGAGCAATTTTAAAGCTCCTGCAAAGCGAGAACAAACACTACGTCTGCGGCCAGCAGGCAGGAGCATTAAAAAATGCACCTGGCTGCTGAGAGCAGACTTTATAATTGCTTCCCTGCCCGCTCAGCATTTTTAGATTGTCCCTGCGAGTGGGAGCAATGCTGGTTCATGCCATAGGCATGGAGCATCTGGCCCTAAGGTAACTATAACTCACATCCTAGCCATGCACTGCTAATTACCCCACATATTACATCACCCATGATAACTTCTATGCCATCATTGATGATATAATATGCAGCAAAATTATTGATAAGAAAACTGCATGGTGGGCGTGCAAGTTATAGTTACCCGAGGGTACGAATTATAGTTTCTTGAGATAACTTGAACCCTTACTGCTGCATTTCTATGCTTTTGTGTATAAATTGTGAACTGAAATATACCGTCCCTGTAACCTTTGTTTTTTTAGCTAATTTCTCAGGTTTTTAATATTCTATTTCCTAACTATAACGTCCCTGTAAACTTAGTTTTTTTTTCAGTGGATGAATCATAAATATATATATATATAATATTTATAGTTAAGCACCCAAAGAACTATGGAATTACTAGCCCCTAGACAAACTCAGAACACTCTCTTGTTCAGGTAACTTGGCAAAGGTGTAAGAAGATCTTTCTCAGTAATCACAGTGAAGCTGTTCCATAGATAGCCTTTGCTAGGGATTTATCACTGTAAGAACAAAGAGGGGCTCAGAAAAAGAGCCTCTCATACTATGAGAAAAAGTATAAAACGATGAGTTAATCCGAGACCTAGGAGGAGCAACATTCTGGATTATGACATTTGCTGAGCGTTTCAACAAAAAACAAAAAAAACAAATAACCATTACTTTATAACTGCTGACCATTCACCCTTACTTGGTTCTCATAGATTTATGGGAAGCTCTGTGTACTGAGATCCTCCATTCCACAATAATTCCTATCAATAATTTTGCCGTCATGCATTGATTCTGTCCTATAACCAGTTAGAATTTGGTTGAATGAGTCTCTGTAAATAAGAAACTCATAACATATATTTATACAATTAATCTAACTGGGACTCATTTACACAGCCAATGGTGAGCCAAGATCAAGCTCAATTATAAACACCTTTTTTGTATACAATCCAGCTAACCGTGAATCAGTTACATAATCAGCGGTTGGTGAGTTAAGATCCAGCTCGATGATAAACACCTCTGTAATATACATTTCATCTAAGCATGACTCGTTTACAGAACTTGCAGTGAGTCAATATCCAGCTCGATGATAAACACCTCTGTTATATACATTTCAACTATCCGTGACTTATATACATACCCAGCGGTGAGCCAAGATCCAGCTCGAAGATAAACACCTCTGTTATATACAATTCATCTGAACGTGACTTAATTACACAGCCAGCGGTGACCAAGATCCAGCTCGATTATAAACACCTTCACAATATACAATTGATCTAACCGTGAATCATTTACATAGCCAGCGTTGAGCCAAGATCCAGCTCAATGGTAAACACCTCTGTTGTATACAATCCATCTAAACATGAATCCGTTTCAGTCAGCGGTGAGTTAAGATCCAACTTGATGATAAACACCTCTGCTGTATACAATCCATCTAATCGTGAATCAGCTTCAGAGTCAGCGGTGCGTTAAGATCCAGCTTGATGATAAACACCTCTGGTAAAGGGCCACTATGATGGGTGCATTTAGAGATGCAACGATGGACATTGGCATCACTTCTTCCACATCAGGGCTTGGGTGGTGAATGCCATGCACTGCAAGCATTAACCATGAGAGTCACAGCTCACATTCCTCTCCTTTCATTCTTCCATGTCAGGGCCTGGGTGGTAAATGAAGTGTGCTGCAAGCATTAACCCTGAGAGTCGCAGCTCTCATTCGGATCCTTTTATTCTTCCATGTCAGGGCCTGGGTGGTGAATGCCGTGCACTGCAAGCATTAACACAGAGAGTCGCAGCTCTCATTCTGATCCTTTCACTTGTTCGCGTCAGGGCCTGGGTGGTAAATGTTGTGTACTGCAAGCAATATACCCAAGAGTGACAGTTCACATTCTTCTCATTTCACTTTGCTTTTGGACACTGTTCTCTGGCCGCTGTCACTGAATCATTACTGTTGTAGAAAACAACCAAATACCACAATCAGTTGTGACTATTCACCAGTGTGTGCTTGTTAAATTAGTTCTTCTTGCTGGGACTCATTCCAAGTTTTTTGAGTTTATAGGTTTTATCACTAATCCCTAAAGTTAGCTGAAAATACCCTTCTTAGTCCAAGCATTGTTTCTAGAGCTGCTTTTGTTGCGGGGATTCTGCTCATGCACAGAACGATGCTCAGGAAACCAGTACCTCAATGTATTGTGGTGTACCAAAAACCCACCTCAGTGCCCAGAAGCCCTTTCCGACTAGCAACAGTGCCTCATTCATTCTCTGTACTACAGCGAAGCTACCAATGAGTAGACAACCCAGAACAAGCAACTTTGGGACCGCTCAGGAACACTGGGAATCAAGAACACTCTTTTGTTTTTATTCTCATAAATGTCCACAATGTGAGCAATCAGAGACACAGTGTAGTTTTAAATGTTTATTTCAACTACGTGCTCTAAGATGCAGTATCTTTGCTAAAATAAGTAAAAAGATGCACAAAATCAATACAATCAGCATTGTTACAATTCCATAAAATACGGAAGGAGAAATCATATTAAAATGATAGTGGAACCAGGTCTATAGCGCATTGTGTACCACCCACCCCTTGCTAGGAGCTAGGTATTATAATAATAGAAGATCTCTAGGTTAAAACGGGGACCGCATACCTCCAAAGTAAGGTGAAGTGAATCACATCCCAGATCAGCACAGCTCTTTGTCGATTGAAAGGTTTTTTCCAAGTGCTAGTCTCATGCATGCAGTGCAATATTAAAAGCACCTGAGTTTCAGAAATGAGCAGCTGTGTTTGTGTTGTGTCTAGAGCGTGGAGCGATGAGGTTCCGTGACGATTTGAACCCGTGTTTTCAATATTGTCGGAAATACATAATATTGGTATCAGCGAACCGCAAATGATCCATTTAGCATATCCTGGTGTTTTCGCTACGCTACGAGCAAGAGTACTACTGTTACGAACATTTTTCTGATCTACCCATGGCATCCATCTTAGATCATGGCAGCCATTTTGTGTTTCTTGCCCTCACATACGCAATAACCTTTGATTACTTCATTTCGATTAAGGACACGTAGCCTTAGCCGGCGATTCACCTTACCAGTGACACGTGCACCTTGGAACAGAACAGGCTGTAGCTGCATGACTCGACAAAGGCTGCCTCCTCTGCCCGAGGCCAGTCCTGCTATACTGGTTCTTGTGGTCGTTGGCCTGATCATGATTAGGCGGCCGAAGCCGGTAGCCTTGCCCATTTACAACCCACAAACATCCCTTATCCTGCTTTTCTATCTTCTGCACCTGGCTCTGCTCCTTGTCCTTCTGGGCCTTTATTAGGGGGAGGTAACGAAATTTACGATGAGGCAGTCCGGGTCTTGAATGAAAAGTTGACATGAGATTATGATGGAAAAGTGGGAACCCCTCGTTCGTAATGTTTTGACATCAGATATTGTCGACGATTCCTGTGCAACGCCAAATATTTATTGTTTAGGACACAAAGGTTTGGGAATGTACTAACATGTGAAGAATTTGCCTGAAGCCCAATTTTTAGTATATAAGGAGCAACCCTCTTTGTACAAATCGAACAGGCTCCTAGACACTGCCCATGCGTAGTTTCTGTGACTTCTGTGTCCCTGCAGTAATAAACCTTTGGTCTTTGACGCCACCATCGAGAAGCCCGTGTTTCTGTTTATTTGTGCACCAAGACAGGTGGAACTCCGGGGTCTTCGGGTGTTGTTCCCTGACACCTCTGGACGGAACCAAAAAGTCCAGAACTCCAATTGGCGCCCAACGTCGGGCGACGTCATTCGGTACCGGTCCAAAAGCCTGTAGAGTTCGAGAAGCTTCGTGTGAAGATTCCTGAGGGAGGCGCCCCACTTCATCGATCCCGGCATATCGCAAAAGTGGCCCGACGTTCTCTTCCACGAGGGTTCCCGTTCAGGACGGCTGCAGTGGGCCGTTGCCTTGACCGTCGCCCTGTCTTGGACCCGAGGTGCAGTCCTTAGTACGGCGAAACGTGACGGGTTTCTCCTTGGTGACGTCTTCAGTGCCTCAGTTAAGTATTTAGTGGTTGCTAGCTGGTTATTTCGTGAGGGTTGTTAAAATCCTTTTTGGTTCTAAGTTTGGTTTGGTTTCGTAAGATTATCACTGGTTGTTCTGGTTACGATAATCTATTTGGTTTAGTTTGGGTATCGATACATTTGTTCGCTTTTGGTAGGCCTAAGTTCTTGGTTCGAGTGCACATTCTTGTTTGTGTTGTTTGTTCTGTGTTCCGGATTACAAAATGGTAAGTCGGAAAAATTGTATGTTGTCGTGTTTTGGTTGCAACAGTGATTCACGATTGGAGGACTCATGTCTGGTTCCTCCGATTGGGACTCCTCTATATGATCTTTACTGTAAGCATGGTGTGGGTCCTATATCGTATAATGAGGTGTGGGTCCGATACACTGAAAAGGACGGTGTCCTTAGTTGGCCACTGCATGGTAGTTTTGAACCCGAAATCCTTGACAATTTAGAAGTGAAATTGTTATAGAAGAAAGCCCGGCTGGCAATGTTTGATTCTTTCCGTTACTGGCGAAAAGAATCTAAACAGAGAGAGATTAAAAGGTTGAAAAAAGAACAGAAAGAGCAAGAGTTAACTTTAGAACAAGCGGCTAAGCAGCTGCAAGATAACGAGTCTGAGAAAGCAATGGAGATAGCCACTAGAGAGCGTAATTTAGCGATAGATAAGTGCTATTCAGCCTTGCCATCGAGTACGACTAAGATAGTAGAGGATCCTGAAAACGATCCTCTGTTGTCTTACTTGTTACAGTCACCACCACCGTATGCACAGGGTACTACGGCTCCACCTGTACCAAATGTTCAATTGCCGGTTGCTGGACAACCTGGTATTCCTGCTCCTGCCCCTCAGAATCAAGTTCCTGTACCTCCTATGGTTAATGTAAATGTTCCTACGGCACCTCCTCTTCCTGGGTTGCCGACTTCTCTACCTATACCCGTTTCGCTTACACCTACTGTTTCACAAGCTATCTTCCTCGATACTCCTACTGTCCCGCTATCTGTTCCAACTGCTACTGTGTTCTCTGCATCTGCCAGTATGTTGACTCCGCTTTCTGTTCGTCGAAGAATCACTGATTCTGTCTCTAACATTCTATCTCCTTTCTATAAATCTTTAATTAAGACTCCTACTTCTGACTCTGTACAAAGACGTAGTCAGCTCCCAAGTACTGAGGAACGGGGAATATTAGATTCCACAGCTCTCAGATGGATTTCGAAAAGTAGGAGATATAGCACGAGAGATGTACTAGATACATTTATGCAGTGGAATGAACCAACGCAACGATATGTCTTTGACGAGATGTGCTCTCTTTTACGTGAGGAACTAGAAGAAGATGACTCTGAATTGAATTTAGAAGACTTAATTAAGGTTCAGAAAGAGTTTGCTGCAGGAATGATAGTAGGTCAAAATATAAAAGAAGCGATGGAACTGATTTTAAGTTATAGGAATGATCCATCACTTCGTTCACCGAGAGACTTAGAGAAAGGTAGTACGAAGCAGAATCGGCAATATCCAATGAGGGAGGTTCCTCGTGATTTGGCGCGATGCTGTGCAAGCTGATGCAGTCCGTGGTATTGCAGCCGCTCCGGCGCAATTCCAAAGAGTGTGGATACACATTCCGTGGAAGCGAGCCGAAGTGTTAGCAGTGAAGCAGGCCTTGCCAGACCCGCGTAAGAATCCTGCTGGATACTATAAGGAATTAGCGCAAACAGTTGAGGCCTGTGTGATGAATCTGGCGGACATTGACATGTTATTTGGGAATGTAGTTCCGCAACCAATTTGGGCTAAAATTCGTAAAGAGAATCATCCAGTTGCCCTAGGTGGTGATTGGGCAGCTATCATTGCAGCGGATGGTCAGCAAATAGGTGGTTCCAAACCCGAACCTCTAATTGCTAATCTTCCAGGTAGGATAATCGACTTAATGAAGACTCTGATGGCCGCAATGCCTGTTAATTGGGACAAGTTGTCCGCATGCAGGCAAAAGAAAGACGAAAGTGTCTCCGACTTTTTCACGAGGTTCGAAGAGACTTTTGTAGATCATAGTGGTCAGGATATGAGCACAGAGGGAGGACAGAGATTGTTTGTCGATAAATTCGTACATAATTTGCTACCCGAGCTATGCAATAAATTAAAAGATTCCGAGAGTGCGTGGGCTGTCTCTACAACTGCGCAAATACTTGCAACTGCACAGTATTATGAAAATAGGGATAAAGAAGAGAAAGAGAAATCAGATAAGAAGACGAAAGACTTAAAGACTAAAGTCCTTTTGCAACAGGCATATCCGCCTCGCATGAATCAGACTAATACGCAACAAGGATCGTATCAAAGGACAGATTATAGTTCTCAGAGACCACAATATCAGTGGAATCAGTGTGCGTATTGTAAGAAAGAAGGTCATTATAAAAATGAGTGTCCAGTCTTAGCGCAAAATAACGCAGCAGCAGCTCAGAGAGGTCGTGGTGGTTTTGTGCAGAATTCTAGAGGTCGAGGACGAGGTGCTATGCCTCCACAGACAAATGATCGCCCTTCCAATCACTTTCATCAACGAAATGGACAGTCTGCTCAACAAAATAGATCTCAACAGTATCATGTTGAAGACTATTGTGAAAATGATGAGGGATTTCAACAAAATGAGTACTAGGACAGCCATGGACAGAGAGAGGGAGTAGTATCAGTTCCAGTGGATCAGAGTGGGCCTTATGTCGCAGTAGCAACATCAGGTGTAGTCGAACCGTTTCTGTTGGATACTGGTGCCGCAAAAAGTTCGATCATGCATGCGAAACTCCCTGGCGCACCTTTGTCCGGCTTAACAAATGTTTCTGTAGGTTTTTCAGGCGCCCCTGTTTACAACTCTGTATCTGGTCCTTTGTCTATTTCTGTTGGACTGTGTCAATTGAAAGCACCCCTGATTTTGACGACAGGTTGTAATGAAAATCTGCTTGGTTTAGACTTGTTAAAACGCCTATATGCGACATTGTACTGTTCTCCGGAAGGAGTACAGCTTACGTTGGGTAAAAGAATCACCTCTCCGATGTACTTGTCAATGGATGCACTCCCGCCAGAGCTGCGTTCACTCCCTGATACTCTTTGGGCGACTGGTCCTAACGATGTAGGCCTTTTAGAAATACCACCATATGTAGTCACTTTGAAAGCAAATGTAAAATTTCCACGAATTCCTCAATACAAGATCCCTAATGAAGGTGAACGTGCACTTTTACTGATTGTGCAAGATTTGATTAAAAAAGGGGTGGTTGACGAAACTAGAGGAAATGTCTGTAACAGTCCTGTATTACCGATTTTGAAACGAACTGATCCTACAAAGCCTCCAGTATATAGGTTTGTTATTGATCTCAGAGAGGTTAATAAAATTGTGGTTCCGCAGTTTCCTGTGGTTCCAGACATTACTGCCTTGTTAACATTGATTCCTGCTACAGCCACATGGTTTTCAGTCATCGACTTGAAAAATGCCTTTTTCAGCATTCCGATAGCCGAAGAAAGCAGAGATATTTTCGGCTTCTGTCTAGGAGGTCGAAGCTTCAGATTTAAACGCGCTCCACAAGGCTATTGTGAGAGCCCATCAATTTACAGTCAGGCATTAAAAAGTCAGTTAGATTCCTTTGTACTTCCTCCAGGTTCTGCTCTAGTACAGTATGTAGATGACCTTCTAGTGGCTGCCGATGACAAGGAAACTTGCAAAGCAGCTACAATTTCGTTATTGCATCATTTGTCTAAATTGAATCACAAGGTGTCACCTTCGAAAATGCAATATTGCTGCCAAGAAGTGACCTACTTAGGTCATCTCTTGTCAAAGGAGGGAAGGAAGTTGACCCCAGAGAGAATAAAAGCAATTACGCAGATGAGTGTTCCTCGCACACAGAGAGAAGTGCGTGCCTTTTTAGGTATTACCTCTTACTGTAGGCAGTGGATCCCAAATTTTTCTCTTTTAGCAAAACCGTTGGTAGCTTTGACTGGGAAAAATGTTCCGAGTCCGGTACCATGGTCTGCTGAATGTCAGGAGAGCTTTTCTGAGTTACGAAATGCACTTTGTTCAGCTCCTGTATTGGGCACACCCGATTACAGCAAGCCATTCACGCTCTATGTTCACGAGAGAGAAGGTTGCGCGTTGAGTGTTCTGACACAGAAATTTGATGATAAACAACGCCCTTGTGCGTATTTTTCATCAACATTAGATCCAGTAGCTAGAGCGTTACCTAGTTGTTTGAGAGCTACAGCGGCAGCTGCGGCTTCCATTCGACAATCTGCTGGTTTGGTGATGAATAACATGCTAGAGGTCATGGTTCCTCATGCTGTGGATACACTCATGAACAGAACCAAGACACAACACCTTACCAGTGCGAGATTATCTGGCTACGAGCTGACATTGCTAGCGAGTCCTATTCAGATCAAAAGATGCAATGTATTGAATCCAGCAACACTGTTGCCGGCTAATCAAGAGTCGAGTGATTCCGAACCCCATGATTGTTGTTTCAGAACCGAGGAGGAGACAAAAGGACGAATTGATTTAAAAGACACCCCATTGTCAGATCCGGATGGCACGTTGTATGTTGATGGGTCATGTTTTAAATTGGAGAATGGTGATGTGACTGCTGCTTATGCAGTAACGACTTTGAGGACGATTGTGGAGACTGCAAGAGTGAGTCAGAATTCTGCCCAAGCTGCAGAGTTAATCGCTCTAACAAGAGCGTGTGTTCTAGCTAAGGGAAAGAGAGTGAATGTGTTCACAGATAGTCAGTACGCGTTTGGCGTGGCCCATAGTTTTGGCCGTTTGTGGAAAGAAAGAGGTTTCATTACGTCCCATGGGACTAAGATTCAACATGGTCAGTTAGTTAACGACTTGTTGGAATCTCTAACCTTGCCGACTGAAGTTGCGATTGTGAAATGCAGTGCGCATAAAGCAATCACGGATGATGTTGGTCGTGGGAATGCTTTTGCTGATGAGACTGCTAAACAGACAGCTAGAAATATGATGAGTAGAATGTATGTTGCAACGTCTGCAAGATGGATTTCCGAGTCTGGAATGTGTGAGGATACAGTGGAAAGTGTGAAAGAGATTCAGAAAGAGGCAACTGAGGGGGAAAAACGTGCATGGAAAGAAAGTACGGGCAAGTTGGATTCGAATGGGTGTTGGATTGACTTGTCGGAACAACAGCGTTGGATGTTGCCTGATGCGTATGTGCTTGCAGTGGTGACAATGGCACATGGAGTAGCGCACATAAGTTCTAAAGGAATCTGTAAAATGTTGGCCCCAGTTTGGAAGAATGATGGGATTAGTAAATGTGCAGAGAGAGTGATGAGAAATTGTATGGTATGCCTGATGCATAATCCTGGCAAGGGAACTCCTACTCCTGCTGGTCATTTCGCTCCACCTTCTTGCCCCTTTGAAGTGATTCAGTTAGACTTCATTCACATGGATCGGTGCAATAACTTAAAATACGTCCTGGTGATAGTTTGTGCTTTCTCCAGATGGATCGAAGCATATCCACTAAAGGACAATACTGCCCTATCAACTGCCAAAATTCTTCTCAAAGAATATTTCCCTAGGTTTGGAATGCCACGGAGTGTATGGTCAGATAACGGAAGTGAGTTTATAGGGAAAGTTATGCAGAGTGTGTGTGCCGGTTTAGGTATTAAGCAAAAATTTCACAGTGCAAACCATCCCCAGTCTGCTGGTTTAGTTGAGGGTTACAATGGCACCCTCAAACTAAAACTTGCTAAAATACAGGCATCCACGGGTTTATCATGGCCAGACGCACTACCCTTGGCTTTGTTATCGACGAGAGCAACTGTGCATTCTAGAGTAGGGCTTAGTCCATACGAAATTGTCTTAGGCCGTCCTGCTAATGTTTGGGGAGTGCCGAGGCCAAAGGAATTTTGTTCTCTGGAATATCCTATGTTGATCGATTACCTTTACGACTTGACTGCTAAATTGAGTCTTATTCACCAACAGGTTTTCGATGCATTGCCAAAGCCTCCGGAGAGTCCAGGTCATCAGCTGAAACCAGGTGACCACGTTGTGGTACGAAATTTTACGAGGACAAAGAACCTTCAGCCCAGATTTGTTGGCCCCTTCCAGGTGTTGTTAGCAACGAGAACTGCTGTTCGTGTGGCTGGTCGCAAGCACTGGATACATGCAACTCATGTCAAACGTGTGCCCCTACCACTTCCTTATGACAACTGGGTGAAGAAGGGAATTGGTGCCTCTGAATTCGAGCAAACACCCAAGTTTATCCCTTTCAGCGATGCCGAATTGATAACTGACACTCCGAACTCTGACTCTCCTCCTGAAACTACTTCTTTGACTCCTGAACACTTGCCCTCTGCATCAGAAGAAACTTTGCCATCTGCGAACTCGAACATTGCAAACTCTATTGACAACACACTGTTTCCTGATCAAACGGTTCCTGCAAAACTAAGATACAACTTACGATCTCGTAATATGGACAAATAAAGCAGGAAACTGCCTATTGTGATATTTGAAATTTTGAACTTTTGCCTTCAGCCAGGAAGTTTGCTATTGTTTTATTGTTTTTAAAATTGCCTTGCCGTCTGGGTAGCCGTAGGGTCGTGGCTGTGTGCCTAGTTGAATCTGCGGGGGTCAGACACAAGGTTGATCTTTCTGTTAGTTCTGGGAACTCCCAGGGCTGATAGAGGCATTTTCATCTACGTACACATCATCAGTGGTCGCGAGCGGATTGTAGAAGATGGAGCTTCCTGCGCTGCAACGAGAAAATGTGATTTATGTTCGCAGAAACAGACTTTACAGAATCCTTCATAGTAAATGTTTTCTGATGCAATGTGCTATTACATTTTTAATTGTTTTAATAACGTTGGTGGGTGGAATCGTTTTTGGTATAAATTTAATCTTTGTGCCAGTACCTACAGTACCTCCCCTTGATCCTGCTACTTCTACTGTTTCTTCCATACACTCTTTTCACTCGTTTCCTGAACATGAGCAAGCTTGACGCTCAGAATTCATTAATAACACTTTTGTACAGCTCTTGCACCAACACCAACTAGTAGTTAACACTACAGACTGCTGGGTGTGTGGCTTGATACCCCACACTATGGATAAAGGCATTCCCTATCTGGTCTTGCCTTTTAGCTATAATGGATCATTTCAGGCCTTTCAAACCATCTTTGCTTATGCCCTTGAAACCTATCCTCCGCGTCCACCACGTTCCACTAAATATAACTCTGCCAACAAAGCTTTAGTCCAGGGAATTATTGACATGATCAAGGACGTCAATAATACTCCATCTTACCCTAGAGACGAATTGCGAGTATATTTGAGTTGGAATTCTTCAGAGTATCGCCTTAGTTTGGGAGAAAGCAAGCGTAAAAGCTCCACTCCAATCTGGGTCGTACCTCACCGAGGTCAGGTCTGTTTGCAAGGAAATGGGAGAAATCCGAGAGCTCAGCTAGGGAGGAGTGAGTGCGTAGAGACTTACGTGTTTCCGTCTAACTCTTCCCCTGCTTTTCTTACTGCTAGGGGTACCTACTTCATCTGTCAAGACAGAGCGTATACATGGTTGCCTGCTGACTTTCAGGTTCATGTTATATTGCTCGACTGTTGCCTCCAACATACACTGCTTCTTCTGACTACCACAAAACCAGAGTAGCAAGAGGTGTTTTCAGCAAGGAAGACACCGCTGGTCAGGAAGCTGGAGACTTCTTCAAAGGCTTCCTTCCGTTCTGGGGGCCTATGGCCAATAGTAGAAACATACGTCAGCTAACACGGGTAGTTGAATCTACTATTACCGAAACTGCTGGTGCCCTTAGCAATTTGACAGCTGAGCTTCAGGCGGATAGACTCATGACGTTGCAGAACCGTATGGTTCTAGACGTAATACTTGCAGATCGAGGTGGGGTATGCAGAATGATCCAATCGAGCTGCTGTGTCTTTATTCCCAATAATGCTCCAACAGTCTATGAGGCGATCTCTAAGCTACACAAGATTTCCGACTCTATACACGTAGACAAGGGAAACTGGTCCTTCATGGAGTGGTTTTGGACTCTGATATCAGCGTGGGGATGGAAGGTTCTCATGGTCATTGGTGTCATCTTAGTATTCCTATTCTCATGCTGCCTGATTATCCAGTGTGGTCCTGCTCTGTGTAGTCTTTGTGCTGCAACCTGTTTTAGGAAACCACCTGCGTTTGGAGAAAAGGCGCGAGAAAGGATGATGATACAACAACATGTCATTGACTTGATGAGCATAGAATTAGACTATGACATAGACTGAGTAATTGCCTATGTAAGGGCAAAAGGAGGGTCTGAGGTTCCGTGACGATTTGAACCCGTGTTTTCAATATTGTCGGAAATACATAATATTGGTATCAGCGAACCGCAAATGATCCATTTAGCATATCCTGGTGTTTTCGCTACGCTACGAGCAAGAGTACTACTGTTACGAACATTTTTCTGATCTACCCATGGCATCCATCTTAGATCATTGCAGCCATATTGTGTTTCTTGCCCTCACATACGCAATAACCTTTGATTACTTCATTTCGATTAAGGACACGTAGCCTTAGCCAGCGATTCACCTTACCAGTGACACGTGCACCTTGGAACAGAACACGCTGTAGCTGCATGACTCGACAAAGGCTGCCTCCTCTGCCCGAGGCCAGTCCTGCTATACTGGTTCTTGTGGTCGTTGGCCTGATCATGATTAGGCGGCCGAAGCCGGTAGCCTTGCCCATTTACAACCCACAAACATCCCTTATCCTGCTTTTCTATCTTCTGCACCTGGCTCTGCTCCTTTTCCTTCTGGGCCTTTATTAGGGGGAGGTAACGAAATTTACGATGAGGCGGTGCGGGTCTTGAATGAAAAGTTGACATGAGATTATGATGGAAAAGTGGGAACCCCTCGTTCGTAATGTTTTGACATCAGATATTGTCGACGATTCCTGTGCAACGCCAAATATTTATTGTTTAGGACACAAAGGTTTGGGAATGTACTAACATGTGAAGAATTTGCCTGAAGCCCAATTTTTAGTATATAAGGAGCAACCCTCTTTGTACAAATCGAACAGGCTCCTAGACACTGCCCATGCGTAGTTTCTGTGACTTCTGTGTCCCTGCAGTAATAAACCTTTGGTCTTTGACGCCACCATCGAGGAGCCCGTGTTTCTGTTTATTTGTGCACCAAGACAGGTGGAACTCCGGGGTCTTCGGGTGTTGTTCCCTGACACCTCTGGACGGAACCAACAAGTCCAGAACTCCACCGATCAACCTGCATCAACAGCATACATTGTTATTTTAGCCTTGAACACTTTGTGCAGACTTGAGGCCGCAGTGTGAGTCTAGAGATGTGAAAAACAGACCATTCTCATGTGAAGGAAAAGCAAGCAGTTTGTCTTTATAAAAACAGAAACATGTAGTGTAGTGTCATGTGCAAAAGCAGCAAAATGGCGTTTGAGCAACTAACTCACTTATGCTAACAGAGCAATGTGTGCAGGCAGAACCGTATCCTCAATACACCCTCCCTTGATGGGGCCAATGCACGAAAACATAAGAAGAATGCAGAGTTCAAGTTCATCCAAGAAAGAAATGAGTTCATTCTTGTCAAAGAAATGAAATGAAACGAATGTCTATTAAAAAAGAAAAAAAATGCAAGTGAGAGAAAGAAAAATAACACCACAGCGAGAAGCAAAAAACTTGAGTGATGCATCGCATGCTTTATTGTTGCCAATCTAATCCATCAGCGTGTATGCACAGTATGTCGCAACAGCCTCCAAAAGGAAGTCATTGTTATTGTCAGCAAAGAGTCCACCATTCAGTTTAGTAACGGAAATGAACATACAGGTTCTTCAATTGCAGGAGCCTCTAGCACGATCAGAGGACAACGTGCGTTTACTTCAAGATAGCTTCGTTCCAGGAAGTCATGCGCAGCCGTATATGTGTCCCAATTTGCCAAAACTCTGTGTGCCGCTGCACAGACCATAATTCCGATTACAGAACAGGCCAACTCATGAGCCACTAAGGAACTCATTAGATGGTCAAAATCTGGAGCAGGAGATACCGTATTTGAGAGACAGAGTTCTAATGGCCATTCGAATTGGCAATCCAGGCAATGGAACACGGGCTGAGCGCAAGTAAAGTATGAAAAGCGAAATGATAATCCATATACCATGCCCAATGTGCCCAATGGCAGTACTCCATAGTCTTCAAGCTTTCGATGTTGAAGCTGGCTGAGGCTTGGTCGGCTGTCTCTTGACACAGACAGTGCAGCCATTTTGGAGCAAGCAAATCAACAGCAGCAGACCAGCAGCCAAGGCGAGAATTAGAGGGAAGCCGCCAAAGATGCTGAAAAAAATAGAATGAAAAAATGCCAGTATCACACCAAATAGAGTTTGGAATGAGGTCACAAGGCTGGAGCTAACAGTTTTAAAAAAGTGGGCCAGGCCTGTAGTGGTTGAGGCATTAAAGATAGTGTGGATTAAAGCACCAAAATGAAGTGGGAGATCCGTATTTAAAAGCGTTTTAGTAACATGAAGGAAAAATGTTTCATGAGAAGAAGTGAGAGTGACTTCTGTTTGAGACAATAAAGCTCTTATTCTGTTCAACTTGTTGAACTCTGCTTTCAGTGTCGGAATGGAAGGCCACATAGAGATATCGAGCCTCCGTTGTGGGGGCGGGAAAAGCACATTTTTACAGCAATATACTCGCTGTGAAACAGTGACAATGTACAGAATTCCAGCTAACATCCCGAAGCAAGCTTCATTATTTAAAAGCAAATAGCTATCAGTTGCTAATAGTGTGAATGTTGGTAGGATAGCTGGCACAAGAATTCCCTTCAAAATGCAAGCTAAATTCGGAGCCTCCACATTACACGTGTCATGCAATTGAACATTCTTGCATACGAGTGAGTGATCAGGTGTGGAAGTGCACTCCTGCCCTTTTAAGTAAACCTCTTAGCCATCCCTCAGACATCTATATGAGAAGGGCAGAGACCAAACTTCATGGAGAAAAGCGGTACTAAGTGGTTCATATCTACCCAGGGCATAGTGTTTCATACATGAACTAAACTTAAACAGAGGAAAAGGCAATGTTATTGAACCATGGATGAGCCACACATCTGAATTAGATTCGGCTACAGAAAATGGTAATGGTTCTAATTTATTTATATGCAATAGAGAATGTGACTCATCCTTCATGGACATGAACTGTTGTTTTTCTGTTAAATTAAACGGTATAAACACTAACGAAATATTAATGTAGTCCCAAGGCACTTTCCCAGATTTTAAAGTTTGTAAGGTCCAAGCAAACTGCGTGATGGACCGCAATTGATTTTGACCATGGAACAAAACAGAAACATCATCTTGCACAATATGCACAACAGATAAAACAATATTATCCAAGGTGTATATCCTGGAAGAGAGTGTGTTAACGCTATTATCAATGAGAGCAAGCACTTTTTCAAAATTAACTTGGTCGATTGCTCTTAAACAGGAAGCAGCCTCAACCTGCGACAGTTTCCAAACTTCATTGTAAATCGCACATATATATATCTTTTAGATCTTCCACTCACAGGACCCTTAACAAAATCAGTTAAATCAACATTGTCGGTCAACAAAGATAAATGATGTTTAACAGACGAAAGAGTGGATTGTTTCAGCCAATTTTGACATCATTTCCCCACTGACTAGGTGGTAACTGAATGGGAAGTTTCAAAAAGGGATCAGTTCTGTCCTGTGTAAGGCCAGGGGCTAAACCCAGAAAGCCATGTTGACAAGAATCAGAACTTGTTGGCCACAACAGCCAACCCTCAGGATCCAGGGACGAAATGTTAAAGGAGGAATTTGAAATTAAAGATTGTAATTCATCAAGGGATCTATCAGTATGATTCTTCCAATTAGGGTAAGCATGCAGATTAGGAATTTTAGGGGTATTCATGTGTTTTGAAGTGGCCAAACTAAGACAAGTTGTTTGTGAGATCGTACTATTTAAAAACAACATGTGGCCCGGAATAAGACATGCTCGGTGTAAAGCTTCAGTGCACTGCCCTTGCAGATGAGAGGCGAAAACCCAAAGTTTTAGATTGTTTAGTGCAATATCAGAAAGAATAGAGGCTTCAAGCTAGATAATTCAAACTTTATTGTTTTTCTGCATTTTACACAGAAAAGTGACAAAGCACTGATGACAGTCTGCGAACTGGTTTCCTCAGACTAGACACGCGTCAGCCCATCTGAGGGAGCAATCAATATCACTAAGCGTTTGAACTAGCTCTGGCTGGTTGTAAAAGTCAACCTTATATTAGAACGTGCTCCTTCCTTTTGACTTTGTCTCTTCATTCTTTATGAATTCAGATTAACTTTATTGAAAATTTCAATTGTTTGTGTTTGTATAGTGAATTTTTTGTGGAATGTATGATAATTGTGTATATGAATTGTAAATATTTTGTTTGTAAATAGTTAGATGTTGGAATTTAAATGTATTGAATAAACAGTTGTCTCCTTTTTTTGCAAAACTTTCAAAAGAAGAATGAATTTTTTTTCTGAAAGAGACAGGTATAAATAAAAATATCGGGTCAAACTCAATACGTTTGTGTTTCTCCTATGATCTGAAATAAGTTTTTGGAAATTAATTGGGTGTAGACATATTCTTGTGTTTTCTAGTTTATTATGATCCAGTCTACCCCATACCCTACATGGACCTAACTCCTTTGTTTCACAAAGATACTCCAAAACCAGGCAGTACGACCCATCAGGTTTGGTAACAGTGAAATGAGGATTATTCATAGGTGACACACATGTCTCAATCACACCTTGATATTCTAATTGTTCAAGGATTTCCGCAATGGGGGCTTTAGCCAATCGCCGCATGGGATATTGGGGTTGTGGCTGTGGCATAAACCGCAATGGAATCTCGTGTCTGGGAGAAAGTTTATCCCACCCGACTTGAGTATGGTATAATGCAGGTGCAAGCACCAGAGCACACTCTTCTGCAAAGTTCTGCGGACTGCTCCTTGGGCACATTGTGCGGAAAGCTGGGGAGGGTGACCTCCTCCCCTCTTGGAGCGGCAAAATGAAAAGCGGGGGCCAGTCTGACTCAGCTAACAGAATGTCATATGTAGAGGTCAGATGGTCCCAAAAAATCCCTTTTATTGCACGTTGGATATCACCTTCTATTAAAAGAACTATATCATATAGTCTGTCGGGGGAGCCACCCACTGTCAGCAGTTTCCATTGTGATCAAAGTGTCAGTTGCTGTCGCCTTCAGCTATGGACGCAGTGCTTTCCGCACTATTGTAACCTCCGCTGCGCTGTCGAGCAGCGTTAATGCCCATGTCAGGATCCGTAGCTGTGTTCTCACTATCCGTGGCATACCTTACGGATAACGCAGCAACTTTCTTTTTCTGAAAATGAGGGCGTTAACGTGGCAAGTCTTCCTGCTTGCCTTTACCATCAGACCGGCGGGGCTGCTCACGTCCTTGTGGGGAACCCCGACCCCTGCCGTGTTCTCCTCCACCAGCTTGCGTGTGATGTTTCCTGTGAAGAACGAGGAGAACGTTGCTCAGGAACCTGAAATCTATCAGGAGACCTAATTCTTGCGTGGTCGCACAAATCATAAGTGCGCTCAGTATTTATTTATTTATTTATGAAATTTATTATTTATTTATGTCATTTATTAAGCGCGAACAAATGCCCGTGGGCGTCTCGGCGCTAAGATATCTGCGAATGATTCTCCTACTGCCAGGGTAGATCTTGTGTTACTGGTTGAACAGCCAGGTCTTTAGCTGTTTGCGGAAGGTCCAAAATGAGGGGCAGGATTTTATTGACTGGGGTAAGGAGTTCCATAGTTTCGGAGCCGAGACCAAGAACCTCCGATCCCCCCAGGAAACAGTTTTGGTGCGGGGAACCACTAGATCGTTTAGGGTAGAGGAACGTAAAGATCTCGATGGACGGTAAGGAGTCAGATGTTGTTTGAAAAATGAGGGTCTTTGATTGTGCAGAGACTTATACACAATGCAGAGAGTTTTCAACTTAATCCTGTTTCTGATATGAAGCCAGTGTAACTTTCTAATGGTGTCGGTCACTGACTTATATTTGGGAATTCTGGCCAAGAGTCTAGCTGCTGAGTTTTGGACAGTTTGCATTTTATTGATGACCCTTACTTGGGCATTTGCAAACAGGGCATTACAGTAGTCCAGCGTAGACAGCACTAAGGAGGTCACCAGAGTTTTACTGGCCGTTTCAGGGAGGAAGGGGATGATTTTCTTTATAAGGCGCAATTTATGGAAGGCTGAGGATGCAATTTGGTTGGCGTGTAAAACAAAGTTGAGACGGTCGTCAAAGACCTCACCTTGCTAGCAGGTTTAGGCGGAATTCCGAAGGCGGTGGGCCATCATACGGAGGACCAACTTGGGTTAAGTTGTCCGAATATGACGACTTCCGTCTTATCGGAATTAAGTTTTAAACATTTGGGGGCTATTCAGTCCCCAATTGCCAACATACCTTCTTTAAAGTTTTCTGCTACCTTATCGCCGTTGTTTTTGATGGCCAAGACCAACTGCGTGTCATCCGCATAGGAGGTGAGGCTCATCCCATATGCTCGAATGATGTTAGCTAGGTCCGACACGTAGATATTAAAGAGTGTCGGACTTGGGGATGAGCCTTGTGGTACCCCGCATGGCAGAGACAAGTTGGACGATTGGAAGGGGCCCAGTGTGACAGCCTGGGTTCTGTCAGACAGAAAAGATGCCAGAAGTTCCTTGGCTGTGTGTTGAATGCCCATGTTATCAACACGGTCGACCAAAATCGAGTGATCGACCGTGTCGAAAGCAGCCGATAAATCAAGCAGTATTAGTACTGCTGTTCCACCGTGATCTCGGATGGATCTTGTAAATGGGTGAACATTTCATTAAGCATTTCAGTAAGACTTTTCATTAAAATAATAACCAGCTCATCTAAGCAATGACACATTAACTAACCCTGCCTGTCGCATCAGACTCTTTGGCAGGCAAAGGGGTAATTGTATAAACCTGGAGGATCCTACAAGAAGCGACTATAGTATTGCGTTTAAGTAACACATCGAACCTCTCATGGACGCTTTTCCTAGAAAGTAATAAAACATTCCAGCAAGTACTTATCAGTCTAACAAGGAACTTCAAAGAACACAGCCTTTAGTCATCAACCACAAGCCTTTCTTCTTGTGAATACAGATCGGTTTGCGACCCAGATCAGATCATCAGAATATTATGGAAGTCCACCTTTGCAAGAAAATTCAGTACAGTGAAGTGACTCTCCCTCTCATTAACTGGCTGGCAAATAAGGTACACTTTAAACATATCAGGCTTGTAAATACGGTACACTTTGAACATATCAGGCTTGTAAATATGGTGCACTACGATATAATTGTGAGAAGTTGGCCTGGTATATGATGCTCACTAGTTCTAGTGATCGCCTTGTACCATGCCAAGCAACCCTTATGATGATTGGTTGTAAGTCAACCTTATAGACCAGCTATCCTAGTGGTGGCGTGGACAAAGCAGTCTTAGGCTAAAATCTGAAAGGCATGTGAAGCAAGCTGTTTTACCATATACAACCCCCTTGAATACCAAATGAAAGGAAACCCCACAGATATATATTTAAAATATATATAGATTTATTAACTACAAATATCCCCTGGACTCTTTATGAGCACAGAAGCACAAGCGTTAAACACAAGACAGTTTAAAATACACAATAGTTGCACAATATGGATGAGCCCTTGGGGCCACCTAAACCATATACTAAGAAAGTGGTATAAGAGATACCAATCGAAAAGGAAATAGGCCTAGGGCCTTGGGAATCGCTGGAGCTGATCGGGACTAGCAGTGTCTAAGTCGGGAAAGGCCCGCGGCACTCGGGTGCAGTGTTTAAAGTGCACGCACTCATCAATGCAATGTCTATGGCGCGTAAAAGTTATAAAGTTAGTTAGAAGGAACCTTCCGAGTGACCTAGAGGAGTGAAACTTAAGACACAGACACTAGAGGTGTGTACCAAAGTGGTAACATCGGCGTTGCTGAGTTACCTCACCCACAGGACGTGGGTGCATAGGGTCGAAGTAGTGTCGGGTTTCGTCACGCTGGTCGATGGTGCTTGGAGCTGAAGATGCTGCCGGCGGCTCGATGTGAAGAGTTCCGGTGGATCCAAGGGTGGATCTGAAGTTGTGAAGACCTGAAAGCAGAGGGGACAATGTTGAAAGTCACTAGCCAGTGACTACCGTGGAACCAGGATGGAACCAGGTGATGTCGGGTGCAAACAGGCATTGAGGTGTAGCTTCTCTCTGCAGCCACGTGGACACGAAGAGGTCGAGGACGTCCAGGAGTCAATCACGAGCTGTTGCACGCAGGCTTCTCGCTGTTGGCAGTGTCGGACACTTGATTGGAGCAAACAGGCCTTGGCTAATGCAAGCCACGCAGGAATAGAAAAAGGCTTATCACTCGGACCAGCAAGGTCAGAGCGGGTGCTCCTTTTTACAGGAGCGAGGGCAAGTCTGGAGCAACCAGACCCGCAGTGTAGTCCATAGATTTCGTTGCCAAGATGGCCGCTGACCACGTGGCTAGTGGCCGGGATGGTGCGTAGAGTGGCACAATGCAAAAGGGCCCCACGCAGATCGTGAAGAAGCTGGGGGGCTGATCTTCGGTGCAAGGGCTGCTCGGTGGTGGGGGTTCTCAGTCCCCGAAGCACAACGTTGAGGATGCCTCTGGTGCTGCGCAGTCAGCTTATCGGGGGTCTTCCAAGAGGTCTGGTCCCACGTCTCTCGGTGCCTCCACGGGTCCCTTCTTTGCAGGGACTGTGGATCGGGCTATGAGAAGTCTGGGAGTCTGGGTCTTGTCAGGCTCTGGGCTCGGGCTCTGGCGGCGGCAAAGCCCACGTCGAGTTGCTGGTTGGTACCTGTGTTCACAGGGTGGCCACTCCTAGGCCACAAGGGAGATACTCTTCAGTCTTCTGAGCAGCAGAATGTCGAAGTCCAGTCGTCTTCTTAGTTGCAAGTTGATTTCAGGATGACCCGAGGTGCTATGGCACTGCTCCCACTCTTATTCCCAATCTGAGGGGTGGATCACCTGCTAGGTCCCTCCTCTGGGTGGGACCAGGAAGGGGGGCGGTTACACCCCCTTTCCTTTGTCCAGCTCCTCGCCAGGCCTGGGTCTGGAAAGTCCCAGGACCGGTTTGGACTGGCTTATGCACGAGGACACCTTGCGTGCCCCGGGCATGTCTCAATCTATTCAGCCCTGTCCTACCCAATACACAAAATCCTGTCTGGGGTGGTGCTCGCACCTCCCAAGGCAGGAAACCCTTTGTCCAAGCCCTCCTCGCTGGAAGGACTCCCAGCAGCAGGAGGTCAGACTTGTGTCTGTGGTGGCAGCATCCATTGTGTGATGCTGAGGCTCTGGTTAACTTTAACCGGGGTTAAGGCTAGGTACATGTCGTGTCCCTCTAGAAGGGTGGAATGCTATCCCCGTCGACAGAACTGTCGAGGGGATAGTATTCCAAATCGTATGGCACCTTATTCGACATGTTTTGATAAAGCCAAACCAAAGTTAGCAAATAACCGCGAGGATTATAATGCACTTAAGAGTATATGGTATGGCAATATCCCGGAACAGTTAAGGGAGTTGTTCCCGACAGCAGCAGACAGGCTCAGCTCATGCTAGAGCACCATCTCACATGAAACCATGCACTCTGCCCCCAGGATTGCAGGGGCCTTCCATAGGAATGGCTTATAGGTTAACATGTGTTCAGTTAAGGTTAGATATAGGGATACTATATCTAAGCAAGAGGTGATTACACCAACTTACCCCAGCTGAATGATCAGCCAGTTGTGTCAAAATATGGAGGCCAGGCCAGAGGTGGCATAGATACATGCTGCAGCCCCTGGTAGGCCTTGGCTACACCTATGCCCTGGGTACCTATGGTACACTGTTACAGGGCCTATAAGGTGAACCAGTTCCAATTGTGTATGCACCTAAGGTACATGGAGTCCATTTTAAGGAGAGAGCAATTAGCCTGGGGCCCTGAATAGCAGGATCCCAGGCCAACTATGTCAAAAACCAGCTAAACACTAGGCAAAAAGTTTGGGGGTAACCCTAGTCAGATATCCACCTTCCTACACAACCCCCCCCCCCCCCCCCCCAACGAAAGGAGATAAGGCTATCCTTGACCAGGTAAGCCTATATTGCCTAAGTGACCATATAAGGAAGTACCAGCTCTGGCTTGGTAACCCCCTGTCTCATGGTCCACTAAGCAATCCCTCACCCAAAGGGTATCTGAGGGTCTCCACCATAGGGAATCTCTACCTGTGGTGTGTCTTTGCAAAGTTAAAGGCTGGTGTTGGGATGGAGTACTGAAGTGAGATTCCTCTGTAGGACTCCGCTTCCTCCAATCACTCTCCACCATGTGTGCCTTTCTTTCTTTGACTGAGTTGCACTGTGCTCTCAGGGTCAACCTCTGGCTACCTAAAGCTGGAGGCTGGGTCCTTTTGTTTGGCTTACTGGAGGGACAGGTCAGGTTTGGGGCCTTGGGGTCCCAGGTTTGGCTGTGCCCAACAGAATCCATCTGTGGGAGGTCCCTAACTACTTTTAAGGGGGCTCCCTCAGGAGTTTTTAAAGTTTTCACCTCACTAGAGCTACTAGTTTTGGTGCCCCTAATCTGTTGATGGGGGTGCTTTATTTGACAGGGGGCCCTTTGGGGCTCACTGTCCTTCTTGTCCTCTGCAGCCCTGGGCTGAGTAAGGCAAGGTAGAGAGGGGCAAGTTACCTGCTCCAGACTGGGTCCCACCTGAGAAGGGTCCACTGCCATCAGAGGCTCTGTCAGACCAGGCCTAACAACCTCTGGGACAGTTCCTTCATCAGGGGTAAGATCAGTTCCCTGAGGAGGCTGATCCTTTCCTAATGTCTGGTGAGGGGGAGATTTCTCTTCCTCCTCCATGCTCTCAGTTTGGGTGGAATGATCCATCATTTCAGGCTTCACTGCCCATGTATCAGTTTGAGTATGGGCTGTGGCCATCACAGCCCCACCAACCTTTTCAGGAGGAGACTCAGTTTGGGTATGGGCTGTTACCAGTACAGCCCTGCTACTCTTTTCAGGAGGGAAGTTAGCTAAAGATGGGGCTGAGGTTTGCTCAGCCCTCCCAACCTTTTCAGGAAGGACATCTTGGATTGGGGCTGTAGCCATTACAGCCCCACTAACCTTTCCATGGAGATTTACCATTCTAGAATGGGTTTGCTGTTCAACCTCAGCCCAGGCTGAGATTTCCAAATCATTACCAAGTAGGCAATCTACAGGAAAGTTTGCTGACACTGCCACTCTCTTGGGGCCAGCGACACCTCCCCAGCTAAGATTGACTACTGCCATGGGATGTTTGGTTTCTATGCCATCAATGTTTGTCACCTGATATCTGGCATCAGGTAAAAGTTGCCTTGAGGGGACTAGACATTCAGCCACCATGGTGATGCTAGCCCCTGTGTCTCTAAAGGCCTCAACTTTCAAACCATTGATGAGGGGCTCCTGTCTATACTTGCTCAAAGTGTTTGGGCAAGCAGTGAAATTGGCAAACCCCATGCCAGTCTCATAGACAAGAGTATCTGAGTTAGGGGACCTGGTTAGGCCAGAATCCACCTGAGCTCCAACAGTAAATCCACCCAAATTCTTGGGGGTGCTCCCAGCACCTGGGGGACCACTACTAACAGTGGCAGGAGGTGTTGGAGCTTTACTTGGAGGTATATTCTCCTTATTACCATTCTTTGGACAACAGCTGTCTGATTTATAATGTCCAACCTGTTTACAGGCATGGCAGTAAGGCTTTTTCTCTGTAGAGGAAGTTTTCTGGGGCCCACCCTTTCCATTGGTGTTTTGGGGCCCTGGGGAAGTCTTCTCTTTGGATTTATCCCCACCTTTCTCTTGAGGCTTGGTAGTCTCTTTCTTTTGGTCACCACCATGGTTCTTAGGCCTGATCCTGGTTCTGACCCATTTGTCTGCCCTCTTACCCAATTCTTGTGGAGAGGTCAGATCAGAGTCAACCAGGTGCTGATGTAGAAGCTGATTTTGACAATTATTTAAGATTTGCTCTCTCAACATCAAATTATACAATCCTGTATAGTCTGTAACCTTACTTCCCAGCAACCAGCCCTCCAGAGCCTTAGTGGCACATTCAACAAATTCAGACCAGTCCTGAGTCTGTGTCTTCTGGGTATCTCTGAACATTAACCTGTACTGTTCAGTGGTTAAGCCTAACCCATCAATCAGAGCACTCTTCAGGACCAGGTAGTTTCTAGAATCCTCATCACTAACTGTGAGGAGTCTGTCTCGGCCTCTACCTTCAAAGGAGAGCCACAAGATTGCTGCCCACTGCTCCTGAGGGATCTGATGTACCTTGCAGGCTCTCTCAAGTCCAGTCATCCATTTGTGGATATCATCCCCAGCTTTGTAGGGGGGCACAATCTTACTCAGGTTTCTGGTATCAAAAGACCTGTCTTTATCCTTGTGGATAATGCTGCCACAGGTGGGTTCTATTACCCCACTCTCTCTAGGCTGTCTTGCTCTAGCAAGTTTCTCTTGGGACAGGGCAACTTCTAATTCTTGTCTCTGGATCCTAAACTCAGCCTCTCTCATTTTGGCCTCATGTTTCCTTTTCTGAGGGCTAGTCATCTCCCTCCTGGAGTGACCATGAGAACCTCTAGAAGCCTGGGAGGTATTGGAGTCACCTGAGTGATTCCTCCTCCTCCAATGCTCCTTGTTAAGTCCACCTGGGTGCCTGGGCAAGGTCATCCTTGCTTCAGTCCCAAATATACTTAAGTTAGTCTGGTTAAGCCTGCTGACTAGTACCTGACTATTTCTGCCATCATCAGAATCACTGCTCCCCCCTTCTGTCTCCTCTTCTTCTTCCTCCTCCTCATCTACCTGAGGAGCTCCAGTGACTTGGTCATCCTCATCTCCCTGGATTATGGGGACAGTGGTCTCAGTACTGTCATCTTCAGTGAGAGAGCCTCCTTCAGCATTCCCTGTGGGGTCTGCTTTAGAGGTCTTTAGAGCCTCAGACTGGTCTAAGAGCTCTCTAAGGTGGTCTGTAGTAGGGGATGGCCCTGTCTTCAGACCCCTTAAGACACAAAGCTGTCTTAGTTGCTTAAAGGAAAATATAGCAAATCCGGATGGTGCCTTTGGAGGGTCACTCTCAGCAGAGACATTCCCAGTGGAACCCTCTGCCCCAGACATTGCTCTAGTGTGGGTGGATATGTTGCAGTCTACCTACACTGGTGTTTACCTACTAAACATATCTAGTAGTTGTAGTCAGGGTGTGCTACTCCCTATCCTCTACAACAACTAAGTTCAGTAGTACTTAAGTATACTAGTTTTGTTTTATATGTACCTAGCAGGTACCTGTATGATCTTTCAAATGATAATCTCAAAGATTGTAATGGTAAAACAACAGCAAGCTCAAATCTCAATCCGCTGCTCACCAATGTGAGAAGTTGGTCTGGTATATGATGCTCACTAGTTCTAGTGATCACCTTGTACCATGCCAAGCAACCCTTATTTTGATTGGTTGTAAGTCAACCTTATAGACCAGCTATCCTAATGGTAGCGTGGACAAAGCAGTCTTAGGCTAAACTCTGAAAGGCATGTGAAGCAAGCTGTTTTACCATATACAACCCCCTTGAATACCAAATGAAAGGACACCACACAGATATATATTGAAAATATATATAGATTTATTAACTACAAATATCCCCTGGACTCTTTATGAGCACAGAAGCACAAGCGTTAAACACAAGACAGTTTAAAATACACAAAAGTTGCACAATATGGATGAGCCCTAGGGGCCACCTAAACCATATACTAAGAAAGTGGTATAAGAGATACCAATCGAAAAGGAAATAGGCCTAGGGCCTTGGGAATCGCTGGAGCTGATCGGGACTAGCAGTGACTAAGTCGGGAAAGGCCCGCGGGACTCGGGTGCAGTGTTTAAAGTGCACGCACTCACCAATGCAATGTCTATGGTGCGTAAAAGTTATAAAGTTATTTAGAAAGGAACCTTCCGAGTGACCTAGAGGAGTGAAACTTAAGACACAGACACTAGAGGTGTGTACCAGTGTGGGAACACCGGCGTTGCTGAGTTACCTCACACACAGGACGCGGGTGCATAGGGTCGAAGTAGTGTCGGGTTTCGTCACGCTGGTCGATGGTGCTTGGAGCTGAAGATGCTGCAGGCGGCTCGATGTGAAGAGTTCCGGTGGATCCAAGGGTGGATCTGAAGTTGTGAAGACCTGAAAGCAGAGGGGACAATGTTCAAAGTCACTAGCCAGTGACTACCGTGGAACCAGGATGGAACCACGGAAAACAAAATCCGAAAATAGCCGAAAAACTTTTCTAAATGCTCAATCAGAATACTACAAAAATATAAAGTTGGCGCGAAAACAACAATTAACACAACAAATAGCAGAAGCAGGCAACAGCTCTAAGGAACTCTTTAATATTCTGCAAAACTTCATAAAGCCTACGACTTGTGAAAGCTCTGATGACTTCTCGCAGGATCTGTGCGACAAAGTCTCGTTGTTTTTTGAAGACAAAATCAACATCATCTATGAAAAAATAGTAGCAGCCAACAATATCAGCAAAAATAAAACCAAAATTTGCTCCACCATAACCCCTACCATAGATAATAAACCCTCTTTGACATCTTTCCCCTCCATTAATCACACAGAGCTTCTTACTCTCTGCAACCAAATAAAAACAGGATCCCCCAATGACCTCGTTCCAGCTAAAATGGTTGGCCCTTTGATCCCTTTATTAGGTCCCCATATACTTGGAATGGTCAACTCCTCCCTCAGGACAGGCCAGGTCCCCGCAGACTGGAAAAAGGCAGTGGTGAACCCGATAAGAAAAAAGGCATCATCTCCCTGGACAGACCTATCCAACCTACGTCCCATCTCTCTCCTACCTTACTTGGGCAAGATCACGGAGAAGCACGTGAACACCTATCTCTCCCAACATCTTGAAGTGACGGAAGGCCTGGACTACTCTCAATCTGGGTTCAGGCCGAACCACAGCACAGAATCAGCCCTTCAAACAGTAACCAATAACATCAAAATGGCACTGGATGATGGTTGCTCTATGATTCTGGTGCTGTTGGATCTTTCCGCCGCTTTTGATACGGTGTCTCACAAGGTGCTTCTCCATCGCCTAAAGGAGGTAGGAATAGAGGGAGAGGCTTTGGCGTGGTTGGAGAGCTTCCTGTCTGGGCGTTCCCAAGAGGTTAGGCTGGGCTCCCATAAATCCACTCATAGGGAGCTCAACAAGGGAGTGCCACAGGGCTCCTGTTTGAGCCCCACACTCTTCAACATATATGTGGCCCCCCTTGCCAACCTAGCAAGATCTTTCGGGTTCACCCCCGTGTCGTAGGCTGACGACACTCAACTCCTTTTTCCCTTTAAAAATCTCACACCTGCAATAAAACGATCTTTTGCAGATGGCATGAGAGCCATTGCAGACTGGATGTCATCAAACTGTCTGCAGTGTAATGTCGGGAAAACCGAAGTTATGTTGTTCGGTCAAGCGACGGCACACTGGTCATCGGACTGGTGGCCCCAAGAACTAGGTCCTGTCCCCACCCCCAAAAGCAAGGTCATAAACTTGGGAGTATTATTTGACCAACAACTCACTTTCAAGGATCACGTCAATCAAGTAGCCGGCACCTGTTTCCGGGCTATAGGGATGCTAAGACGTGTCTTCCCCTATCTTCCGGACTACCACAGAAAAACTCTGGTGCAGGCTCTTGTTATCAGTAGGGTAGATTACTGCAATGGATTGCTCCATGGAGCTAACGAGGAGCAACTCAAGAAATTGCAGGTTATTCAAAACACTGCAGCAAGGATTGTCATGAATGTCCCACCTAGGACACCATCCTGCCCCCTACTGACTCGACTTCACTGGCTTCCTGTGAAGAAGCGAGTTCAGTTTAAGACCCTGTGTACCATACACAAGAGCCTAACAGGGATGGGCCCTAAGTATTTCATTGACATCTTTCAGCCCTACATCCCAGGACGCTCTTTGCGTTCCAGTAATCAGCAACTACTTAAGATACCCAGAATTAAGAAAACCAGGCAAGGTGGCCGTGTACTGGCCCACACCGGACCCACACTATGGAACTCATTGCCGCTGGAACTGAGGTCCATCACTAGCCACATGATGTTTAGAAAAAATCTAAAAACCTACCTGTTTCCTAGCAATTAATGGTCATATTAGTTCCGGATACACTTTTTATTCTTACTTCCATCTGCAGCTATAGCGCGGAGATACCCCTTCGGGGGTCTAGTCTGGCGCTTTATAAGCATATAAAATAAATAAAATAAAATAAACCAGGTGATGTCGGGTGCAAACAGGCATTGAGGTGTAGCTTCTCCCTGCAGCCACGTGGACACGAAGAGGTCGAGGACGTCCAGGAGTTAATCAGGAGCTATCCCATGAAGGCTTCTCGCTGTTGGCGGTGTCAGCAACTTTATTGGAGCAAACAGGCCTTGGCTAATGCAAGCCACGCAGGAATAGAAAAAGGCTTATCACTCGAACCAGCAAGGTCAGAGCGGGTGCTCCTTTTTACAGGAGCGAGGGCAAGTCTGGAGCAACTAGACCCGCAGTGTAGTTTGTAGATTTCGTCGCCACGATGGCCGCTGACCACGTGGCTAGTGGCCAGGGTGGCGCGTCGAGTGGCACAATGCAAAAGGGCCCCACGCAGATCGTGGAGATGCTGGGGGGCTGATCTTCAATGCAAGGGCTGCTCGGTGGTAGGGGTTCTCAGTCTCCAAAGCACAACATCAAGGATGCCTCGGATGCTGCGCAGTCAGCTTTTCGGGGGTTTTCCAAGAGGTCTGGTCCCACGTCTCTCGGTGCCTCCACGGGTCCCTTCTTTGCAGGCACAGTGGATAGGGCTGTGAGAAGTCTGGGAGTCTTGGTCTTGTCAGGCTGTGGGCTCAGGCTCCGGCGGGAGGCGGCGGCAAAGCAGATGTCGAGTTGCTGGTTGGTACCTGTGTTCACAGGATGGCCACTCCTAGGCCACAAGGGAGATACTCTTCAGTCTTCTGAGCAGCAGAATGTCGAAGTCCAGTCGTCTTCTTAGTTGCAAGTTGATTTCAGGATGATCCGAGGTGCTATGGCACTGCTCCCACTCTTATTCCCAATCTGAGGGATGGATCGCCTGCTAGGTCCCTCCTCTGGGTGAGACCAGGAAGGGGGGCGGTTACACCCCCTTTCCTTTGTCCAGCTCCTTGCCAGGCCTGGGTCTGGAAAGTCCCAGGACCGGTTTGGGCTGGCTTATGCACGAGGACACCTTGTGTGCCCCGGGCATGTCTCAATCTATTCAGCCCTGTCCTACCTAATACACAAAATCCTGTCTGGGGTGGTGCTCGCACCTCCCAAGGCAGGAAACCCTTTGTCCAAGCCCTCCTCGCTGGAAGGACTCCCAGCAGCAGGAGGTCAGACTTGTATCTGTGGTGGCAGCATCCATTTTGTGATGCTGAGGCTCTGGTTAACTTTAACCGGGGTTAAGGCTAGGTACATGTCGTGTCCCTCTAGAAGGGTGGAATGCTATCCCCGTCAACAGAACTGTCGAGGGGATAGTATTCCAAATCGTATGACACCTTACTCGACATGTTTTGATAAAGCCAAACCAAAGTTAGCAAATAACTGCGAGGATTATAATGCACTTAAGAGTATATGGTATGGCAATATCCCGGAAAAGCTAAGGGAGTTGTTCCCGACAGCTGCAGACAGGCTCAGCTCATGCTAGAGCACCATCTCACATGAAACCATGCACTCTGCCCCCAGGATTGCAGGGGCCTACCATAGGAATGGCTTATAGGTTAACATGTGTCCAGTTAAGGTTAGATATAGGGATACTATATCTAAGCAAGAGGTGATTACACCAACTTACCCCAGCTGAGTGATCAGCCAGTTGTGTCAAAATATGGAGGCCAGGCCAGAGGTGGCACAATACATGCTGCAGCCCCTGGTAGGCCTTGGCTACACCTATGCCCTGGGTACCTATGGTACACTGTTACAGGGGCCTATAAGGTGAACCAGTTCCAATTGTGTATGCACCTAAGGTACATGGAGTCCATTTTAAGGAGAGAGCAATTAGCCTGGGGCCCTGAATAGGATCCCAGGCCAACTATGTCAAAAAACAGCTAAACACCAGCCAAAAAGTTTGGGGGTAACCATAGTCAGATATCCACCTTCCTACAATAATGAGGAAAGTGTCTGACACTACAGCCTCCAAATATTCGAGGCACATTCAGAAGGGGGCCAATAGGACCCAGTCTCAGCTCAGGGGGAGGGGTGACCTCGGGCCTCACTCGGCCTACCGCCCTTCTCCCCAGGGGGTTACCTTGTGTTCTTCGGCACTCCGGGGCCCTTGCAAAGTGTCCGCTTGGGGGGAAAGGAGCTTCGGCCCTGTGCGCCACGGGGGCAGTTCTGGAGCCCCGGTGCTGGGGCAAAGCTGGACCAGCGTTTGGGCGGCAAGTGGAGGGGGCTCTCAGGCTCAGCGGCCCCCTCCGTAGTGAAGTGCAGCTCTCTTTGGCCGCCGGGCGGTGTCAGCGTGGCCCGCGGTGACGGCCAATGAGGGAGCAGTGTGGGCCGGGCCGCAGGACCAATCGCGGCACAGGGAGACGGGGGCGCAGCCAATGACGAGGCCGAACGCCCTTGTCACGTGATGGAGGCAGCGACTTGGCTTCAGGCCTAACGAGGCCTGACTGGACTACGCGGCGGCCTTCCTCAGGCTCCGGGGGCCACCGCGGGACCTCCTCTTAGTCGGGTGGGGCCCGGCCACATTGCGGCGGCCCTCTTCTGGTACGGGGGGCCACCGAGGGGTATCACAGCGCTTCCTTGGGCTGCGGCGGTGATTTAGTGCACTGAGCGACAGCGCCTGAGGGGCAGTCTTGGCTGGGCAGAAGGAGGGGGCCACTGGCGCCTTCAGGCCCGGCGCAACAGCGGCAGACAGCGACAGGCTATCGCAGTGCTCGGGGACAGCAGGTGACCGCTTGGGGGCAAATGCAGTGCCTCGCTGACAAGATGATTCCTGAGGGGGCGAAGCGCTTTAGAATACCAGTGCCTCACAGGGGGCTTCAGCGCTAGAGTCTCGAGGGCACAGTTAGCTCAAGGCAGGCAGGATGGGAGCAAATTGTAGCGCTTGGCCCACAGTTCAGTCAGGGGGAGACAGGTAGGCCCAGTTGTAGGCAGGGGATGCGCAGGGCAGCACAGTCCAGTACCTGGTCCCAGGAAGCAGGTTTCTTGGAGCTTGGATGATTCTGCGCCCTTAGTTGCTTGTTTCTTGAAGTGGAAGGGGGGGGGGGGTGATTAGTTGAAGGCTTGAAGAATTTCTCCTCAGTCACTGCAGATGGGCCCTGGGGTTCCCTCCCACTGGGCCAGATCAGGGGGATAGCTTTGGACACCTCGCCCAGCTTAAGAGGCAGCACCTTAAACCTGTCACTCCCAGTAGCATAGGTTCCTCACTAGGCCCTCCCGCCTAAAACTCCTGCGTGGGTTCCCCAGGTCAGTGATGCCCTCCCTTGCTTATATATGCCCAGGTCAGTTGACCACTCTCTAAGGCGGGAAAAGTCAGGTCCGCCTTTCCTCTGGAAGGTTCCAGGAGCTTCCCCACTCTAACTATGGACAGGGGCTGGGTGGCTAGTGTTGCAACATTGTATGGGGACCCCGCCTGCTCCTGGCAACTAGGGTGCTACACTAAAAAGACCACGCTGCAGTAGCAGGGCCCAGTGGCAGCCAAGTTGGAAGTAGAGAGCACCTGCACTGTGGTAAATTTAAATTACCTATACTTAATTTATGCGGTAAAGTTCAATAAGAATAACTCAGTCAAAAAGAAGAGGCAAAATCCATGATATTTGAGGTTTATAAAGGGGTTTTATTCCTTAAAAAGGAATTGGTATTGGTTCGAACCAAGGTAGCATACCATTCCGTCACCATGCAGGTTCGGGAAGGGACTGACAGACAATACTTTATTGACAGTTAATCGTATATATTGTCAATGCATTACAGTAAAAACAGATGCAGTAGGCGTAACAGCTGAGAGGAGAGATAAGAGTACACATACGTATTGAAAAGGCGTTACAATAGGCGTGCATGAAGGCGTGTACTAGAAACGTCATTAAGGAGATGTCACAAGTGGGTGGATCCATAAGAGAATCCTGCAGTGTCAGCAGAAATACATGGCAGAGATGCGCGCGCAGGCAGCATGACGTGTGATTGACGTGTAACTGGAGGGTGAAGGGGACTTGACATTTAGCCCTACATGAGGAGACAGAAGTCTGGGATGTCAGATCAACCTAATCCCAAATCGTATCTAATATCTCGTGTTTAAGGAACTATATTATCTGGAAGGAAAGGTCTCTCGGGCAGAGGCTATTCTATACTAACTGTGAGTGCGTGTATAAGCGTCTACGTGTCTGCATGAGATGCGAGGGGGCATGGGCCTACCATGGTAACAGGAGCTATGAATTACTTGCACGGAGACAGTGAGGCCGGGCCCTTTGCTCTGCAGCTGAAAGGATGTTTACTTGAACTACTAGACAGGAATGTATTTTTTCGAGGAGCGGAGCAGATAACTTGAAGGCTGAATACAGTCTTGGCAGGCAACAGGCCGAGCCAAGCACCGTTAGCCGTGCAGGGAGTAAGACAAAGGTCACGGACACAGATGCAGGCCCCGGCTGAAACATTCAGAGGCAGAAGTCAGGAAAAGGCTTGATGGCAGAATTCAGGGCCTACTTCGCCAGAGCTGGAAAACGTGTAAAGTACACCACATAAAGACGTTGGCAAGGCATACTTAGGAACGGAATATTCGACCCATTCATGGTGGATCTGAAAGGGGACATGTTAACGTTGGACGCAAATGTATTTGCGTCTTCATAGCTGGAAGTGGAGGGAACATACATGTACTTGTAGCACGTACACGGAGTCGTTGGGGTCTAAGATAGGGGACACAATTGATCATAAAAATTCATATTTCCTCATTCCCTCCTTGTCCCCTACGGACCCTTCATGATATATCGATCCTCATGAATCGATCAATCTGTTCACGTAACATCATTTGCTCTTCTTTCTTCTTATGGCGTTTTGAATGAGAACTTGAATGTGGAATACATGATGTGGCACACAGGCCGCAAATCGCTGGCCCACATTGCAGACATAGGCAGCAACTGAATACTACGAGAAGGGCAATGCCTAGGAAGGATAGGACCTTCCACCCCCAGGCGGTCAACGTGGTCCAGAACCAACCGGACCAAGTCCAGGTGCCTGGATTCTGGTGTATCAAACTTGCAATCTTATGAAGACGGGTTATAGCTTTGTATAGTGATGGCGCGTTTTCTGGAATGAAAACACAGCAGCTTGACCCGATGACCTTACAGGCTCCGCCCCTATCGGCCAGGATGACGTCAAGGACGAGACGATTTTGAAGAACAACAACCCGCATCACAGACTGTTACTCTGTTAAGTTGCCTAGGGCAGAAGTAGTCTCATTCACTACTGCTTCGAGGGTTCTAGTTAATTTGCGTATCAGTTTACTATTAAAGACAGCACCTAAGTAGGGAAAGAAACCTTTATTGAAGTCTGTGTATTGCTCCCATGCCGTTTCAGTGTAATCGACAATCGGGAGATCTCTTCGGAGTCTATGGTTTACTAGATTAGTATTTCTATGATAATCAGGAGGGGCTAGGAAAACAGGTGGCAGAAGGAACGCAATGTAACAGGTACCATCCCAATCTAGAGGTAAGCGTATATATGCGGTATGACCACAAATGAAGTAGGAATGACGAGTAGCTCTGAATGTAGACTTGCCTTGATCACTGAATTCGACCACAGTAGTACATTTACTATGACCTAAGTGTACTGAACCATTTTTTCTAACACATAATTCACCTGTGACTGGTAATACTGACATAGCAGGCAAAACTGGTGCAGCTTCGGATTCAACATTCAAAATCATGAGGTTAATGGTAAAGTTACCTAATCCATATACTTCATTTTCTAGATCAGTTCCTGCCCTTGTGGGAAGTCCCTCCTTGTTAGGGTAGCAGGCTTTAAGCAAAACTAAGTTCAGGTTTCCCCAAACCCAATTTCCTTCATAAACTATAGTATCAGAATCTAAAGAATTAATCAGTCTAAACCATGCACCACATGAGCCATTGTGTGTGAACGGGTACGGAAAGAGGGGCAGAACTCCCTTGTATTTCTGGAAGTGAGGGAGTCGGCCACATATCCAACAATTTGTAGCGTTGTTGGTCAGATGGGAGTGATGTAACATACTAATGAATGTGTTGTTGCGCAGCGCAAGTCTGTAATACAATTCATGCGGAGGTAATTCGCTAAACGAATGTTCGGCAGTAACGTTGAAAGCAGAATGTGCACGCTTGAAAATAGGGTAATAGATATGCAGTAATATACTTGCAGCAATAATCAGAAGACTTAGAAAAAACATAATCATTAATGTCACTATACAGTGACTACGAAGTGATTTACAATATGCACGTTTCTTGAGCTGTCTCTGTCTATCTCTCTCTCTATCTCGGTCTAGGGGATACATGTCAGAAACTAATTTAACCGATTCACCTAGGGGAGGACTTAAACAATTAAACTGTCTGACTTGCTAGACCGTAGTTTCAATCTATATTCTTGAGATGCAGTTTTCTCAACCAGGGGGAGTTTTGAGTCAGTCTGTGGAGGAGGGCAGGGCTGAGAGTTCAAGTCAGAAGGAAGTCCATGAAACTTTTTAATGTGGCTCGAGTGCAGCCACCCTTTCCTGCCCTCAATCTTCACGGCAGTCCTCGTCGTCAGAAGAACCAATTTCGGGGTTTGCCAGCGGGGTTCCAGCGGACTTCTCCGGTCGAAATTACGTACAAAAACAAAATCCCCAGGGACCACTTCATGTGGCTTCACCTCGGTGTTGTCGGGAAAGGCTGCAGCTACCTGTGAACGACAAGATTGTAGTGCAGACATCAAGGAAGCAAGGTAATCTGTCAGCATAATACAGTCAACATCTGTTATTTTACGAGGTATGGGCATCCCCCACATATTTGGTGGCCTACCGAAGACCACCTCATACTGGGATAGCCCTGTTCGAGAATGCGCAATCATTCTCATGTAGAAGAGCGCAACTGGCAAAGCTACTATCCAGTCAACGCCTTTCTCTCTACAGATTTTTGAAAGTCGGATTTTCAGAGTCTGATTATGGCGCTCCACGAGACCTGCTGCCTCGGGATGCCGGACACAATGGAATTTCCATTGATAGCCTAACAGGAGTGTAATGTGTTTCACAAGCTCGGATGAGAATGGCTGACCGTTATCTGAGTACACGATACGAGGCAAACCATACCGTGGGAAGAATTCACGAACCAGCTGCTTGGCAGTGGTCGGAGCAGTGTAATCTGGGACTGGATATGCTTCTGTCCATCGGGAAAGTGCACATACGACTACGAGGACATATTTGAATCCTCGACAACGTTCCATCTGGATATAATCCATCTGGAGGACTTCAAAAGGGTGATCAGGAGGCTGAAATCCACCTTGCTCTACGGGAATGCTTTTACCTGGATTGAACTGACAACAAATCATGCAAGTACGCACTTTCTGTTTGGCTGCTGCTCGTAAGTTTTTATTGAACCATATGTGTTGAATACTGTCTAGCATGGCTTTTTCTCCTAGGTGTGCTGGACTATGTATCGTGTTAATGATGACTTGAACCATAGAGTCGGGGAGAAACCATGTAGATTTTCCCTTCGTCATCCATCCCTGATCTGTTTGGATCCCTCCTAGTTCAGTCCATTTCTTGATTTCATCTGGTGTAGCATGTGTCTGTATGTCAATTACATCATGTGCGGGATCCCTGACTGTCATGCAATGTGTCGATGTCGGAACTATTGTCTTTGTCACGTCAGTTACATGAGTTTGATTCTGAGCAGTTTGCTTAGCTGTTCGATCTGCCAGGTCGTTACCCTGGGAGATGATATCGGTGACTTTTGTATGTGCTTTACACTTCATGATAGATATTTCAGTAGGCAGATGTATTGCATCTAACAGAGCTTGAATGAGGGGACCGTGTTGAATGTTGGCACCGTGAGAAGTTAAGTAACCTCTCTCTCGCCAGAGGACTCCGAAGTCGTGAACGACTCCGAATGCAAAACGTGAATCTGTGTATATGTTAACTTTCTTATTTTTGGCTTGAATGCAGGCTTGTGTCAGAGCGATGAGCTCTGCTGCTTGAGCTGACAGGGTGTCGATACAATTGGTTTCAATAACTTCGGTGTCTGTCGGGACTGCGTAGGCGGCCACTAATTCACCTGTACTTGTTCTCATACATGAACCATCCACATAAAGTGTCAGGTCTGGATCTGGTAATAGGACGTCTGTCAAGTCTTGTCTGGGTTTCGTCGTAATAGTAATGACTTCAATACAATCATGTGCCAATGGGTCTACGCCACTTAATGGCAAAAGTGTGGCAGGATTTAATGTACTACAGCGTCTGATTTCTATGTGTGGCTGGAACAATGTCAATTCATAACCTGTCAGTCTTGCTATAGTCAAGTGTTGGGTCTGTGTACGGTTTAAAAGAACTTCCACGGAATGTGGAACTTGCACTGTCAATTGATGTCCTAACACTATGGAATCGCTTTGCCTGATTGCTAAAGCTGTCGCTGCAACTGATTTCAAGCACGCAGGCAGAGCCTGGGCTACTGGATCTAATGTGCTAGAAAAGTAAGCACATGGTTTGTGTGAACCTGCTTGTTCCTGAGTGAGTACTGACAAGGCAGTACCTTCGCGTTCTGTGACAAAAAGTGTAAAAGGCTTACTGTAACATGGTGTTGCTAAAACAGGTGCTTGACATAAGGCTTTCTTTAAGTCTTCAAAAGCTTGTGTATGAGTCGATGTCGCTGCCTCCTGGGTTGTCAACTGAATGAGTGGTTTTGCTAGAAATGCATATTGGGGAATCCATTGTCTGCAGTACGAAGTGAGGCCTATAAAGGCCCGCACCTCTTTTTGTGTCTTGGGAGGTGACATGTTTACAATTAACTGGATGCGATCAGGTGTGAGCTGTCTCCCCCCTTTGGACAGCAAGTGACCAAGGTACACAACTTGCTGAACACAGAATTGCAGCTTCGAAGGGGATACCTTGTGCCCCTTGTCGGCCAGAAAATTTAAAACCGTCAGTGATGCTTTTTCACATTCGGGCTCGCTTCGGACGGTGATCAGCAGATCATCGACATACTGAAGTAGGGCGGTGTTAACAGGCATGTGGATACTGTCAAGTTGTCTTTTCAGTGCTTGGCTATAGATGCTGGGGCTTTCTGTGAATCCTTGAGGTGCGCGTGCAAATTTGAAACTTCGTCCATTTAAACAGAATCCGAACAAGTATTGGCTTTCCGGATCGATTGGGACGCTAAAGAAGGCGTTCTTGAGGTCAATTACAGTAAAGAACGTTGCTTCTGAATCAATAGCTGTCAGTAATGAAGAGATATCTGGAACCACGGGATACTGTGGTACAATGCATTTATTCAATTCGCGCAGATCAATAACTAATCGGTAAACTGGTGGTGCATTTGGGTCAGTACGTTTAAGAACTGGAATGATAGGAGAATTACATACATTGGAGTCGGTCTCTACGACCACTCCTTGTGCAATGAGCTCGTCAATGATTTTCAGTAAAGCCACTACAGCATCTGGGGGTAACTTGTATTGCCGAATTTGTGGTAATACCACTCCTGCTTTGAGTGTGACTCGATATGGTGTGATGTGCATACAACCTACATCAGTGGGGCCTTGTGCCCACAAATGTGCAGGGACATTCTGTAATCGGTGATCCATGTCTCTCAATACATAGTGACCTTTAAAATCTCGCAAGAATAATCGTACTCCTTCCGGAGAACAGCATATTATAGCTCCTAGAGCTTTCAGTGTCTTTATACCTAGCAAGTTTTCTGGGCATGATTTTGTAAGCAATAAATCTGTAGTCCGTGTCAGAGGACCAACTGCAAGAGGAAGAGGTTGTGATACTTCGTTAATAATAGGCTTTCCTGAAAATCCAAGGGAAACATTCTGTGAGCCTGAGAGGGGTGCCCCTGGAACCTCATCGTGACTAATCGTTGTTCTGCTTGCCCCTGTATCAATTAAAAACTTTCTGTCTTTCCCTAATACTTGACTGTGTACATAAGGACCCTCTTGATCTACAGGAACCTCAATAAGAGGCAAGCCAACCTCCCTCTCTAGGCTGTTTCATGTGTATCGCTGGTAATCGGGGTAGTCATTTTGTGCATACTGGTACATCTGTTGTGTCGTGTTTTGTGTTGCGGCAATAGGCTGTAGCTGTGGTACTGCTACGGTCTGTTGTGAAGCTGGCATAGGCGGTATATGCTGTATATTCTGGGGTACTTGTTGTTGGGCTTGATCTTGTCTAGGTGGACGTGGTCTCTCCTTGGTCTTACCCGTGGAGATATTGTGTTTCAGAACTGCACAATCGTTTATATAATGACCTGGCTGTTTACAATAGTTACATACCCCTTTAACAGGAGCCGTTGAATTACTGGGCTGGGTCGCACCCTTTTTGTGACCGTCAGCTGGAACTGACTGAGCAACTAACATTTTCATTTTCGTGTCTTTCATACGTCTTTGTTCGTGTTCTTGTTCCTCTCTAATTCTATTCTGGTGGTACTGTAACATTTTATTTTTATTTATTTATTTATTGAAGTTTTGTATAGCGCTGGCTGGACCCGAGGGTATCAGAGCGCTTCACAGCAAACAGAGAGATGCAACCAGGGCAATAAGCATAGAAAACAAGAATCAGAAACGATAGGAGGGAAATATAGCCTGTACACCAACAGAACAACAACAATAATAACGCAGTAAGAGACGGAGTTCGGGGGCAAATCAGTTAGTTCTGAGTTCCGCAAAGGCTATCAGATTTCTGTTGTTGGGAGATGGGCTTCTCGCTAAGCACCGGAGCGTTCAAGGAAGAGGGCTTTGAGTAGCGTTTTGAATTGTGGGAAGGAGGCGGTCGTTCTGATATGTGGGGGGATGGAGTTCCAAATCCTGGGAGCGTTTCCCGCAAAAGATTTGTTTGAGGTCTTGCGTTTCTGTGATTTCAGCGAGATGAGCAGGAGTGTGTTGGAGCTTCTGAGGTTCCTGGATTGTCCAGCCCTTTTGAGTTTAGAGGCCAGGTATTCTGGTTTGCCTGTATGCAAGGATTTATGTGTGAGGCAAGCTGTGCGGAAGTTGGCTCGTTGGTCAATCGGGAGCCATTTCAGTTCTTTGAGTGCCGGTGAGATGTGGTCAAATTTCTTTGTTCCTGTGATCATTCTTGCGGCAGCGTTGAGGGTGGAGTTGAGGGGTCCCAGGTGTGACTTGGCTGTTCCAGTCAGTACAGCAATGCCATAGTCAATTCTTGAGAGCACAAGTGCCTGGGTGGCATGTTTCAGATCTTTGGGGGGGAGGAAGGGTTTAATTTTGTAGAGAAGTTTCAAGTTCAAGAACGCGCTTTTGGCGGTATTGGAGATGTGCTTCTTCATGTCCAGTTTGGGGTCGAGAGTGATTCCTAGTGATTTTGCTGAGTCCGTTGGAGTAAGAGAGACATTGAGGGCATTTAAGGCTTTGAGCCATTCCACTATTTGTGGGTTTTCATCTTTGTTCGAAATTAGGAGGACTTCTGTTTTCTCTTCGTTCAGTTTGAGGTGGTTGGCTGAGAGCCAGTGTTGAACCTCCATGAGTGTAGCATTAAGTCTGTGAATGTCAGCGATCGAAGTGGTTTCCAAGTAGAGTTGAGTGTCATCCGCGTATAGGTGGAAGGGGATGTTAGAGTTCCTTAGGAGAGAGGTGAGGGGTTCCATGTAGATGTTGAAAAGTTGCGGGGAGAGTACTGATCCTTGGGGAACACCTCTGTTGATGGGGAGGGGGTCTGACTCGAAATTATTGATCTTTATTCTTTGAGAGCGGTTGTTAAGAAAGGAGCGAACCATTTTAGGACTGTGTTTTCGATGCCCGCTCTTTCTCGGAGGACATTAAGTAGGAGGGAGTGATCAACTGTGTCAAACGCAGCCGAGAGGTCAAGGAGGATGAGGAGGCTACATTGGTTGGAGTCAAGTGACATGTGCAAGTCATCAAGGACATTTAGGATAGCGGTTTCTGTGCTGCAGCCCTTTCTGAACCCGGATTGGAGAGGATCCAGTAGGTTAGAGTTCTCTAAGTGTTGGTTTAATTGTGAAAGCACACATCTTTCCAGAATTTTGGCTAGGAACGGAAGATTCGAGACCGGTCTGAAGTTGTTCATGTCTGTGAGATCGAGGCCGGGTTTTTTGAGCAGAGGAGTGACTTGTCCTAGTTTAAGGCAGTCAGGGATGAGGCCCTCGCTTAAGGAGCTATTGATGATCTTGCCCCAGATTGGGGCTAGGGTGAGCTTCAAGTCCTTGGTCAGTCTCGAGGGAAGTAGATCGAGAGAGTGAGAGGAGGGTTTCGCTGCGTCAATAAGATTGCTTATCATTTCAACCTCGACCGGGTGGAAAGAAGACCAGCGGAAAGGTGAGGTTACTGGGGGGTTGTGGATGATTGCAGTGCTCTGGATGAAGGAGCGATCGATTTTGGCGATTTTTTCATTGAAGAAGCTTGCGAAGTTGTCGCATTGGGTTTTGGAGGCAGCTAAGTTGGCTGCCTTGGGAATGGAGGTTTGGTTTCTAATGATGTCGAAGAGTTCCTTGGGGCGGTTTCTCGCATTGTCTAATGCAGAACTGAAGAAGGAAGCCTTCTTACTTTTGATGTGAGTATGGTAGATTTTGCGGGCTGCCTTGAGTTGGTCCCGATGCATGGCGGAGGGGTTGTTTCTCCAAGTTCTTTCCACGGATCTAAGGTGTCTTCTTTCCTCATTAATGTCAGTAGAGAACCATGCACTGGAGGGGATGCTTCTGGATTTTTTTAGTTTCAGAGGTGCCAGCTGATCTAGGACGAGCTCTAGATTGGAATGGTAGAGCGAGGTGAGTTCCGAGGTAGAGAGGGGCTCCGACGTGTTCGGGAGGAGAGTGCTGAGTCCTTCCTCAAGCTTGTCTCGGGGAACTCTGGAGGTGTTCCTGACCCATTTGGGGGGGGGCTTGAGTGGGTGGGAGTGAGACAGCCGGCTGGATGATATGAAATACAATTATGTGGTGGTCTGACCAGTCCACCGGGATGATGTGGTCAATCGAGACTGCAGTTTTGTTCGCAATGATGGCATCCAGGGTCGCTCCTCTGTAGTGTGTTTCTTCTGAACAATGTTGGACCAAGTCGTTGTCTTGTAGAAGGGTGTTGAGAGATTGAATCAGCGGGTTTTTGTGGTCGTTCCATCTAAGGTTGAAGGGGTATTAGCTTGCCAAGTGCTCTCGACTTTTAGTACTCTGTTCTTAACCTGGGGCAGTGAATTCTCGACTAATTTTGTTACAAAAAGATGTGGATATGATTCGCTACTTGCTTTCAGGCCGCTGTTAATACCAAAACATTTTTCAAATCGGGAATAAAAATCGCTAGTGTCCTCATCGGGTTTCTGTTTACAGGCTGAGATTGCACCCCAGTCTTCCTTTTTCGTACTTAATAAACGTGGCAATACTTGTACTAACAATCCTGGTAACGCTTTAACTTTGTCTCCAAGCCCTAGGCCTGGAATTCGGGTATTTTCTTCATTTTCTAATGCAGCCCAATCAATCTTTGCATTTCCCACTTCCCATTCTTTTTCTTTGAGTTTCTCGTAAATACCAGCAGGCAGTAGTACTTTCAATATTTTCATAAGGTCAGGATAAGTGTAATCACCCATGAGTAACATGTCTTTTATTTCACGATGAAAACCTGCTGGATCTTTGTCATGGCTGGGCACTCATTTTTTCATTTCCAATAATTCTATTTTAGTTATGGGCGTGTACACAAACACGCGTCTGAGCTTATTATCATCATTCTTAACTGGGTGCACTTCTCGTAACGGATTCTGTCTGTCTATGTAATACATTTTTCTTTCCATGGAGTGTGCTGAATCAGGCTGTGGACACAGGAAGGCACTATATCTGTGCCGATGTTCTAGAATTACTTTAATTAGATCGGTACCTAGACCTCTCCATTTATTCATGAGTAGTTCTGCTAATATATCAGGCAGGGGACCTAGATCGGAGTGTTGGCTTCTATACAATATGAGTAGGTGTTGTATCATGTACATACCAGCTAAACGCTGTTCGCTTGGTGGCATATTCAAAAATGTGTGTGCTAACGCATCATCACTATATTTCTCAGGATTGTCAGCCCATTGTACTGCTGACCTAGCTAATTCTTGTTCGTCCATAGAATCGAGTACATGGTACCCCATTCGTTCTCGAAGTCTGTTGTCAGTGGCTTGGAATAAGTGTTCAGGCGTTCTCGGATTAGACATGGCTTCCTGAAAAATTCTTTCACTTTCTGGACGTACTGGACACATTGAATTATTATAGGATCTTCCTTTACCTACATAAGCTATCATTTCTCTAACTGGTAATTGTGCTTGTCCTGCTGTCTCTTCTGGTGCGTCCTCCTCCCCCGAGGATTCAAGTTTGTCTGAATCTATTTCTGGTGCTGGCTGTCTTCTTTCATGTATCTTTATTACTGCATTTCTGATCCTTCGGTACATATTTTCTATACAAGCCTGTTTATCATGATTCCCGTCTGCTATATTCTGACCCCATCTATGAAGTGCTTTTATTTCTTCCGGGTTTGCACCCGGACTATCCACTTCTCTTATTAGGCAGTTTATAAAAAACCATAATATCTTGCCTTGAGTATCAACTTTTTGGTAAGCCATGGCCTCGCCAATACTTTCAGGGCCTACCCCTGTTTGAACAAAATGATATATTCTATCTAGATGATCAACCATTCCAGGTAGTGTCAATAAAAAGTTTGTAACTCGTCGCAATCGTACTGATGCGAGCATCATTCTGTCATCATTCTTTTTACCGGGTACTGGATCATATCTACAATCTGCAAGACGTTCTTTATATATGTCAAAATCGGCTGCTTGAGGTGTACGTTGTTGTGCTAGATCCCTATAAGTCCATCGATGTGTTGGTGGTGGGGTTTGGAAACCTATCGCCCCTCCTGACGCGCCTCCTGAGGCGCCGGATCCGAAGGGATTCGTTGGGTGTAAAGTAGGAGGAATAGGTGCAGGAAGAGGTGGAAGGACAGCCGGAAGGGTTGGAACGGGAGGAGGAGTAGCTTGTCGCGGAGGTGGGGGTTGACTATCTCGGGGTCGAGCGCCGCCAGTAGGGGGTGTGCGCGGCGGTGCGGTATTAACATATTCGGGGGCTGCATCGTCTAGATAGGAAGAAAGGAAAATATCCTTTGCGGTTTTATGATGCATTTTAGTCGGGAGCATTGGAGGTGGCAGATCTTTTGGTACTTCCGGAGTGGCCTTAGGTAAACCCTCGGCCAGAAGAGGATACATACCATTCATAAGGGTGTTTCGTTGTCTATCTACTTGTTCTATTTTTACTCGGATACCTTCCTCAACTAATACGTTTTCTCGGGCCTTGTCTGAATCCTCTCTACTTTTCTCTTCTTTTCTGTGTGCTTTTTCTGTACGCCTATGCGATTCTTTACGCCATAATTCAATGGCATCTTTCTGTGACTGTCTGGCTTTCTTTTTCCATAATGCTTCTTCTACTCTCATGATGCAATCTGCATCCCATGTCCCAGCAGCGGGCCATCTCTGATTCTCTGCTAGATCCTTGGTGTAGTCCACCCATAAATCGAGATATAAAACGGCATCTAGGCCATGTTTGTGGTACATAAAGTACCCTGGAGTGTCCCTAGGTGGAATGGGAACGGCTTCCTCGAGTATCCCTTTTCTAGTTTTTATCTGTCTTAATTTGGAGAATAACGGCATCTTAAAACTCAGGCTACTTGATCCTTACTTAGATATTAACACAATTAACACAATAATCACAATAACGAAAATCGAACAATCACTCATACCACGACATTTTGAAAACACATTAAAACATTTTAAAACGAACAACAATGATTAGAATAAAACTAGCTAACTGCATGATACTGGATGTACTGCTAAACAGTACAGATACACCGCTAAAACAGTGCAGACTGGATGTACTGCTAAACAGTACAGATACACTGCTAAACAGTGCAGACCAGGTCTGTGTACCCAAACCCGTCTTGACCGGCACAAATTAATGCGCACGTCTAGATGCGTCCCCAGCAATGGTACTCACCGGGAAGCACGGAACGGAAGGCCTCGGAAACTGGACTGGACTGGACCGGACTGGACTCGACTCGTGACGCAGATACTTCGGAACTTCGAAACCTGGTGGGCCTCTGTATACCTCGGATCTTGCTCTCTCAGCTAGGCTCTGGTCGGGATCCTCCGCACTCCTCACCGCCTCGTCTGGGTGTTGATCGCAGCCTCAGTCACCTCCGTTGGCCTGAGGGAGATACAGGAAATCCTGCGGGTACGCGTAGTTGTCCGTCCGGCTGTGGCAGGGGGCTAGGCCTGCAACGCACCTCCGGCGCGTGGGGTGGGGGAGGGGTCCCTATTCGGGCGTCAATTATGTGGTAAATTTAAATTACCTATACTTAATTTATGCGGTAAAGTTCAATAAGAATAACTCAGTCAAAAAGAAGAGGCAAAATCCGTGATATTTGAGGTTTATAAAGGGGTTTTATTCCTTAAAAAGGAATTGGTATTGGTTCGAACCAAGGTAGCATACCATTCCGTCACCACGCAGGTTCGGGAAGGGACTGACAGACAATACTTTATTGACAGTTAATCGTATATATAGTCAATGCATTACAGTAAAAACGGATGCAGTAGGCGTAACAGCTGAGAGGAGAGATAAGAGTACACATACGTAATGAAAAGGCGTTACAATAGGCGTGCATGAAGGCGTGTACTAGAAACGTCATTAAGGAGATGTCACAAGTGGGTGGATCCATAAGAGAATCCTGCAGTGTCAGCAGAAATACATGGCAGAGATGCGCGCGCGGGCAGCATGACGTGTGATTGACGTGTAACTGGAGGGTGAAGGGGACTTGACATTTAGCCCTACATGAGGAGACAGAAGTCTGGGATGTCAGATCAACCTAATCCCAAATCGTATCTAATATCTTGTGTTTAAGGAACTATATTATCTGGAAGGAAAGGTCTCTCGGGCAGAGGCTATTCTATACTAACTGTGAGTGCGTGTATAAGCGTCTACGTGTCTGCATGAGATGCGAGGGGGCATGGGCCTACCATGGTAACAGGAGCTATGAATTACTTGCACGGAGACAGTGAGGCCGGGCCCTTTGCTCTGCAGCTGAAAGGATGTTTACTTGAACTACTAGACAGGAATGTATTTTTCGAGGAGCGGAGCAGATAACTTGAAGGCTGAATACAGTCTTGGCAGGCAACAGGCCGAGCCAAGCACCGTTAGCCGTGCAGGGAGTAAGACAAAGGTCACGGATACAGATGCAGGCCCCGGCTGAAACATTCAGAGGCAGAAGGCAGGAAAAGGCTCGATGGCAGAATTCAGGGCCTACTTCGCCAGAGCTGGAAAACGTGTAAAGTACACCACATAAAGACGTTGGCAAGGCATACTTAGGAACGGAATATTCGACCCATTCATGGTGGATCTGAAAGAGGACATGTTAACGTTGGACGCAAATGTATTTGCGTCTTCATAGCTGGAAGTGGAGGGAACATACATGTACTTGTAGCACGTACACGGAGTCGTTGGGGTCTAAGATAGGGGACACAATTGATCATAAAAATTCATATTTCCTCAGCACCCTAACACAGATTAGCTATGAAAAGGTGCCCGAAGACCTAAGGGCTAACAAAAAGACGGTGGGAAAAATGAGGCAAGGGCAACAAAATCACGGGGAAAGACCACCCTAAGGCTGACAGGTCTAACACGCGTCCCCCCCAGCTGAAAGTGGGGAGAGCTACCCAACCTCTAGGGAGTTCTCGTCACTAAGGCGGAAAAACCGGGAGAGACCGTTAGCTCCGGGCCGATGTTCCACCCTAAAGTCCATCCCCTGTAGGGAAATGGACCACCTTAGCAACTTTGGGTTTTCGCCTCTCATCTGCAAGAGCCAGCGAAGGGGACGGTGGTCGGTTTGAATCAGGAAGTGAGAGCCAAAAAGGTATGGACTCAACTTCTTCAAAGCCCAGACCACAGCGAAGGCTTCTCGCTCGATGGTACTCCATCGCCGTTCCCGAGGGAGAAGTCTCCTGGAGATGAAGGCCACAGGTTGGTCTTGGCCATCATCATTGAGTTGCGATAGCACGGCACCTACGCCATGCTCTGAGGCATCTGTCTGCACGATGAATTCTTTTTGGAAGTCCGGAGTGGCCAGCACCAAAGCGGGACACATCGCACGCTTCAGTGTTTCAAATTCCTCCAGGCAAGCAGCCGTCCAGATGACCTGTCATGGCTGCTTTTTGGACGTCAACTCGGTCAAGGGGGCCACGATGGTGTCATATCCCTTGACGATCTGCGCTAATAGCCAGTGAGGCCAAGGAAAGCTCGGACCTCAGTCTGAGTTTTGGGCGGCTCCCAGACCATGATGGTCTCAATTTTGGCCTGGAGGGGTTGCACCTTACCTCCGCCCACCAAGTGTCCCAGGTACACGACAGAGCACTGTCCAATCTGGCACTTGCTAGCTTTGATAGTCAAGCCGGCACGTTGTAACGCCCGCAGCACCTCCTGGAGATTTTGCAGATGGTCCTCCCAGGTGGTACTGAAGACAGCTATGTTATCCAGGTAAGCTGCTGAGAAGGACTCCAGGCCAGATAATACCTGGTTCACCAACCGTTGGAAAGTGGACGGAGCATTCTTGAGCCCGAAGGGCATCACTCGAAATTGGAAGTGACCCTCGGGGGTGGAGAGCGCTGTCTTCTCCTTCGCTCCATCGGCCATGGCAATCTGCCAGTACCCCGATGTCGAGTCGATGGTGCTGAGGTACTTGGCTGCTCCCAGCCGGTCAATCAGCTCGTCTGCCCGTGGTATCGGGTGAGCATCTGTCTTGGTGACAGAATTCAACCCCCGATAATCCACACAGAACTGAAGTTCTGGTGTGGTGCCCGGTGGAGCTGCTTTCGGCACCAACACAACCGGACTAGCCCACTGGCTGCTGGAGGGTTCGATCACACCCAGCTCCAGCATCTTGATCACCTCACCCTGGATGCTGTTCCTCACTTTCTCGGACAGCCGGTAAGACTTGTTTTTCACTGGTGGACTGTCCCCTGTGTCCACATCATGGGTACACAGATGTGTGATTCCTGGCGTGAGGGAGAACAATGAGGCTTGCTGCGCCAATACCTGGCGGCAGTCCCTCTTTTGTTCTGGGGTCAAGGATAGGGAAAGGACAACTCCCTCCACTGAACCATCCTTCTCCTGAGCCGCTAGAAGGTCAGGAAGAGGCTCACTTTTCTCCTCCTCGCTCCCATCCGTTACCATGAAGAGAGCAAGCTCTGATCGCTCATGATGAGGCTTCAGGCGGTTGACGTGGAGCACCCGGTGTGGTTGTCGGGGGGTCTTCAAGTCCACGACGTAGGTGGTCTGGCATCGATGCTCCACAATCTCGTATGGACCAGTCCACCGATCCTGGAGGGCACTAAGCGCCCCAGGCTCCATGACCCACACCTTCTTTCCAGCGTCCAACTCCACTGTCCGAGCGTTGTGGTCATACCACTCCTTCATGACGGCTTGGCTAGTCTCCAGATTGTCTGAGGCTTCCTTCCACAGCTTGGCCATCTGGCTGCGGAATGCCAGCATGTAGATGACAACATCACGGGGAAGCTTCTTCGAAGTCTTCTCCCAACCCTCCTTGACCAGGCTGAGGGGTCCCCTAATGGGTTGGCCATAGAGCAATTCAAAGGGGCTGAACCCGACTCCCTTCTGGGGTACCTCGTGGAACGAGAACAGCAAGCAAGGGAGGAGGATGTCCCATTTCCACCTCAGGTCTTCTGACAGACTCTGGATCATCCCCTTCAAGGTCTTGTTGAAGCGCTCTACGAGCCCGTTAGTCTGGGGGTGGTAAGGAGTGGAGAACCGATAGGTCACTCCGCATTCCTTCCACATGGCCTGCATGTAGGCCGACATGAAATTTGTGCCCCTGTCCAACACCACGACCTTGGGGAATTCCACTCGGGTAAATATCCCCATCAGTGCCCGCGCCACCACAGGTGCAGTAACGGTCCTCAGAGGGATGGCCTCCGGGTACCGAGTGGCGTGGTCCATTAACACCAGATTGAACCGATGTCCCGCAGAGGTCGGAGGGTCCAACGGCCCAACGATGTCAATACCGACCCGCTCAAAAGGGGTCCCGACCACTGGGAGAGGTTCCAATGGGGCCTTCAATTTGGTCCCAGACTTGCCACTGGCCTGGCAAGTCTTGCAGGTCTTGCAATAGGTGTCAGAGGCAACTCTCATCCTAGGCCAATAAAAATGTGGGACTAGCCTCGCAAAGGTCTTGACCTGGCCCAAGTGTCCGGCTAGAGGTATCTCATGCGCCAGTTCCATCAAAAAGGCCCGGTAACACTGGGGGACCACTAAGGCCCTCGAGGACCCATGCACTGTAACCCTTGGTTCACTGTACAGGAGGCCATCCTCCCAATACACGTGATAGTTGCCGGTCTCCTTGTTTATCGCTTGGGCTTCGGCCTGTCGCCGCATGCCTTCAAGCGTGGGGCACTCCTTCTGTGCCCAACAGAATTCCTCCCGGGTAGGACCTCCTTCCACATGCCACTTGGCAAGGGTCGGCAAGTCCCCCACGGGAACGACATCCACCTCCATGGACTCCGGGGTTACCTCCGCGGGCTCCCCATCCATCACACGGGGTGTATCCTCCACAACACTCTCCTCTGGACCGACAGTGGGTTGGGCCGTTGTTTCAGGCTCCAACCCGGGTTGAGCTTCTTACCGAGCAGCTGTGGTGACTACGCAAGTCCACCCTGGTAATCCCAGCATCTCAGTGTGGGCCTTAAACTTCACTTCCTTCCAGGCGGTATGTTCGAGGTCATTACCGAGCAGACAGTCCACAGGTAAGGCAGGGCTGATCGCAACTCTCAACGGGCCTGACACTCCTCCCCATTCAAAGGGAACTTGAGCCACGGGATAGTAGCTCATTCTGCCGTCAGCCAACACGGCCGGATGATACACATCAGGAACAACCTGCTCAGGGGACACCTGCCGCCTCACTACAGTGGTCATACTGGCTCCTGTGTCCCTCAGAGCGTCCACCTCCTCCCCATTGACCTTCACCCTCTGCTGGTACTTAGCAGTATTCGATGGTAAGGACGTCACTGGGACCATCTCTCTATAACCAAGTGAAACCAGGGTCAGGCCTGTCCACTCCCCTTCCCTATCTAGGGGCAGCTCCAACCCAAGCGCTACGCTAGCCACCCCGGGACTCTTGCCACCAGTGGGGGCTGGGGATCGTTTGCGACACTGGGGATCTCCCTTGTAGTGTCCGACCTCTCCGCACTCATAGCACCGGACCACTTTTGGCTGCTGACTCTTGTCAGGGTAAGTGGGTTTTGGGGAACGGTTCTGGGGTGGGGTACCTACTCCTTTCCCAAACTGTCTAGTTTGGGGGCCTCGTGAGAACTCCGTTCTTTTATCTCCACCCTCTTTCTTCTGAGGGGCGCCCTGACCGCCTTTCGGGCCATCTCCCCCGGGGCCCTTGTGTGACACCCGGGTGCTGACCCAAATTTCCGCCTCCTCCGCGAGCTCACGGGAATCAGTAAGCTTGGGGTCCACCAAATGCTGGCGCAACTCCTGAAAACACTTATCCAAGAGGTGCTCTCTCAAAAAAAGGTTATACAGACCCTCAAAATCACGCACCTCGCTGCCACGCACCCAACCATCCAGAGCCTTTCGGGCATATTAAAAAACATCCACCCAATTCTGCGTGGACAGCTTATGGCTGCCACGAAACCTCTGGCGATACCTTTCAGGGGTGAGGCCAAAATGTTTGATAAGTGCCTCCTTCATGGGGGAATACCTAAACTGGTCTGCCTTCTTCAATTACAAGAGTGAGTCCCTGACATCAGGAGGTATATACCGGTACAAATCACCTCCCCAGTGTTTCTCAGGCACCCCATGGGCAGTCAAGGCCACTTCATACGCCTCCAACCACCTGGCAATGTCATCCCCCTTGGTGTAGCTCGCTATCACCTCCTTGGGTAACCAGAATCTGGGCTCCTGATGAGCTCCTGGTACGCTGCCACCATTAGGACTTCCTGGCGCACTCAACTGCAATGCTTGCAGCTCCATTTCCTTGAGCTGCAGCTCGTGCGCCAGCTTCCTTTCCTCCAATGCTAATTTCTCTCTCTCCAAATCAAACTGCTTATCTTCCCTTTCTCTCTCTAAAGCCAGATTCTTATCTTCCCTTTCTTTCTCCCTCTCGTGCTCTAACTTGGCAAGCTCCCACTTCAATCGTCTCTCCTCCCTCCTGTCCTCGTACTCCTGCGGTGACACACTCTCCCTAGATACACTGCTTCCTGACCCGGAACGTCTTCCTGGCAATATATTGTCTGACATGTCAATGTTGAGCAGGCCTGGGTCTTCCTGAGTGTAGGAAGGTGGATATCTGACTATGGTTACCCCCAAACTTTTTGCCTGGTGTTTAGCTGGTTTTTGACTTAGTTGGCCTGGGATCCTGCTATTCAGGGCCCCAGGCTGATTGCTCTCTCCTTAAAATGGACTCCATGTACCTTAGGTGCATAACACAATTGGAATTGGTTCACCTTATAGGCCCCTGTAACAGTGTACCATAGGTACCCAGGGCAGAGGTGTAGCCAAGGCCTGCCAGGGGCTGCAGCATGTATTGTGCCACCCCTGGCCTGGCCTCCATATTTGACACAACTGGCTGATCACTCAGCTGGGGTAAGTTGGTGTAATCACCTCTTACTTAGGTACAGTATGTCTGTGCCTAACCCTAAACTGGACACATATGTTCCTATCAGCCACTCCTATGGAAGGCCTCATCAATCCTGGAGGCAGAGTGCTTGGAAATATGTGAGATGGTGCTCTAGCATGTGCTGAGCCTGTCTGCAGCTGTCGGGAACAACTCCCTAAGCCGTTCCGGGATATTGCCATACCATATACTCTTAAGTGCATTATAATCCTCGCGGTTAAATGCTATCTTTGGTTTGGCTTTATCAAAACATGTCGAGTAAGGTGTCATACGAATTGGAATACTATCCCCTCGCCAATTCTGGCGACGGGGATAGCATTCCACCCTTCTAGAGGGACACGACATGTGCGTAGCCTTAACCCCGGTTAAAGTTAAACAGAGCCTCAGCTTCACAAAATGGACGCTGCCACCACAGACACAAGTCTGGCCTCCTGCTGCTGACCGAAACTCGGCAGATGGTGGCCTGGACAAAGGGTTTCCTGCCTTGGGAGGTGCGAGCACCACCCCAGACAGGATTTTGTGTATTAGGTAGGACAGGGCTGAAAAGAATCAGACATGCCCGGGGCACACAAGGTGTCCCCGTGCATAGGCCAGTCCAAACCGGTTCTGGGGCCTTCCAGCCCCAGTCCTGGCGCGGAGCTGGACAAAGGAAAGGGGGTGTAACCGCCCCCCTTCCTGGTTCCACCCAGAGGAGGGACCTAGTAGGTGATCCACCCCCAGTTTGGGAATAAGAGGGGGAGCAGTGCCATTGCACAGCAGATCATCCCGAAATCAACTTAAAACTAAGAAGAAGACTGGACTTCGACATTCTGCTGCACAGAAGACTGAAGAAGAATCTCCCTTGTGGCCAAGGAGTGACCACCCTGTGAACACAGGTACCAACCAGCAACTCGATGTCTGCTTTGCCGCCGCCTCCCGCCGGAGACCGAGCCCAGAGCCCGACAAGAACCAGACTCCCAGACCTCTCAGAGCCCGATCCACAGTCCCTGCGAAGAAGGGACCCGTGGAGGCACCGAGTGACGTGGGACCGGACCTCTTGAAAGACACTCGAAAAGCTGACTGCGCAGCTTCTGAGGCATCCTCGACGTTGTGCTTTGGGGATTGAGAACCCCCACCACCGAGCAGCCCTTGCACCGAAGATCAGCCCTCCAGCATCTCCACGATCTGCGTGGGGCCCTTTTGCATTGTGCCACTCGACGCGCCATCCCGGCCACTAGCCAAGCGGCCAGCGGCCATCTTGGCGACGAACCCGAAGATTTAAACAGCAGGTCTGGTTGCTCCAGACCTACCCAAGCTCCTGTGAAAAGGAGCCCTTGCTCTGACCTTGCTGGTCCGAGTGAACAGCATCTTTCAACTTCTGCATGGCTTGCATTTGCCAAGGCCTGTTTGCTCCGATCAGGTCGCCGACACCGCCAACAGCGAGAAGCCTACGTGGGACAGCTCGTGATCGACTCCTGGACGTCCTCGACCCCGGGTATCCACGTGGCTGCAGAAAGAAGCTACCCGACAACGCCTGTTTGCACCCGACATCGCCTGGTTCCACTCTGGTTCCACGGTAGTCACTGGCTAGTGACTTTGAACACTGTCCCCTCTGCTTTCAGGTCTTCAACTCTTCAGATCCACCCTTGGATCCACCGGAACTCTTCTCATCGAGCCGCCTGCAGCATCTTCAGCTCCAAGCACCATCGACCAGCGTGACGAAACCCGACACATCTTCGACCCTGTGCACCCGCTTCCTGTGGGTGAGGTAACTCAGCTCCGCCGGTGCTCCTGCACTGGCACACATCCCAAGGGCCTGTGTTTTAAATTTCAGCTCCGTAGGTCACTCGGAAGGTTCCTAACTTTCTAACTTTGTGCTTTTTATGCACCATAGACTTTGTATTGAGAAGTGCGTGCACTTTGAACACTGCACCCGAGTCCCGTGGGCCTTTCCCGACTTAGTTAACTCCAGTCTCGAATAGCTCCAGCGATTCCCAAGGCCCTAGGCCTCTTCACTTTCCTTTAGGTATCTCTTATACCACTTACTTAGTATATGGTTTAGGTGGCCCCTAGGGCTCATCCATATTGTGCAACTTTTGTGTATTTTAAACTGTCTTGTGATTTTACACTTGTGCTTCTGTGCTCATAAAGAGTCCAGGGGATTTTAATAGTTAATAAATCAATATATATTTTCAATATATATCTGTGTGGTGTCCCTTTCATTTGGTATTCAAGGGGGTTGTGTATGGTATAACAGCTGGCTTCACATGCCTTTCAGAGTTTAGCCTAAGACTGCTTTGTCCACGTTACCACTAGGATAACTGGTCTACAAGGTTGAATTACAACCATCATCATAAGGGTTGCTTGGCATGGTACAAAGTGATCACTAGAATTAGTGAGCATTATATACCAGGCCAACTTCTCACACTGAGTGTCCGCCTCCCCGTGTGTGACCTGTTCCCCATCCTCTTCTTCCTCTGGGTGGGCCCTTACCCATGCCCTCAAGGCGGTACGGAGCCCTTCTTTTACAGCTCTCGTCCCCACAGGCACTCCCATCACCTGACAAAACTCCCTTAACTGCACTACAGTGTACCTATCAAGGTCAGCCAGCTGGAACTCCATTCTGTCAGGTGAGGACCTAGATAACCTGGAATTAAAATTCTAAGATGTGGGCAACAATGCTGGTTCAACACACTTTGATGCAGGCTAGACAGCGGTGGGCATTTGGGTTTGCTTGAAGCATGACAGGTGTCCAATTAATTGCAGTACACTCAGTCCCACTGGAGGGTGTTAGGTAGCTACAGGTCCTCCTGGATCCTACCGCTCGCAAACAATGTAAGAACTGGGACCACCAGTTCTCCGGGGGGTAGCATGGCTCGAGCAGGAAGGCAGCCAGGGGCTTGCGTGTAAAGCAGCCAGTTAACACACACATCCAATGAAACACACAGTGGCGCAATAATGGAGACCACACCAGTAGTTGTATTTGAAAGAAATCAAGATCTTTTATATAGGCTTTCAAATAGAGCGATGCATTAGTAATTCATTAGTATTTCAGATAAGCATTTCATTGAGACATTTCATGAATCTTGTTCAGATTGCATTTCCTGTACATGGGTGAACATTTCATTAAGCATTTCAGTAAGACTTTTCATTAAAATAATAACCAGCTCATCTAAGCAATGAAACATTAACTAACCCTGCCTGTCGCATCAGACTCTTTGGCAGGCAAAGGGGTAATTGTATAAACCAGGAGGATCCTACAAGAAGCGACTATAGCATTGCGTATAAGTACCACATCAAACCTCTCATGGACGCTTTTCCTAGAAAGTAATAAAACATTCCAGCAAGTACTTATCAGTCTAACAAGGAACTTCAAAGAACACAGCCTTTAGTCATCAACCACAAGCCTTTCTTCTTGTGAATACAGATCGGTTTGCGACCCAGATCTGATCATCAGAATATTATGGAAGTCCACCTCTGCAAGAAAATTCAGTACAGTGAAGTGACTCTCCCTCTCATTAACAGGCTGGTAAATATGGTACACTTTAAACATATCAGGCTTGTAAATACGGTTCACTTTGAACATATCAGGCTTGTAAATATGGTGCACTACGATATAATGAGGAAAGTGTCTGACCCTCCAGCCTCCAAATATTCGAGGCACATTCAGAAGGGGGCCAACAGGACCCAGTCTCAGCTAACCCCGGGAGAGGGGTGACCTCGGGCCTCACTCGGCCTACCGCCCTCCTCCCCTGGGGAATACCTTGTGTTCTTCGGCCCTCCGGGGCCCTTGCAAAGTGTCCGCTTGGGGGGAAAGGAGCTCCGGCCCTGTGCGCCGCGGGGGCAGTTGTGGAGCCCCGGCGCCGGGGCGAAGCTGGACCAGCGTTTGGGGCGCCAAGCGGAGGGGGCTCTCAGGCTCAGCAGCCCCCTCCGTAGTGAAGTGCAGCTCTCTTCGGCCGCCGGGCCGTGTCAGCGGGGCCCGCGGTGACGGCCAATGAGGGAGCAGTGTGGGCCGGGCCGCGGGACCAATCGCGGCACAGGGAGACGGGGGCGCGGCCAATGACGAGGCCGAACGCCCTCGTCACGTGATGGAGGCAGCGACTTGGCTTCAGGCCTAACGAGGCCTGACTGGACTACGCGGCGGCCTTCCTCAGGCTCCGGGGGCTGCCGCGGGACCTCCTCTTAGTCGGGTGGGGCCCGGCCACACTGCGGCGGCCCTCTTCTGGTACCGGGGGCCACCGAGGGGTATCACAGCACTTCCGTGGGCTGCGGCGGTGATTTGGTGCGCTGAGCGACAGCGCCTGAGGGGCAGTCTCGGCTGGGCAGAAGGAGGGGGCCACTGGCGCCTCCAGGCCCGGCGGGACAGCGGCAGACAGCGACAGGCTATCGCAGCGCTCGGGGACAGCAGGTGAGTGCTTGGGGCAAATACAGCGCCTTGCTGACAAGATGATTCCTGAGGGGGAGAAGCGCTTTAGAATACCAGTGCCTCACAGGGGGCTTCAGGGCTAGAGTCTCGAGGGCACAGTTAGGTCAAGGCAGGCAGGATGGGAGCAAATTGTAGCGCTTGGCCCACAGTTCAGTCAGGGGGAGACAGGTAGGCCCAGTTGTAGGCAGGGGATGCGCAGGGCAGCACAGTCCAGTACCTGGTCCCAGGAAGCAGGTTTCTTGGCGCTTGGATGGTTCTGCGCCCTTAGTTGCTTGTTTCTTGAAGTGGAAGGGGGGGTGATGAGTTGAAGGCTTGAAGAATTTCTCCTCAGTCACTGCAGATGGGCCCTGGGGTTCCCTACCACTGGGCCAGATCAGGGGGCTAGCTTTGGACACCTCACCCAGCTTAAGAGGCAGCACCTTAATCCTGTCACTGCCAGTAGCATAGGTTCCTCACTAGGCCCTCCCGCCTAAAACTCCTGCATGGGTTTCCCAGGTCAGTGATGCCCCAACTGACTAGAAAAAGTTCCCTCCCTTGCTTATATATGCCCAGGTGAGGTGACCACTCTCTAAGGCGGGAACAGTCAGGTCCGCCTTTCTTCTGGAAGGTTCCAGGAGCTTCCCCACTCTAACTATGGACAGGGGCTGGGTGGCTGGTGTTGCAACATTGTATGGGGACCCAGCCTGCTCCTGGCAACTAGGGTGCTACACTAAAAAGACCTCGCTGCAGTAGCAGGGGCCAGTGGCAGCCATGTTGGAATTAGAGAGCACCTGCACCCTAACACAGATTAGCTATGAAAAGGTGCCCGAAGACCTAAGGGCCAACAAAAAGAAGGTGGGAAAAATGAGGCAAGGGCAAAAAAATCACGGGGAAAGACAACCCTAAGGCTGACAGGTCTAACAGATCTGATGTCATCAGCGCAGTCTCCGTACCGTGGAATCGGCGGAACCCAAATTGAGTATCATCGAGTAGATGGTGTTCCTCTATTAAAGCAGATAGTTGTAAATTCATTGCTTTTCCGGCCACTTTGGCCAGGAATGGAAGGCTTGCAATTGGCCGGTAGTTTTTCAATTCATCCTTATCAAGGTGAGGCTTCTTTAGTAATGGTTTGAGGAGAGTTTTTTTAGGGCGTCTGGATAAATACCTGACCTGAACATGGTGTTGCAGATTAGAGTAATGGCAGGTATAAGCACATCGATAATAGGTGGAAGAATTTTAAAAGGACAAGGATGAAGTGCAGAGCCTGTTTTGATCGTGGTGATGATTTCCGCAGTTTGAGTGTTGGTGATATCTGTAAAATGAGTAAACTTGGGTGCAGAGTAAGTCGAGGAATGGGTAATAGAGGGGGTATTAGTATTATTTGAGAAAGCCGAGAAGATGTCATTGACCTTCGTGAAAAAGAAGGTAGCCAGGGCATCGCAAAGAGATTGAGTGGGAGGTGGGTTCAGATCAGGGGAGTAACCAGCTAGCTGCTTGGTGGTATCGTAAAGTTCCTTAGAGGAGTTTTTTGCTGGCTCTATCCGTTCACTAAAGGACTTTTTCTTAGCCTCACTGATCATGGTTTTATATTTGACCAACGTCTCCTTGTAGCGAATTCTGTTGTCTTCGCTATAGGCCTTCCGCCAATGCCTCTCCTTGTTCCTGCAGAGTTGTTTCTGGGTTCTTAGTTCTTCAGTGCACCAAGGTGCCGAGGGGGCGAGTCTGTTTCTGGTCGCCTGTTTAGTGGGAACCAGTGAATTAGCGGCAGTACCCAGCCAGTCGTGAAATTGCTTGGTGGCAATGTTGGGGTCTGCGGAAAAAATGGGGTTGGAATTACCAAGTAGCGTTTTCAGGCTAGGACTATCTATGTCATTCCAGGCTTTAAACGGTTGACGGGAATTGGCGAATACTTTAGCGGTGAGTGTTTCCTGGATGATGATGGAGCCCAAGATGGAGTAATGATCTGACCAAGTGAAAGGGAGGATTTGATTTATGTGGATGTCCTCCAGATTGGAGAAGATGCCATCCAGTGTATGGCCACCGTCATGCATAGGAGAGTTAACCAGAAGGGGAAGACCAAATGTCTTCATATCCGAGATAAGAGATAAAGTATCCCTATCCTCTAGTTTGTCTAGGTGAAAATTAAAATCACCCAAAACTGTAAAAGAGTCTTCCAGAGCCAGGGATTCCAGGATAGAACTCAAATCCGTGATAAAGTCTGATCATGGTCTTGATCCAGGTGGTCTGTATACGAGGATCCCTTTGAAGTTGTTGGAAGGGGATAGCATGATTGTGAATTGCAAAGCTTCGCAGGAGGATGACGGGGTGGCAGTAATTCTCACATTAAGTGAGTCACGAGCGATAATCGCTAGTCCGCCCCCTTTTTTATGCTGTCTATCGTGTCTATAGATTGTGAAACCTCTTGGGACTGCAATCACTAGGTCTGGGTCGGATGAATTGTCCATCCAAGTTTCGGTCATGAATAATATATCTAAATTCCTATCCTCTATCAAGTCTGCTATATCCTGTCGGTGTTTACCGAGCGAGCGTACATTAGAAAGCGCTATTGATATGCTGGTATGCGTATTTTTGTTAGCACTGGAGGGTGATTTAATGGTGAGGGGGATAGAAACCATACAATGAGGACAGAACTGTGTGAAAAGACCGGGAAGGGATATTGGGTCAAGCTTTCGACAATCGTAGTGATTGTGAGGACGCATCTCGAGCAGCTTAATATTAGAGTAGTGTAGACAAGTCGCTGGGTTAAGGGGACCAGGGGTGGTGGCCCTGGGCCCGGTCCAGGCGCGGACGGGGGCAGACGGGCTTGCCTTTGGCGCACCCGCTGCGCCCGCCCGCTGCGCGGATGGGGAGGGTTAATGTTTTTGTACATGTAAGGGGCGGGTTTAGAGGAGGGTGGGAGGCGTCCAACAACTGGACCGCAACCCTTCCTCCCAGCAAGATGGTGTCTGAAATGGGTGCTGTTATGGTGGCAGCGCCTTAAATCGGCTGCGCCGTGCACAACAAAGGAATTGGCGGCTTCGAAGCGAGGCTAGTCTCGCGCCGAAGTGCAAAGAGGTAGCGTTTAAAATAGAGCTGTTAAAAAATATACAGATTTTAAAATACACGTACTTCGTATTTCAAGAGCGTGCAGAAAGGCAGTGAACAAAAAAGAGCTGAGAGCCCCCGGCTTCCGCCTCAGGGGAGAATATGGCAAATATCACAGCTATAGTATGTGACGCCCCTTAAATATACTGGGAGGGCGGGAGGCGTCCAACAACTGGACCGCAACCCTTCCTCCCAGCAAGATGGTGTCTGAAATGGGTGCAGTTATGGTGGCAGCACCTTAAATCGGCTGCGCCGTGCACAACAAAGGAATTGGCGGCTTCGGAGCGACGCTAGTCTCGCGCCGAAGTGCAAAGAGGTAGCGTTTAAAATAGAGCTGTTAAAATATATACAGATTTTAAAATACACGTACTTCGTATTTCAAGAGCGTGCAGTAAGGCAGTGAACAGAAAAGAGCCGAGAGCCCCCGGCTTCCGCCTCAGGGGAGAATATGGCAAATATCACAGCTATAGTATGTGACGCCCCTTAAATATATTGGGAGGGCGGGAGGCGTCCAACAACTGGACCGCAACCCTTCCTCCCAGCAAGATGGTGTCTGAAATGGGTGCAGTTACGGTGGCACCGCCTTAAATCGGCTGCGCCGTGCACAACAAAGGAATTGGCGGCTTCGGAGCAACGCTAGTTTCACGCCGAAGTGTAAAGAGGTAGCGTTTAAAATAGAGCTGTTAAAATATATACAGATTTTAAAATACACGTACTTCGTATTTCAAGAGCGTGCAGTAAGGCAGTGAACAGAAAAGAGCTGAGAGCCCCCGGCTTCCGCCTCAGGGGAGAATATGGCAAATATCACAGCTATAGTATGTGACGCCCCTTAAATATACTGGGAAGGCGGGAGGTGTCCAACAACTGGAAGGCAACCCTTCCTCCCAGCAAGATGGTATCTGAAATGGGTGCAGTTATGGTGACAGCGCCTTAAATCGGCTGCGCCGTGCACAACAAAGGAATTGGCGGCTTCGGAGCGACTCTGGTATCGCGACGCCGGAGGCGACCCCTGTTTCTTTTGCTGCTTCCCCTGATTTTTATTCTTCCAATTCTGTTTTGGAATATTTGGATGGTTGTCTTTAGTAGACTTTGCTATCTGAGTCTGCGGTTGAGTTGCCGTTTTAGCAAAAGGCTTAACACCTAAACTATTGCGGCCAATGGTCTTATAAGCCTCCGCAATAATTCATGGTAACGCTCGGGGTTTGTCGACGTCTTGGACAAGGCGCAAAGCATTCGACACCTGAAAGTTAACCGCATCTCCCTTTACATTACAAAAGATGAGATCAGCAACTACGTCAAACACTCCAACGAGCCTCATTCTCAACTCGACAGCCGCCTCCGCACTGTGCTCATCCGGAACATGCTTGATCACAGATGGCAAGACATTCATAGACAGCGCGCAGAAATACTTCGCATATTCTGCTGCAAATACTTTTCCCCAAATCTCACAATCTGTTAACTCTGGCAATAAGTCTTTCTGCAAACTAATTGTGAGAATCCTGTGTTTTTCCACAGGAGTGGTATTAGGAAACACTGCTTCCAGTTGGTCAAATTTTTCAGCATGACAATAAGGCATATCGTACTTAGTTTGAGGGTGCTTGCCCATTACCGAATTAACCGAATTACCCATGAATGGACTAATCTACATCCCGGCCGGTCCAACTTGTTCCGCTGCAAGAAACATATTGAACCAAAGCCCTATGTACCCCAACAAAAGAGGTATAAAGTTGACACAAGTCGTCAATCGGGGCATTGAGATAACGTGGATATGGTGTGAACCCGGCTAGGACTGGCCAAGTTGCCCCAGGAATTGACAAGCGACCTAACCGAACCGGAGTTACGGTGTGGGGGAGGGTGCCATACAACCAAAAACGATGCTGCCATGGCAAAATTGGAATCTCTTGTGTCCTATATGGAGTATAGTTCACAGGAATCGCAGTATGAGTGTATGTATGAAATGTATCCTCATCTGCATTTATTGCAGGAAACGTGACCCAAGAGTAGAAAAGCTCAAAGGAGAACGCCGAATATGCACTCACCAGAAAGATAACAGACATACGATCGTCTGGTACTCCAAACTGCGTCAGATGACGCCAGAGCGCTGTCCAACTATGCTGAGCTATGTCAATATCACCCATGAGGACATAGAGAAGAAAAACAATTTATATAAATTGCAGTACAACAAAGGGTAGTATTCAAAATGTGAACCTTTTCATAAATCTCATGATTGAATTAACCTATAACACATTCATATAGGTAGGTTAATCCGTCACGCATGTTAACAGGAAAAGGTGTTGAGGGTATTGTGGACAGATACGAGCACTAATCAAGACTTTGGGCGCCATGTTGCGGGAATTCTGCTCATGCACAGAACTATGCGCAGGAAACCAGGACCTAAGTGTATTGTGGTGTACCAAAAATCCACCTCAGTGCCCAGAACCCCTATCCGACTAGCAACAGTGTCTCATTCATTCTCCGTACTACAGCGAAGCTACCAATGAACAAGCGACTTTGGGACCTCTCAGGAATAGTGGGAATCAAGAACACTCTTTTGTTTTTATTCTCATAAATGTCCACAACGTGAGCAATCAGAGACACGGTATAGTTTAAAATGTTTATTTCAACTACGTGCTCAAAGATGGAGTATATTTGCTAACATAAGTGAAAAGATGCATACAATCAATACAATCAACAATGTTACAATTCCATAAAATACAAAGGGAGGAATCATATTATAATGATAGTGGAACCAGGTCTATAGCGCCTTGTGTACCACCCTCCCCTTGCTAGGAGCTAGGTATTATAATAATAGAAGATCTCTAGGTTAAAACCGGGAACCCCATACCTCCAAAGTCAGGTGAAGTGAATCGCATCCCAGATCAGCAGAGCTCTTTGTTGATTGAAAGGTTTTTCCCAAGTGCTAGACTCATGCATGCAGTGCAATATTAAAAGCACCTGAGTTTCAGAAATGAGCAGCTGTGTTCGTGTTGTGTTTAGAGCGTGGGCCGATCAACCTGCATCAACAGCATACATTGTTATTTTAACCTTGAACACTTTGTGCAGACTTGAGGTCGCAGTGTGAGTCTGGAGATGTGAAAAACAGATCGTGCTCATGTGAAGGAAAAGCAAGCAGTTTGTCTTTATAAAAACAGAGATGTAGTATTGTGTGCAAAAGCAGCAAAATGGCGTTTTCGCAACTAACTCACTTATGCTAATATAGTAATGTGTGCAGGCAGAATCATATTCATCCCTACACTTTTACAGGTAGCATGAACAGGAACACTTGGATGTTTTTCTTTGCAACTCTTCATCGCCAAATAAAAACCACCAGTGCTTCTTTTCTTTTATTTCACATTGTGCTAGTCTCCCAGTGGATTTCCTGTTATATCACGTTTTTTTTTCTATGTGTACCGAAGTGAACAATCACTGGGAACAGACACTTTTATTATTCTACAAATCTTTGGTTTTCTTCATTTCTTCTAGTCGACTCTTCATTCATCTGGTATTTGAATAACACACATAATTATATATTTGTTCCTGTAATTCCTTCATCTCACAATAACTGCACTGTTCTGCTCCTGTATATGTCCTCAGATGAGTCAATATTATTGTTAATGTTCTTAAGTTCTTTTTAAATTCCCTGCATCTCTAGGATTATTTCTAAGTGAGTTAAATGAAGGTGTGCGTTCGCTGAGGCTATGTAGGATCAGAAATTGACAAAAGCTTGTCACACTTTTAGTACACTTGTAAGTTTTACCCAATGTTTGTTCGCAATTGACAAAATCACTTCTGACATTCATTGCAATGCTCATTTTTACTCTGTGTATGTTAGTTGATGCATTCGTAGGTTTAATAACTGACAGAAGATATTCACACATTCACTGCACCTGAAAGGATTTTTCCCTGTGTGCATTAACTGATGAATCCTTAATGCAGAAGATTTCCTAAAGGTACTTATACACTCACTACAGTTGTACGGTATTTACAGAGTGTGTGTAAGCTGATGTCTATATAGGCTTGATAATTGACTACTATTATTCACACATTCATTGCACTTGAAGGCTTTTCTTCTGTGTGTGTTCGCTGATGCCTGTTTAGGAATGATAATGGACTACAGCTTTTCAAGCATTCATGGCATTTAAAAGATTTGTTTCCCCTTTGTGAGCTCGCTGATGATTTAATGCTGAAGAGTAAATAAAACTACTGCCACATTCATTGCAATGGTAAGGTTTTTCCCCAGTGTGTATTCGCTGATGTCTCTGGAGGCCTGTTAACTGACTGAAGCTCTTTACACATTCACTGCAATGGTATGGTTTTTCCCCTGTGTGTATTCTCTGATGTGTTTGGAGGTTTGAAATGCGACTGAAGCTCTTTACACATTCACTGCAATGGTATGGTTTTTCCCCTGTGTGTGTTCGCTGATGTCTGCGGAGGTTTGAAATTTGATTGAAGCTCTTTACACATTCCTTGCAATGGTATGGTTTTTCCCCTGTGTGTATTCTCTGATGTCTGTAGAGGTTTAAAATGTGATTGAAGCTCTTTGCACATTCCTTGCAATGGTATGGTTTTTCCCCTGTGTGTGTTCGCTGATGTGTTTGGAGTTCTGCTAATGTACTGAAACTCTTCACACATTCACTGCAATGGTATGGTTTTTCCCCAGTGTGTATTCGCTGATGTCTCTGGAGGCCTGTTAACTGACTGAAGCTCTTTACACATTCACTGCAATGGTATGGTTTTTCCCCTGTGTGTATTCTCTGATGTGTTTGGAGGTTTGAAATGTGACTGAAGCTCTTTACACATTCACTGCAATGGTATAGTTTTTCCCCTGTGTGTGTTCGCTGATGTCTGCGGAGGTTTGAAATTAAATTGAAGCTCTTTACACATTCAGTGCAGTGGTATGGTTTTTCCCCTGTGTGTGTTCGCTGATGTGTTTGGAGTTCTGCTACTGTACTGAAACTCTTGGCACATTCACTGCAATGGTATGGTTTTTCCCCTGTGTGTATTTTCTGATGTACGTGTAGCTGTGAAATCTGATTGAAGTTCTTTACACATTCCTTGCAATGGAATGGTTTTTCCCCTGTGTGTATTCTCTGATGTCTGTGGAGGTTTGAAATGTGATTGAAGCTCTTTGCACATTCCTTGCAATGGTATGGTTTTTCCCCTGTGTGTGTTCGCTGATGTGTTTGGAGATCTGCTAATGTACTGAAACTCTTCACACATTCACTGCAATGGTATGGTTGTTCCCCTGTGTGTATTTTCTGATGTACGTGTAGCTGTGAAATCTTATTGAAGTTCTTTGCACATTCCTTGCAATGGAATGGTTTTTCCCCTGTGTGTATTCTCTGATGTCTGTGGAGGTTTGAAATGTGATTGAAGCTCTTTGCACATTCCTTGCAATGGTATGGTTTTTCCCCTGTGTGTGTTCGCTGATGTGTTTGGAGTTCTGCTAACGTACTGAAACTCTTGGCACATTCCTTGCAATGGTATGATTTTTCCCCTGTGTGTATTCTCTGATGTCTGTGGAGGTTTGCAATGTGATTGAAGCTCTTTACACATTCCTTGCAATGGTATGGTTTTTTCCCTGTGTGTATTCTCTGATGTGTTTGGAGTTTTGCTAACGTACTGAAACTCTTCACACATTCACTGCAATGGTATGGTTTTTCCCCTGTGTGTATTCTCTGATGTGTGTTGAGATTTGCAATTTGACTGAAGCTCTTTACACATTCATTGCAATGGTATGGTTTTTCCCCTGTTTGTATTCGCTGATGCTCTTTTAGGGTTTCTAATTGGCTAAAGTTCTTGACATATTCAGTGGAATTGCACGATTTTTCTCCTGACCGTGTTTCCTGAAGGGTCAGCATAGTTAATAAACTACTTGCGTTATTTTCACATTCCCTGTATGCGTGTTATATTTTGGACGCTTGATTTCCGATTTAACAATAAAATACAAGACTCACTAAATACCTGTCACATTCATAATATCAGTAAGGCTTCCTTGTGGGTGATTGCAACTTTAGATTGGATAATGGCTTCGCATGCTTGCGGGTAAAGCTTAATCTTTGTTCCGGTAGGTGCAAATTGGGACAATACTCTGTACTTTAGAGAGCAGATCTCCGCTTTCCTTTAGCCTTCAGTTGTTAGGCTCCACTTCGTTGTGCTTTTCCCTGGTGCCTGCGTTTGGCTAAGAAGAGTTTGCAATACACCTGGAGCACTGAATGGTGGTCTGTTGCCAGTTTAGATAGAGAAGCACTGCTCTAGCCATATCATGATGATGAAGCGACTTGCAATGTGTACAGCTACTCCAAAGAGTGTCCCGGAGCAAAGCACAGGTCAGAAAAGAAAGTAAATCAGTTTGTTTCAAACATGGTCAAAAAGCCAAGTTTTCAACCTTTTTTAAACATTATCATATTGCTAACAGCTCAACGCGGCAATGGGATTTTGTTCCAAGCTATGGATCCCAAATAGACACGAGACCTTCCTCCAACTCTCATACCAGCCTCATGATCAAAGCTGGTGTTGTACGCTTGTTTATACAGCAGGTGATTTGTCAGTTTTGTTGCCTTAATTTTGTAGAGGTCATTTCTTCGTCTTGGGGTGTCGAGGTGCAGAGTTCAGACTCGTATACTCACTGAATTGCCTTTGACTGCTTCTTCCTGGATCTGTCCTCTGCCTCTGATTGCACTGATGTTTTTGGAGCTCCTTATTTTTGATAATGTTTTCAGGTTTGATGTGTTATTTTCATTATTCATATTCAATCCGTGCCTTTAAGTCCTATTTTCTATCGGATGCAAAGAAATGCAATATTACTAAATGCAAATGTAAAGAATGTGAATACACAATATTTAACCAGCTGGATAAGACATCTCTTCTCTACCATATTTAAAATTTAGTAAGGATCATTTTATCATACATGGATATTTCAATAAAACTGTGGTTGAACATGTCACATTGTATTTACTTCTGAAAAGGCAGTGATTTACCATTATTGACAGAGTAACTTACTAAAGAAAGGGCAGCCACAGAGAACTCGTGCTACAGGTAGAGTTTTACGTAGATATACATGGACAAGATTTCATTTAAACAGAACAGGTTGTGGAAAAAGAGAGGAATCAGGGAGCGCTGCTGTTAATTTAGTTTTAGGAAGTATCTACCAAAGATAGCTCTTCAGGAAGTGTATAACAAAGGTAACTCTTCAGGAAGTATTTAACCAAGGCAACTTGGAAGTATACATGACAAAGGTAACTTTTTAGGAAGTATATATGACAACGGTAACTCCAGACACCGTCTTCCACAATGCTTTCATGTTCACACTGGATCAGCTCAAATGCCAACTCCCGCCTTTACCTTGCAGCTCATTAAGGGGCTTACTATGAGTGCGATGGCCCTCATGATCGCCGCACTCACGGTGGCGGTCCAACTGCCACCATCCTGGTGGTCTGACCGTCATATTATGAGTGTGGTGGTGGGACCCCCACGAGGCCGCCACCCCGCGAGGATCAAGGATCCCGCTGTGGAGGCGGTCTGCAAACACCCTGAATATGTTGACAGTGCTGATACCGACATCGCTGAGCATATTACGGTCTGCATATCCACCGCCCTTTTCATGTCGGGAACCCTACCATGAAAAGGATAAAGGACATGCAGGTAAGGGGGCCCTCACAGGGCCCCGGCCGAATCTGCTCCTGGGGTTGCATGCGGGGGGCACATGCTGTGCCACCCCATGGAATTGCACCCTTGTTCCTGCACAGTGTGGCATGCATGACATGGCGCAGGAACGTGCTGCAGGCACTCTTAAGGTGGTGGTATGCTGTTTAGGCTCTCCAATGAGCCTAATACAGCCACCGCGAGACCGCTGCTGCACCGCCGACTCACCCTGGATTTAGGTCATAATCCGGCGGCCGGCTCACAATGGTCTTGACAGTCTGCCTGGTACCTCCGCTGTGGTAGTCCCATTGGAAGACCGCCACACTCGTAATAAGCCCCTAAGTCCCCTTCAACACATTTTACAGCCCTCCTGGCTCAAGCATTTCTGGATCCTTCTAACCTGCAAGACTGGAGCATTATCCTGAGTTGAGGTGGATTTTCTATCAGCGTAATATATATCCATCTCCCTTGAACTATTGACTGATTCTGGCCTAAAAGACAACTTAAAAAGTGAGTCTTTAGTTCTTCCTAAAGTAGGTAAAGTTAAGATCCTGTTGTATTTCAATCAGCAGCTCCTTCCAGGGTTTTCTGTAAAACAGAATGAGGGGCTGATTGCAAAGGCCCGACTTTATATTGCGCACACAGATATGGCAAACAAACATTAAATCATGTAATTTATTATTCAACAATATCAGTCATTTATTCCTTATAGAGAATCAATCACAACCAATTTTTAACTGAAATATCAAGCATCCAACAGATGTGTGCATATAAATAATTGTTTTTGTTTTTCAACATTTACAAGATATTTGACTTATTGTGGTCTGTCTGAAGGCCAGGATGCTACTTTGTGACTCAACAGGGCTTTGGTAGAGCAGGAGGAGGTGTCTGCTGTCCACAGGTGAAGTGTCATTTCTCCCATCCCATATTTCTTTTATCCAGGTTTACCTCATTCCATGTCCTTCAGCTCCCCTACTCCCCTCAGTCTGTGCACTCACTCTACAGGGTTCATTGTTAGCTGAGGCAGGGGACACACTTGAAGCATGCACATAGCAGATGCAGATAATGGCCTGATAGTCAAGAGGCCACGGTTGGCAGTACGGAGCTCACAAGCTTCATTTCAGAAGCTCACCTGGGAGGTACTAACTGAGGAGGTGCACAGGAAGGGGCCTATTAGCTATAAACAGAGAGAGTGCACAGGTGAGTTCTTGTGAGGTATAAACAGATGAGGTGCACAAATAGGTGCCTATGAGGTACAAACAGACCAGGCGCACAGGTAGGTGCAAATGAGGTTAAAACAGAGGAAGTGAAGAGGCAGGTGCTTCAGTGCCTCTGGGACTATATCTGCTTCTAGGCCCTCTTCCGATAATGCTGGCTCTTGCTCCTTCTACAACACTTGCTGCATACATGGGGCCTGATTCTGAGTTTATCGGACAGGTTATTGCTTCAAACATGACAGATCCCGTCCGCTTTATTACAACTGACACAGGATATAATACACTTTTAATAGAGTCGACGGGATACCTGTCACATTTATGACAGAATAAACCATCCTCCTAAATATAAATCGGGCCCTTGGCAGACATTGTGTCTAGTGTCTTCCCAGTGTTGGAAAGCATCCATTTTATTAATGGCACAGTATTATCTCACTACTGTTGTGGCTTGCAGCCATAAGGCCATTATGAATGGAGTACGTTTTTGGCTCGGAATACCTGTGAATAGTTTAGCAAGAACGTTTAGGAGGGAGATGGGTCTGTAAGATGAGCAGGAAAATGGGTTTTCCCAGGGCCTGTGAATAAACGTTATTACTGTTTCTCTCTTGGTGTCAGTGGGCTTGTCTGTGTCCCCAGAAGAGTTGTTTGCAGCTTATCTTATTTATGCAGAAAGAGTTGGTGTTTTGAGGACTAAGCAGCTCTTTCAATGTTTGAAAAAAAACTAGTCAGATGATCGCTGCCAGGTGCAAATCTTTTGCATGTGTAGAATTACACACTAGTAAATGTATTTATTATTTATTTATTTGAAAAGTTGTATAAAGCGCGAATATGACATTTGCGGGTATCAGAGCGCTGTACATAGAGGCCGAAGCATGCCTGAACATTTTTAAAACAACAAGGAGTAAACCATAAATAGTAAACAAAGTCAGATACCTACAAGTTCAGTTTCTCATATAGTGCAAAAAAAAAAATTTCCTGTAACATTCAGTGAAACAATCATATACTGGCTTGTCACAGCATAGTAGAATAAATGACAAATCTGTAATCCGTCCCCGAAGTAATCTTGATATTTAGTTCCGAAACAGCCCTAGAGTAAAATAAAAGGTTAACAACCAATCAAAACTACGCAGCAAAATAAACGTTGGGAAAAATTTTCAAATCTGTCAACAAGGGGACTAGAGAAATAGTACATTAAGGAGCAGTTAATGACCACTCAGGAAAATCCATTTGGCCTGTTTCTTGAAATAGGCAGTGGGGGGATTGATTCTCAACTCCGTAGGAAGATTGTTCCAAGTTCTAGGTGCAGGGCCGGAGAAAGCACATTTGTACGTACTTTCCTTTTTGAATTTTGGAGGTTTCAAGAGTAGTGTGGACGTACTTCTTAAGTTCGGACCGGCTCCAGAAAGAACAAGCTTGTTCACCAGATAGGCTGGAGTGTTGAAATGCAGGGCTTTGTGTGTGAGGCAAGTTATTTTGAAACGGCTCCTGGCTTCAATAGACCATCAGTGGAGCTGCAAAAGGTCAGGTGTGATGCGATCGTGTGTTTTGGAGCCTGTGATGAGCCTGGCCAATGCACTGAACGTGGCTCTAAGAGGGGCCAAGCTCGCTTTAGGAAGTCCTGCAAGGGTCACCAGGCCATATTCCAGTCGAGATATCACCAGGGATTTTACTGCAGGCTGTAAGTCTTCTGGCGGAAGGAAAGGCTTGAATTTCTCAATTGTGTTAAGATGAAAGTTGGCACCCCTAATGGTGGTGTTGATGTGAGTTTGCATATTAAGGTATTTGTCCAAGGTAATGCCCTATGATTTAGCGGAATCCACCACATGAGGGGTGCAGTTTAGGGCTGTGAGTTGTTTTAGCCATTCGCGGATCGGTGCAGAGTGTTTGTGTGGGGCAATCAGCAGGAATTCAGTTTTGAGGGTATTCAACAAAAGATGGTTCTGGGCTAACCATTGTTGAGTTTGCGAGTGTCACGTTTCAGCCAGGGAGGTGTAAGATTGGCAGCCAGAAGGTATGAATGTACTAATAAGGACAGAGAACTACAAGTCCCATAAAACCTGCGGGAGGGCTCTGTCTTTACGGTTTACTATCTGTCCTACTACTTCCTATATATGCTCCTCTTTCCTGTTGGCCAGTGCTTTTCACTTGTTTTCTAAGGTGCAGTCCGCGTCAGAGGAGATACGCTGCTGTATATCTGCCCGTGTATTCAAGTCAAGTCAAGTCATAAAATTTATATAGCGCACTACATACCCAGAGGGTTTCAAGGCGCTTAGGAAGGGGGGAGGGTTATTTGTCAAAAATCCACGTTTTAAGCTGTTTTCTGAACGCTAGATGATTCTGGGTGAGGCGAAGGTAAGCGGGGAGTGAGTTCCATGTTCTGGCAGCCAGGTATGAAAAGGATCTGCCTCACATGGTGGTCTTGTTGATGCGAGGTACAGTGGCGAGGGCTTGGCTGGAAGATCGAAGTTGGCGGGAGGGGGTGTAGAAGGACAGTCGAGAGTTGAGGCAATCTGGTCCGATGTCGTAGAGTGATTTGTGTGCGTGGGTGAGCAGACGGAAAGTGATCCTCTTATTGACGGGTAGCCAGTGGAGGTCTTTAAGGTGACCAGAGATGTGTTTGTTGCGTGGGATGTCTAATATGAGCCTGGCTGAGGCGTTTTGGATTCGTTGTAGTTTCTTCTGGAGTTTAGCGGTGGTACCTGCGTAGAGGGTGTTTCCGTAGTCCAGTCGGCTCGTGACCAGGGCATGGGTGACTGTTTTCCTTGTTTCGGTGGGGATCCAGCGAAATGTTTTTCTGAGCATGCGAAGAATGTTGAAGCAGGAAGAGGATACGGCGCTGACTTGTCTGTTCATAGAGAGTGAAGAATCCAGGATGACGCCAAGGTTCCGTGCGTGGTCTGTCGGGATGGGTGCATTTCCGAGGGCTTCCGGCCACCAGGAGTCGTCCCATGCAGAGGGAGATTTACCTAAGATGAGGACTTCTGTTTTGTCTGAGTTTAGTTTTAGACGGCTTTGTTTCATCCATTCGGCAACTTCTTTCATTCCTTCGTGTAGGTTAGTTTTGGCGGTGCTGGGGTCATTGGTGAGAGAAAGGATTAGTTGAGTGTCATCCGCGTAAGAGATGATGTTGAGGTTGTGTTGGCGGGCGATGGTCGCGAGGGGGCTCATGTATACGTTGAAGAGGGTGGGGCTGAGTGAGGATCCTTGTGGTACGCCGCAGATGATTTCAGAGGCCTCGGACTTGAATGGTGGGAGGCGGACTCTTTGGGTTCTTCCGGTGAGGAACGAGGTGATCCATTCCAGTGCCTTTCCTTGGATTCCGATGTTTCTGAGGCGTTGTAAGAGGGTGCTGTGGCAGACTGTGTCGAAGGCTGCAGAGAGGTCGAGGAGGATGAGGGCGACTGTGTCTCCATTGTCCAGTAGAGTTCGAATGTCGTCTGTTGCTGCGATGAGGGCGGTCTCAGTGCTGTGTTTGGCTCGGAAGCCAGATTGTGAGGGGTCGAGTGATTTGTTGGTTTCGAGGAAGGCGGCGAGCTGGTTGTTGACAGCTTTCTCGATGACTTTGGCCGGGAATGGAAGAAGCGAGATGGGGCGGTAGTTTTTTAGTTCGGTGGGGTCTGCTGTTGGTTTTTTCAGAAGGGCGGTGAGTTCAGCCACATTGTGTGATATACACAGCTCCTTTTTCCATTCAGCAAACTTACTATGACGGTCCAACGGGCCTTCTCCGATGGAATGCGAGCTGTGTCCCAGTGGATGGTAAACAACTTCCTGCAATGCAATGTAGGGAAAACAGAAGTGATGCTGTTCGGTGATGCTCCTCTTATTTGGACCTCGGAATGGTGGCCTTCAGATTTGGGCCCCAATCCCGCCCCTAAATCAGTTATAAAAAACTTAGGAATCCGATTAGACCAGGCCCTTAGCCTAAAAGAGCAAGTGACACAGACTGCTGGCTCATGCTTCCACATAATCGGAATGCTCCGGAGGGTCTTTCCATTACTTCCGGACTCTACCCCTAAAACTTTAGTCCAGGCTTTAGTGATCAGTCGCCAGGTCTATTGTAATGGGTTCCTGATCTCAGCTAATGACTCCCTACTAAGCAGACTGCAAATAGTCCAAAATACTGCAGCTAGATTGGTCCAGAATGCTCCTCCTAGGTCACCTTCGCGCCCTCTACTAGTGAAGCTCCACTGGCTGGCCATCCGCCAATGGATTAGGTTTAAAGTCTGTTGTATTGTCCACAAAGCACTCCATGATCTGGGCCCATCCTATCTGGCCGACAAATTTATTCCCTACACTCCTTCACGCGCCCTGCGTTCCAGCAGTAAAAATGAAGTACCTATTATTAAGAGGACAAGATTGGGAGGGAAGGCCCTCTCCTACCTCGGTCCTCGTCTCTGGAATGAACTTCCTGACTCTCTCAGACTCTGTTCAGAACATACGACATTTAGGAAATTGCTAAAGACTCTCTTGTTTCCCACTTATTAACTTCGCCTGTTCCTACTCTCCTTCCTACTCTCCTCCTGAAGCGCAGAGATACTCCTTCGGGAGTCGATTCTAGCGCTATACAAACCTAAAAATAAATAAATAAATATCCCGACCTTGATAGAAACTCGAAGCCGCGTTTCCTCACTCGCCGGCAGAGCCTTATGCCACGGTGTTTCCAAATGTACTTTTTTTTCTTCACGCATTCGCGCTGGAGCGCGATCGCAACCTTTTAACCCGCCAGCTGCGTCTGTCAGCATTTTTAGGCTTACGGCTCGCGTTTGCGCTGGAGCGCCAAAAACGAGTAAATAGCCTGATTTCCTGCTACCGGATCACTACATTCCAGCTTTCTGGACCCTCGCAGAAGCGCTCGTGAAGAAACACGTTGATTTCTATTGTTTTTTCCTTTGGATGTTCTACCCGCAGGAAGGGTGCGTTCAGAACAACATCTTTTGGGTTGTGCTAATATTTTATTTTTGCCTAGATGAGCCGTTGAGAGGCTCAGATGAGAGACAGTCTATCTGGGAGGTCAACAGGGTGTTTATAAAAACCTTATATAACTGGAGCCAAACTATACACGCATCTTTCGGGAGAATAAGAAAGGATGAAGACGGCACTTTCAGATAAGTACTCTTAGTTACTGACTCCCTACACTTTTGTTGAAACTTTATCTTGCTGAAGTGTTGCAACCCTGAACAATCTGAAATAATTCTTTCATATGCAATGTCAAAGAAAAGACTTGCAGCGATAGTATGTTTACACTGTTTGTTGCACATGTGACACTGGAGGTCACCACTAGGGGGTGGTGATAGTCTTTATCAAAAGTATATAAAAAAGCATTCAAATTTTGAATATGTTGCAGCGTGAACAAGGGCACCTTTGCCCGAAACGCGTCGCTGGTTCTGTGGATGAATAAATAACATCTTGCTGACTTTGCTGGTCCGTTCCTCATTTTTGCTGGCGTGGAAGCGGTGTCTGTGAGCGCAGAGCGTGCTAAGGAGGAGCTTTGTTTCCATATGTGAATGGAAGTTGATTTGCTTCCGTAACGGACCCCTTCACCGTAAACCGACAGCCGCCATCAAATCGCTGTTCTTGGATCTCTTGTGGGAACTACAGCGGCTGTCCCCAGGTTAGCTGGAATTGAACCGAGAAGTGCTGGCGGTTGGAGCTGCCCCACAGGGTCCCGTCGGAGGACGCGGAACACGGAGCGGTTCCCGCCATCCACGAGTGGTGAGTCTTACAGCAATATTACCCAGTGGTGAAGTTGTTAAGCAGCATAATTGATGCAGGCACACGAATCACGTTTGCCTGCTACAATCCGAATCCACAACAGAACTAACAACATGAACGAAGAGGAAATTGATAAATTGCGGGAGGAAGCCGCTCTTACATTGTTTGATGGGACTGATAACCCCCCAGGTCATGACAAAGCACCATCGCAAAGTGGTACTAACAAGGCACAAACGAGGGATTTAAAATTGTTGTTTAAAGAGTTGGAAAAATTGCGCAAAGCAGAATGCACTAAATGGTGGGAGCATAAATCCTTGAGTAAATATGAGGAGGTTGGTCGTGTCCCCTGGGGATTGCGCATTCTCTTGGCGCCTAGTTTCGATAAACCAGATCCGGCTATGCTACAAGAATGGGGCGAAAGCAATCTAGCCGCGTCCATGAATCTCGTTTGCATATTAATTAAATACGCTGCCAGCGATCGCACAAAATTGTTAGAGCAAATTAAAACAGTTGAAATGGAAATAAATGCTTGCCCGGATCCCCAAGAGATTAAGAGACTGACAGACATTATGAATGAACAGTTGCGCAAACACGAGGAAAAAATAAAGACACGCAAAGCCACCAAATTCACTCGTGATGCCGATGACTATTGCTATGGCAGGATCTTTACATTCTCACGCAAGTATAATACGGCTAAAAGACAAGCGTATACCAAAAAGAAAAATGCAATGGGAAATAACGCTAACAACACTATGACTGCCTCTAGCACCAACACTACGGCACCTGGCACTGTCAACAACAAAAGCAATGAACCGAGCAGCGATATCTCATCTTTACCAAGCTTATCTAGTGCAGACTCTTTATCGTCTTGTTCTTCCAACTCTGATTTAAACTTAATTGGACTGGAAACACTCAATCTCCAGCAAGAAATGGATTTTGTTGTGGAGGAGAGGCTCCAAACCCTGAGGTCATGGCAACCCAACTCGCAAACAGGCAAAGGAGGAATCAACGTCGGAAAGCACGACGGCGCAAACGGAAACAACGCCGGTGCACAACAACAAAAAAAGAAGAAGAAAACATGGGGGAAACGCCATTAATGGACAACACGATTATCAATCTTTCCAATGTTACCTTAAACAAGGCAGAAGAACAACTACTATCATTGGGATTGAACTATTCACCTGTACAGAGTTTTAATTATGCCATGACCAGGGTGTATTTATTTTGTTTCATAAGGAAGCTAAAATTGAAAAAACATTTTGCCTTGAAATCCGTCAAAGATCTCAGCAAAACGGACAATTTACGTGATGAAAATGTGCTTAGCGACATTAACCAACTATGTGCTGCTGACACACACACCCCTTTTTAGACGCTAATGACTTGATCGACTCTTCCAATAATTCGGAAATGGATCCTGATGAGGCCACGCAAAGTCGTTTAAGAAAAATATCCATTTCCCAAAAGGGTGATGGTCTGAGTCCATTTCGGAGCAAATCCAAGTACATTCCTCTAATGCCTAAAGATGCAATAGACATTTTCCACGACTGCGTTACCAACGACATCAAAAAACTTTATTCAAAAGTGAATAACAGACATCGAAAAAAAGAGATACATATCAAATGCGCTTATGACAAGTTGATGAAAAAATTCGGGGAGAATCACGAAATCGTGATCAAGAAATCGGACAAAGGGGGTAATTTGGTAATTTGGCCCAAACAGGATTACATCAGTGAGGCCAAACGCCAACTTAACAACCCCCAATGTTATATTAAAGCCCCACACAAAGAATATGAGAACGCTAAATGTAAACTACAAAAGATGTTAGGCCAATGGAAAAGAGAGGGCTTAATTTCATCAGAGGAATACAAATGTATGTGTATCAACCTTCCTGTTTTGCCATCTCTTTACCTTATCCCAAAGGTACACAAAGCTGTGCAACCAGTACCTGGCAGGCCTATAGTGTCGGCAATTGGTAGTGTGGGTGAAAAAGTTGGGGAATAGATTGATTTTTTTCTCCAAGACTTTGTAAAACAACTACCTAGCTTCACACGTGACACCAGTGATTTTATAAGTAAAATTGCTACGATTGAATGGGATAATGATATGTGGCTCATCTCACTAGATGTAGAGGCGCTTTACACAAGCATTGACCACGAACAAGGACTTTCAGCAGTAAAGCATTACCTTTCCAAGCGATCGATTGTATATTACGAACACAACAAGGTCATCTTGTGTCTCATGGAATGGTGCCTCCATAATAATTTTTTCTCTTTTGGCAAGGAGATCTTTAGACAGCTTAGAGGGGTGGCGATGGGGGCCTGCTTCTCTCCCAGCTATGCGTGCTTGCACGTTGGCTGATGGGAGGAGCAGGTCCTCAATGTGCACCACAAAGCATGGATGGATGGCCATGTGAGCTGTTTCTTGATGTACATAGATGATATTTTTATAGCTTGGAGAGGTACTAAAGAGGAAGCCCTTTCATTTATTCAAGAGATTAATAATAACTCCCTTAATCTCAACTTTACTGCGCACATTGACAAGAACAGAATCCAATTTTTAGATGTTGAGGTGTACGTTACAAACCGTACACTTAATACCACTCTTCACAGAAAACCCACTACGGGCAATGCCACACTGCACGCAACAAGTATGCACCCTAGACACACCATCTCACGAATTCCCTATGGCGAGATCTTAAGGCTGAAGAGGATCTGCAGTTCTCCTTCTGATTATGATTCATGCTTAGGAGAACTTATGATACGGTTAAAGGCGAGGGGTTATTCTGATACCATCCTGAAGACAGCCATCGAAAAATCTTTATCTCGGACCAGGGAGAGTCTCTTTCCGATGATAACTCCTGTGGCTGAAACCCCCATCGTAACAGAGCCTCAAGTTGAATGTCCACGCCTGATCACTACATACAGTAGAGAGGATAGAAAAATTAAGTCTATAATTAACAAGAATTGGCCTATCATCCTTAGTGACCACATACTTAATACCAGATTGCCTGCTTCCCCTACGGTTACCTTAAGACACGCCAAAACTATGGGCAATTCCCTAGATAGAGCAGCTCCTGAGCTCAAAACTAAAATACCTTGGTTACGACCTGCTCGAGGTTTTTTCAGATGCTCTAGCTGCCGTGCTTGTAAATTTGGTACCACTACTACGCATTATTCCACTCCCTTTAGCACTATCGCCAAACCAATTTTGGGTAACTTCTCTTGCAAGACAGACCATGCTGTTTACGTCCTGACATGCACCTGTGGGCTTAGATATGTTGGCAGCACTAAGCTCCAGGTGCATGTCCGGATATTGCAGCATTTACGGGCAATATTACATAGTGACCCGGCCTATCCGGTCGCCCGTCACTTTAAAAGGGTCCACAATAATGACCTGACGTGCCTGAGTTACTTTGTTATTGGGGCAGTCCCATTTCTTAAAAGAGGGGGTGATCGTTACCTTCAGCTCAGGAAACTGGAGACCAAATTCATTTTAGAGCTCGATAGCCGTTGGCCGAACGGGCTCAATAATATCGAAAAAATGCATCACTTTTTGTAGTATATGATTCTATATATCTTAATACTACAGAGTTTTGTTTATTGGTCGATCAGTTTTCTCCACTTCTGGTGCTTTTTCTCCTAGTTAGGTTCCCTATTAGGAGAAATTAAATCTAGGCATAATTAGTGAGCCTTTTGATGGTAAAAACATATGATTATATTGGATAAAGATCTTACTGTGAAATTTTCTCTGTAACGTACACTTCTATTTCTTTATATGTATATTATAGTTTTGTATTTATCATTGTATTTAAGTTTTTAACTTATTTCCCTTGATGTTTACATATGAACTGTTTTATACTGGAATATTATGAAATCTTTTTCACTTTTTCTATAGTATTTTAGATTAGTTTATAGTGTGTCATAACATGTATTTGTTTATGGGGTATGGTACTATTTTTACATATACCCATTTTTAACTTTTTGATACTTTTTTACCATTTGTAATTTTAGAGAACCAATAATCCAGTCATACAGTCATTTATGAACTCAGGTATTTGAGTAATTATATATGTATGAAATTTGATGGTATCTCCGTTCTGATGTAATGCGGCTCATTCTCGCACTTTGCACTTTTGACTCTTACACTTTGCACTTTTTTACACTTTTTGCACTTTACCTTTCGCTGCTAATGTATAGATTTGCACATGTTAGAAGAAATGCTACAAATAACCTGATGGGGCAATTATTCAACTATTATTTGCTCAGAGGATCATGACTTTTGTATTTAGACTGTTAATATATATTTTGCTAGTTTAAAGAAATTTAGATCTTTGTTGACTGTCAAACATCAGCCTCTGAACAGATTTTTCTATTGAATGGAATTTGTGGCTGCTTTTAATTACATGGATTTAACCAGTAATAATTCTTTCATGTGCAATGTCAAAGAAAAGACTTGCAGCGATAGTATGTTTACACTGTTTGTTGCACATGTGACACTGGAGGTCACCACTAGGGTATATATATATATATATATCAGCACAACATCCCTCCAAACAAGAAGAATCGGAGGCCAGAGGGGATTACAGAGTAAACCAGGCATTTATTGGCAGCAGTTGCACGGGTGGCGAATGCATTTCGGCGTAGGCCTTCTTCAGCGCCTTGCCGTGCGAGGTAAGCCTTCACAAATGAATCCCAGTCCTGCTTCCCTTAATGTTCGGGTCTGGCCACTCCTCCCCAGTCAATTAGGCTCACCTGTTGCTGTCCAGAGATAGTGCACGGACTTCAACTCCCAGAATGCACTGAGTATGTGCATCTGGGTTGGCGGTATGGGGGGAGCTTTAGAATCAAAGATCGTCAGTCCAGATAATGCAGGTAGGGACGGAGGCTACCCACAAGATGCTGCCAACAGTTTCCGGGTCTCCCCTGGGTCCCCTCGTACCGCAGCTGCCTCAGAGTCCAGGTAGGAAATTCAGCAGGGACAGCCATTGAGCATAGCATCCTAGCGGAGGTAAAATACCCCCTACCGCCTGAGACCTTCTGGAGAATGAGGCGGACACCGGATCTCTCGGTCCCCCGAGCAGAAAAGTCGCTGCATAACAACGATGATTGTCAGTTGGATTCCGGGTCTCTTGTTGCTACAGGGCCATCCGCACTGCCCCTCTGACTGGAGCAGAAAATATCAGCACAACATCCCTCCAAACAAGAAGAATCGGAGGCCAGAGGGGATTACAGAGTAAACCAGGCATTTATTGGCAGCAGTTGCACGGGTGGCGAATGCATTTCGGCGTAGGCCTTCTTCAGCGCCTTGCCGTGCGAGGTAAGCCTTCACAAATGAATCCCAGTCCTGCTTCCCTTAATGTTCGGGTCTGGCCACTCCTCCCCAGTCAATTAGGCTCACCTGTTGCTGTCCAGAGATAGTGCACGGACTTCAACTCCCAGAATGCACTGAGTATGTGCATCTGGGTTGGCGGTATGGGGGGAGCTTTAGAATCAAAGATCGTCAGTCCAGATAATGCAGGTAGGGACGGAGGCTACCCACAAGATGCTGCCAACAGTTTCCGGGTCTCCCCTGGGTCCCCTCGTACCGCAGCTGCCTCAGAGTCCAGGTAGGAAATTCAGCAGGGACAGCCATTGAGCATAGCATCCTAGCGGAGGTAAAATACCCCCTACCGCCTGAGACCTTCTGGAGAATGAGGCGGACACCGGATCTCTCGGTCCCCCGAGCAGAAAAGTCGCTGCATAACAACGATGATTGTCAGTTGGATTCCGGGTCTCTTGTTGCTACAGGGCCATCCGCACTGCCCCTCTGACTGGAGCAGAAAATATCAGCACAACATCCCTCCAAACAAGAAGAATCGGAGGCCAGAGGGGATTACAGAGTAAACCAGGCATTTATTGGCAGCAGTTGCACGGGTGGCGAATGCATTTCGGCGTAGGCCTTCTTCAGCGCCTTGCCGTGCGAGGTAAGCCTTCACAAATGAATCCCAGTCCTGCTTCCCTTAATGTTCGGGTCTGGCCACTCCTCCCCAGTCAATTAGGCTCACCTGTTGCTGTCCAGAGATAGTGCACGGACTTCAACTCCCAGAATGCACTGAGTATGTGCATCTGGGTTGGCGGTATGGGGGGAGCTTTAGAATCAAAGATCGTCAGTCCAGATAATGCAGGTAGGGACGGAGGCTACCCACAAGATGCTGCCAACAGTTTCCGGGTCTCCCCTGGGTCCCCTCGTACCGCAGCTGCCTCAGAGTCCAGGTAGGAAATTCAGCAGGGACAGCCATTGAGCATAGCATCCTAGCGGAGGTAAAATACCCCCTACCGCCTGAGACCTTCTGGAGAATGAGGCGGACACCGGATCTCTCGGTCCCCCGAGCAGAAAAGTCGCTGCATAACAACGATGATTGTCAGTTGGATTCCGGGTCTCTTGTTGCTACAGGGCCATCCGCACTGCCCCTCTGACTGGAGCAGAAAATATCAGCACAACATCCCTCCAAACAAGAAGAATCGGAGGCCAGAGGGGATTACAGAGTAAACCAGGCATTTATTGGCAGCAGTTGCACGGGTGGCGAATGCATTTCGGCGTAGGCCTTCTTCAGCGCCTTGCCGTGCGAGGTAAGCCTTCACAAATGAATCCCAGTCCTGCTTCCCTTAATGTTCGGGTCTGGCCACTCCTCCCCAGTCAATTAGGCTCACCTGTTGCTGTCCAGAGATAGTGCACGGACTTCAACTCCCAGAATGCACTGAGTATGTGCATCTGGGTTGGCGGTATGGGGGGAGCTTTAGAATCAAAGATCGTCAGTCCAGATAATGCAGGTAGGGACGGAGGCTACCCACAAGATGCTGCCAACAGTTTCCGGGTCTCCCCTGGGTCCCCTCGTACCGCAGCTGCCTCAGAGTCCAGGTAGGAAATTCAGCAGGGACAGCCATTGAGCATAGCATCCTAGCGGAGGTAAAATACCCCCTACCGCCTGAGACCTTCTGGAGAATGAGGCGGACACCGGATCTCTCGGTCCCCCGAGCAGAAAAGTCGCTGCATAACAACGATGATTGTCAGTTGGATTCCGGGTCTCTTGTTGCTACAGGGCCATCCGCACTGCCCCTCTGACTGGAGCAGAAAATATCAGCACAACATCCCTCCAAACAAGAAGAATCGGAGGCCAGAGGGGATTACAGAGTAAACCAGGCATTTATTGGCAGCAGTTGCACGGGTGGCGAATGCATTTCGGCGTAGGCCTTCTTCAGCGCCTTGCCGTGCGAGGTAAGCCTTCACAAATGAATCCCAGTCCTGCTTCCCTTAATGTTCGGGTCTGGCCACTCCTCCCCAGTCAATTAGGCTCACCTGTTGCTGTCCAGAGATAGTGCACGGACTTCAACTCCCAGAATGCACTGAGTATGTGCATCTGGGTTGGCGGTATGGGGGGAGCTTTAGAATCAAAGATCGTCAGTCCAGATAATGCAGGTAGGGACGGAGGCTACCCACAAGATGCTGCCAACAGTTTCCGGGTCTCCCCTGGGTCCCCTCGTACCGCAGCTGCCTCAGAGTCCAGGTAGGAAATTCAGCAGGGACAGCCATTGAGCATAGCATCCTAGCGGAGGTAAAATACCCCCTACCGCCTGAGACCTTCTGGAGAATGAGGCGGACACCGGATCTCTCGGTCCCCCGAGCAGAAAAGTCGCTGCATAACAACGATGATTGTCAGTTGGATTCCGGGTCTCTTGTTGCTACAGGGCCATCCGCACTGCCCCTCTGACTGGAGCAGAAAATATCAGCACAACATCCCTCCAAACAAGAAGAATCGGAGGCCAGAGGGGATTACAGAGTAAACCAGGCATTTATTGGCAGCAGTTGCACGGGTGGCGAATGCATTTCGGCGTAGGCCTTCTTCAGCGCCTTGCCGTGCGAGGTAAGCCTTCACAAATGAATCCCAGTCCTGCTTCCCTTAATGTTCGGGTCTGGCCACTCCTCCCCAGTCAATTAGGCTCACCTGTTGCTGTCCAGAGATAGTGCACGGACTTCAACTCCCAGAATGCACTGAGTATGTGCATCTGGGTTGGCGGTATGGGGGGAGCTTTAGAATCAAAGATCGTCAGTCCAGATAATGCAGGTAGGGACGGAGGCTACCCACAAGATGCTGCCAACAGTTTCCGGGTCTCCCCTGGGTCCCCTCGTACCGCAGCTGCCTCAGAGTCCAGGTAGGAAATTCAGCAGGGACAGCCATTGAGCATAGCATCCTAGCGGAGGTAAAATACCCCCTACCGCCTGAGACCTTCTGGAGAATGAGGCGGACACCGGATCTCTCGGTCCCCCGAGCAGAAAAGTCGCTGCATAACAACGATGATTGTCAGTTGGATTCCGGGTCTCTTGTTGCTACAGGGCCATCCGCACTGCCCCTCTGACTGGAGCAGAAAATATCAGCACAACATCCCTCCAAACAAGAAGAATCGGAGGCCAGAGGGGATTACAGAGTAAACCAGGCATTTATTGGCAGCAGTTGCACGGGTGGCGAATGCATTTCGGCGTAGGCCTTCTTCAGCGCCTTGCCGTGCGAGGTAAGCCTTCACAAATGAATCCCAGTCCTGCTTCCCTTAATGTTCGGGTCTGGCCACTCCTCCCCAGTCAATTAGGCTCACCTGTTGCTGTCCAGAGATAGTGCACGGACTTCAACTCCCAGAATGCACTGAGTATGTGCATCTGGGTTGGCGGTATGGGGGGAGCTTTAGAATCAAAGATCGTCAGTCCAGATAATGCAGGTAGGGACGGAGGCTACCCACAAGATGCTGCCAACAGTTTCCGGGTCTCCCCTGGGTCCCCTCGTACCGCAGCTGCCTCAGAGTCCAGGTAGGAAATTCAGCAGGGACAGCCATTGAGCATAGCATCCTAGCGGAGGTAAAATACCCCCTACCGCCTGAGACCTTCTGGAGAATGAGGCGGACACCGGATCTCTCGGTCCCCCGAGCAGAAAAGTCGCTGCATAACAACGATGATTGTCAGTTGGATTCCGGGTCTCTTGTTGCTACAGGGCCATCCGCACTGCCCCTCTGACTGGAGCAGAAAATATCAGCACAACATCCCTCCAAACAAGAAGAATCGGAGGCCAGAGGGGATTACAGAGTAAACCAGGCATTTATTGGCAGCAGTTGCACGGGTGGCGAATGCATTTCGGCGTAGGCCTTCTTCAGCGCCTTGCCGTGCGAGGTAAGCCTTCACAAATGAATCCCAGTCCTGCTTCCCTTAATGTTCGGGTCTGGCCACTCCTCCCCAGTCAATTAGGCTCACCTGTTGCTGTCCAGAGATAGTGCACGGACTTCAACTCCCAGAATGCACTGAGTATGTGCATCTGGGTTGGCGGTATGGGGGGAGCTTTAGAATCAAAGATCGTCAGTCCAGATAATGCAGGTAGGGACGGAGGCTACCCACAAGATGCTGCCAACAGTTTCCGGGTCTCCCCTGGGTCCCCTCGTACCGCAGCTGCCTCAGAGTCCAGGTAGGAAATTCAGCAGGGACAGCCATTGAGCATAGCATCCTAGCGGAGGTAAAATACCCCCTACCGCCTGAGACCTTCTGGAGAATGAGGCGGACACCGGATCTCTCGGTCCCCCGAGCAGAAAAGTCGCTGCATAACAACGATGATTGTCAGTTGGATTCCGGGTCTCTTGTTGCTACAGGGCCATCCGCACTGCCCCTCTGACTGGAGCAGAAAATATCAGCACAACATCCCTCCAAACAAGAAGAATCGGAGGCCAGAGGGGATTACAGAGTAAACCAGGCATTTATTGGCAGCAGTTGCACGGGTGGCGAATGCATTTCGGCGTAGGCCTTCTTCAGCGCCTTGCCGTGCGAGGTAAGCCTTCACAAATGAATCCCAGTCCTGCTTCCCTTAATGTTCGGGTCTGGCCACTCCTCCCCAGTCAATTAGGCTCACCTGTTGCTGTCCAGAGATAGTGCACGGACTTCAACTCCCAGAATGCACTGAGTATGTGCATCTGGGTTGGCGGTATGGGGGGAGCTTTAGAATCAAAGATCGTCAGTCCAGATAATGCAGGTAGGGACGGAGGCTACCCACAAGATGCTGCCAACAGTTTCCGGGTCTCCCCTGGGTCCCCTCGTACCGCAGCTGCCTCAGAGTCCAGGTAGGAAATTCAGCAGGGACAGCCATTGAGCATAGCATCCTAGCGGAGGTAAAATACCCCCTACCGCCTGAGACCTTCTGGAGAATGAGGCGGACACCGGATCTCTCGGTCCCCCGAGCAGAAAAGTCGCTGCATAACAACGATGATTGTCAGTTGGATTCCGGGTCTCTTGTTGCTACAGGGCCATCCGCACTGCCCCTCTGACTGGAGCAGAAAATATCAGCACAACATCCCTCCAAACAAGAAGAATCGGAGGCCAGAGGGGATTACAGAGTAAACCAGGCAGGGGGTATTTTACCTCCGCTAGGATGCTATGCTCAATGGCTGTCCCTGCTGAATTTCCTACCTGGACTCTGAGGCAGCTGCGGTACGAGGGGACCCAGGGGAGACCCGGAAACTGTTGGCAGCATCTTGTGGGTAGCCTCCGTCCCTACCTGCATTATCTGGACTGACGATCTTTGATTCTAAAGCTCCCCCCATACCGCCAACCCAGATGCACATACTCAGTGCATTCTGGGAGTTGAAGTCCGTGCACTATCTCTGGACAGCAACAGGTGAGCCTAATTGACTGGGGAGGAGTGGCCAGACCCGAACATTAAGGGAAGCAGGACTGGGATTCATTTGTGAAGGCTTACCTCGCACGGCAAGGCGCTGAAGAAGGCCTACGCCGAAATGCATTCGCCACCCGTGCAACTGCTGCCAATAAATGCCTGGTTTACTCTGTAATCCCCTCTGGCCTCCGATTCTTCTTGTTTGGAGGGATGTTGTGCTGATATTTTCTGCTCCAGTCAGAGGGGCAGTGCGGATGGCCCTGTAGCAACAAGAGACCCGGAATCCAACTGACAATCATCGTTGTTATGCAGCGACTTTTCTGCTCGGGGGACCGAGAGATCCGGTGTCCGCCTCATTCTCCAGAAGGTCTCAGGCGGTAGGGGGTATTTTACCTCCGCTAGGATGCTATGCTCAATGGCTGTCCCTGCTGAATTTCCTACCTGGACTCTGAGGCAGCTGCGGTACGAGGGGACCCAGGGGAGACCCGGAAACTGTTGGCAGCATCTTGTGGGTAGCCTCCGTCCCTACCTGCATTATCTGGACTGACGATCTTTGATTCTAAAGCTCCCCCCATACCGCCAACCCAGATGCACATACTCAGTGCATTCTGGGAGTTGAAGTCCGTGCACTATCTCTGGACAGCAACAGGTGAGCCTAATTGACTGGGGAGGAGTGGCCAGACCCGAACATTAAGGGAAGCAGGACTGGGATTCATTTGTGAAGGCTTACCTCGCACGGCAAGGCGCTGAAGAAGGCCTACGCCGAAATGCATTCGCCACCCGTGCAACTGCTGCCAATAAATGCCTGGTTTACTCTGTAATCCCCTCTGGCCTCCGATTCTTCTTGTTTGGAGGGATGTTGTGCTGATATTTTCTGCTCCAGTCAGAGGGGCAGTGCGGATGGCCCTGTAGCAACAAGAGACCCGGAATCCAACTGACAATCATCGTTGTTATGCAGCGACTTTTCTGCTCGGGGGACCGAGAGATCCGGTGTCCGCCTCATTCTCCAGAAGGTCTCAGGCGGTAGGGGGTATTTTACCTCCGCTAGGATGCTATGCTCAATGGCTGTCCCTGCTGAATTTCCTACCTGGACTCTGAGGCAGCTGCGGTACGAGGGGACCCAGGGGAGACCCGGAAACTGTTGGCAGCATCTTGTGGGTAGCCTCCGTCCCTACCTGCATTATCTGGACTGACGATCTTTGATTCTAAAGCTCCCCCCATACCGCCAACCCAGATGCACATACTCAGTGCATTCTGGGAGTTGAAGTCCGTGCACTATCTCTGGACAGCAACAGGTGAGCCTAATTGACTGGGGAGGAGTGGCCAGACCCGAACATTAAGGGAAGCAGGACTGGGATTCATTTGTGAAGGCTTACCTCGCACGGCAAGGCGCTGAAGAAGGCCTACGCCGAAATGCATTCGCCACCCGTGCAACTGCTGCCAATAAATGCCTGGTTTACTCTGTAATCCCCTCTGGCCTCCGATTCTTCTTGTTTGGAGGGATGTTGTGCTGATATTTTCTGCTCCAGTCAGAGGGGCAGTGCGGATGGCCCTGTAGCAACAAGAGACCCGGAATCCAACTGACAATCATCGTTGTTATGCAGCGACTTTTCTGCTCGGGGGACCGAGAGATCCGGTGTCCGCCTCATTCTCCAGAAGGTCTCAGGCGGTAGGGGGTATTTTACCTCCGCTAGGATGCTATGCTCAATGGCTGTCCCTGCTGAATTTCCTACCTGGACTCTGAGGCAGCTGCGGTACGAGGGGACCCAGGGGAGACCCGGAAACTGTTGGCAGCATCTTGTGGGTAGCCTCCGTCCCTACCTGCATTATCTGGACTGACGATCTTTGATTCTAAAGCTCCCCCCATACCGCCAACCCAGATGCACATACTCAGTGCATTCTGGGAGTTGAAGTCCGTGCACTATCTCTGGACAGCAACAGGTGAGCCTAATTGACTGGGGAGGAGTGGCCAGACCCGAACATTAAGGGAAGCAGGACTGGGATTCATTTGTGAAGGCTTACCTCGCACGGCAAGGCGCTGAAGAAGGCCTACGCCGAAATGCATTCGCCACCCGTGCAACTGCTGCCAATAAATGCCTGGTTTACTCTGTAATCCCCTCTGGCCTCCGATTCTTCTTGTTTGGAGGGATGTTGTGCTGATATTTTCTGCTCCAGTCAGAGGGGCAGTGCGGATGGCCCTGTAGCAACAAGAGACCCGGAATCCAACTGACAATCATCGTTGTTATGCAGCGACTTTTCTGCTCGGGGGACCGAGAGATCCGGTGTCCGCCTCATTCTCCAGAAGGTCTCAGGCGGTAGGGGGTATTTTACCTCCGCTAGGATGCTATGCTCAATGGCTGTCCCTGCTGAATTTCCTACCTGGACTCTGAGGCAGCTGCGGTACGAGGGGACCCAGGGGAGACCCGGAAACTGTTGGCAGCATCTTGTGGGTAGCCTCCGTCCCTACCTGCATTATCTGGACTGACGATCTTTGATTCTAAAGCTCCCCCCATACCGCCAACCCAGATGCACATACTCAGTGCATTCTGGGAGTTGAAGTCCGTGCACTATCTCTGGACAGCAACAGGTGAGCCTAATTGACTGGGGAGGAGTGGCCAGACCCGAACATTAAGGGAAGCAGGACTGGGATTCATTTGTGAAGGCTTACCTCGCACGGCAAGGCGCTGAAGAAGGCCTACGCCGAAATGCATTCGCCACCCGTGCAACTGCTGCCAATAAATGCCTGGTTTACTCTGTAATCCCCTCTGGCCTCCGATTCTTCTTGTTTGGAGGGATGTTGTGCTGATATTTTCTGCTCCAGTCAGAGGGGCAGTGCGGATGGCCCTGTAGCAACAAGAGACCCGGAATCCAACTGACAATCATCGTTGTTATGCAGCGACTTTTCTGCTCGGGGGACCGAGAGATCCGGTGTCCGCCTCATTCTCCAGAAGGTCTCAGGCGGTAGGGGGTATTTTACCTCCGCTAGGATGCTATGCTCAATGGCTGTCCCTGCTGAATTTCCTACCTGGACTCTGAGGCAGCTGCGGTACGAGGGGACCCAGGGGAGACCCGGAAACTGTTGGCAGCATCTTGTGGGTAGCCTCCGTCCCTACCTGCATTATCTGGACTGACGATCTTTGATTCTAAAGCTCCCCCCATACCGCCAACCCAGATGCACATACTCAGTGCATTCTGGGAGTTGAAGTCCGTGCACTATCTCTGGACAGCAACAGGTGAGCCTAATTGACTGGGGAGGAGTGGCCAGACCCGAACATTAAGGGAAGCAGGACTGGGATTCATTTGTGAAGGCTTACCTCGCACGGCAAGGCGCTGAAGAAGGCCTACGCCGAAATGCATTCGCCACCCGTGCAACTGCTGCCAATAAATGCCTGGTTTACTCTGTAATCCCCTCTGGCCTCCGATTCTTCTTGTTTGGAGGGATGTTGTGCTGATATTTTCTGCTCCAGTCAGAGGGGCAGTGCGGATGGCCCTGTAGCAACAAGAGACCCGGAATCCAACTGACAATCATCGTTGTTATGCAGCGACTTTTCTGCTCGGGGGACCGAGAGATCCGGTGTCCGCCTCATTCTCCAGAAGGTCTCAGGCGGTAGGGGGTATTTTACCTCCGCTAGGATGCTATGCTCAATGGCTGTCCCTGCTGAATTTCCTACCTGGACTCTGAGGCAGCTGCGGTACGAGGGGACCCAGGGGAGACCCGGAAACTGTTGGCAGCATCTTGTGGGTAGCCTCCGTCCCTACCTGCATTATCTGGACTGACGATCTTTGATTCTAAAGCTCCCCCCATACCGCCAACCCAGATGCACATACTCAGTGCATTCTGGGAGTTGAAGTCCGTGCACTATCTCTGGACAGCAACAGGTGAGCCTAATTGACTGGGGAGGAGTGGCCAGACCCGAACATTAAGGGAAGCAGGACTGGGATTCATTTGTGAAGGCTTACCTCGCACGGCAAGGCGCTGAAGAAGGCCTACGCCGAAATGCATTCGCCACCCGTGCAACTGCTGCCAATAAATGCCTGGTTTACTCTGTAATCCCCTCTGGCCTCCGATTCTTCTTGTTTGGAGGGATGTTGTGCTGATATTTTCTGCTCCAGTCAGAGGGGCAGTGCGGATGGCCCTGTAGCAACAAGAGACCCGGAATCCAACTGACAATCATCGTTGTTATGCAGCGACTTTTCTGCTCGGGGGACCGAGAGATCCGGTGTCCGCCTCATTCTCCAGAAGGTCTCAGGCGGTAGGGGGTATTTTACCTCCGCTAGGATGCTATGCTCAATGGCTGTCCCTGCTGAATTTCCTACCTGGACTCTGAGGCAGCTGCGGTACGAGGGGACCCAGGGGAGACCCGGAAACTGTTGGCAGCATCTTGTGGGTAGCCTCCGTCCCTACCTGCATTATCTGGACTGACGATCTTTGATTCTAAAGCTCCCCCCATACCGCCAACCCAGATGCACATACTCAGTGCATTCTGGGAGTTGAAGTCCGTGCACTATCTCTGGACAGCAACAGGTGAGCCTAATTGACTGGGGAGGAGTGGCCAGACCCGAACATTAAGGGAAGCAGGACTGGGATTCATTTGTGAAGGCTTACCTCGCACGGCAAGGCGCTGAAGAAGGCCTACGCCGAAATGCATTCGCCACCCGTGCAACTGCTGCCAATAAATGCCTGGTTTACTCTGTAATCCCCTCTGGCCTCCGATTCTTCTTGTTTGGAGGGATGTTGTGCTGATATTTTCTGCTCCAGTCAGAGGGGCAGTGCGGATGGCCCTGTAGCAACAAGAGACCCGGAATCCAACTGACAATCATCGTTGTTATGCAGCGACTTTTCTGCTCGGGGGACCGAGAGATCCGGTGTCCGCCTCATTCTCCAGAAGGTCTCAGGCGGTAGGGGGTATTTTACCTCCGCTAGGATGCTATGCTCAATGGCTGTCCCTGCTGAATTTCCTACCTGGACTCTGAGGCAGCTGCGGTACGAGGGGACCCAGGGGAGACCCGGAAACTGTTGGCAGCATCTTGTGGGTAGCCTCCGTCCCTACCTGCATTATCTGGACTGACGATCTTTGATTCTAAAGCTCCCCCCATACCGCCAACCCAGATGCACATACTCAGTGCATTCTGGGAGTTGAAGTCCGTGCACTATCTCTGGACAGCAACAGGTGAGCCTAATTGACTGGGGAGGAGTGGCCAGACCCGAACATTAAGGGAAGCAGGACTGGGATTCATTTGTGAAGGCTTACCTCGCACGGCAAGGCGCTGAAGAAGGCCTACGCCGAAATGCATTCGCCACCCGTGCAACTGCTGCCAATAAATGCCTGGTTTACTCTGTAATCCCCTCTGGCCTCCGATTCTTCTTGTTTGGAGGGATGTTGTGCTGATATATATATATATATATATATATATATATATATATATATATATATTCACTGAAAAAACCATTGGTTATAGACCATATATAGTTAGGGATTAGCCTTTTCAAAACCTTATTTTACTCGCATAAAACCATTGAAATTCCATATATAGTTAGTTGCACTAACTATATATCGCGGACCCGCAATCCACTGCTAATGATGTCACATATTACATCATTCATGACATGGTCAGTGACATCACTGATGACATCACTGATGACATCTCAAATGACATCACTGATGACATCACTGATGACAACACCCAGTGACTGTATGTTTCTGTAAAGTTAAAATATGTCTTATATATTGAAGAATGAGTGGATGTATAAGAGTCTGGATGAAGGATTTAGTAGGTGCATGACTGACTGTATGAGAAAATGATTAAATGTGTCTCACTGAGTGCATGGGTTAGTGACTAAAGTGTCTTAATTTGGCAATCATTATATATGTTGTTCTGTAAACTGCTGCATGTGTAAATCAGTAGCTATATGAGTAACTATATGGGTTATTGAATGGTTGCCCAAGTATTTGTATGGGAGACTGAGTATGTGTGTGGGTGGCTGGGAGGTGTATGCCTCTGTGCATAGATGTGTGAACAGTTAATTCCCTAGGTGTATGGGTTCAAAATTGCATGTGGAAACAGCTGTATGGACAGTTGACTGTGTGCATGAGTGTATTGGTTAGTGAATGGATATCTCAGTGCTACATGTCAAAGTAAGTACATATGTAAAACACAGTCCATGTGAGAATTGACATATATAAATAACTGAACATAAGAGCCACTTAATGTGAGAGTGGCTGTATGGATCATTGTGATCTTGTATCAGGGATTGTATAAGAGAGTAAATATGTGTTAGTATATGTTTGAATAAGTAAGGTGTGTATAACTATATAGTTGAGGAAACGGAGGTGTGATTGATTCTTTGCATGACTGACTAGGTGTGTGAGTAACTCCATGGATGTGTGACAGTCTGTGAGTGTCTGTTTACACTGAGTGTATCTAAGGTTATATTACAGTCTGAAGATGTTCATTGTATTATCACATAAATGATATCATCAGTGATGTGATCAATAATGTCAAATGAGATGTCAGTGATGTCATCAGTGATGTCATTTGAGATGTCATCAGTGATGTCATCAGTGATGTCATTTGAGATGTCATCAGTGATGTCATCAGTGATGTCACTGACCATGTCATGAATGATGTAATATGTGACATCATTAGCAGTGGATTGCGGGTCCGCGATATATAGTTAGTGCAACTAACTATATATGGAATTTCAATGGTTTTATGCGAGTATAATAAGGTTTTGAAAAGGCTAATCCCTAACTATATATGGTCTATAACCAATGGTTTTTTCAGTGAATTTACAAGGTTTTGTAAATGCAAATTCCTAACTATATATGGACTATAACCTATGGTTTTTTCTGTGAATTTCAATGGTTTTTTAATAGCAAATATCAAAAGCTGTCAAATGTCAAGTACGTGATAGGTAAAAACGTTTTTGTGTTTATGCACGCTGATGTGCTTTGAACGCTGCCCTCCCCCCTCCCCTCTTTACTCTTAGTAGTACTCTCTCTTTGCAGATAGTGAACGGTAGTTAACGCAGACCTTTAACCCCGTTGTAATCCGTCGTGCCTGCTTGTCTCTCCATTTGATTGATTGTTAGCCAAGCATTTACTATTTTAGAATTGGTTCTCATTGGTTCATTCTCTATTTACAAACAAGCACAAAGTCGCAATACTCTGTTTAGTCTTTGCAGATACTGAAAAATCGTGTAAAAAAATATAAATAATCGAGCAAAATCAGTAGGCCACTAATTGGATCTCTTTTTGACGTCGCTAAAATAGAAACATTAGGAACAACCCTTCATGAGAAATACGAAAATAGTGAAATGAATTGAGCTCCACACCATGAGGGCTGCAAGACAGCTCGGCTCCGTCACCCACCCCGCCCAAAATAACGACAAACCCTATGCAAATATTAAAAATATATACAACACACCAGCAAAGTAACAGGGAAAAACATTTTATTAAATAACTATTTACATAACTATTTTATACTTTTTGTTGCCCGATCCGGCTAGCTCAATCGATCGAGCATGAAACTCATGCACTCTGATAGCAAGCGTTGCTGCTGATGCTATGCAGACCAAAACTGGTTTTCAGTTTGTACATTTTTCTAGATTTTTCCATCCGAGGTTGGTTGAGTTTGTAGAACGATGGCTTCAGATTTTCCACATACGGTGTGGTGGCGCGGACTGGGAGGGGGCGCTTCGCTCCTGCCCCCTCCCCAAGTAAGATTTTCATACGTGAAAGTACGTTAATGGTTTTGGTCCCTGAGTTGCTTCGATGTCACTGCCATTCTCAAATGGCATAAGTTCTGGATGTTGGGTGCCATAGTTCAGAGTTCTGAGCAGCGCTTGTAACACTGTCTGAAGCTGATTTCCACCTACTGCAGCTTCACTATTCCCAAAGTAAGTGAGGGTCGTTTGTGGACCTGACTGCATTTGAAAACAATGTGATATAGTACCTCCCTAAACCTCTTGACGGAGGCCCCCGAGGGGCGGTGTGATGGCACGGACTCGGAGAAGACGCTTGGCTCCGACCCCCTCCCCAAGTCTTATAGCACTGGTGTAGCCTGAGATCGCCCCCGACATAGGCGGCCGGCTCCCGGGGTCCGGCGGAACTTTTTGCCTTTTGATGACTCTTCTATTCTGGACCTTGTCCCACAATCCGTTTGGCCTGAAGACACGCTGTAGTGGGGCGCCCCTTTACCGTTTTAGTTGCCATTCCGCACGCTTTTGCTACACTGTGCCTCTTCCGCCATTCAGCTGTTTACCGCCCGCTCTTGCGAGTACAGCGTCTCGCTCACCATGTAGTTGAGTTGCTCCCGCTCTTGCGATGCAACGATAAGCGGCTGCCACAGGACTCTCAAAATGGCGGCCGGCTCTTCAGATTTGGGCGTGGTCCACTAAAATGGCCCTGGGACACCTTGGAACTCGGACGCTTCCCTGATAGGGCTTGGGTCCCATTCTCGAAAGCGTCCCCTCAGCCGTGAAGATTCTACAAAAGTCTTGGGGGCCCCCGACTCCCGCAGGCTTCTGGTGGGGAGCGGCTGCCATGTTTGCTCGTGGAATGGCCACGACGGAGCTACGAGATGGTGGTGCTCTCATGCTGACGCCAGCTTTAGTCTGAAACATCCAGAAACACTGTAGACTACCAATTCGATCAGTTCCGGTAGCGCCCCAACATGACCCGGTAGAAAAGAACTTGCCCTCCCCTCTTTGACTGATGGTTCTTGTTGTCTGTCCCCTCTGTTGTCATTTAACAGAACTTTTTGGACTGCTGAAAGGGGTTGTGTTCCGAACGCTGGTTGGTGGAGACATTTTGACTATATTCTTGACCTACGTTGTTGCGTAATGCGTTATATGACACGCCGCGTTAGCGCACCCGGAAGTGATCCGGGGCGCAGCGCGTAACGTAAGCATAACAGGTCATGTGACTTGTTAATAAAACTTTTCATTGGTTCATTTTACTTTTGTTATTTTAATGATGAAAAGCTTGGTCATATGACCTAAAAATTACGCTTTTTATTGGTTTCGAACATTATTTTTTTTTAAACATATATGTTGTGATGTTCCAGGCTAATGTACTTTCCCGGAAAATTTACAACTGTCCTGCAAGTAAAATATATTCCTTTTTCGAGAAAAAGGGCGTTTCTTCGTCCCATGACGGGCCGTTGAGTAAAAGAGGCTCGGCCTGCTGTCTTACTCGCCGATACGCCTGATTATCAGATTCTTATCGATCACTTTATGTTGCAGGAGTGGAAAACACAACTGCCCTTGACCATTTATCTTTACTGCGTTCCTACGTATTATACCTTTTATCCGTCATGTAATTGGACTGCTTTATTTCACTTGCCTTTTACTGATTCGAAAACAGTGAATAAAAGTAAAAACTTTACCAATGTAAATACTACTACCATGTTTTGTTTTAAAAACCTTTATTGTGAAAATATCAGTATACAAATACGGGCCTATAACCACGTGGGCCGGCCACGGAGCAAACTGGAAACGTATATGATGAGGAGACATTTACACTGTAGAGGAACGTAACGAGCGGGCCATTAGGAAGCAAGAACTAAGGTGTCTAACAGTTGCGGAATCGGTGGACGTACATTTTGTAATTAAAATACGACAAAGCCACTTACAAAAAAATCATCTAGATATACATTTGCGGGCAAGTACCATGGGTGACGTTAATTCGAACTTTCAATAGTACAGTAATCAATAACACATCAGAACTTAATATCAATAGGGATGTCGAAATATTCAATCAATTCTCGTCCCCGCCCGCCATGAGCATCAACACTACAGTCATATCTCGTGATATCAAGGTTGTTCAACCAGTACACAACAAGGAGTTACGAGTCCCATTTATACCGGCGCCATTTTGGGCGAGGCCGGGCAGGTCCAAGATATAGTCAAAATGTCTCCACCAACCATCGGCCAGACCAGAACCCCTTTCGGCCCTTTATGCTACAAGATGGTGTCTTCCATTTAGAAAATATTGTTGGCAGCATTTTGAAAGGAAAGATAAACAGCCGTTCTCCTAGTGAGTCTCACATTGTTACATTTAGGAAGAATGTTGAAGAGTAGTATGTTGAAAATCTGAAGCCATTGTTCTACAAACTCTCAACCAGCCTTGGATGGAAAAAAAAATCCTGAAGAATGTACAAACTGAAAACCAATTTTTGTCTGTATAGCATCAACAGCAACGCTTGAGTCAGCTTTGTGTGAAGCCGCCATTTTGATTCAATCAATAGCGTCCCCCTGCACACATTCAGGGACCTGGTCGTGTCTTCAGGTCAAACGGATTGTGGGTCAAGATGCAGAATGGAAAAGGGAAAAAGTTCCGCCGGACCCCGGGAGCCGGCCGCCTATGTCATGGACGATCTTTGGCCACACCAGGACAATAGTGAAGCTGCAGCAGGTGCAAATAAGCTTCAGACAGTGTTACAAACACTGCTCAGAACTCTCAACGATGGCAATCAACATCCAGGACTTGCCATCCGGATCTTGGCGCCTTGTGCTGGTTCCGACCTATTCACACATCGGTCCACTACTGACATCACCTCATAAGCCAACGGGGCACTCCACACCGACTTTCGGCGCAGCATTGTAGGATGGCCACACCAGTGCGGCAACTTGCTGGACACAACCTCGGTGCCATCCGAATCTCGGCGCGTTCGAGTCACTGTACCGCAAGAGTGACCGGAACTCATCTGGACACGCCGTCTTTCGGCGCAGCATTGTAGGATGGCCACACCAGTGCGGCAATTTGCTGGACACCACCTCGGGCAATAGTGAAGCTGCAGCAGGTGCAAATAAGCTTCAGATAGTCTTACAAGCACTGCTCAGAACTCTCAACTATGGCACTCAACATCCAGGACTTGCCATCCGGATCTTGGCGCCTTGTGCTGGTTCCGACCTATTCACACATCGGTCCACTACTGACATCACCTCATAAGCCAACGGGACACCCCACGCCGACTTTCTGCGCAGCATTGTAGGATGGCCACACCAGTGCGGCAACTTGCTGGACACCACCTCGGTGCCATCCGAATCTCGGCGCGTTCGAGTCACTGTACCGCAAGAGTGACCGGAACTCAGCTGGACACGCCGTCTTTCGGCGCAGCATTGTAGGATAGCCACACCAGTGCAGCAACTTGCTGGACACCAACACGGTGCCATCCGGATCTCGGCGCGTTGTGCTGCCTTCGGCCTATTCGCACATCGGTCCGCTACTGACGCCGCCTCACGTGCCAACGGATTTTCTACGCTTTTTGTAGCCCTATGCCGCATAACAGGTCATGTGACTTGTTTATAAAACTTTTCATTGGTTCATTTTACTTTTGATTTCCTAAAGATGGAAGGCTTGGTCATATGACCTAAAAATAACACTTTTCATTGGTTTAGAACATTTTTTTTTCCCAAACGATGAAAGCCCCACCTTGTTTCTGGATGTTTCAGACTGAAGCTGGCGTCAGCATGAGAGCACCACCATCTCGTGGCTCCGTCGTGGTCATTCCGCGAGCAATCATGGCAGCCGCTCCCAACCGGAAGCCTGCAGGAGTCGAGGGCCCCCAAGACTTTTGTAGAATCTTCACGGCTGAGGGGACGCTTTCGAGGATGGAGCCCAAGCCCTAGCAGGCAACCGTCCGAGTTCCAAGGTGTCCCAGGGCCATTTTAGTGGACCAGGCCCAAATCCGAAGAGCCGTCCGCCATTTTAAGAATCCAATGGCAGCCGCCTATCGCTGCACCGCAAGAGTGGGCGCAACTCAACTACATGGTGAGCGAGACGCTGTAGCCGCAAGAGCGGGCGATAAACAGCTGAATGGAGGACGAGGCACAGTGTAGCAAAAGCGGGCGGAATGGCAACTGAAACGGTAAAGGGGCGCCCCAGTACAGCAGACGAGCCTCCACCTGGGGACGCCCGTTCACGCCACCTCCCCCACGCGCCCCCCCCCCCCCCGGGGCGCCCCACGCCGTTTTTCGGAGCAGCATTGTAGGATACCAAAACCAGTGCGGCAAGTTACTGGACATCACCTGGGTGCCATCCACATCTCAGCGCGTTCTGCTGCCTTGGGACTATTCGCACAACAGACCGCAACTGACGAGGCCTCCCCGCGCACCACCCGGGATGCCCCACGATGTTTTTCTGAGCTGCATTGTAGGAAACCAAAAAACCAGTGCGGCACCCAGGTAACATCACCTGGGTGCCGTCCAGAACTCAGCACGTTGGGCTGCCTTGGGACTATTCGCACAAAAGACAGCTACTGACCATTGTTGCTTCTTTTTGCAAAAAAATGTTTAAATGTATTTACAGTTTTTGTTGCGTTCGATATATTTATAAAGTTAATAAAGTTTTATAATCCTACTTTGTTGGAGTACTATATATTTTTAAAAAATCGGGTGAATGGGGCCTTGAATCGGGTTATTGTCATGTATGGGGTAGTGAATAGGGTGAAAGGGAGGTGTCGGGCGGGCACAGGGTGTGATTCTCAGGGAAGAGCAGCGCAGATGGGGGGAAGTTTATGGCCCATGCATGAGAGAGAGAGCGGGGGTGACCAGTGCGTGGGGGAGATGCTTGCGAGGGAGGGGAGCCGTGCTGAGGATCGGCGGCGTGCAGAGAGTGGGTCTGGTCAAAGCATCTAAAATGGCTGCCGTGCACGACAAAATTGTGGCATTGGAAAAAAGGCAAGATGGCGCAGACAATGTTTATCAATAAGGATTCATTTATAACAAAATATTTTATCGCACTGACAAATTGGCGGTCAACACTTCCTGATTTCCATCGAATCGAACGTTAACAGACGTCACGCAGCAAAAAAAAAAAACGCTCACGCACAGCCGCTGGAAGACATGTATCAACATATATGAGCCTCCTCAGCCACCCTCAGAAAACATAAGGGATCAGGATACGTCTCCCGCACCCCCTTATACCTAGTAATTTAATTAAAACGAAACACAAAATGGCGAATTCCCGTTTCGCTACCAGTTTGCGGCCCAGTTCGCGGCCTGAGAAGCACTTCTACCGTGAAATATCAATTTTTTTTTATTTTCCCCACGGGACCCTTTAATAACCCCAACATCATTCCTAGGGGGTCAAGAGGGGTCTACCTTGCCTCCTTTCATTAAATTCCCCCTTCGTTTTTCACCTCTTCTTCTCTCTCGATCCTACCGAGAGACAAGATGGCGGCCGCACAGCCGCTGGAAGACATATATCAACATATATGAGCCTCCTCAGCCACCCTCAGAAAACATAAGGGATTAGGATACGTCTCCCGCACCCCCTTATACCTAGTAATTTAATTAAAACGAAACACAAAATGGCGAATTCCCGTTTCGCTACCAGTTTGCGGCCCAGTTCGCGGCCCGAGAAGCGCTTCTACCGTGAAAAATCAATTTTTTTTTATTTTCCCCACGGGACCCTTTAATAACCCCAACATCATTCCTAGGGGGTCAAGAGGGGTCTACCTTGCCCCCTTTCATTAAATTCCCCCTTCGTTTTTCTCCTCCTCTTGTCTCTCGATCCTACCGAGAGACAAGATGGCGGCCGCACCGGACTGTTTAGAATGTTGACAGACACCAAAGAGCCAATCAGCTTCGCTACGCAAAGCTCCGTTACGCGAAAAGTAAGCGGACCGGAGCGCAGCCCGGAGCGCTGTTACAGATATATATCTTGTTTTGAACGTTAATTTCTCAAAATCCACTGGAGCACATATATTGAGACCTAGCAAAGGCACATCGGGCTAACAGTCCCTACAATTTTGCCAAGTTTCGTGCAAATACATTCAGCCGTTCGGGCTAAAAGTGAGGCCAACCGCCCTATGAAAATTAACATGGGGAAAACGCGTTTTGGGACCCCCCTTTTTTCTCGGCCCCCCCTTGACGAAACCCCCCCAAATATTAACGGGCTGCTCAGAAACAAAATGTGCCATTTTCCTGAAAATTTCAGCCGATTCCGTCCACAAACGCCAAAGTTATTAGACATAGAATTTTCAAAAATCCCATAGGGAAAAAAATCCTAACTATATATACCTACTGGCGACAGCCAGTAGGTAATATATATATATATATATATATATATATATATATATATATATATATATATATATATATCAAACAAGGTTGCCTGCTGTAAGAAGATCCACACAGGTGAGTAACAATACTCCTCAATTTTATTGAAGAAAACAGCGGTGTCAAGCAGCAGAATGTCTCGCCATAATTCACTGCCGTGCCCAACGCGTTTCGTGCGCTGAAGCACTTTGTCAAGGCCTGCGGGTATCTCAGAGACATACAGGATGGGTGAAGCCTGTGGAATTGATCAAAACCTCAGTGAATTCTGCTCTGCAACTCCATTCCGTCTCACCACAATTAAGAAAACAGAATCCTCACATACCCTTGGGAAAACGACAAGTAACATTATTACATGCTAAAATGCATATAATCATCTCACAAAAGTGAAAATGAAAATACAGCAAGCAGTGAGAGCAGTGATGATTTTGGGGTTCTTCCTAACCTAGGGAGAGGACCAAGCAGAATCCTTGAACACAAACAGCACACGATGCTGAAATGATTTGGTGGTGGTCCCATCCTCCTAGGACCACCCCAAGCACAGGTATGGTCAAAAATATAATCCCAACCAATGGCCCTTCAAAGCATTATGGGACAAAATTTTAGAGTGCAGTGATTATTATAGTATCCAATATCAAAACCCTCGTCAGGGGGCAGGCTCTCCAGGCTCAGCTGAGAGCTAATACAATTATATTTACTAGAATCGTGCCCCATATTGCCCCGCTTTCAGCAAGCAAGAGCATTTTTCTGGTCTCACTTGCTAGATGTGGAACACAGTTTGCTGTGGCTTGGCCGGAGCGGTATAGCTCCCGCCAAGCCACAACAAACAGCTATGTCCCAGCAGTGGGCACCCCAGGAAATAGCTGGAGTCTGCCCTGGGGGTGCCCAGGGCCATTATTGCCTGCAGGTTCTTCATATTTTCCCCAGGGCTACGGAGGGGCCATGTTAACCCCGCAATACATTTAACATAAAAGAGGTGGCAGTCCCTGGGGTTGCAGGGGGGTCTGTGTGGCCCCCACGCATCAATTAACAGTAGAGACCTGGAGAGGTGGTCCCTGGGTCTCTGGGAAGACTGCGCTGCCCCCCCTTCCAAATTGACAAAACGCCCAGGGAGGTGGCATTCCCTGGGGCCACAGGGGTTCTGTGTGGCCCCCCGCATTATTTAAAATTAAAGCGCTGAGAAGGTGGCAGAACGGGGGGCCGCGCGACCCATGCTTTGTGTAAAGAGAAAGCCCCAGGGAGGTGGTGGACACCGAGGCAGGTGGGGAGTCAAAGAGCCCCCCAAATATAATTAAATAAGCACCGGGGAGGTGGTGTTTCCTGGGCAGTGGGGGAGGCTGTACAGGGCTCGACAAATCCACTCGCCCGCTCGCATTTCCGAGGGAGAATTGATTTGATTAGGACGAGCTATTTTTAGGTCCTACTCGCCCTTTCTGACGAGTAGGAAGACAAACTAACTTTTGTCCTTGGTCTTTGAAAACGGAGCAAAAGTGACAAGATAACAAGATTTAAAGGCATTCTTATTGCTCACAAAGGGAATGAGCAATGAAGATGCCTTTAAATCTTGTTATCTTGTCACTTTTGCTCTGTTTTCAGAGACGGATGTCAAGTAGGTTACAGTTAGGTCGAGGGGATTTTCCAAGGTACTAGACCTGCAGGACTAGTACAATTTTTCTGATTTTTCGAGCCCTGCTGTGCTAGCCTCCCCCACTTTAATTTTTAAAGAAGCCCCGGGAAGGTGATGGCCCTTGGGGCAATATTCAGCTTCATGGGGGGGACCTGTGTGCCCCTCACTCTATTATTTTTAGAAATGCCCTTAGGACCTGGCCCACACAGTAGATCACGCTTGGTTTAACAACAAAAAATTCGGCAGGGTCCACGGATCCTGCTGAAATTATTTTCTTTTAATGCTTTTTTGGCCATGCGAGGTCCTTGTGGGACCCCCTCCCCCCCTAAAAGACCCAGTAGGGTCAGTGTGTTTCTACCCGACACCCTTTTCTTTTTTAATGTTTTTTTCTGTGACTTGATTCAAGCAGAGTCACAAGATGGCTTCCAACACTTCCTGGTTTGAAGTGTTGGTACCCAATCAGATCACAGCAGGAGGTTGGGAGGAGTTGCGGGTCCTCCCTGTCCCAAGCTATTTCTTTAAATAACTATGCAACTACTGTACAGATTTAAAGAAATCACAAAAAGGCACTTCCCTGAATCAACATCCATTTTCCTGCCAAATCTGGTGTTGTTCTGTTAAGCAGGTCAGGGCTGTAGCCATGTCTAAATTTCCTATGGAAATTAACACGGGGAAAAAGCGTTTTGGCCCCAACCCCTTTTTTTAAGCCCACGCTTGACAGATCACTCCGAAAAAAGACAGCAGCTAAAGTGAGTTGCAAACTACTTTTAAAAATTTCACAAGGATTCATCAAATGACACCAAAGTTATTGGCAAATGAAAAACGCTCTTTCTATATAAACTACATCCTAATTAGAACTACCTATTGGCAACCACCTGTAGGTGATATATACACACACATCTGATATATATATATACTTGCCATTTTGTTGTAAAGGCATGCGGGGAAAAGGCATGCATGGTAAATGGTGCATTGTAAATGCTATTTCCCTCTATGTCCAGTTTATCGAGGCCTGGGGTTTAGTGTCACATCAAGAGATACCGCAGGATTAGACTAATTAAGACTCGAATTGGTCTCATAGCGTTATGGTACTCAATGGGACATGAACCTAAACTGAGTCAATGCCATCTACGGAGTCCACTTCGAAGGGCCTTTGCTACCAGTGTCTTGATAGCTTCCAGTATCACTTACGCTTCTTTTAGTGCTGAGGCAGATTTGGTATTTGGTTTACCTCCGAACGAAAGGCCTGACTAGTCCAGTTGAAACTTCAAATTTAAATTTGGAGAAGACTGTTGACTCAGTCGTCACCTTTGTACATTGACAGGGGTTCTTTTCAGAGCATATAAAGGTGATGGACGCCCACATTCGATTTTGATGGCAATCCACCAAATGTTTACAAAGTGGGAGTTTGTTTCTTAAAAAAAACACTGGGAGTTTTTTCACAGGGAGTGTGGATCATTATTTTCTTTTCTGTCCATCGCTACCAGGTTTTACCTGGAGGTGACTAACAAAAACAAGCATTTGCAATGCCATAGGTCTCGCATTTTCAAGAGTTAGAGCTTTGGGCATTGCAAATAGCAAAGTATTTTACCTAACTATAAAATGTGAGGTTTGGTTTGATTATGCATGTAAACTTGAGCGTATGTAAGGTAAAATAAAAAGTAAATGTTAAATGAAAATAGAATCAAAAGGTATTTAACTATTAAGCACATGTAAGATAAGGAAAACAGTCCAAAGTGAATATATTATAATATGTTATAAGATGAGATGATCCTTTGCCAGTTACTTTATCTTTACCGACCGCTGTTCTTCCTGTAAGATAGCGTTTGTGACTGGGCGGTATGTGTGTAAAGCTCTTTGTGGCGAGCCCGGCAGGATAAAACAAAAGCATGGCCGCTAACTTCAATATGAAGCGGTGTGTGTAGAAAAGGAAGGCTTGGCCGCTACTATTAAAGAATGTGAAAAAGTGAATGAGAGGTGTGGCACACACAAGTCATATGTCATAATTAACCACCACATGTTAAACATACTTACAGATGGTATATGCATGTATATATACTCAAATGTACAAAATAAAATTAAACCAATGAAAAATGTAGGCACCTTACTAATCTATTATAGCATACCGGGAGGGCAAGGGTGATAAAGCGGGCAGTCCTGTTCAGAACACTGCTAGCCGGTGACTGCCTGTCTGCATCCTTCTGTGTACCTGTTTCTACCTGGGGATGAGGTGCCTGTTCTGCAGCACTACACACACACCGTGTACCACACACACATCTGTGTTGAACAGTTTACTCCGCGTTCAACATTGCGTCGTTTGGGTTTCTTGTTATGTATGCTTTCATTGTTTTAAATTTTACTGGTATTACGACCTTCTCTCCTGCACAACACTTCATTTAGCAAAGGAAATCCTAGGTGCGAGAAAGCGAGCACGAGAGCAAGCCCTCTCACAGGGGCAGGGGAAGTAAACAAAAGAAGACAAACATCTGCACCCAATACACTTGCTGAGTCCTCAGTAGGCACATAATATGGTGTTACTTTCACTAGTAGATTAGTTTTGTACCAGTTTTTAACTGCACCGTGTTCTTCCCTTTTGAGGCGCTGCCTCGCATCTAAGTCAGTCCAAAAACTGCATCGTTTTGCACATATCTTATAAAAATGTTTGTTTTGCAAATGTACTGTGTACCAGCATAAGAGAGCAGGAGGGCAGGATACCAACATGTAGCTTCAGCGGTAAACCAGAAGCTACCAGCAGCATTGTGGGGAAGGAGCTACAATCCTAACTACGCCACACTACAACAAGCAGCGACAAATGGAATGCTGTCCGATCACAAGCTGGTAAATGGAAGCAGCTGAAGTAAGCGCGCCGTGCCGGCACACCATACGCGTGCACATGTCCTGTCCGGGCTCGTGCACATCTTCTGTACCCCTTAAAAAAATTAATCGACGACAATAGATCTCGCCAAGTGTGCAGTAAATGCGCTGCATTGCTAGGCGAGACCTAAAAAGGACAGTACATGATCCACCCTAAATAAGGTGGGCAGTGTAATGCCCCTCCTTTGACGATCCCTACTCTATTGGTTATCAGAGGAAGCTTGAAACCCTTAAGGTCTGCCATCCAGGCGGTTTTATTCTTTCGTGTTTGCAAAGGAGTACCCAAACTCAAATCAGGTCATAAAAGTCTAGGGGACTATGCTCTTGTTTGGGTAACACCCAGTATTCCAGCCCTGGCCCTACACGGGCAGAGCTCTTTTACCCTTCCGGGAGGAGCTTCAAATGGGTGAAGATGATAACCTTCAGGCCGGCCTGAACCTTCCAGATCCGACGGCCACTTTATACACTGTTGAACAATTACTTCTCGTTTTGAATGTCCTTCGGTGTGAGGCACCAAGGGCAGCTCTACAATCGTTCTGCTTCTTCAGCGTGGGTGTTCCAACACTGTTATTGTTCTGATTGCTTGTTCTACTGCTACTGCTCTGGCAATAGTTTATGGAGGAACCCAAAGGATATGATAGCTCATCCTATCTCTTTAAACCGGATATGGCACCACTGAGGGGTTAGTCCACTCCTTTGGTCTGAAAGTGTTATCCTTTGCTGATGACACACAGCTGTTCCTTAGGCTGGACAGGGATTCTGACAATTCCATCAGCCGTCTGAGGGTGTGCTTGACAGTCATTTACTTCCTGATGACTACTAAATGTATAAATATGGATAGCGTTAAAACGGAAGTTCTTCTTATTGCTAGAGGACTCTCACAGGAAAGCCAGAGCTTCGTCCCACACCAGCTGAGCCTGAATAGGTTAAAAACCTTGGAAGTACATTTGACAGCGATGTCTGTTTTCTTCCTCAAATTCAACAGGATTACTGGAATGATTCAACAAAACTACTACTCACTCCTGAAAGAGTTGAGAGGGTAAGAGCTTCTTTTTCTCTCTCGGCTGGACTACCTACCTCAGCTTGTGGAAGGCTGCAAGGGGAAGACAGCTACACTTTCAGAATATGCTGTTCAGAATATGATGGCAATGATAGAGTTAGGGTGCAGAACTATCATCATATCCTATCACTGCCTCCTTGATGAAAAACAGGTCAACTTTAAACTCCTCTGTCTCAATCATCAGACGTCTTACAAAGTACAAAGGTGGTCCAACCTCCGGGCCTGACGTGTTAGTGCCCGCACACTACTCCTACACGACTTCTAAGACCCAACGCCTGGGTCCTAAATGATATTCCTCACTTCCAGAGCGCTGGATGGGGGTGAAGGACCTTCAGCGAGCTGGTGCATCATCTATTGCCCTCGCTTACAGAGGGCTGGATGGGGGTGGAGAACCTTCAGTGAGCTGAGGAATTATCTATTGTCCTCTCTTCCAGAGGGCTGGATGAGGGTGAAGGACCTTCAGCGAGCTGAGGCCTCACCTATTGTCCTCTCTTCCAGAGGGCTGGATGAGGGTGGAGGACCCTCAGTGACCTGAGGCATTACCTATTGTCCTCTCTTCCAGAGGGCAGGATGAGGGTGGCGGACCTTCAGTGACCTGAGGCCTCACCTATTGTCCTCTCTTCCAGGGGGCTGGACGAGGGTGAAGGACCTTCAGTGACCTGAGGCATCACCTATTGTCCTCTCTTCCAGGGGGCTGGATGAGGGTAAAGGACCTTCAGTGACCTGAGGCATCACCTATTGTCCTCTCTTCCAGGGGGCTGGATGAGGGTGAAGGACCTTCAGTGACCTGAGGCATCTCCTATTGTCCTCGCTTCCAGAGCGCTGGATGAGGGTGGAGGACCTTCAGTGACCTGAGGCATCACCTATTGTACTCTCTTCCAAAGGGCTGGATGGGGATTGAGGACCTTCAGTGACCTGAGGCATCACCTATTGTCCTCACTTCCAGAGGGCTGGATGAGGGTGGAGGACCCTCAGTGACCTGGTGCATCATCTATTGCCCTCGCTTACAGAGGGCTGGATGAGGGTGAAGGACCTTCAGTGATATGAGGTTTCACCTATTGTCCTCGCTTCCAGAGGGCTGGATGGGGTGGAGGACCTTCAGTGACCTGAGGCATCACCTATTGTCCTCTCTTCCAGGGGGCTGGATGAGGGTGAAGGACCTTTAGTGACCTGAGGCATCACCTATTGTCCTCTCTTCCAGGGGGCTGGATGAGGGTAAAGGACCTTCAGTGACCTGAGGCATCACCTATTGTCCTCTCTTCCAGGGGGCTGGATGAGGGTGAAGGACCTTCAGTGACCTGAGGCATCTCCTATTGTCCTCGCTTCCAGAGCGCTGGATGAGGGTGGAGGACCTTCAGTGACCTGAGGCATCACCTATTGTACTCTCTTCCAAAGGGCTGGATGGGGATTGAGGACCTTCAGTGACCTGAGGCATCACCTATTGTCCTCACTTCCAGAGGGCTGGATGAGGGTGGAAGACCCTCAGTGACCTGGTGCATCATCTATTGCCCTCGCTTACAGAGGGCTGGATGAGGGTGAAGGACCTTCAGTGATATGAGGTTTCACCTATTGTCCTCGCTTCCAGAGGGCTGGATGGGGTGGAGGACCTTCAGTGACCTGAGGCATCACCTATTGTCCTCTCTTCCAGGGGGCTGGATGAGGGTGAAGGACCTTCAGTGACCTGAGGCATCTCCTATTGTCCTCGCTTCCAGAGCGCTGGATGAGGGTGGAGGACCTTCAGTGACCTGAGGCCTCACCTATTGTCCTCTCTTCCAGGGGGCTGGATGGGGATTGAGGACCTTCAGGGACCTGAGGCCTCACCTATTGTCCTCACTTCCACAGTGTTGGATGAGGGTGGAGGACCCTCAGTGACCTGGTGCATCATCTATTGCCCTCGCTTACAGAGGGCTGGATGAGGGTGAAGGACCTTCAGTGATATGAGGTTTCACCTATTGTCCTCGCTTCCAGAGGGCTGGATGGGGTGGAGGACCTTCAGTGATATGAGGCATCACCTATTGTCCTTGCTTCCAGAGGGCTGGATGAGGGTGGAGGACCCTCAGTGACCTGAGGCCTCACCTATTGTCCTCACTTCCACAGTGTTAGATGAGGGTGGAGGACCCTCAGTGACCTGAGGCCTCACCTATTGTCCTTGCTTCCAGAGGGCTGCATGCGGGTGGAGGACCTTCAGTGACCTGAGGCCTCACCTATTGTCCTCACTTCCACAGTGTTGGATGAGGGTGGAGGACCCTCAGTGACCTGAGGCCTCACCTATTGTCCTCGCTTCCAGAGGGCTGCATGCGGGTGGAGGACCTTAAGTGACCTGAGGCTTCACCTATTGTCCTCTCTTCCAGGGGGCTGGATGGGGATTGAGGACCTTCAGTGACCTGAGGCCTCACCTATTGTCCTCACTTCCACAGTGTTGGATGAGAGTGGAGGACCCTCAGTGACCTGAGGCCTCACCTATTGTCCTCACTTCCACAGTGTTAGATGAGGGTGGAGGACCCTCAGTGACCTGAGGCCTCACCTATTGTCCTTGCTTCCAGAGGGCTGCATGCGGGTGGAGGACCTTCAGTGACCTGAGGCCTCACCTATTGTCCTCTCTTCCAGGGGGCTGGATGGGGATTGAGGACCTTCAGTGACCTGAGGCCTCACCTATTGTCCTCACTTCCACAGTGTTGGATGAGGGTGGAGGACCCTCAGTGACCTGAGGCCTCACCTATTGTCCTCGCTTCCAGAGGGCTGCATGCGGGTGGAGGACCTTAAGTGACCTGAGGCTTCACCTATTGTAAATACAGCAATGCCCCTGCGCTATACAAGTGTATGAGATTTTTGGAGAAATAACATATATATATAGAAAGCACTTTCATTCAGTATGAAACCACACTTAGGAATTGTTTTTTGAGAATCCGTTACTCCAGGTTCAGGTACAACAGTTCCGAGAAAGAAAGAAAACAGTTCCGTCCTTGATATTCAATCATGGGTTTATTGTTCCTTTGTGAATGCCAACACGTGTTTCATCGCAGGGAACAACTGCGAATCTTCAGGGCTTCAATAAGGACAGTGTGACAAACGATATCAGAGTAAAGGGTCCGTATTGGGACCAAACTCATTTGAGTAGGTTCAGGATGTGTAGCACGCTGCCTGCGTGTTAGGGGAAACTTCTATTTGTTCAATGATCGTCACAAAACCGGGAGGAGTAATATTGCGTGTGCGCGATGTCTCGTGAGAGACCAGAAATCCTTTAACAGGCGGGTACACCTTGTTATTTTCAAACTCCCTCTTGAGATTCCCGGTGCCGTTCTCCGAGTGACGGTCACTCGGAGAACGGCACCGGGAATCTCAAGAGGGAGTTTGAAAATATTACTCCTCCCGGTTTTGTGACGATCATTGAACAAATAGAAGTTTCCCCATTCACAAAGGAACAATAAACCCATGATTGAATATCAAGGACGGAACTGTTTTCTTTCTTTCTCGGAACTGTTGTACCTGAACCTGGAGTAACGGATTCTCAAAAAACAATTCCTAAGTGTGGTTTCATACTGAATGAAAGTGCTTTCTATATATATATGTTATTTCTCCAAAAATCTCATACACTTGTATAGCGCAGGGGCATTGCTGTATTTATGTTACTTGTGTGGATCGTCCAGATCCAACTTTGAGCGGTTAAGTGAGATTACCGCCCGCCCTTTTGCCTGTACCCACTACCTTACTGTGCTCTCAACCGTGCGGACACACTGGTGTGCGCCTATTTCCCTGGTTAATTCTAAACTCCTTGTTGTTTCGCTTCACCTATTGTCCTCTCTTCCAGGGGGCTGGATGGGGATTGAGGACCTTCAGTGACCTGAGGCCTCACCTATTGTCCTCACTTCCACAGTGTTGGATGAGAGTGGAGGACCCTCAGTGACCTGAGGCCTCACCTATTGTCCTCACTTCCACAGTGTTGGATGAGGGTGGAGGACCCTCAGTGACCTGAGGCCTCACCTATTGTCCTCGCTTCCAGATGGCTGGATGCAGGTGGAGGACCTTCAGTGACCTGAGGCCTCACCTATTGTGCTCACTTCCACAGTGTTGGATGAGGGTGGAGGACCCTCAGTGACCTGAGGCCTCACCTATTGTCCTCGCTTCCAGAGGGCTGCATGCGGGTGGAGGACCTTCAGTGACCTGAGGCCTCACCTATTGTCCTCACTTCCACAGTGTTGGATGAGGGTGGAGGACCTTCAGTGACCTGAGGCTTCACCTATTGTCCTCTCTTCCAGGGGGCTGGATGGGGATTGAGGACCTTCAGGGACCTGAGGCCTCACCTAATGTCCTCACTTCCACAGTGTTGGATGAGGGTGGAGGACCCTCAGTGACCTGGTGCATCATCTATTGCCCTCGCTTACAGAGGGCTGGATGAGGGTGAAGGACCTTCAGTGATATGAGGTTTCACCTATTGTCCTCGCTTCCAGAGGGCTGGATGGGGTGGAGGACCTTCAGTGATATGAGGCATCACCTATTGTCCTTGCTTCCAGAGGGCTGGATGAGGGTGGAGGACCCTCAGTGACCTGAGGCCTCACCTATTGTCCTCGCTTCCAGATGGCTGGAAGCGGGTGGAGGACCTTCAGTGACCTGAGGCCTCACCTATTGTCCTCACTTCCACAGTGTTAGATGAGGGTGGAGGACCCTCAGTGACCTGAGGCCTCACCTATTGTCCTTGCTTCCAGAGGGCTGCATGCGGGTGGAGGACCTTCAGTGACCTGAGGCCTCACCTATTGTCCTCTCTTCCAGGGTGCTGGATGGGGATTGAGGACCTTCAGTGACCTGAGGCCTCACCTATTGTCCTCACTTCCACAGTGTTGGATGAGGGTGGAGGACCCTCAGTGACCTGAGGCCTCACCTATTGTCCTCGCTTCCAGAGGGCTGCATGCGGGTGGAGGACCTTAAGTGACCTGAGGCTTCACCTATTGTCCTCTCTTCCAGGGGGCTGGATGGGGATTGAGGACCTTCAGTGACCTGAGGCCTCACCTATTCTCCTCACTTCCACAGTGTTGGATGAGAGTGGAGGACCCTCAGTGACCTGAGGCCTCACCTATTGTCCTCACTTCCAGATGGCTGGATGCGGGTGGAGGACCTTCAGTGACCTGAGGCCTCACCTATTGTCCTCACTTCCACAGTGTTGGATGAGGGTGGAGGACCCTCAGTGACCTGAGGCCTCACCTATTGTCCTCGCTTCCAGATGGCTGGATGCAGGTGGAGGACCTTCAGTGACCTGAGGCCTCACCTATTGTGCTCACTTCCACAGTGTTGGATGAGGGTGGAGGACCCTCAGTGACCTGAGGCCTCACCTATTGTCCTCGCTTCCAGAGGGCTGCATGCGGGTGGAGGACCTTCAGTGACCTGAGGCCTCACCTATTGTCCTCACTTCCACAGTGTTGGATGAGGGTGGAGGACCTTCAGTGACCTGAGGCATTACCTATTGTCCTCTCTTCCAGAGGGCAGGATGAGGGTGGAGGACCCTCAGTGACCTGAGGCTTCACCTATTGTCCCCTCTTCCAGAGGGCTGGATGAGGGTGAAGGACCTTCAGTGACCTGAGGCATCACCTATTGTCCTCTCTTCCAGGGGGCTGGATGAGGGTGAAGGACCTTCAGTGACCTGAGGCATCTCCTATTGTCCTCGCTTCCAGAGCGCTGGATGAGGGTGGAGGACCTTCAGTGACCTGAGGCATCACCTATTGTCCTCTCTTCCAAAGGGCTGGATGGGGATTGAGGACCTTCAGTGACCTGAGGCATCACCTATTGTCCTCACTTCCAGAGGGCTGGATGAGGGTGGAGGACCCTCAGTGACCTGAGGCCTCACCTATTGTCCTCGCTTCCAGATGGCCGGATGAGGGTGGAGGACCCTCAGTGACCTGAGGCATCACCTATTGTCCTCGCTTCCAGAGGGTTGGATGAGGGTGAAGGACCTTCAGTGACCTGAGGCCTCACCTATTGTCCTCACTTCCAGATGGCTGGATGCGGGTGGAGGACCTTCAGTGACCTGAGGCCTCACCTATTGTCCTTACTTCCACAGTGTTGGATGAGGGTGGAGGACCCTCAGTGACCTGAGGCCTCACCTATTGTCCTCGCTTCCAGATCGCTGGATGCAGGTGGAGGACCTTCAGTGACCTGAGGCCTCACCTATTGTGCTCACTTCCACAGTGTTGGATGAGGGTGGAGGACCCTCAGTGACCTGAGGCCTCACCTATTGTCCTCGCTTCCAGAGGGCTGCATGCGGGTGGAGGACCTTCAGTGACCTGAGGCCTCACCTATTGTCCTCACTTCCACAGTGTTGGATGAGGGTGGAGGACCTTCAGTGACCTGAGGCATCTCCTATTGTCCTCGCTTCCAGAGCGCTGGATGAGGGTGGAGGACCTTCAGTGACCTGAGGCATCACCTATTGTCCTCTCTTCCAAAGGGCTGGATGGGGATTGAGGACCTTCAGTGACCTGAGGCATCACCTATTGTCCTCACTTCCAGAGGGCTGGATGAGGGTGGAGGACCCTCAGTGACCTGAGGCCTCACCTATTGTCCTCGCTTCCAGATGGCTGGATGAGGGTGGAGGACCCTCAGTGACCTGAGGCATCACCTATTGTCCTCGCTTCCAGAGGGCTGGATGAGGGTGAAGGACCTTCAGTGACCTGAGGCCTCACCTATTGTCCTCACTTCCAGATGGCTGGATGCGGGTGGTGGACCTTCAGTGACCTGAGGCCTCACCTATTGTCCTTACTTCCACAGTGTTGGATGAGGGTGGAGGACCCTCAGTGACCTGAGGCCTCACCTATTGTCCTCGCTTCCAGATCGCTGGATGCAGGTGGAGGACCTTCAGTGACCTGAGGCCTCACCTATTGTGCTCACTTCCACAGTGTTGGATGAGGGTGGAGGACCCTCAGTGACCTGAGGCCTCACCTATTGTCCTCGCTTCCAGAGGGCTGCATGCGGGTGGAGGACCTTCAGTGACCTGAGGCCTCACCTATTGTCCTCACTTCCACAGTGTTGGATGAGGGTGGAGGACCTTCAGTGACCTGAGGCATTAGCTATTGTCCTCTCTTCCAGAGGGCAGGATGAGGGTGGAGGACGCTCAGTGACCTGAGGCTTCACCTATTGTCCTCTCTTCCAGAGGGCAGGATGAGGGTGGCGGACCTTCAGTGACCTGAGGCCTCACCTATTGTCCTCTCTTCCAGGGGGCTGGATGGGGATTGAGGACCTTCAGTGACCTGAGGCATCACCTATTGTCCTCTCTTCCAGGGGGCTGGATGAGGGTGAAGGACCTTCAGTGACCTGAGGCATCACCTATTGTCCTCTCTTCCAGGGGGCTGGATGAGGGTGAAGGACCTTCAGTGACCTGAGGCATCTCCTATTGTCCTCGCTTCCAGAGCGCTGGATGAGGGTGGAGGACCTTCAGTGACCTGAGGCATCACCTATTGTCCTCTCTTCCAAAGGGCTGGATGGGGATTGAGGACCTTCAGTGACCTGAGGCAACACCTATTGTCCTCACTTCCAGAGGGCTGGATGAGGGTGGAGGACCCTCAGTGACCTGAGGCCTCACCTATTGTCCTTGCTTCCAGATGGCTGGATGAGGGTGGAGGACCCTCAGTGACCTGAGGCATCACCTATTGTCCTCGCTTCCAGAGGGCTGGATGAGGGTGAAGGACCTTCAGTGACCTGAGGCATCACCTATTGTCCTCTCTTCCAGAGGGCTGGATGGGGATTGAGGACCTTCAGTGACCTGAGGCATCACCTATTGTCCTCACTTCCAGAGGGCTGGATGAGGGTGGAGGACCCTCAGTGACCTGAGGCCTCACCTATTGTCCTCGCTTCCAGATGGCTGGATGAGGGTGGAGGACCCTCAGTGACCTGAGGCATCACCTATTGTCCTCGCTTCCAGAGGGCTGGATGAGGGTGGAGGACCCTCAGTGACCTGAGGCCTAACCTATTGTCCTCGCTTCCAGAAGGCTGGATGCGGGCGGAGGACCTTCAGTGACCTGAGGCCTCACCTATTGTCCTCACTTCCACAGTGTTAGATGAGGGTGGAGGACCCTCAGTGACCTGAGCCCTCACCTATTGTCCTCGCTTCCAAAGGGCTGCATGCGGGTGGAGGACCTTCGGTGACCTGAGGCCTCACCTATTGTCCTCTCTTCCAGGGGGCTTGATGGGGATTGAGGACCTTCAGTGACCTGAGGCCTCACCTATTGTCCTCACTTCCACAGTGTTGGATGAGGGTGGAGGACCCTCAGTGACCTGAGGCCTCACCTATTGTCCTCGCTTCCAGAGGGCTGCATGTGGGTGGAGGACCTTAAGTGACCTGAGGCTTCACCTATTGTCCTCTCTTCCAGGGGGCTGGATGCGGGTGGAGGACCTTCAGTGACCTGAGGCCTCACCTATTGTCCTCACTTCCACAGTGTTGGATGAGGGTGGAGGACCCTCAGTGACCTGAGGCCTCACCTATTGTCCTCGCTTCCAGAGGGCTGCATGTGGGTGGAGGACCTTAAGTGACCTGAGGCTTCACCTATTGTCCTCTCTTCCAGGGGGCTGGATGCGGGTGGAGGACCCTCAGTGACCTGAGGCCTCACCTATTGTCCTCGCTTCCAGATGGCTGGATGCAGGTGGAGGACCTTCAGTGACCTGAGGCCTCACCTATTGTCCTCACTTCCACAGTGTTGGATGAGGGTGGAGGACCCTCAGTGACCTGAGGCCTCACCTATTGTCCTCGCTTCCAGATGGCTGGATGCGGGTGAAGGACCTTCAGTGACCTGAGGCCTCACCTATTGTCCTCACTTCCACAGTGTTGGATGAGGGTGGAGGACCCTCAGTGACCTGAGGCCTCACCTATTGTCCTCACTTCCAGAGGGCTGCATGTGGGTGGAGGACCTTCAGTGACCTGAGGCCTCACCTATTGTCCTCTCTTCCAGAGGGCAGGATGAGGGTGGAGGACCCTCAGTGACCTGAGGCGTCACCTATTGTCCTCTCTTCCAGAGGGCAGGATGAGGGTGGCGGACCTTCAGTGACCTGAGGCCTCACCTATTGTCCTCTCTTCCAGGGGGCTGGATGGGGATTGAGGACCTTCAGTGACCTGAGGCATCACCTATTGTCCTCTCTTCCAGGGGGCTGAATGAGGGTGAAGGACCTTCAGTGACCTGAGGCATCACCTATTGTCCTCTCTTCCAGGGGGCTGGATGAGGGTGAAGGACCTTCAGTGACCTGAGGCATTTCCTATTGTCCTCGCTTCCAGAGCGCTGGATGAGGGTGGAGGACCTTCAGTGACCTGAGGCATCACCTATTGTCCTCTCTTCCAGAGGGCTGGATGGGGATTGAGGACCTTCAGTGACCTGAGGCATCACCTATTGTCCTCACTTCCAGAGGGCTGGATGGGGATTGAGGACCTTCAGTGACCTGAGGCATCACCTATTGTCCTCACTTCCAGAGGGCTGGATGAGGGTGGAGGACCCTCAGTGACCTGAGGCCTCACCTATTGTCCTCGCTTCCAGATGGCTGGATGGGGGTGGAGGACCTTCAGTGACCTGAGGCCTCACCTATTGTCCTCACATCCAGAGCGCTGGATGAGGGTGGAGGACCTTCAGTGACCTGAGGCTTCACCTATTGTCCTCGCTTCCAGAGGGCTGGATGGGGGTGGAGGACCTTCAGTGACCTGAGGCCTCACCTATTGTCCTCGCTTCCAGATGGCTGGATGCAGGTGGAGGACCTTCAGTGACCTGAGGCCTCACCTATTGTCCTCGCTTCCAGATGGCTGGATGCAGGTGGAGGACCTTCAGTGACCTGAGGCCTCACCTATTGTCCTCACTTCCACAGTGTTGGATGAGGGTGGAGGACCCTCAGTGACCTGAGGCCTCACCTATTGTCCTCGCTTCCAGATGGCTGGATGCGGGTGAAGGACCTTCAGTGACCTGAGGCCTCACCTATTGTCCTCACTTCCACAGTGTTGGATGAGGGTGGAGGACCCTCAGTGACCTGAGGCCTCACCTATTGTCCTCACTTCCAGAGGGCTGCATGTGGGTGGAGGACCTTCAGTGACCTGAGGCCTCACCTATTGTCCTCTCTTCCAGAGGGCAGGATGAGGGTGGAGGACCCTCAGTGACCTGAGGCGTCACCTATTGTCCTCTCTTCCAGAGGGCAGGATGAGGGTGGCGGACCTTCAGTGACCTGAGGCCTCACCTATTGTCCTCTCTTCCAGGGGGCTGGATGGGGATTGAGGACCTTCAGTGACCTGAGGCATCACCTATTGTCCTCTCTTCCAGGGGGCTGAATGAGGGTGAAGGACCTTCAGTGACCTGAGGCATCACCTATTGTCCTCTCTTCCAGGGGGCTGGATGAGGGTGAAGGACCTTCAGTGACCTGAGGCATTTCCTATTGTCCTCGCTTCCAGAGCGCTGGATGAGGGTGGAGGACCTTCAGTGACCTGAGGCATCACCTATTGTCCTCTCTTCCAGAGGGCTGGATGGGGATTGAGGACCTTCAGTGACCTGAGGCATCACCTATTGTCCTCACTTCCAGAGGGCTGGATGGGGATTGAGGACCTTCAGTGACCTGAGGCATCACCTATTGTCCTCACTTCCAGAGGGCTGGATGAGGGTGGAGGACCCTCAGTGACCTGAGGCCTCACCTATTGTCCTCGCTTCCAGATGGCTGGATGGGGGTGGAGGACCTTCAGTGACCTGAGGCCTCACCTATTGTCCTCACATCCAGAGCGCTGGATGAGGGTGGAGGACCTTCAGTGACCTGAGGCTTCACCTATTGTCCTCGCTTCCAGAGGGCTGGATGGGGGTGGAGGACCTTCAGTGACCTGAGGCATCACCTATTGTCCTCACTTCCAGAGGGCTGGATGAGGGTGGAGGACCCTCAGTGACCTGAGGCCTCACCTATTGTCCTCGCTTCCAGAGGGCTGGATGGGGGTGGAGGACCTTCAGTGACCTGAGGCTTCACCTATTGTCCTCGCTTCCAGAGGGCTGGATGGGGGTGGAGGACCTCCAGTGAGTGCAGGTATCACAAACTGAATTTCCTTCTTTTTGTTCCTCAACTCAACCCTTCCCTCAGTAAAGTCATTTTGGCTTCAGGAACGACTTGACAACATACTTATTCCGCTGATGTGATGTTCTGTTAGCTTGGACTTTGCCTGCCTGTTTTATCCCTATCAGTCTATTCTTGGTCCCCAAGGACCATGACCACTGTGGCAAAGTCACGCTCTACTGGTAACGTGTTACTACAGCTCCAGGGCCCTGGATCAAGCTTCTTGTTGCTTTGGTGACTGTGTCCAGCTGGGCTTGAAGGATCTTGTGGTTTGTGGGTCTCTCACTGCTTTGAGGTCACCGCCAGCAAGGACTTTTGTCAGCGGTGCCTCGTGCAAATCTTCCTTCCAGGCAGGACTTCTGTCAGCGGTGCCTTGTGCAGATCTTCCTTCCAGGCAGGGGCTTCTTTCCTCAATGATCAGTTCAAAGGTCGGGTGAGGTTCAACTGGCATAGGTCAACTTCTTTATTGAAATTCTACTGGTCAAGCCACAGGGCTCAAGCTGTGAAATGAAGGACAATCTGGATTTTCTGAGCTCCGTGGAAAATGTATGCAGTTCTTTCACATCCACCACGTACTGCAAGACTTCAAGAACTGAAGCTAGAGATTCCAAGGATGAATACAACTGCTCTTTCTGCATATCCACTTGAAAATGGCAACTAGTGAACATACGGACTGTACCAGCTCAGTGCACAGAGCTTTTCAAGAACCTCGAGGTACATTGACTTACTCTATCTGTTGTAACAGAAGATGGTGATCCTTGGTAACATCAATGCTCTTTGGACAAGGTCATACATTTTGCTATCAGAATCCAATTAATCCTGCCCAGACACACACCTTCAAGTCCATATTGCATGAAGCTGGGCAGTCTTAGTCCTCAGCAAGCCCTTTGTAAATTGATGACATTTCTTACACCTCCTGGACAGAACTGTATGTTAATCAACCATTTTTTCATACCATGTACCATTGTCTTACTTCTGTTGTTTCAACATGGACGTGTTGCTGTCTGCTTATCACAACAGCTCCTTTATTTAAAACCTCAGTCACCAGTTTGTTTTACATCATACCTACCTAGCTGTTTACTATTTCTGACCTAAAGAAATCTCGGGAAGAAATGTTTTGCTGCCGTTTTCTACATAAATAGTTAATGATTTACTGCTGCAGGAACCGTGCAGTAAGATACACTTTATTGGGACTAAAGGTACTTTGTTAGAAAAGCTGCAACTACTAGAATAATACCATAACAAATGCAGAGCACACAGTACAACAACACAGACCAGGTAGGAGAATCTGATGCAAATAATGCAATAATGCAGGTCACACACTAGGAGAATCTAATGCAAAAAAAGCAATAACACAGGCCAGGCACTAGGATTGATGCAAACAATGCAATAACACAGGCCAGGCACTAGGAGAATGTGACGCAAACAATGCAATAACACAGGCCAGGCACTAGGAGAATCTGATGCAAACAATGCAATAACACAGGCCAGGCACTAGGAGGGTCTGACGCAAAAAATGTAATTTCAGGTGCAGAGGCTAGCTCTGTATACTATAGGTACAGATTCACACCATGTCATGGTATCTTTGCATAGTTTAAGCCAACAAGTGTTCTGCTCCACTAGATTGTAGGTCTTACAGTTTCTATTGTGATGGGCATTAGGTGAGCTAGTTCACTGGGTCACAAAGGATGCCTTTATGCAGGGCCCAAATGGGTTCTTCAGATACCAAGCACTGGAATTGCCTATCTGAGCTCTTCTGTGAAATTATGTCCATCACACCCTCTTCCATCGTCACACGAGGTGCAACTGGCAGGATTCTACAATAAGCCAAACCAGAGGACCTTTCTTAAATTTGCCTTTCAACCGGTCTCCAATTAGCAAGAGAGATTTTTTGTAATTTGCAGCAGTCGCCAACAAGAAAAGAGGATCTTTTTATTTCACCTCTGCCGGCTTCCTGCTCTGACGTGGAGACAAATGGGATGGAACAGGCTACAGGAGGCCGGATGTGTATCCCACCCCTATGCCAGACATCCTGTGAACAACAAGGGGGTTCCTCAGGGAAGCTACCAGGGGCCCCGGATAGAAGAGCCCAGCTCAGCCCCAGGGGCCCCCAGATAGAAGAGGCCAGCTCAGCCCCAGAGGCACATGGATAGAAGAGCCCAGCTCAGCCCCAGGGCCTCGGATAGAAGAGCCCAGCTCAGCCCCAGGGGCCCCCGGATAGAAGAGCCCAGCTCAGGACCATGGGCCCCCAGATAGAAGAGCCCTGCTAAGCCCCAGGGGTCCTCGGACAGAAGAGCCCAGCTCAGCACCAGGGGCCCCTGGATAGAAGAGCCCAGCACAGCCCCTGGGGACCCCGGATAGAAGAGCCCAGCTCAAGACCAGGGGCCCCAGATAGAGGAGCCCAGATCAGCCCCGGGGCTCCCGGATAGAAGAGCCGAGCTCAGCCCCAGGGCCCCCAGATAGAAGAGACCAACTCAGCCCCAGGACCCCTGAATAGAAGAGCCCAGCTCAGTCCCATGAAACCCGGATATAAGAGCCCAGCTCAGCCCCAGGGGCCCCGAATAGAAGAGCCCAGCTCAGCCCCAGGGGCCCCCAGATAGAAGTGCTCAGCTCAGCCCTGGGGGCCCCGGATAGAAGAGCACAGCTCAGCCCCAGAGGCCCCCGGATAGAAGAGCCCAGCTCAGCCCCAGGGCCTCCGATAGAGGAGCCCAGCTCAGACCCAGGGGCCCCCGGATAGAAGAGCCCAGCTCAGCCCCAGGGGCCCCGGATAGAAGAGTCCAGCTCAGCCCCCCAGAGGCCTCTGGATGGAAGAGCTCAGCTCAGCCCCAGGGCCCCTGGATAGAAGAGCCCAGCTCAGCCCCACGGGCCCCCGGATAGAAGAGCCCAGCTCAGCCCCAGGGCCCCCTGGATAGAGGAACCCAGCTCAGCCCCAGGGCCCCCAGATAGAAGAGCCCAAATCAGCGCCAGGGCCCCTAGATAGAAGATCCCAGCTCAGCCTCAGGGGCCCCCGGATAGAAGAGCCCAGCTCAGCCCCAGGGCCCCCTGGATAGAGGAACTCAGCTCAGTCTCAGGGCCCCCAGATAGAAGAGCCCAGATCAGCGCCAGGGCCCCTAGATAGAAGAGCCCAGCTCAGCCCCAGGGGCCCCCGGATAGATGAGCCCAGCTCAGCCCCAGGGGTCCCGGATAGAAGAGCCCAGCTCAGCCCCAGGGGCATCCTAGATAGAAGAGCCCAGCTCAGCCCTGGGGGCCCCGGATAGAAGAGCCCAGCTCAGCCCCAGAGGCATACGGATAGAAGAGCCCAGATCAGCCCCAGGGCCTCTGATAGAAGAGCCCAGCTCAGCCCCAGGGGCCCCGGATAGAAGAGCCCAGCTCAGGACCATGGGCCCCCAGATATAAGAGCCCAACTCAGCCCCAGGGGTCCCCGGACAGAAGAGCCCAGCTCAGCCCCAGGGGCCCCTGGATAGAAGATCCCAGCTCAGCCCAAGGGGCCCCAGGATAGAAGAGGCCAGCTCAGCCCCAGAGGCACACGGATAGAAGAGCCCAGCTCAGCCCCAGGGCCTCGGATAGAAGAGCCCAGCTCAGCCCCAGGGACCCCCGGATAGAAGAGCCCAGCTCAGGACCATGGGCCCCCAGATAGAGGAGCCCTGCTAAGCCCCAGGGGTCCTCGGACAGAAGAGCCCAGCTCAGCCCCAGGGGCCCCTGGATAGAAGAGCCCAGCACAGCCCCAGCGGACCCCGGATAGAAGAGCCCAGCTCAGGACCAGGGGCCCCAGATAAAAGAGCCCAGCTCAGCCCCGGGGCTCCCGGATAGAAGAGCCGAGCTCAGCCCCAGGGCCCCCAGATAGAAGAGACCAACTCAGCCCCAGGGCCCCTGAATAGAAGAGCCCAGCTCAGTCCCATGAAACCCGGATATAAGAGCCCAGCTCAGCCCCAGGGGCCCCGGATAGAAGAGCCCAGCTCAACCTCAGGGGCCCCCAGATAGAAGTGCTCAGCTCAGCCCTGGGGGCCCCAGATAGAACAGCACAGCTCAGCCGCAGAGGCCCCCGGATAGAAGAGCCCAGCTCAGCCGAGGGCCTCCGATAGAGGATCCCAGCTCAGCCCCAGGGGCCCCCGGATAGAAGAGCCCAGCTCAGCCCCAGGGGCCCCGGATAGAAGAGTCTAGCTCAGCCCCCCAGAGGCCTCTGGATGGAAGAGATCAGCTCAGCCCCAGGGCCCCTGAATAGAAGAGCCCAGCTCAGCCCCCAGGGGCCCCGAATAGAAGTTCCCAGCTCAGCCCCGGGGCTCCCGGATAGAAGAGCCCAGCTCAGCCCCACGGGCCCCCGGATAGAAGAGCCCAGCTCAGCCCCAGGGCCCCCTGGATAGAGGAACCCAGCTCAGCCCCAGAGCCCCCAGATAGAAGAGCCCAGATCAGCGCCAGGGCCCCTAGATAGAAGAGCCCAGCTCAGCCTCAGGGGCCCCCGGATAGAAGAGCCCAGCTCAGCCCCAGGGCCCCCTGGATAGAGGAACCCGGCTCAGCCCTAGGGCCCCCAGATAGAAGAGCCCAGATCAGCGCCAGGGCCCCTAGATAGAAGAGCCCAGCTCAGCCCCAGGGGCCCCCGGATAGATGAGCCCAGCTCAGCCCTAGGGGTCCCGGATAGAAGAGCCCAGCTCAGCCCCAGGGGCTCCCAGATAGAAGAGCCCAGCTCAGGACCATGGGCCCCCAGATAGAGGAGCCCTGCTAAGCCCCAGGGGTCCTCGGACAGAAGAGCCCAGCTCAGCCCCAGGGGCCCCTGGATAGAAGAGCCCAGCTCAGCCCCAGCGGCCCCGGATAGAAGAGCCCAGCTCAGGACCATGGGCCTCCAGATATAAGAGCCCAACTCAGCCCCAGGGGTCCCCGGACAGAAGAGCCCAGCTCAGCCCCAGGGGCCCCTGGATAGAAGATCCCAGCTCAGCCCAAGGGGCCCCAGGATAGAAGAGGCCAGCTCAGCCCCAGAGGCACACGGATAGAAGAGCCCAGCTCAGCCCCAGGGCCTCGGATAGAAGAGCCCAGCTCAGCCGCAGGGGCCCCCGGATAGAAGAGCCCAGCTCAGGACCATGGGCCCCCAGATAGAGGAGCCCTGCTAAGCCCCAGGGGTCCTCGGACAGAAGAGCCCAGCTCAGCCCCAGGGGCCCCTAGATAGAAGAGCCCAGCACAGCCCCAGCGGACCCCGGATAGAAGAGCCCAGCTCAGGACCAGGGGCCCCAGATAAAAGAGCCCAGCTCAGCCCCGGGGCTCCCGGATAGAAGAGCCGAGCTCAGCCCCAGGGCCCCCAGATAGAAGAGACCAACTCAGCCCCAGGGCCCCTGAATAGAAGAGCCCAGCTCAGTCCCATGAAACCCGGATATTAGAGCCCAGCTCAGCCCCAGGGGCCCCGGATAGAAGAGCCCAGCTCAACCCCAGGGGCCCCCAGATAGAAGTGCTCAGCTCAGCCCTGGGGGCCCCAGATAGAACAGCACAGCTCAGCCGCAGAGGCCCCCGGATAGAAGAGCCCAGCTCAGCCCAGGGCCTCCGATAGAGGATCCCAGCTCAGCCCCAGGGGCCCCCGGATAGAAGAGCCCAGCTCAGCCCCAGGGGCCCCGGATAGAAGAGTCCAGCTCAGCCCCCCAGAGGCCTCTGGATGGAAGAGCTCAGCTCAGCCCCAGGGCCCCTGAATAGAAGAGCCCAGCTCAGCCCCCAGGGGCCCCGAATAGAAGTTCCCAGCTCAGCCCCGGGGCTCCCGGATAGAAGAGCCCAGCTCAGCCCCACGGGCCCCCGGATAGAAGAGCCCAGCTCAGCCCCAGGGCCCCCTGGATAGAGGAACCCAGCTCAGCCCCAGGGCCCCCAGATAGAAGAGCCCAGATCAGCGCCAGGGCCCCTAGATAGAAGAGCTCAGCTCAGCCTCAGGGGCCCCCGGATAGAAGAGCCCAGCTCAGCCCCAGGGCCCCCTGGATAGAGGAACCCGGCTCAGCCCCAGGGACCCCAGATAGAAGAGCCCAGATCAGCGCCAGGGCCCCTAGATAGAAGAGCCCAGCTCAGCCCCAGGGGCCCCCGGATAGATGAGCCCAGCTCAGCCCTAGGGGTCCCAGATAGAAGAGCCCAGCTCAACCCCAGGGGCTCCCAGATAGAAGAGCCCAGCCCAGCCCTGGGGGCCCCGGATAGAAGAGTCCAGCTCAGCCCCAGAAGCACACGGATAGAAGAGCCCAGCTCAGCCCCAGGGCCTCTGATAGAAGAGCCCAGCTCAGCCCCAGGGGCCCCGGATAGAAGAGCCCAGCTCAGCCATAGGGACCCCCTGATAGAAGAGCCCAGCTCAGCCCGGGGGGCCCTGGATAGAAGAGCCCAGCTTAGCCCCAGGGGCCCCCGGATAGAAGAGTCCAACTCAGTCCCAGGGGCCCCCGGATAGAAGAGGCCAGCTCAGCCCCCAGGGCCCAGAGGATAGAAGAGCCCAGCTCAGGGACCCCCGGATAGAAGAGCCCAGCTCAGCCCCAGGGGCCCCGGATAGAAGAGCCCATCTCAGGTGCCCCCGGATAGAAGAGCCCAGCTCAGCCCCAGGGGCCCCCGGATAGAAAATCCCAGCTCAGCCCCAGGGGCTCCCGGATAAAAAAGCCCAGCTCAGCCCCAGGGGACCCCAGATAGAGGAGCCCAGCTCAACCCCAAGGGGCCCCGGATAGAAGAGTCCAGCTCAGCCCCAGGGGCCCTGGATAGTAGAACCCAGTTCAGTCCCAGGGGCCCCCGGATAGAAGAGCCCAGCTCATCCTCAAGGGCCCCTGGAGACAAGAACCCAGCTCAGCCCGAGGGGCTCCGGATAGAAGAGCCCTGCCCAGACCCAGGGGTCCCGGATAGGAGAGTCCAGCTCAGCCCCCCAGAGGCCTCTGGATGGAAGAGCTCAGCTCAGCCCCAGGGCCCCTGGATAGAAGAGCCCAGCTCAGCCCCCAGGGGCCCCGAATAGAAGTTACCAGCTCAGCCCCGGGGCTCCCGGATAGAAGAGCCCAGCTCAGCCCCACGGGCCCCCGGATAGAAGAGCCCAGCTCAGCCCCAGGGCCCCCTGGATAGAGGAACCCAGCTCAGCCCCAGGGCCCCCAGATAGAAGAGCCCAGATGAGCGCCAGGGCCCCTAGATAGAAGAGCCCAGCTCAGCCTCAGGGCCCCCGGATAGAAGAGCCCAGCTCAGCCCCAGGGCCCACTGGATAGAGGAACCCAGCTCAGCCCCAGGGCCCCAAGATAGAAGAGCCCAGATCAGCGCCAGGGCCCCTAGATACAAGAGCCGAGCTCAGCCCCAGGGGCCCCCGGATAGATGAGCCCAGCTCAGCCCCAGGGGTCCCGGATAGAAGAGCCCAGCTCAGCCCCAGGGGCTCCCAGATAGAAGAGCCAAGCCCAGCCCTGGGGGCCCCGGATAGAAGAGCCCAGCTCAGCCCCAGAAGCACACGGATAGAAGAGCCCAGCTCAGCCCCAGGGCCTCTGATAGAAGAGCCCAGCTCATCCCCAGGGTCCCCGGATAGAAGAGCCCAGCTCAGCCATAGGGACCCCCTGATAGAAGAGCCCAGCTCAGCCCGGGGGGGCCCTGGATAGAAGAGCCCAGCTCAGCCCCCAGGGGCCCCGAATAGAAGTTCCCAGCTCAGCCCCGGGGCTCCCGGATAGAAGAGCCAGTTCAACCCCACGGGCCCCCTGATAGAAGAGCCCAGCTCAGCCCCAGGGCCCCCTGGATAGAGGAACCCAGCTCAGCCCCAGGGCCCCCAGATAGAAGAGCCCAGATCAGCGCCAGGGCCCCTAGATAGAAGAGCCCAGCTCAGCCTCAGGGGCCCCCGGATAGAAGAGCCCAGCTCAGCCCCAGGGCCCCCTGGATAGAGGAACCCGGCTCAGCCCCAGTGCCCCCGGATAGAAGAGCCCTGCTCAGACCCAGGGGCCCCGGATAGGAGAGTCCAGCTCAGCCCCCCAGAGGCCTCTGGATGGAAGAGCTCAGCTCAGCCCCAGGGCCCCTGGATAGAAGAGCCCAGCTCAGCCCCCAGGGGCCCCGAATAGAAGTTCCCAGCTCAGCCCCGGGGCTCCCGGATAGAAGAGCCCAGCTCAGCCCCACGGGCCCCCGGATAGAAGAGCCCAGCTCAGCCCCAGGGCCCCCTGGATAGAGGAACCCAGCTCAGCCCCAGGGCCCCCAGATAGAAGAGCCCAGATGAGCGCCAGGGCCCCTAGATAGAAGAGCCCAGCTCAGCCTCAGGGCCCCCGGATAGAAGAGCCCAGCTCAGCCCCAGGGCCCACTGGATAGAGGAACCCAGCTCAGCCCCAGGGCCCCAAGATAGAAGAGCCCAGATCAGCGCCAGGGCCCCTAGATACAAGAGCCGAGCTCAGCCCCAGGGGCCCCCGGATAGATGAGCCCAGCTCAGCCCCAGGGGTCCCGGATAGAAGAGCCCAGCTCAGCCCCAGGGGCTCCCAGATAGAAGAGCCAAGCCCAGCCCTGGGGGCCCCGGATAGAAGAGCCCAGCTCAGCCCCAGAAGCACACGGATAGAAGAGCCCAGCTCAGCCCCAGGGCCTCTGATAGAAGAGCCCAGCTCATCCCCAGGGTCCCCGGATAGAAGAGCCCAGCTCATCCCCAGGGGCCCCCAGATAGAAGAGCCCAGCTCAGCCCGGGGGGGCCCTGGATAGAAGAGCCCAGCTCAGCCCCCAGGGGCCCCGAATAGAAGTTCCCAGCTCAGCCCCGGGGCTCCCGGATAGAAGAGCCAGTTCAACCCCACGGGCCCCCGGATAGAAGAGCCCAGCTCAGCCCCAGGGCCCCCTGGATAGAGGAACCCAGCTCAGCCCCAGGGCCCCCAGATAGAAGAGCCCAGATCAGCGCCAGGGCCCCTAGATAGAAGAGCCCAGCTCAGCCTCAGGGGCCCCCGGATAGAAGAGCCCAGCTCAGCCCCAGGGCCCCCTGGATAGAGGAACCCGGCTCAGCCCCAGTGCCCCCAGATAGAAGAGCCCAGTTCAGCGCCAGGGCCCCTAGATAGAAGAGCCCAGCTCAGCCCCTGGGGCCCCCGGATAGATGAGCCCAGCTCAGCCCTAGGGGTCCCGGATAGAAGAGCCCAGCTTAGCCCCAGGGGCTCCCAGATAGGAGAGCCCAGCCCAGCCCTGGGGGCCCCGGATAGAAGAGCCCAGCTCAGCAACAGAAGCACACGGATAGAAGAGCCCAGCTCAGCCCCAGGGCCTCTGATAGAAGAGCCCAGTTCAGCCCCAGGGGCCCCAGATAGAAGAGCCCAGCTCAGCCATAGGGACCCCCTGATAGAAGAGCCCAGCTCAGCCCGGGGGGCCCTGGATAGAAGAGCCCAGCTTAGCCCCAGGGGCCCCCGGATAGAAGAGTCCAACTCAGTCCCAGGGGCCCCCGGATAGAAGAGGCCAGCTCAGCCCCCAGGGCCCCAAGGATAGAAGAGCCCAGCTCAGGGACCCCCGGATAGAAGAGCCCAGCTCAGCCCCAGGGGCCCCGGATAGAAGAGCCCATCTCAGGTGCCCCCGGATAGAAGAGCCCAGCTCAGCCCCAGGGGCCCCCGGATAGAAAATCCCAGCTCAGCCCCAGGGGCTCCCGGATAAAAAAGCCCAGCTCAGCCCCAGGGGACCCCAGATAGAAGAGCCCAGCTCAACCCCAAGGGGCCCCGGATAGAAGAGTCCAGCTCAGCCCCAGGGGCACTGGATAGTAGAACCCAGCTCAGTCCCAGGGGCCCCCGGATAGAAGAGCCCAGCTCATCCCCAAGGGCCCCTGGAGACAAGAGCCCAGCTCAGCCCAAGGGGCTCCGGATAGAAGAGCCCAGCTCAGACCCAGGGGCCCCAGATAGAAGAGTCCAGCTCAGCCCCCCAGAGGCCTCTGGATGGAAGAGCTCAGCTCAGCCCCAGGGCCCCTGGATAGAAGAGCCCAGCTCAGACCCCAGGGGCCCCGAATAGAAGTTCCCAGCTCAGCCCCGGGGCTCCCGGATAGAAGAGCCCAGCTCAGCCCCACAGGCCCCCGGATAGAAGAGCCCAGCTCAGCCCCAGGGCCCCCTGGATAGAGGAACCCAGCTCAGCCCCAGGGCCCCCAGATAGAAGAGCCCAGATGAGCACCAGGGCCCCTAGATAGAAGAGCCCAGCTCAGCCTCAGGGCCCCCGGATAGAAGAGCCCAGCTCAGCCCCAGGGCCCCCTGGATAGAGGAACCCAGCTCAGCCCCAGGGCCCCAAGATAGAAGAGCCCAGATCAGCGCCAGGGCCCCTAGATACAAGAGCCGAGCTCAGCCCCAGGGGCCCCCGGATAGATGAGCCCAGCTCAGCCCCAGGGGTCCCGGATAGAAGAGCCCAGCTCAGCCCCAGGGGCTCCCAGATAGAAGAGCCCAGCCCAGCCCTGGGGGCCCCGGATAGAAGATCCCAGCTCAGCCCCAGAAGCACACGGATAGAAGAGCCCAGCTCAGCCCCAGGGCCTCTGATAGAAGAGCCCAGCTCAGCCCCAGGGGCCCCGGATAGAAGAGCCCAGCTCAGCCATAGGGACCCCCTGATAGAAGAGCCCAGCTCAGCCCGGGGGGCCCTGGATAGAAGAGTCCAACTCAGTCCCAGGGGCCCCCGGATAGAAGAGGCCAGCTCAGCCCCCAGGGCCCCGAGGATAGAAGAGCCCAGCTTATTGACCCCCAGATAGAAGAGCCCAGCTCAGCCCCAGGGGCCCCGGATAGAAGAGCCCAGCTCAGGTGCCCCCGGATAGAAGAGCCCAGCTCAGCCCCAGGGGCCCCCGGATAGAAGAGCCCAGCTCAACCCCAAAGGGCCCCGGATAGAAGAGTCGAGCTCAGCCCCAGGGGCCCTGGATAGTAGAACCCAGCTCAGTCCCAGGGGCCCCCGGATAGAAGAGCCCAGCTCATCCTCAAGGGCCCCTGGAGACAAGAGCCCAGCTCAGCCCGAGGGGCTCCGGATAGAAGAGCCCAGCTCAGACCCAGGGGCCCCGGATAGAAGAGTCCATCTCAGCCCCAGGGGCCCTGGATAGTAGAACCCAGCTCAGCCCCAGGGGCCCCGGGATAGGAGAGCCCAGTGTGATAATATGCTTTGTACCTTTAATTCTTAGAATCCTATTAGGGGTTCTTGTCTAGAATGTAGACAACTCGGCAGAAATATTTAAATTTAATTGTAAAGTGAAGTTTATTTAAAACATTACGGGCCGAAAAGGAGCGCGAGCAGTGACAAGCGCGAGCTAGAAGTAAGCGCGAGCTGAAAGGGAGCGTGAGCTGTAAAGAGCGCGAACTGACGCAAGCACGAGCTGAGTGTGATACGTGCTACGCGTCACCTGCGTTTCATCTATGCGTTCCATCTTCAGTGAAAGAGCGCATTTCTTTCCATGCGTTTCATCTGTGCGTTCCACCGTCTGTGAATGTTCGGATTTGTTTCGTCACAATATCGGTGTGTTCTACCTTCAGTGAAACAGCGCATTGTTCTACCTTCAGTGAAACAGCGCATTTTATATCGTCACAATATCTCCATTCCAAATTTTTTTTTTTTTTTTTTCAACTCTAATAAGGGAGAGCATTGTTACCTACAACTACTTCTCAGCGAGATTAAGACTTTTACTCATTTTAACTCTGTGCAGACCAGCTTGATAAATCGTTCCTTCAAAAAAAGGTGTGTAAGTTATATAAAAAAAAACTCGAACATTTTTCTGCCACACTTCTTTATATTTAAACAAAAAGGAAAAGAAAAGAACTTGTATGTATTGAAGTACTTTATAAAAAAAAATATATAATAAACAAGTGAACATTTAATATTTAAAAAAAGCTAAGAGCATTAAAGGAAGACAAAAAAATGCAGAATGTTACTCAACCAGCATTTTTCTTAGTTAGCCCCGGAGAACCTAATGTAAAGTGGAAAAAGTGGAAGAAAATGTTTGCGAATTATGCCAGAGTATGCGGTACAAATTTGAGTGTGGAAAGGAAACTTGCTCTTCTTCTACATTGTCTGGGTGGTGAAGGACAAGATGTTTTAGAACACCTACCAGATTTACCTGCGGCAGAACAAAGAAATTTGCCATATTACAATTGGACCGTCACTACTTACCAAGGTTAAGCACTATAATGGAACGATACCACTTTGAGAGAACAAAAAAAAGATGAGACAGTTGAGGAATATGTATCATCGCTAAGAAAATTCGCTTCTTCGTGCAATTTTGGACAAACTCTTGACAAAAGAATACGTGATCAATTTGTTTTGAGGTGTGCACATGATGACATTAGAAAAGAGTTATGGTTGAAAGATGAACCTCCACTTGAGGAAGTTTTAGTTATCACAAAACAAGTGGAGCATATGACTAAATGTGTAGGTGAATTAAAAAAAGAAAAAGAGAAACCTGAAACAAAGGAAGAAACTAAGGTGGAAGATGTTGTATGTCAAGTAAAAAAGCAGGAGGGTGGTTTTGTGCAAGAAAAATGTAATGAATCCTAACATGTCTAGTGCTTCATATTCTGCTCAAACTAGTAAGTTTTCTTGTTTCAGATGTGGTCAAACATCACATTTAGCAAATTCCCCAACTTGCCCTGCGTTAAACATTTTGTGTAACGTATGTGGAAAGAGAGGGCATTATGCAAAGTTCTGTAGAACAAACATGTTAAAAGGTGATGTAATGAAAAAAAGGTGGTCTCAACCTCAAGTTAGAACCGTGAGTTTTGAGATAAAATGCAATAAGACTGATCATCCTTCACATTTGGTGAAAGTAGAGAATAGAATGATAAATTTCAAGTTTGATTCTTGTTCTCGCATTACCATAATTGATGAGAAATTATTTAAGGAGACTTTTCCAAGCACTCCTAAATTAATGAGATCTGATATATCACCTTAAGGTTATAGTGACAAACCAATAAAAATCTTAGGGTATTTTTTGGGTGAGATAGAATTGGGCAGTCGAATAACTGTTGGTAAAGTATATGTAGCAAAGAAAGGTGATGCGTTATTGGGGTGGTTACATCAAAGGGAACTTGGTGTGAAACTCGATCCCAATGCCTCACCTCAAGTTCAAATTCAGGAAGTGCATGAGAGTGACGACAGGATGTTTACGTGGCTATAAACATCATATCAAACTGAAAGAGAATGCAATTCCTATTGTAGCAAAAGTGAGGAGAATCCCTTTGGTAGAACAAACGAAAGTTCAAGAAGAAATTGACAAGCTGATTAGTAATGGAATAATTGAGCCTGTAGAGGCAACTGAGTGGTTGGATCCTATTGTTGTCGCGAAGAAACCGACAGGCGAAATTCGTCTTTGCATTGATTTAAGGTCACTGAATAAGGAAGTAGTTGTGGATAGGTTTCCGTTACCAAACATTGATGAGTTGGTTGGCACTTTGGGTGCAGCAAAATACTTCACCACTCTTGACCTAGCATCTGCCTACCACCAGGTAGAACTGGATGAGTCCTCCCAGGAGCTGACGGCTTTCATCACTCCTATGGGAACATTTAAATACAAAAGAATGCCCTTTGGTCTTGTTTCGGCAGCTTCTGTATTTCAAAGAATCATGGCTAAGATTTTGAAAGGTTTGTGTGGTGTGAAGTGTTATCAGGATGATTTGTTGATATTGGAAATAATTTGCGTGAACATAATGAATGTGTGTGTCTTGTTCTTAGACGTTTGGGTGAAGCTGGTATGTCCTTGAAGAAAAGTAAGTGCAAATTCGGTGTACAAGAAGTAAATTATCTTGGACATAGAATTACTGGTGAGGGTGTTTTCCCCAAAAAAGAACTAGTAGAGACAATTTCAAAGATAAACGAACCTGTTAATAAGGATGAGTTACTTTCCTTTTTGGGGATGGTTGAGTTCTATGGAAAGTTTATCACTAATTTTGCGGAAAAGACACATAGCCTGAGGAAGTTGACTGCTAAGAATGCTGTTTTTGATTGGTCTGATGACTGCAGAAAAGAATTTGAAGGTATAAAAATGGAATTAAATAAGGCTCCATCTCTGCATGCCTTTGTCCCTGGTCTTCTGACTTTTATGTTCACTGATGCCAGTGATAAAGGCCTTGGAGCTATTTTGTTGCAAAGGAAAGATGGGCGAGATTTATTGATTTGTTGTTCATCGAGGTGCCTTAGGGGTGCGGAAATGAATTACTCGGTAATAGAGAAGGAGTCTCTTGCCATTTTTTGGGCTTTGAGGAAATTTAGGAATTTGATCTGGGGCTCAAAGGTGCGTGTTTTATCGGATCATAAGCCCTTAAGAGAAGTATTTTCAAAGAAGGGTTTGGATGCCATTTCTTCAAGAATTAGAAAATGGGTGATCTCATTACAGGAGTTTGATTTTGAGGTGGATTACATTCCTGGTGTGGCTAATAAGTCAGCGGATTGTTTATCAAGACTAGTTAGTGTAGAGAATTTCAAGAAGAAGATTCTTATGAAACAGATGACAATATCAGTGTTTGTGAAGTTACGGAAGGAGCTGTTGAGGAATGTGAATGGAGGACTGAGTTGGATAAAGATGAAGAGATTTCTAAGGTTATTTGTTCCTTGAAGAACCATAGTCGTTTAGAAAAACCATGGTTATTGGTTTCAGATGAACTTTCTATTACTGATGATGGTCTTCTCACTCATGGGATGAAGTTAATTCCACCAGTTGGTATTAGAAAAAAATTGTTATCTCATGCTCATTGTGGACACCTAGGCATTGTCAAGACTAGGGAAATTCTCCGTTTGAAGTTTTGGTGGCCTGGCATGGATCTAGAAATAGAGAGAATAGTGAGAGATTGTCCTGAATGTTGTGCAAGTGATAAAGACTAGACAGATGCCCATGGTAAAAAGGAATTTACCCAATCATCCTTGGAATGAGGTTGCTATCGACATTGTGGGTCCTTTGTCAGGAGTTTCTGATACTCCATTTTTAATTGTTGTGATAGATTTATATTCAAGATGGATTGAGGTGTCTGCTGTAAGAGACATAATTTCAGATGCTGTTATCAAATTTTTGGATGGTGTTTTTTTAAAAGAAAGTTTTCCCAATAGTTTACTTTCAGATAATGGGCCTCAGTTTTGTTCGAAGTTATTTGAGGATTATTTAAAGAAGTGTGGTGTGGCCCATAAGAAATGTTCTTTGTATCATCCTCAGTCGAATGGTGCTGTCGAGAGAGTTAACAAGACCCTTAAAGAAGCTATTCAGTTGGCAAGGTCTTCTGGCTTAGACTGGAAGGTATCTCTTAAGGACAGAATTACTAGTTATCGCATGGCTCCTCATTCCACTACTGGGAGATCTCTTTTTGAGTTGTTCAAGGGAAGGGTTCCAAATACTTTGTGGTGTCCAGGCTGGATGAAGTTGAACAAAGGTTTTGTTGATAATAGCGTTGGGGAATGGAGATGTAAGGAATTAGACAAACAAATTACTAGGAAAGAATATTTTGATAGTAGAAAGTCTGTTAAATTTCAAAAGTTCAAACTTGGTGATCTTGTTCGCATCAGAGCTCCTGTGGGGTGTAGGCCTTGGTCAAAGTTTACTGAGGTTCGCTCTGTGGTGAAAATCTTCAGGAATGCTGTCAAGACGGATGATGGGAGGATATGGAATAACAGTTGTGTGGTTTTGGTTGATTCAAGGTTGCCGGTTGTTGAAAGTGCTCACAGTGTTGAGGCTGGTTCAGGCAATTCCCGTGACTATTCTCCTGGGTTTCCGAGTTTGTCATTTTTTTCTAGAATGGGTCAAAGAGTGCGTAGACCTCCCTCTTACTTAAAAGATTATGTTTAAGTTTTTGTTTTTTTTCTTTCTTTCTTTCTTTGTTTTGTTAGAAAGGGAGATGTGTGATAATATGATTTGTACCTTTAATTCTTGGAATCCTATTAGGGGTTCTTGTCTAGAATGTAGACTTCCCTTGAAGTCAGTTGATCGTTTGAACTTCGTGGATGAGGTTATTAAATACCCACTTACTTGAATCTGATGACTCCTGCTTCTTCATTTAATGTGGTAAACACCACACCCAGCTCAGCCCCAGGGGCCCCGGATAGAAGAGCCCAGCTCATCCCCGTTGCCCCTCGATAGTAGAACCCAGCTCAGCCCCAGGGGCCCCAGATAGAAGAGCCCAGCTCAGCCCCAGGGGACCCGGATAGAAGAGCCCAGCTTAGCCCCAGGGGCCCCTGCATAGAAGATCCCAGCTCAGCCCAGCTCCTGCAGAGATTCCCTCCAGGATTATTCAGTCTATTTCTACAAACACAGCAGAAGGTGCTGACAATCCATCCCTCCCTGCTCTCTGTGAGCGAGCCCTCCCCCCACCTTACTTGAGGTGTCTTGGGTCATGGTTCCCCCACGTGTGGGTGTCTGGGCGGTCCGGTCTTCCCTGCCCACTCCGAGACCCAGCATCTAAACCTTAGAAGACCCGCTATACTAATAGGTAAGTGTTCGTACAAATGTACAATTATTTATTCCTACTCTATTTGAGTTCAGATAAAAAGTATGAAAAAGAGATGGGAAAACAAAGGGTAGAGAATTACATTATTCGGTTCCCATCCACCTCCCACCCAATTATCCCTGAGGAATCATTAAGTCCTTTAGATTTGACATCATATCGGAGATTTACAGTCTCTGTCTTTAGTTACGCTTTAGGATTAGTTGTGAGTTTCGGGGAGCGGTGAGGGCCAGTCTCAGTAAGTTCTTTCAGATATGCCTCTGCCAGGATTTCACTTGTAAAGCTTTTTGTAGCTCCCTTATAAATGATTTTCAGACGTGCAGGGTTTTGCAGATATATGGTGGCACCTATTTTTTCAAAAGGGGCAAAAAGTTGTCGCAACCTCCACCGGCGTTCTACTGTTGCATGAGCAAAGTCAGGGCGTGCAAAGAAGCTGATTCCTTTAAATTCTCTTTTACTAGTAGTTCTGGCAATATCGTAGATAATTTCTCTCAAAAGAAAGTTCCCAAAGTGGACCAGAATAGCTGTTGGGTATTTATATGCCTTATGTGAGTATTTCGGGGCTGTCAGGGGAAAACGATGAGCCCGTTGGATCTCTCTCTCTAAATCCCACGATTTTATTTCTGGGAGGGCTGTTTTTAAGAGTTCCGATATGAACCCCTTTGGATCGTTTCCTTCTGCTCCTTCTGGAATTCCCAGAATTCGTAGGTTGTTTTTCCTTCCTCTGTTTTCCAAGTCCTCCACTTTGGTCATAAGATCTTCAATTATACCTGACTGCTGCTTTTCCTTAGTTTGTAGATTGAGTACATCTGACTCGAGGTTTTCTGTACGAGTTTCAATTGATTTCATTCTATCCACTATTTCTGAACAAGTATTGTCGATTTTTTGGATGAAGCCCTGTAGTTTTTTGATTGCAGCATGATTCTGTTGATTATCTGTTTTCACGTCCGCATGAAAGTGCTTTATAGACTTGAGGACATCACTCAAGGATGGTTCTGGATGGTTTTCTAATCTTACACTATCCTTATCCATATTTTCGCTTCCTCCTTCTTCGTTGGTCAATTGCTTATGATAGGGTCTCCCATCCAGTTTAGGAGTTGAGTTTTTCCGTGCATGTCTTTTCTTAGCCTTAACTTGCTCTGGATTACTCCCCTGATCAGTGGTTTCATCATAGGTTGGTCGTTGCACTCTCCTGTATTTTGTTCTTCCTTTTGTCACCTCTTTTTTCTGGAGTATTGTCTTGCCTTGATTCATTTATTTCCTTCTCATCGGGGTGGTCTGGGGCCACTATGGTGGTAGCATCCGGTTCTTGATTATCGCTCATTCCACTGCTCTCTGTTGTATCACCGGAGATTGAGAGTCCGGTTTCGTATATATCAGAATCCCCCTCATCAGCAGATTCTTCGTTTGACGTCTCTGAGCAGCAGGGTTGTATTATCGTGCGCAACTGTTCTGATTCCGAATTGTCTTTTTTAATAGCTGTTGCCTTAGTAGATTAGTTATCATTAGGCTGGTGTTGTAAGATCACGTTTTTTGATGCCTTCACGATGTCGATACCATTGCTGAACTGTATTGCTCTGATTCCTTTTCTAGGAGGGAGGCCGATTGCTGGGTCTTCCCGGTCTGGATATGGTTCAAGTCTTTGGACATCTGACATAATACGTTGGGGTTTTCCATTTTTCCCTCCTACGTTTGAATTTTCCAGAGGAAGTAGGCTGAATATAGTAGAAATCCTGGGTTGATTCTCCCCTGGTTGTCCGGTAGTTTTAGCTGCCGCTTTTAGATCTTTGATGGTTTGTAGGCGTTTTGCTTTTTTAGCCATAAACTCTAACTGCTCGTCAGTGTTAGTGTCGTTGTTATCTTCACTGTCTTCCTTAGTATCACTGTACTCACAGTTATTTAATTTTTCATGTTTTTTTACTTCACTTGTCGCTTCCTTTTTTTCTTTTTCTTTTTCATTTTGACTTGTGCCCTTAATCTTATTTTTTTCCTTGCTTTCTATACTTTTTTGTTTTTCGTGACTTTCTTTCCTGATTTTATCTATCTTGTCTGTTTTATCTTCTTGTGCTTTGGATCCTCTCGTCTCAATTCTTCTTTGTGTGTTATTGTTGTTGATTAGTTTCTGTGAGCTAATCCCTGTTTCTTGTTTCGGGATGTTTTCTCTATCCTCTACACCTGTGTTTTTTAGGGTTAATTCACCTTGATTTGTTTGTTCCTCTGTCATTTCTGAAGCTTTCTGGATTTTGGTTATCTCCTTCTGAGAGCTGGTTTGATCCATCATTTGATCAGCAGTTCTACACCTCTTGGTCCTCTCGACTTTTCCCCTTCTCTGTGTTACGTCCCTTGTTGTAGACACAGTTGATGTTGTTGCGTTAGAGACTTTCCTTGGCCCAAATGAACGTCTAGCGTTCTTCTTTTTTTTGACAAATTCTACAGTAACCTCCGTTGGTTTGTTGGCTACAGGTACAGTTGTTGTCTCTCTTGTCGTTATCTTTCTTATCCTTGCTTGTCTGGTATCTCTTGTTATTGCTATTGCTATGGCTACTTCAAGTCGATACAACCCGGGTGCTTTTCCAGTCCTGCTAGCAATTGCAATAGTTCTAGGGTTTGTAAAGGTTGTAGTTTTCAGCCATAGCGCTGTGCGCGCTGTACGTGTTTTAACAGTTGAAAGCAATAGTGTTGACAATAGTGATTGTCTTACATTTTTTGACAGGTTTGTCATGGGGGTGGTCTATGGAGATGTTGACCACCTTTCAGTTTCAGTTGCTGTTTCTGTGTCTCTGACGGTGCCCCTTAGGTGCCTTGTTGCCTTGTTATTTGGTATTTGTTATTTGTTGCCCTTGCTGCTATATTCGATAAATATATATATTACTATTGCTTCAATTCTATTGGTTTTTTTTTTAGAATCCTTCCTCCCCCCAAGCCGTTTGTCGTTGCAGCAGTGGACTGCTGTTGATTTTTTCCAAATATTCACTATTTGCGGTACCCAGGCTCACAGGACCGCAGGAGTAAGCTCTGATTCAGCTCCGGTTTCGGCCTCGTAGAGCGTGAAGGAGCGTTGCCTGGCAACCGAACGTGAGGCCTTAAAGCCGCGCAGCACTGGTCCGCGGATGACGTCGTCCAGCAACAGCAGCTCCGTAGAGCAGATCGGCACGGCACAACGAGCACAACGAGGGGCGCCAGTAGACAGCTGCAGAGGCAGAGGCTCGAGGCTTGAGGCGAAGAAAAAGGCAGCGGCGAAAGGCAGTGAAAAGGCAATGGTAGCGGGAGGCAGCGGGGGGCAGCAGTGACTGAATGACGGTAAGACCGAACAGCAACAAAAACAGCAAGCAGATGCATGGGTCGAAAGGCTGACGGGGGATAGAGAAAATCAGTACATGATTAAGTGATTAAGGGCTAGGCTGGGTTTTTAGCTTTGACTCACGTTTCTCTGTTTTTCTCTGTAATGTCTTAGGTTCCTCCAGCCCAGATTATTGTCCGCTTTTTTCCGCTTTTCGCTACTAGCTGACCCAGTTTCTTTTCCTAATCTGGTTTTTCCTTTTTAGAAATTCTCAGCCCTCGGTCCGCAGATTCTCCCTCACTCTCTCACTTCGAATCCATTCCACAGTGACTATAGTAACTATAGTCGGTTTTCTCATTTTTTCTTGTTTCCTTTCCTCAGGGGATTTAGGATGGTCAGACCTTACTTAATCCATCTGTATGCAGGCAGGCATTCGTGCAGGCAGGCGAGCAGGCCTTAGCTTAGCAAACATCTCGGAGCTGGTAACCTCGGAGCTGGTGAGCAGACGACCTCTCACTCAGACGCCATCTTGCCTCCCCAAAAAAAAGGGAGGGATGGAAAGGGAGAGGGGGGAGGAGGGGGGGGCGGGGCTCACCCAGCTTACATTACTAACTACTAATAAAATCAGACATACTAGTAACTTTTCATCAAGGCCACAAATACAACTTGGACAGCCAGAATACCTAGAAAAAAACACCAAATTTCGATGGCCTCACTAAAAATTGTTTCTGCTAATATCTGTGGACTAAATGATATACGTAAAAGGCAAAATGTAGCTATAGCTCTCCGATCAATCGGAGCCAATATTATTTGCCTCCAAGAGACGCATATAGAAGGACGGGAAAAAAAACTACTACAAACTTTGGGGTACACATTGATCACAGCCACAACACAACCTACAAAAACCCACGGAGTTGCTATCCTGGCATCAGATAAAGAAATCAAATTTCCCTGCACTGCAGCAGAGAAATTCAGGAGATGGGTGATCTCCGAATGTATCTATGGGGCTGGGAAGCGTATAACTATCTGCTCCATTTATGGATGCGTTACTGACGATCCAGATTTTCTGGAATTTATCACCAGCAAATTATCCGACTGGCCACCACCGATTGTTATGTGTGGGGACTTTAATCTAAACCTACCGTCAGATTGGACTTATGATCAAAATTTCAAATATAACGGTAGGAAACCTAGGGTATTCAGGGAATTTGTAACGCTATGTAAAACACAGGGATGAACAGATTTATGGCAATATAAGTTCCCCCAAAATGCGGGATACGCCTATTTTTCACATATCCATCAAACATTTTCAAGATTGGATTATATGCTAATCTCAAATAATATTATAACAAAGTGCCACCTGGAAAAACTCCCTATGGTGTTTTCGGATCATAACCCCTTGCTTTTAAAAATAGATATTGATAGAATACAGCAAGATCAGGTTAGTTGGACATTTGAAAGGACACTATTAATGAACGAAAAATACTGCCAAATGATGGAAAAATGGATACCAGAATTCCTTGAAGATAATATAGGCAGTACATCCCTAGATGTGGTCTGGGACACACTCAAAGCTGCTATCAGGGGTGAAACAATCCGATTCTCCATAAGATATAACAAGGAAAAAAAAAACAATAACTGAATTAAATAGGAAACTAGCCGAAGCTGAGGAGGAAGTTGTAAAAACTGTTGTAGCGGGTCAAAATACTGAAAGTGTACTACAAAAGGTGTCAATAGCCAAAAACTGAATAATTGAAATCTTTGCTACAAGAGCTATTGACAAGGCTACCTCAAATAAAGAAAAGGCTTACGAATTAAATGAGCAAGTAGGGCATCACTTAGCTGTCCACACAAGAAATCAAAATATTATAAATACTATAAAAGAAATCAAAGATAAAAATAATCTATTAACGCAAGACCCAGAAGTAATTAAAGCAGAATTTCAGGCATATTATCAAAATCTATATACAGAGACAGATAAAAATCAACATCTAATCAACACATATCTAGACCAAGAACCGAGACCTAAATTTTCACAAAATGATTATGATAGCCTTGAAGCTGTACCCCAATGGATCGAGATTCTACTCTCTATTAACAGCTTGCCTTCGGGGAAAGCCGCAGGATTGGACGGTATACCGGTCGAATTTTATGTAAAATTTTACAAACCACTAAAAGCAATACTCACGGCTCTTATGATTCAAGTATTCATAACGGGAAAACCATCAAAATCTTGGTCAATGGCAAAAATAGTAATCTTCCCCCCAAAAAAACAAGGATCCAACTGAACTCGGATCATACCGCCCCATAACTCTGATTAACTGCGATTCAAAAATCTATTCTAAGATGTTAGCCACCCGATTAGCACCGATCATCCATAAAATCGTATCGGTACGACAACATGGATTTGTCCCCGGTCGCTCAACTACAGATCACATACAAAGGGTGATTACTCTCTTCAATATAACAGATGTCACAGGAGACCCTATGGCACTTATATTATTGGATGCAGAAAAAGCATTCAATAGGGTCTCCTGGCAATATCTTTGGACAGCCATGACAAAGAGTGGAATCGGAGATCAATTCATTAACGCTATTCAGAGCTTATATTATAAACCAGAAGCCGTTGTGATGATAAATGGCGGAATGACGGGTAAGATCAAAATAACTAGGGGAACCAGACAAGGATGTCCATGCTCACCCTTATTATTTGCAATATTCATCGATCCCTTTATCAGTAAATTAGAATGTAATCAAAATATCTTACCAATAAAAACACCGAACGGAAATACTAAAACACTAGCTTACGCCGATGACATCGCGATCACCACAAGCAATCCCTACGTAACAATAAAGCTGTTAGAAGAAGAGGCCTTACGTTTTGGAGAAATCTCTGGATATAAATTAAATGAAACTAAAACTCAGATAATAATCAACAAAAATATCAACTTAAGAGATGAAAGAAGAGTGGGAAATGCTACATATCTCGGCGTTAATATTACCTCTAATTTGGATGAACTTGTTAAAATCAACATAGATCCGCTTCTAAAACAATCATCGGACAGCCTCAGCAGACTAAACAATTTACATCTAACTCTTATATGGAGATGCAATGTTATCAAAATGATTTATTTACCGAAATGTTTATATTTTTTTCGCACCATATGTTTAAATTTTGATCCACTAATATTCAAACAAATCGATACACTTTTTTCTAGATTCATATGGGGATATCAAAAAACACGCCGAGCATATAAGCACATCTCACTTCCAAGAATGAGAGGGTGTCTTGCAGCCCCAAAACTTAAAATATATTGGTGGGCTACATTGATGAGTTACAGCAAAGGCTTACTCCAGTCGGATGATTCTCCGATTGTTGAAGGGGACGTCCCTTCTCCGTGCAGACTTATTCTGGGAGCAGAAACTGGTGATCATTTGTGGCGACTAACATATGACAATCACTTCAAAAAAGTCCGATTTAAAACACTGTTAGGCACTTACAACGCTTGGTCTAACATCCGTAAAATACTAGGAATCGGTAGATACTCTCATTACACCAGTCTCATCCGAAATCATAACCTCCCAGGAATATTTCAGGATACGTGCATGATCAGATGGATCAATACCGGGATTACACATTTGAGGGTATTTTTTTCATCATTGGCCATTAAATCTTTCGAGGAATTAAAGATGGAATTTGGGCTTGAACATAGGGATTTTTTTTAAATACCTCCAAACTAGAGATTTCATAATAAAAAAAGGGGGAGGCAGGGCTGAGTTTCAGAAAGTCCCGATAATAGAAGCTATTATAGGCATGATTCCTATCAAAATAGGAGATATTTATAAAACTTTAATCTCACTGCTACCAGATGATCTGGCTAGACATAGTCACAAATGGCAAAACAAACTAAAAATCACTATAGACGGCGTACAATCAGCATTTCAATTCTCTCAAACATCACTAATATCTACGAAATTACAGGCTCAATATTATAAGACTTTCTTTCAACTATATTACACACCATCTCAGATTGCCAAATGGAGTATGGGTAAAGGCACAAATTGTCCAAAATGTGCTACACATGCCGCCGATATAGTACACATATTTGCCACATGCAATTCACTAACTATTATCAGATCAGAAATTTCTAAATTTCTTTCTGACATTTTTCAAAGTCCAGTCGTCATCACGACAACAGAAATAATGTTGGGACTAGAACAAGGTCTAAGATCCAGGGAAACACAGGGCCTGATATCCATATCTATGGCCATCTTCCGGATCTGTTTGGCAACTGGATGGCTGGATCCAACTCCTCCACTATTCCAACAGTGGCGATCAAGACTGCTAGCTAGCTATAGCCTAGAAATAGCTATATACAGGAGGAAGGGGACACACAGGAAAAAAAGGGTCTCGAGATATGGGGTCCCCTAATTAATTGGCTGCAAGATAATGAATATTGATAGGCAGTAAGTAACTTATAAATTGTGTGAAACTAACATGACTTAATAACTTGCAAACGAATGGGCGAGCGAGCATGGAAATAGAGAATAAATATCTCTAACTTTTATAATTTATTTATCTAATAATCTAGCTACTTTACTCTTTTTCTCCTCTCCCTCTTGTCTATGACTATGTGCTAGTATGTCCTCCATTATATGTTACCATATTTAACAAGATTTAGTGAAACAAGTGTATATATTTATGCTTTTGTAATGGAATTCTTGACCAAAAAAGTTTATAAGCTGGATGGGCATGGGTGGGGAGGGACAAAGGGTGGGAAGGGACTAAATTCAAAATGCACTGAATAAAGAACTGTTTAAAAAAAAAAAGAAGGTGCTGACAATCTCCTACCTGAGCGGAGAACTGTGCAGACATGTCCAGGATCTCTCCTCCCTCTGGGGCAGGTCTGGGGTCTGAGGGGGTGATGAAGGTAGCTGCACTCCAGACAGGGCTCCTTCCTCCTCTGCAGCACACGAGGAGAGATAGAAAATGATGTCACCACCGCTGCTGGTGCTGTCTCTGCCGCTGCTGACCCGGAAGAGGAAACTGTTCTCCCTTTCACCCAATGTGCAGCTCAGTGGATTTCATCAGCAGGCGAGGATCGCCCACTGGTGGCCGCTGATGGAACCGCCGCCTCCAGTCTCTAGGACTGAATTTGAAATGACAGCCTGAATTTCATTAAATAGATGAAAATGTGTATGCAACTCACTGTTAGAATAAATCTAGACAGCGTTTTTCTAATTTCCCTGTTTCTGTGGGTAAATCTTTATATTTGTTAGGGCTGTGTACACTCAAACAGCATTTCAACGGTTTGCCCCAAATTAAATTTTGCATTTCTCTGCAATGTTTACCTCCTCACTCCCTTCAAAGTTTCACTTAAAGATTAAGAAGATTGTAGGCACAATAACTTCATAAGACAGAACAATCAGGTTTGACTCTCACAGATTTCTCCCTCAGTGGATGGTCCCATGGCAATGAGTGAACGGTGCCGGGTCTGAGGATGAGAGGGTATTCCAGCACTAACTAATGCCAGACTCCTTCATACAGGCTCTTATTAGAGTTACCACCTTTTGGTCATGTTTTAAGATTTTGCAAAGACCCGGATATTATTCTTCAATAAGACTTTGTGTAAAATTGTTTGTATTATTTATTAACATGGCTTTGCTGTCTTTGTTTACTTTAACTATCAGTCATGATTCATTAAGGCAGTTCTAGAACACATTGAACAAGTGATTTTTACTTATATTTGATATTTTAACTTTGCACTTATTGAAGAAAACAATATCAGCGTTAGGTTATTTTCCTACTTTTTGTACTGGCCGGAGCATTAAAATACTGGCCATACCACGCCTATAAAAGACCAGCCAGGTGGTAACCCTCTCTCCTATCATAGGTCACTCCTCGACCACGCACCATCAATGAGCGGTTGCAGGAGGGCTTCGTAGCACTGTCAGGCAAGTTGCATTTGTTGCCTCCACAATTACATCAGATCCGACAGGCACACATCAGAGCATTCAAAGTCTCACTCATCATAAGTGACACTCACACATTTAGAGGTTGTGCTGAAGTCTCACTCACACCTTGCTGAATCTTATCACTGGGAGACGGGAGGGGGTCCTAGTACTCTATATGTGACTTTGCTCGTACTTCCACTGTGTGCGGAGTAGCCGCTTACAACTAAAGAGGGAGACACTATTCACTTCATAGAGTTCAGCAAACCCACTGTCCTACAATTTGATATCACTACATTTTCAATATTTCACCTTGACAGCCGCACAGATTATACATTTCGTGTAATGTTAATTTGGATGTCTGTATTCATGATTTGGATTTTACCTGTGAACTCATCATTCCTATAATTTCACTAATATCTCTTCCTCTGACATTATCATAGTCAAATGTTATGTGACATCACTTCATGTGAGGTCATCAGTAGGATAATTTATTTTGGCTCCTAAGAATCTAAAAGATTCGAGCTCTGTGAAGCACGTACATGAGCGCTCCTTTGGAGTAAGGGCAGGCACACAACGCCCATAGGGCTCAAAGGGCTTCAGCCTCCCTCTCTCCCCCCCTCACCCCCTGTCGTGGGTGTCAGCCCAGGCTGAGACAGCTTCCCGTGCACACACACAGACAGTTTTTAAGCTGCTGTAGCCGGGCTGATCTAGCGTCCGTCTTATTGCCGCCGCACATGAGTACTTCACAGGTCTTTAAAAGGGCATTTATTTGTTAGCGAGGCTTTGTTGCTGTTTCACCCCTTCTTAGAGCTCCTGCAACTCCACTCTGCCTATTGCTGGAAGAATTAGTCCCCCCCCCCCGAAAATATTTGTAGCCCCCCCCTCTAGAAATTTGGCTCTAGTTGCGCCTCTGAGTAAGGGGGAGAAGCATGGTCTTTGCGGACAGATGAACACATCTGGAAGCAGTACAGGCGCTCCCCTGACACGTTCCTGCCAAGCTATGCTACCAGCATTCAGACCAGAAGAGTGCTCATCTCTGCAAAAAGATATGAAATGTGTGTTTCAGTTTAATTGCACTTCATGTCAGTGTTGTTGAACTTTACAATGGTCACAAAGTGGTTCCTCACTTGCGATCCTACGAGTACCTTCAGTCTCTTATTTTCACGCTGTGCTGTTTCTCCAACTAAATTGCCCTCCAAAAGAGCATACAGTCTTTTCTGAGAGAGAAGTAACAGTTATGTTTCCTGGAGAAAGTGGTTAATGGCGCTGTCTATGTTTCTGCTGATTCTTGGATGTGACTAAAGTGAGTCAAATTCTGTGCCGAGGTGGGTTCACTAAGAGAATCCCTTCAAAATGTACATTGACGCTGTATGAATCTGGCTTTGTATATGGTATGCCCACTAGGTTGTCATTCCATGCACAAAGATCAGGGGTTCCCCTAAAAGTGTGCAGGGCTCAATGTAAATCCCAAAGTGCTCTAATAGTGGGAGTGAGGGCGAGCAGCCTTAGGCCTCTATGTAAATCCCAAAGTGCTCTGCTAGTGGGAGTGAGGGCGAGCAGCCTTAGGCCTCTATGTAAATCCCAAAGTGCTCTGCTAGTGGGAGTGCGGGCGAGCAGCCTTAGGCCTCAATGTAAAACCCAAAGTGCTCTGTTAGTGGGAGTGCGGGCGAGCAGCCTTAGGCCTCAATGTAAATCCCAAAGTGCTCTGTTAGTGGGAGTGCGGGCGAGCAGCCTTAGGCCTCAATGTAAAACCCAAAGTGCTCTGTTAGTGGGAGTGCGGGCGAGCAGCCTTAGGCCTCCATGTAAATCCCAAAGTACTCTGTTAGTGGGAGTGCGGGCGAGCAGCCTTAGGCCTCAATGTAAATCCCAAAGTGCTCTGTTAGTGGGAGTGCGGGCGAGCAGCCTTTGGCCTCAATGTAAAACCCGAAGTGCTCTATTAGTGGGAGTGCGGGCGAGCAGCCTCAGGCCTCAATGTAAATCCCAAAGTGCTCTGCTAGTGGGAGTGCGGGCGAGCAGCCTTAGGCCTCAATGTAAAACCCAAAGTGCTCTGTTAGTGGGAGTGCGGGCGAGCAGCCTTAGGCCTCAATGTAAAACCCAAAGTGCTCTGTTAGTGGGAGTGCGGGCGAGCAGCCTTAGGCCTCAATGTAAATCCCAAGTGCTCTGTTAGTGGGAGTGCGGGCGAGCAGCCTTAGGCCTCAATGTAAATCCCAAAGTGCTCTGTTAGTGGGAGTGTGGGCGAGCAGACTTAGGCCTCAATGTAAAACCCAAAGTGCTCTGTTAGTGGGAGTGCGGGCGAGCAGCCTTAGGCCTCAATGTAAAACCCAAAGTGCTCTGTTAGATGGAGTGGGGGCGAGCAGCCTTAGGCCTCAATGTAAAACCCAAAGTGCTCTGTTAGTGGGAGTGCGGGCGAGCAGCCTTAGGCCTCAATGTAAATCCCAAAGTGCTCTGTTAGTGGGAGTGCGGGCGAGCAGCCTTAGGCCTCAATGTAAATCCCAAAGTGCTCTGTTAGTGGGAGTGCGGGCGAGCAGACTTAGGCCTCAATGTAAAACCCAAAGTGCTCTGTTATTGGGAGTGCGGGCGAGCAGCCTTAGGCCTCAATGTAAAACCCAAAGTGCTCTGTTAGATGGAGTGGGGGCGAGCAGCCTTAGGCCTCAATGTAAAACCCAAAGTGCTCTTTTAGATGGAGTGGGGGCGAGCAGCCTTAGGCCTCAATGTAAATCCCAAAGTGCTCTGTTAGTGGGAGTGCGGGCGAGCAGCCTTAGGCCTCAATGTAAATCCCAAAGTGGTCTGTTAGTGGGAGTGCGGGCGAGCAGCCTTAGGGCTCAATGTTAATCCCAAAGTGCTCTGTTAGTGGGAGTGCGGGCGAGCAGCCTTAGGGCTCAATGTAAATCCCAAAGTGCTCTGTTAGTGGGAGTGCGGGCGAGCAGCCTTAGGCCTCAATGTAAATCCCAAAGTGCTCTGTTAGTGGGAGTGCGGGCGAGCAGCCTTAGGCCTCAATGTAAATACCAAAGTGCTCTGTTAGTGGGAGTGCGGGCGAGCAGCCTTAGGCCTCAATGTTAATCCCAAAGTGCTCTGTTAGTGGGAGTGCGGGCGAGCAGCCTTAGGCCTCAATGTAAATCCCAAAGTGCTCTGTTAGTGGGAGTGCGGGCGAGCAGCCTTAGGCCTCAATGTAAATCCCAAAGTGCTCTGTTAGTGGGAGTGCGGGCGAGCAGCCTTAGGCCTCAATGTAAATCCCAAAGTGCTCTGTTAGTGGGAGTGCGGGCGAGCAGCCTTAGGCCTCAATGTAAATCCCAAAGTGCTCTGTTAGTGGGAGTGCGGGCGAGCAGCCTTAGGCCTCAATGTAAAACCCAAAGTGCTCTGTTTGTGGGAGTGCGGGCGAGCAGCCTTAGGCCTCAATGTAAATCCCAAAGTGCTCTGTTAGTGGGAGTGCGGGCGAGCAGCCTAGGCCTCAATGTAAATCCCAAAGTGATCTGTTAGTGGGAGGGCGGGCGTGCAGCCTTAGGCCTCAATGTAAATCCCAAAGTGCTCTGTTAGTGGGAGTGCGGGCGAGCAGCCTTAGGCCTCAATGTAAATCCCAAAGTGCTCTGTTAGTGGGAGTGCGGGCGAGCAGCCTTAGGCCTCAATGTTAATCCCAAAGTGCTCTGTTAGTGGGAGTGCGGTCGAGCAGCCTTAGGGCTCAATGTAAATCCCAAAGTGCTCTGTTAGTGGGAGTGCGGGCGAGCAGCCTTAGGCCTCAATGTAAATCCCAAAGTGCTCTGTTAGTGGGAGTGCGGGCGAGCAGCCTTAGGCCTCAATGTAAATCCCAAAGTGCTCTGTTAGTGGGAGTGCGGGCGAGCAGCCTTTGGCCTCAATGTAAAACCCAAAGTGCTCTATTAGTGGGAGTGCGGGCGAGCAGCCTCAGGCCTCAATGTAAATCCCAAAGTGCTCTGCTAGTGGTAGTGCGGGCGAGCAGCCTTAGGCCTCAATGTAAAACCCAAAGTGCTCTGTTAGTGGGAGTGCGGGCGAGCAGCCTTAGGCCTCAATGTAAATCCGAAAGTGCTCTGTTAGTGGGAGTGCGGGAGAGCAGCCTTAGGCCTCAATGTAAAACCCAAAGTGCTCTGTTAGTGGGAGTGCGGGCGAGCAGCCTTAGGCCTCAATGTAAAACCCAAAGTGCTCTGTTAGATGGAGTGGGGGCGAGCAGCCTTAGGCCTCAATGTAAAACCCAAAGTGCTCTGTTAGATGGAGTGGGGGCGAGCAGCCTTAGGCCTCAATGTGAAACCCAAAATGCTCTGTTAGTGGGAGTGCAGGCGAGCAGCCTTAGGCCTCAATGTAAATCCCAAGTGCTCTGTTAGTGGGAGTGCGGGCGAGCAGCCTTAGGCCTCAATGTAAATCCCAAAGTGCTCTGTTAGTGGGAGTGTGGGCGAGCAGACTTAGGCCTCAATGTAAAACCCAAAGTGCTCTGTTAGTGGGAGTGCGGGCGAGCAGCCTTAGGCCTCAATGTAAAACCCAAAGTGCTCTGTTAGATGGAGTGGGGGCGAGCAGCCTTAGGCCTCAATGTAAAACCCAAAGTGCTCTGTTAGTGGGAGTGCGGGCGAGCAGCCTTAGGCCTCAATGTAAATCCCAAAGTGCTCTGTTAGTGGGAGTGCGGGCGAGCAGCCTTAGGCCTCAATGTAAATCCCAAAGTGCTCTGTTGGTGGGAGTGCGGGCGAGCAGACTTAGGCCTCAATGTAAAACCCAAAGTGCTCTGTTAGATGGAGTGGGGGCGAGCAGCCTTAGGCCTCAATGTAACACCCAAAGTGCTCTGTTAGATGGAGTGGGGGCGAGCAGCCTTAGGCCTCAATGTAAATCCCAAAGTGCTCTGTTAGTGGGAGTGCGGGCGAGCAGCCTTAGGCCTCAATGTAAATCCCAAAGTGCTCTGTTAGTGGGAGTGCGGGCGAGCAGCCTTAGGGCTCAATGTTAATCCCAAAGTGCTCTGTTAGTGGGAGTGCGGGCGAGCAGCCTTAGGGCTCAATGTAAATCCCAAAGTGCTCTGTTAGTGGGAGTGCGGGCGAGCAGCCTTAGGCCTCAATGTAAATCCCAAAGTGCTCTGTTAGTGGGAGTGCGGGCGAGCAGCCTTAGGCCTCAATGTAAATCCCAAAGTGCTCTGTTAGTGGGAGTGCGGGCGAGCAGCCTTAGGCCTCAATGTAAATCCCAAAGTGCTCTGTTAGTGGGAGTGCGGGCGAGCAGCCTTAGGCCTCAATGTAAATCCCAAAGTGCTCTGTTAGTGGGAGTGCGGGCGAGCAGCCTTAGGCCTCAATGTAAATCCCAAAGTGCTCTGTTAGTGGGAGTGCGGGCGAGCAGCCTTAGGCCTCAATGTAAATCCCAAAGTGCTCTGTTAGTGGGAGTGCGGGCGAGCAGCCTTAGGCCTCAATGTAAAACCCAAAGTGCTCTGTTAGTGGGAGTGCGGGCGAGCAGCCTTAGGCCTCAATGTAAATCCCAAAGTGCTCTGTTAGTGGGAGTGCGGGCGAGCAGCCTTAGGCCTCAATGTAAATCCCAAAGTGCTCTGTTAGTGGGAGTGCGGGCGAGCAGCCTTAGGCCTCAATGTAAATCCCAAAGTGCTCTGTTAGTGGGAGTACGGGCGAGCAGCCTTAGGGCTCAATGTTAATCCCAAAGTGCTCTGTTAGTGGGAGTGCGGGCGAGCAGCCTTAGGGCTCAATGTAAATCCCAAAGTGCTCTGTTAGTGGGAGTGCGGACGAGCATCCTTAGGCCTCAATGTAAATCCCAAAGTGCTCTGTTAGTGGGAGTGCGGGCGAGCAGCCTTAGGCCTCAATGTAAATCCCAAAGTGCTCTGTTAGTGGGAGTGCGGGCGAGCAGCCTTAGGCCTCAATGTTAATCCCAAAGTGCTCTGTTAGTGGGAGTGCGGGCGAGCAGCCTTAGGCCTCAATGTAAATCCCAAAGTGCTCTGTTAGTGGGAGTGCGGGCGAGCAGCCTTAGGGCTCAATGTTAATCCCAAAGTGCTCTGTTAGTGGGAGTGCGGGCGAGCAGCCTTAGGGCTCAATGTAAATCCCAAAGTGCTCTGTTAGTGGGAGTGCGGGCGAGCAGCCTTAGGCCTCAATGTAAATCCCAAAGTGCTCTGTTAGTGGGAGTGCGGGCGAGCAGCCTTAGGCCTCAATGTTAATCCCAAAGTGCTCTTTTAGTGGGAGTGCGGGCGAGCAGCCTTAGGCCTCAATGTAAATCCCAAAGTGCTCTGTTAGTGGGAGTGCGGGCGAGCAGCCTTAGGCCTCAATGTAAATCCCAAAGTGCTCTGTTAGTGGGAGTGCGGGCGAGCAGCCTTAGGCCTCAATTTAAATACCAAAGTGCTCTGTTAGTGGGAGTGCGGGCGAGCAGCCTTAGGCCTCAATGTTAATCCCAAAGTGCTCTGTTAGTGGGAGTGCGGGCGAGCAGCCTTAGGCCTCAATGTAAATCCCAAAGTGCTCTGTTAGTGGGAGTGCGGGCGAGCAGCCTTAGGCCTCAATGTAAATCCCAAAGTGCTCTGTTAGTGGGAGTGCGGGCGAGCAGCCTTAGGCCTCAATGTAAATCCCAAAATGCTCTGTTAGTGGGAGTGCGGGCGAGCAGCCTTAGGCCTCAATGTAAATCCCAAAGTGCTCTGTTAGTGGGAGTGCGGGCGAGCAGCCTTAGGCCTCAATGTAAAACCCAAAGTGCTCTGTTTGTGGGAGTGCGGGCGAGCAGCCTTAGGCCTCAATGTAAATCCCAAAGTGCTCTGTTAGTGGGAGTGCGGGCGAGCAGCCTAGGCCTCAATGTAAATCCCAAAGTGATCTGTTAGTGGGAGTGCGGGCGTGCAGCCTTAGGCCTCAATGTAAATCCCAAAGTGCTCTGTTAGTGGCAGTGCGGGCGAGCAGCCTTAGGCCTCAATGTAAATCCCAAAGTGCTCTGTTAGTGGGAGTGCGGGCGAGCAGCCTTAGGCCTCAATGTTAATCCCAAAGTGCTCTGTTAGTGGGAGTGCGGTCGAGCAGCCTTAGGGCTCAATGTAAATCCCAAAGTGCTCTGTTAGTGGGAGTGCGGGCGAGCAGCCTTAGGCCTCAATGTAAATCCCAAAGTGCTCTGTTAGTGGGAGTGCGGGCGAGCAGCCTTAGGCCTCAATGTAAATCCCAAAGTGCTCTGTTAGTGGGAGTGCGGGCGAGCAGCCTTTGGCCTCAATGTAAAACCCAAAGTGCTCTATTAGTGGGAGTGCGGGCGAGCAGCCTCAGGCCTCAATGTAAATCCCAAAGTGCTCTGCTAGTGGTAGTGCGGGCGAGCAGCCTTAGGCCTCAATGTAAAACCCAAAGTGCTCTGTTAGTGGGAGTGCGGGCGAGCAGCCTTAGGCCTCAATGTAAATCCGAAAGTGCTCTGTTAGTGGGAGTGCGGGAGAGCAGCCTTAGGCCTCAATGTAAAACCCAAAGTGCTCTGTTAGTGGGAGTGCGGGCGAGCAGCCTTAGGCCTCAATGTAAAACCCAAAGTGCTCTGTTAGATGGAGTGGGGGCGAGCAGCCTTAGGCCTCAATGTAAAACCCAAAGTGCTCTGTTAGATGGAGTGGGGGCGAGCAGCCTTAGGCCTCAATGTGAAACCCAAAATGCTCTGTTAGTGGGAGTGCAGGCGAGCAGCCTTAGGCCTCAATGTAAATCCCAAGTGCTCTGTTAGTGGGAGTGCGGGCGAGCAGCCTTAGGCCTCAATGTAAATCCCAAAGTGCTCTGTTAGTGGGAGTGTGGGCGAGCAGACTTAGGCCTCAATGTAAAACCCAAAGTGCTCTGTTAGTGGGAGTGCGGGCGAGCAGCCTTAGGCCTCAATGTAAAACCCAAAGTGCTCTGTTAGATGGAGTGGGGGCGAGCAGCCTTAGGCCTCAATGTAAAACCCAAAGTGCTCTGTTAGTGGGAGTGCGGGCGAGCAGCCTTAGGCCTCAATGTAAATCCCAAAGTGCTCTGTTAGTGGGAGTGCGGGCGAGCAGCCTTAGGCCTCAATGTAAATCCCAAAGTGCTCTGTTGGTGGGAGTGCGGGCGAGCAGACTTAGGCCTCAATGTAAAACCCAAAGTGCTCTGTTAGATGGAGTGGGGGCGAGCAGCCTTAGGCCTCAATGTAACACCCAAAGTGCTCTGTTAGATGGAGTGGGGGCGAGCAGCCTTAGGCCTCAATGTAAATCCCAAAGTGCTCTGTTAGTGGGAGTGCGGGCGAGCAGCCTTAGGCCTCAATGTAAATCCCAAAGTGCTCTGTTAGTGGGAGTGCGGGCGAGCAGCCTTAGGGCTCAATGTTAATCCCAAAGTGCTCTGTTAGTGGGAGTGCGGGCGAGCAGCCTTAGGGCTCAATGTAAATCCCAAAGTGCTCTGTTAGTGGGAGTGCGGGCGAGCAGCCTTAGGCCTCAATGTAAATCCCAAAGTGCTCTGTTAGTGGGAGTGCGGGCGAGCAGCCTTAGGCCTCAATGTAAATCCCAAAGTGCTCTGTTAGTGGGAGTGCAAGCGAGCAGCCTTAGGCCTCAATGTTAATCCCAAAGTGCTCTGTTAGTGGGAGTGCGGGCGAGCAGCCTTAGGCCTCAATGTAAATCCCAAAGTGCTCTGTTAGTGGGAGTGCGGGCGAGCAGCCTTAGGCCTCAATGTAAATCCCAAAGTGCTCTGTTAGTGGGAGTGCGGGCGAGCAGCCTTAGGCCTCAATGTAAATCCCAAAGTGCTCTGTTAGTGGGAGTGCGGGCGAGCAGCCTTAGGCCTCAATGTAAATCCCAAAGTGCTCTGTTAGTGGGAGTGCGGGCGAGCAGCCTTAGGCCTCAATGTAAAACCCAAAGTGCTCTGTTAGTGGGAGTGCGGGCGAGCAGCCTTAGGCCTCAATGTAAATCCCAAAGTGCTCTGTTAGTGGGAGTGCGGGTGAGCAGCCTTAGGCCTCAATGTAAATCCCAAAGTGCTCTGTTAGTGGGAGTGCGGGCGAGCAGCCTTAGGCCTCAATGTAAATCCCAAAGTGCTCTGTTAGTGGGAGTGCGGGCGAGCAGCCTTAGGGCTTAATGTTAATCCCAAAGTGCTCTGTTAGTGGGAGTGCGGGCGAGCAGCCTTAGGGCTCAATGTAAATCCCAAAGTGCTCTGTTAGTGGGAGTGCGGACGAGCATCCTTAGGCCTCAATGTAAATCCCAAAGTGCTCTGTTAGTGGGAGTGCGGGCGAGCAGCCTTAGGCCTCAATGTAAATCCCAAAGTGCTCTGTTAGTGGGAGTGCGGGCGAGCAGCCTTAGGCCTCAATGTTAATCCCAAAGTGCTCTGTTAGTGGGAGTGCGGGCGAGCAGCCTTAGGCCTCAATGTAAATCCCAAAGTGCTCTGTTAGTGGGAGTGCGGGCGAGCAGCCTTAGGCCTCAATGTAAATCCCAAAGTGCTCTGTTAGTGGGAGTGCGGGCGAGCAGCCTTAGGCCTCAATGTAAATCCCAAAGTGCTCTGTTGGTGGGAGTGCGGGCGAGCAGACTTAGGCCTCAATGTAAAACCCAAAGTGCTCTGTTATTGGGAGTGCGGGCGAGCAGCCTTAGGCCTCAATGTAAAACCCAAAGTGCTCTGTTAGATGGAGTGGGGGCGAGCAGCCTTAGGCCTCAATGTAAAACCCAAAGTGCTCTGTTAGATGGAGTGGGGGCGAGCAGCCTTAGGCCTCAATGTAAATCCCAAAGTGCTCTGTTAGTGGGAGTGCGGGCGAGCAGCCTTAGGCCTCAATGTAAATCCCAAAGTGCTCTGTTAGTGGGAGTGCGGGCGAGCAGCCTTAGGGCTCAATGTTAATCCCAAAGTGCTCTGTTAGTGGGAGTGCGGGCGAGCAGCCTTAGGGCTCAATGTAAATCCCAAAGTGCTCTGTTAGTGGGAGTGCGGGCGAGCAGCCTTAGGCCTCAATGTAAATCCCAAAGTGCTCTGTTAGTGGGAGTGCGGGCGAGCAGCCTTAGGCCTCAATGTTAATCCCAAAGTGCTCTGTTAGTGGGAGTGCGGGCGAGCAGCCTTAGGCCTCAATGTAAATCCCAAAGTGCTCTGTTAGTGGGAGTGCGGGCGAGCAGCCTTAGGCCTCAATGTAAATCCCAAAGTGCTCTGTTAGTGGGAGTGCGGGCGAGCAGCCTTAGGCCTCAATGTAAATCCCAAAGTGCTCTGTTAGTGGGAGTGCGGGCGAGCAGCCTTAGGCCTCAATGTAAAACCCAAAGTGCTCTGTTAGTGGGAGTGGGGGCGAGCAGCCTTAGGCCTCAATGTAAAACCCAAAGTGCTCTGTTAGATGGAGTGGGGGCGAGCAGCCTTAGGCCTCAATGTAAAACCCAAAGTGCTCTGTTAGTGGGAGTGCGGGCGAGCAGCCTTAGGCCTCAATGTAAATCCCAAAGTGCTCTGTTAGTGGGAGTGCGGGCGAGCAGCCTTAGGCCTCAATGTAAATCCCAAAGTGCCCTGTTAGTGGGAGTGCGGGCGAGCAGCCTTAGGCCTCAATGTAAATCCCAAAGTGCTCTGTTAGTGGGAGTGCGGGCGAACAGCCTTAGGCCTCAATGTAAAACCCAAAGTGCTCTGTTAGTGGGAGTGCGGGCGAGCAGCCTTAGGCCTCAATGTAAATCCCAAAGTGCTCTGTTAGTGGGAGTGCGGGCGAGCAGCCTTAGGCCTCAATGTAAATCCCAAAGTGCTCTGTTAGTGGGAGTGCGGGCGAGCAGCCTTAGGCCTCAATGTAAATCCCAAAGTGCTCTGTTAGTGGGAGTGCGGGCGAGCAGCCTTAGGCCTCAATGTAAATCCCAAAGTGCTCTGTTAGATGGAGTGGGGGCGAGCAGCCTTAGGCCTCAATGTAAAACCCAAAGTGCTCTGTTAGATGGAGTGGGGGCGAGCAGCCTTAGGCCTCAATGTAAAACCCAAAGAGCTCTGTTAGTGGGAGTGCGGGCGAGCAGCCTTAGGCCTCAATGTAAATCCCAAGTGCTCTGTTAGTGGGAGTGCGGGCGAGCAGCCTTAGGCCTCAATGTAAATCCCAAAGTGCTCTGTTAGTGGGAGTGTGGGCGAGCAGACTTAGGCCTCAATGTAAAACCCAAAGTGCTCTGTTAGTGGGAGTGCGGGCGAGCAGCCTTAGGCCTCAATGTAAAACCCAAAGTGCTCTGTTAGATGGAGTGGGGGCGAGCAGCCTTAGGCCTCAATGTAAAACCCAAAGTGCTCTGTTAGTGGGAGTGCGGGCGAGCAGCCTTAGGCCTCAATGTAAATCCCAAAGTGCTCTGTTAGTGGGAGTGCGGGCGAGCAGCCTTAGGCCTCAATGTAAATCCCAAAGTGCTCTGTTAGTGGGAGTGCGGGTGAGCAGACTTAGGCCTCAATGTAAAACCCAAAGTGCTCTGTTATTGGGAGTGCGGGCGAGCAGCCTTAGGCCTCAATGTAAAACCCAAAGTGCTCTGTTAGATGGAGTGGGGGCGAGCAGCCTTAGGCCTCAATGTAAAACCCAAAGTGCTCTTTTAGATGGAGTGGGGGCGAGCAGCCTTAGGCCTCAATGTAAATCCCAAAGTGCTCTGTTAGTGGGAGTGCGGGCGAGCAGCCTTAGGCCTCAATGTAAATCCCAAAGTGGTCTGTTAGTGGGAGTGCGGGCGAGCAGCCTTAGGGCTCAATGTTAATCCCAAAGTGCTCTGTTAGTGGGAGTGCGGGCGAGCAGCCTTAGGGCTCAATGTAAATCCCAAAGTGCTCTGTTAGTGGGAGTGCGGGCGAGCAGCCTTAGGCCTCAATGTAAATCCCAAAGTGCTCTGTTAGTGGGAGTGCGGGCGAGCAGCCTTAGGCCTCAATGTAAATCCCAAAGTGCTCTGTTAGTGGGAGTGCGGGCGAGCAGCCTTAGGCCTCAATGTTAATCCCAAAGTGCTCTGTTAGTGGGAGTGCGGGCGAGCAGCCTTAGGCCTCAATGTAAATCCCAAAGTGCTCTGTTAGTGGGAGTGCGGGCGAGCAGCCTTAGGCCTCAATGTAAATCCCAAAGTGCTCTGTTAGTGGGAGTGCGGGCGAGCAGCCTTAGGCCTCAATGTAAATCCCAAAGTGCTCTGTTAGTGGGAGTGCGGGCGAGCAGCCTTAGGCCTCAATGTAAATCCCAAAGTGCTCTGCTAGTGGGAGTGCGGGCGAGCAGCCTTAGGCCTCAATGTAAAACCCAAAGTGCTCTGTTTGTGGGAGTGCGGGCGAGCAGCCTTAGGCCTCAATGTAAATCCCAAAGTGCTCTGTTAGTGGGAGTGCGGGCGAGCAGCCTTAGGCCTCAATGTAAATCCCAAAGTGCTCTGTTAGTGGGAGTGCGGGCGAGCAGCCTTAGGCCTCAATGTAAATCCCAAAGTGCTCTGTTAGTGGGAGTGCGGGCGTGCAGCCTTAGGCCTCAATGTAAATCCCAAAGTGCTCTGTTAGTGGGAGTGCGGGCGAGCAGCCTTAGGCCTCAATGTAAATCCCAAAGTGCTCTGTTAGTGGGAGTGCGGGCGAGCAGCCTTAGGCCTCAATGTTAATCCCAAAGTGCTCTGTTAGTGGGAGTGCGGGCGAGCAGCCTTAGGCCTCAATGTAAATCCCAAAGTGCTCTGTTAGTGGGAGTGCGGGCGAGCAGCCTTAGGCCTCAATGTAAATCCCAAAGTGCTCTGTTAGTGGGAGTGCGGGCGAGCAGCCTTAGGCCTCAATGTAAATCCCAAAGTGCTCTGTTAGTGGGAGTGCGGGCGAGCAGCCTTAGGCCTCAATGTAAATCCCAAAGTGCTCTGTTAGTGGGAGTGCGGGCGAGCAGCCTTAGGCCTCAATGTAAAACCCAAAGTGCTCTGTTAGTGGGAGTGCGGGCGAGCAGCCTTAGGCCTCAATGTAAATCCCAAAGTGCTCTGTTAGTGGGAGTGCGGGCGAGCAGCCTTAGGCCTCAATGTAAATCCCAAATTGCTCTGTTAGTGGGAGTGCGGGCGAGCAGCCTTAGGCCTCAATGTAAATCCCAAAGTGCTCTGTTAGTGGGAGTGCGGGCGAGCAGCATTAGGCCTCACACAGAGAGTGGAAGACATTTATTGCACAACATTGACCAATAATGGACACACAGCTCAATGAGGAGATCCACACCACTTTTGGAAAAATATACTTTGTTTGTATTTTATTTTAAGACCAAGATCTTCGCAAAAAGGTAAGTACATTTTTAAATAAAAACACTTTTCGCTTTTAAAAGTTGGCATTTAGAATATGTTTGAAGCAATTCAATGTTCCCTATGGTGAAAACAATAATGCAGTTTAACAGGTAAGTTCCCCACTTACAAATCCAGTATTCGGGCCCAAAGGTCAGCAAGGAGCACGGGTTAGGTGAGTATCAACACTGCACCACTAGCAGCACAGGGGCGGCTGAGTGCAGAGGTCAGAGTCAGAGTTCGGCCCAATGCTTTTCAATCAATCAATCAATCAGAACAATTTGTAAAGCGCGCTACTCACCAGGAAGGGTCTCAAGGCGCTGGGGGGGGGCGTTACTGTTCGAAAAGCCAGGTCTTGAGTTGCTTCCTGAAGGAGAGATGGTCCTGGGTCAGCCGTAGGTGGATGGGGAGGGAGTTCCATGCCTTGGCCGCCAGTTAGGAGAAGGATCTCCCTCTGGCGGTGGCTCTGCGGATGCGTGGTACGGTGGCGAGGGCAAGGCTGGTCAATCGCAGCTGGCGGGTGGGCGTGTAGAAAGTGAGGTGGTTGTTGAGGTATTTGAGGCCCAGGTCGTGGAGAGCTTTGTGTGCGTGGGTGAGGAGTCTGAACGTGATCCTCCTGCTGACGGGGAGCCAGTGCAGGTCTCTCAGGTGGGCCGAGATGTGGTTGTGGCGGGGGATGTCCAGGACGAGTCGTGCGGAGGCGTTCTATATGCGTTGAAGTCTTTTCTGTAGTTTGGCTGTGGTTCCCGCAGTCCATTCGGCTGGTGACGAGTGCCCGGGTGACCGTTTTCCTGGTTTCGTGGGGATCCATCGGAAGATCTTACGGAGCATGCGCTGGGTGTTGAAGCAGGATGACGATACGGCGTTGACTTGTCTGGTCATTGCGAGGGCGGAGTCCAGGATGAAGCCCAGGTTTCGTGTGTGGTCCGTTGGCTTGGGGGTGGTGCCCAGGGCAGGGGGCCACCAGGAGTCGTCCCAGGCGGAGGGGGATGATCCTAGGATGAGGACTTCCGTCTTGTCTGAGTTCAGCTTCAGGCGGCTGTTCTTCATCCATTCGGCGACGTCCTTCATTCCCTCGTTTAGGCTGGCTCTGGCGTTTGCCGGGTCGTTGGTGAGGGAGAGGATCAGCTGGGTGTCATCGGCGCTTGAGATGATGTTAAGGTTCTGTTGGCGTGCGATGGCTGCGAGGGGGATCATGTAGATGTTGAAGATGGTGGGGCTGAGCGAGGATCCTTGAGGTACGCCGCAGATGACTTCGGTGGCCGCGGATCGGAATGGGGGGAGGCAGACTCTCTGGGTTCTTCCGGCGAGGAACGAGGTGATCCACTCCAGTGCTTTCCTTTGGATTCCGATGTTGCTGAGGCGCTGTATTAGGGTGCGGTGGCAGACTGTGTCGAATGCTGCAGAGAGGTTCAGGAGGATGAGAGCAGCTGTTTCCCCATTGTCGAGCAGGGATCTGATGTCGTTGGTGGCTGCAATGAGGGCGGTCTTGGTGCTGTGATTGGCTTGGAAACCGGACTGTGAGGGGTCCAGGGATCAGTTCGTCTCAAGGAAGGTGGTGAGCTGTATGTTGATGCTCTTCTCGATGACTTTGGCAGGAAAAGGGAGGAGCAAGATGGGGCGGAAGTTCTTGAGGTCGGTGGGGTCCGCTGTCGGTTTCTTCAGGAGGGCGCTGAGCTCGGCATGCTTCCAGCTCTCCGGGAAGGTGGCGGTCTTGAAGGAGATGTTGATGATGTTCCGGAGTTGGGGTGCGATGATAGAGCCAGCCTTTTGAAGACGTGGTGGGGGCAAGGGTCGGTAGGGCATCCAAAGTGGATGGTGTTCATCGTGCGGGTAGTGTCTTCGGAGCTGACCGGGGTCCAGTTGCAGAGGGTGGTGGTGGGGGCGTTGTTTCGGTGGTTGGGTGCGTGGTTGGTGCTTCAAAGCTGTTGTGTATGTAGGCGATCTTGCGGTGGAAGAAGGAGGCGAGTGAGTCGCAGAGGTCTTGCGAGGGTGTGATGTCGTTGTTTCCCGCAATGGGGTTGGAGAGCTCTTTGACGATGCTGAAGAGTTCCTTGCTGTTGTGGGTGTTGGTGTCCAGGCGTTCTTTGAATGATGTCCTTTTGGTGGTGCGGATCAGCTGGTGGTGTGTGCGGGTGGCGTTCTTGAGGGCGGTAATGTTTTCTGTGGTCTGGTTGTGGCGCCAGGCTTATTCGAGGGTGTGGCAGTTTTTCTTGGATGTTTTGAGTTCGTTGGTGAACCTCAAAGCTTTTTTGCTGCCGTGTCTGCTGGGAGGGTTCTTCAGTGGTGTGAGGTCGTCGGTGCAGTTGATGAGCCACTGTGTGAAGATGCGGGCTGCTTCGTTGGGGTCTGTCGTGTTGGTGGGAGGGTTCTGGCTGAGGGAGGTGGTGAGCTGGTCGGCGGTGATCTTGCTCCAGCTCCTGCGGGGAACCTGTTGCGGGTGGTGGTGGGTCGTGGTTCTCTTGGTGCTGAAGTGGACGCAGCTGTGATCGGTCCAGTGAAGTCCGGTGGAGTGGCTGAAGGCGATGTGCTTGCTGGAGGAGAAGACGGGGTCAAGCGTGTGGCCGGCTTAGTGGGTGGGGGTGTTCACCAGTTGCTTGAGTCTGAGGTTGGCGAGGTTGTCCAGCAGGGTAGTGGTGTTGTTGTCGTTGTTGTTCTCCAGGTGGAAGTTGAAGTCCCCTAGGAGGATGTAGTCAGAGGAGGTGAGGGCGTGGGGGCTGATGAAGTCTGCGATGGCTTCGCTGATTTGTGTGCGTGGTCCCGGGGGTCTGTAGATGAGAGTGCCTCTGAGGGTGGTCTTGGGGTCCGTGTGTATCTGGAAGTGGAGGTGCTCGGCGGCGGTGAGGGTGTCGTCGGAGTTGGTCGTGATGCGGATGGTGATCCTGTGGACGATGGCGATGCCTCCTCTGGTCTGGTTGACGCGGTCCTTCCGGGTGATCTTGTATCCGTTCGGGGTGGTTATGGCGATGTCGGGTGCTGAGGAGGCGTTCATCCATGTTTCCGTGAGGAAGGCGACGTCTGGAAATGTTGAGTCGAGCAGGTTCCAGAATTCGATGGTGATTAAATGGTAACTTGATCGTTCAGCAATAAATAACAGTGTTATATAAGCCAAACAAGGCAAGTTATCATGAGAAAGTAGTTATTTTGGGTGCAGCCTGGCAACATGAGATTTGATTTTAGCGATAATAAAGCATTTTTGAAAATGTGTTTATTTGTTTTGTACTACTCTTAGTCACCGTCTCTTCAGAGGTCATAGAGGCTGGTGATGCCGGTGTAGGATGGGAGAGGTGAGCAGGAGCTTGCTGCCGGTACTGAAGCATTCACGGCACAGGGCTGTACGACGTAGACCGAGACAAAAGCAGCGCAAAGCCATCATTCCATCACAAAGAGAACACTTAGATCATCGGACTCCCAGTTGCTGGTTTGCCCCCGTTACAAATTAGTAACTAAGGGAGGGAGAGCCTTCTCGGTATTGGCCCCTCAGCTATGGAATAAGCTGCCTGAGGGGCTACGCAGGGAAGTGAATCTTCTGCGGTTCAGAAAACAGTTGAAAACACTGCTGTTTGGTAAAGTTCTGAGCGCAATATAAACTATTAGCTGTGTCTCTCTGATGTGTTGGGTAATAACATCGATTTCCGAGCGCTTAGAGACCTGTAGGTGATTGGGCGCATTACAAATCCAAATTAACAATAACAATAACAATTTTCAGCTCCCCCTCTACCCCCTTTTTTGCACGTGTGCAGAACACCAAAATCCAACGCCCTTGCACTTCAGGTATGGTAACACACACGCAATGTACCATGCAAACACTAGTAATCTGTACACGCGCTTTCTTGCACATAGTTGCCTATTTAGTGCCACACACAACCACGCAGTCATTCAGTGAAGTAGTGTGGCTCACTGGTTAGAGGCGGCAGACCCGAGAGCAGAGGACGGCCCGGGACCAGGGTTCGATTCCCGGCGCGGCAGGTTTCTGGACCAGGGTCAGCGGACTCGATAATTCTCTCGCCTCGGTGCCCACTCTGATCAGCGATCACACTCGGCAACTCTGGGCATTAGCTTGCCTCATCTTCACTAACGGCCCCACCAGACCGCCGGGGATGCCTGGTCTCACCCTGGAGATACCCATTAAGGGACCATCTCTCAGGGAAGCCAGGAAGGGTTTCGCAGCGGTCGAAGCGCCTTGGGACCCTACGGGTAAGTAGTGCGCTATATAAATGCCTATACATTTACATTTACATTTACATTTACATTCATACCCAGGCCTCTCTCATACAAATCATCACGTGTGTTCTTTTACACTCCCATCACCATAGCAGCTAAAATTGTGGCCACAAAACAACACAAGAGAAACAGCGGAGGTGGTTTCACATGATAGAGCGACATGCCAAGGGAGTAGGGGGAAAGGGGATGGGGAGGGAGATGGGTTTGTTCACTTTTTAGTTGTTTAGATAGATATGTGTGTAGATGAGAACAGACAACCGAGAATCTGATCTCCGATATAAAGACATTGAATGTAAAGTTGCGGGAGTTGTTCGGAATTTGGAGGGTGGTTGCCATTGCGGTGACAGCTATAAGGGGTGAGAAGTGGGTAGCAGGACTGAATAGATGCAACCAAGCTTGTTGACACCCGCTGCTTAAGTTAAGATGAGACACTCTTGTTGAAATGTACTGCTACTAATTGACAAGATGACAATGAATAAAATCTGTTTACAAACAAAAAAAGAAACAGCGGAAGTGGTTGTGACTGCACATGCATCCTGAATAACAACTGGCTTCTCATCACCACTGTAGTGGCCGTGGTGCTTCGTATGTGCTCCTCCATTCCTCATTTCTCCACACAAATCCCATCAACACCCTTGGTGACTAACCGTCCCTACTTTTCACGAACTCTCCATAAGAATGCCTGTATACAAAGCCACGTCCATAATTTTTATTATTTTGTGGGACAGCCAATGAAGCGGTGTGTTTCACCCTCTAATGGTTGCCCCAGACTTTTTGTGGAGAGCTACTATGATTGTCTTGAAAGCCATCAGCCACTCCTAGTGCTCGCTGCTCCACTGCAGGAATTATATGGACCAATGATAACAACTTTGGTTACCCAGCCTTGGGTTGCTTTAGCTCCCGCAAATCACGCTTTCAGTTTTATTCTCAATTGTTTACACTGTCCTGCACTTTTGAAACTGCAGCTCTGTTTGAAACCGGTCACCAAGTCAGCCATGGGCTTCATTACCCCCTTCAATCAAATTCTCCAAGGTAAGTGGAATAATTATGCTTTTCATGTTTTGAAGTTTTACATTTGCATTTAGTTTCAGTATAGTTAAATTAAATGTATCTATGGTCACAGTGTTTTAACTCTTTCTCTCTGTCTCCACATGCGTACTCGTTCCTTCGCTCCTTCCTTCTTTCTCTTTCCCTACATCTCTCTGCTGGTTCCCATTCCCAGTGCACTAGGTCTCGCATTTACGAGAGTTTGTGTTATTGGCATTGTACCTGATAATCCCTTTTATTTACGTTTTGCTTATTAAAACATAAATAAAAGGCAACGTCATTTACAATGCTTATAGCTGAAACTCTCACAGATAGGAAACCTATTGCATTGCAAATACTCATTTAATTAATTTAGTATGTCCTTGAGTCTGGTAAAGGCTGCCAAAACATATTGTTCGGGTTGAAACCAACCAATCAGGATTGACTACTTCCTCCTAATTTGGTTAATCAGAGCACATCTGCACACCAACTGCCAAAATATACAATTATTTTTGACACTTCATTTCTCAAAAACTACTAATCGGATTTATGCCAAATAACAAAAAGCTAAATCTGTGGGCCAAGATCTAGCTTCATGCCAAAGTTAGTGCAATGCTGTTCAGCAGTTTTTGCTACAGCACTGTTTAAAGAAGTCTATGGAAAATACTAGGGGGGACCCCTGTTTTTCTCGGCCCGCATGATGAATCACCTCAAAACTTTCCAGGAAGGAGCTGAAATGAGAGGCCTACTTGTTTTTTATAATGCCCCCGGGTGGGCCCGATCCTGTGGGATAATTAGCATCAGAATTAGGAAAGAGGGGGGGCACGTGGCCCCACTTCCCCAGACCAGTTATGGCCCTGGAGACCACTATTCCCCAGCCATCCAAACTTAAGGGGAGGGGGCATATGGCCCCTCTCCTGGGCTGATTTCAGCCCCGGGGACAACAATACCACCGGGGCCTAGCTATTCAAATCAGGGGTGAGGGGCCAGATGCCCCCATCCTGGGCCAATTTCAGACCTGGGAACCCCATTACTTGGGGCCCAGCCGTAATTGTAATGAGGGGAGCCATGCAGCTCACCTCCCTGGGCCGATTTCGGATCTAAAGGGGGGCATCCCCAGGCACACAGCAAAAATCATGAAGGAGGGGGACACACAGCCCCCTCCCTAAGGTCAATTTCAGCCCCAGGGACCCCATCCTGGGGGCAGGCTGTAAAAGCAAATGGGAATGGGGCAACATACAACCCTCCCAGAACTATAAATAAGCCTGGGGACCCCATACTCCATTGCCGGCTTGGCTATGCCCTGGGGAGCTCACAGCCAGAGCATAGCAGTTTCCCTGCCTGCACTGGTCCGGACACGGAAACCTGTGTTTGCTCTTGCTTCGTGGGAGCAGTTTTTAAGCTCCTGCAAAGCGAGAACAAACACTACGTCTGCGCCAAGCAGGCAGGAGCATTAAAAAATACACTTGGCTGCTGGGAGCAGACTTTACAATTGCTTCCCTGCCCGCTGTGAAGTGAGCAGAGAAACAGATTAAAAAATTGCTCTCGCATGCAGGGAGCAGCATTTTTAGCTTCTCCCTGTGAGCGGGAGCAATGCTTTTTCATGCCGGAGGCGAGGTGCATCTGGGGCAGTGTCCTAAGGTAACTACAAATCGCACACTGGCTGTACACTGCTAATTACCCCACATATTACATCACTCATGAGAACTTCCATGCCATCATTGATGATATAATTTGTAGCATGGGCGGAAAATCCGTTCCGCTCGCGGATTTTGCGGATTTTCGTTAAATTCGCAATTCGCGAGATTCGCGAATTTTCCCGCAAAATCCGCGAGCGGAACGGATTGGGTCAAGAGTTCAAGCTGACTTTTGTAACTCTTTTAGAATGGTGCCGGCAAGCTGCCAGAGCCCTTCTAAAATAGTTACAAAAGTCAGCTTCAACAGGAAACTCTAATAGATAAAGTAAAGCAGGTACTGCTCAAATTCAGTTACACAATCATTAATCACCCCAAACTTGGGCTGATTAATGATTTTGTAACTTAATTTGACCTTCAACTGGAGCACCTGCTTTACTTTATCTATTAGTGCTTCCTGTTGAAGCTATTTCTAGCTATTTTAGAATGGCGCTGGCAGCTTGCCGGCGCCATACTAAGTGGGTATGAGGGCAAAAGGGCAAAAAAGTGGGGCAGAGGGCAGAAGGGCACAGAAACGAGTGGTACAGATGGGCATAAAAAACGAGAGGGTGGCAATGTTTAACCAGGCAAAAAAAAAAACTGCGAAAACGCAAAGCGCCTCGCGAACACCCGCGAACACGCAAATCGCCTCGCGAACACGCAAAAATGAAAAAATCCGCAAATTCGTGCGAGTTCGCAAATTTTGCAGATTGTGAATTCGCAAATCCGCGAATTCGCGGATCGCGAATTCGCAAAATTCACCCATGCTTAATAATTTGCAGTAAAATTATTGATAAGAAAACTGCATGGTGGGCGCGCAAATTATAGTTACCCGAGGGCATGTGTTATAGTTTCTTGAGATAACTCTAACCATTACTGCTGAATTTCTATGGTTTTGTGTTTAAATTGTTAACCAAACTATACCGTCCCTGTAACCTTTGTTTTTTTTAGCTAATTGCTCAGGTTTTTTAAATTCTATTTCCTAACTAGAACGTCCCTGTAAACTTTCTTTTTTTTAGTGGATAAATATATAAATATATATATAATATTTATAGTTAAGCACCCATAGAACTATGGAATTACTAGCCCCTAGACAAACTCATAAAATTCTCTTTTACAGGTAACTTGGCAAAGGTGTAAGACGATCTTACTCAGTAATCACAGTGAAGTAGCTCCATAGATAGCCTTTGTTGGGACTTTATCATTGTAAGAACAAATAGGGGCTCAGAAAAAGAGCCTCTCATACTATGAGAAAAAGTATAAAACGATGAGTTAGTCCGAGACCGAGGAGGAGCAACATTCTGGATTATGACCTTTGCAGGAGTGTTTCAACAAAAACCAAAAAAATCAAATAACCATTACTTTAAACTGCTGACCCTTCACCCTTACTTGGTGCTCATAGGTTTATGAGAAGCTCTTTGTACTGAGCTCCTCCATTTCACAATAATTCCTATCAATAATTGTGCCGTCATGCATTGATTCTGTCCTAAACCAGTTAGAATTTGGTTGAATGAATCTCTGTAAATAAGAAACTCATAACATATATTTATACAATGAATCTAACTGGGGCTCATTTACACAGCCAGCGGTGACCAAGATCCAGCTCGATGATAAACACCTCTGTTATATATTATTCATCTAACCATGAATCTTTTCCACAGCCAGTGGTGAGCCAAGATCAAGCTCAATTATAAACACCTCTTTTGTACACAATCCATCTAACCATGAATCAGTTACATAATCAGCGCTGGGTGAGTTAAGATCCAGCTCGATGATAAACACCTCTATTATATACAATTCATCTGACCGTGACTCATTTACACAGCCAGTGGTGAGCCAAGATCCAGCTCAATGAGAGAAGGAAGCAGCCTGAGTAGGAATCTTCTGTTATTTTGTTTTTAGCATTATATGTTTCAGATGTGACATTTGTTTTAACCTAGAACTGCCTTTCATCTAAACTGCCTCTTACCTGATTACGTTTCGTACATTGTTTGGACTGCTCTCCGGTCCACCGCAATCGGATTTCTGATTAATTGAGTGGAGAGAGCACGCCCATAGTCTTTCATACCTGCGGGGCACCACTCTAGGAGTTAGCGCTCTAGTAGACAGCCCTCCCAGGTATAAAATCAATGCATTTCCTGCTGCGCTCAGCGGGCGCCAGCGGGCGCGCCACTGGCTCACCGAAGGTGCTCCTAAGGCAAGCCCGTCTTCCCCGTCCGTTCCTGGATGCTGCCGGCTGCCAGGGGATGCTGTCCATTTTTCCACAGGAACCTCAGGCTCCCAGGCTGGTGTACCCTAAAATGAGGTTGGTGGACTATGGGCTTGCCTAAGCTTGTGCAGGGGGTAGAATTAACCAGCAAGTAGTAGATGCTGTCACCTTAGAGAAGTGTCCCGATTGTGGATGGACATTAAGCATGGGCCAAAAATCTGATCCGCTCACGAAATTTGTGGATTTTCAGCAATTTCGCAATCCGCGAACCTCGCAAAATTGCCCCAAAATTCGCAAATTCGCAAATTTGCTCGCTGGTGGATTTTTTTTTTTTTTGATGGCCAGCTCAATCAAGGGACCAAAGTTACAGGCACAAACTGGAGGCAAATCTTCTGGCCTTTTACGCAGCTGCAGTGTAGGAAAAGCACTATACATTTACCCAACGAGGTAGCACTTATTGATTAGCCAGTAGGAAGTACTCCAGTTCAGTAGAGGTATTGCACAAAACGGAGGCATCTTCGTGGATAACTATGCAGGGCAGGATTCATTCTGGCACGAGGCTCCAGTCACAAAAAGTAAACCTCAACAGGAAGCACTTACAGATATAAATAAAGCAGGTGCCTGAGTTGAAGCTCAAATTCAGTAACATTTTAATCAGCCCAAAACATTAGTGAGCACGGTCGAGACTGGCCAAGTGTGCTTTAACCCCATATCTTCAGTCGAAAATTAGCTGTAATACTCGAGGGAGGTCTTTGCATCCATGGGTTTCTCGTTGGCAATCCCTGTGTAGTTCCTGTGACCAGGAGGCTGCTTTCTCCTCACCTGCTGCTCTGCTCGCTCTCTGACCCTTTATACACAAGAGGCATGTTGACACACATAGAAGTCCCACTCGTTTGGCTCCGCATCACACACAAGCAGTATTAAATCAAGTCAAGTCAAAAAGGCTTTAATTCGATAAAAGCATATCATAAAAGCTTCACATTAAAAACTCAATTTTAAAATAAAAACATGAGATAATCTAGTTACGCCAATTTTTGAATTCATTATTTACAAAAAGATGTAGGAAGGTGGACATCTGACTATGGTTACCCCCAAACTTTTTGCCCGGTGTTTAGCTGGTTTTTGACATAGTTGGCCTGGGATCCTGCTACTCAGGACCCCAGGCTGATTGCTCTCTCCTTAAAATGGACTCCATGTACCCTAGGTGCATAACATAATTGGAACTGGTTCACCTTATAGGCCCCTGTAACAGTGTACCATAGGTACCCAGGGCATAGGTGTAGCCAAGGCCTACCAGGGGCTGCAGCATGCATTGTGCCACCCCTGGCCTCCATATTTGACACAACTGGCTGATCACTAAGCTGGGGTAAGTTGGTGTAATCACCTCTTACTTAGATATAGTATATCTATATCTAACTTAACTGGACACATAGTAACCTATAAGTCACTCCTATGGATGGCCTCATCAATCCTGGAGGCAGAGTGCTTGGAAATATGTGAGATGGTGCTCTAGCATGAGCTGAGCCTGTCTGCAGCTGTCGGGAACAACCCCCTTAGCTGTTCCGGGATATTGCCATACCATATACTCTTAAGTGCATTATAATCCTCGCAGTTATATGCTAACTTTGGTTTGGCTTTATCAAAACATGTCGAGTAAGTTGTCATACGATTTGGAATACTATCCCCTCAACAGTTCTGTCGACAGGGATAGCATTCCACCCTTCTAGAGGGACACGACATGTGTGTAGCCTTAACCCCGGTTAAAGTTAACCAGAGCCTCAGCATCACAAAATGGATGCTGCCACCACAGACACAAGTCTGACCTCCTGCTGCTGGGAGTCCTTCCAGCGAGGGAGGCTTGGACAAAGGGTTTCCTGCCTTGGGAGGTGCGAGCACCACCCCAGACAGGATTTTGTGTATTGGGTAGGACAAGGCTGAATAGATTGAGACATGCCCGGGGCACACAAGGTGTCCCCGTGCATAAGCCAGTCCAAACCGGTCCTGGGACTTTCCAGTCCCAGGCCTGGCGAGGAGCTGGACAAAGGAAAGGGGGTGTAACCGCCCCCCTTCCTGGTCCCACCCAGAGGAGGGACCTAGCAGGTGATCCACCCCTCAGATTGGGAATAAGAGTGGGAGCAGTGCCAGAGCACCTCAGATCATCCTGAATCAACTTGAAACTAAGAAGACGACTGGACTTCGACATTCTGCTGCACAGAAGACTGAAGAGCATCTCCCTTGTGGCCTAGGAGTGGCCACCCTATGAACACAATTCAAAAAGGGGGTGGTGATGAACAGGGACAGACTAATTTGCATGTAGCCAGGTTCTGAGCTGGGATGGTGCAGTGAGCTAAAAAACGGTGATCGATCAAGCCCTGATCTTTGGACTGGGTAGGAGTGTTCTGCTTAATTCAGATACTCTGTCCATCACCACCCCCTTTTCTGAATCGTTTTGTCCACCATAAGCGTAGAAGGGTATACTCAGATGTGAGTCCCTTGCTCACTGCACCATCAGGATTCAAGCAAGCCGGGCCGAAGACGGCTGAAATGCCAGAAACCGGTCCCCGGAAGCTTGTTTCCTTCCCAATATAAGAATTGGCTTGGTAGTTTGGTCTGTCCTGTTCCCATGATGCATTGGGCCAGGGACAGACTAATAGCCAGGTTCTGAGCTGGGATGGTGCAGTGAGCTAAAAAACGGTGATGGATCAAACCCTGATCTTTGGACTCGGAAGGAGTGTTCTGCTTAATTCAGATACTCTGTCCATCACCACCCCCCTTTTCTGAATCACCCTGTGAACATAGGCCCCAACCAGTGAATCTACGTCTGCTTTGCCGCTGCCTCCCGCTGGAGCCCGAGCCCAGAGCCAGACAAGACCCAGACTCCCAGACTTCTCACAGCCCGATCCACAGTCCCTGCAAAGAAGGGACCCGTGGAGGAACCGAGAGACGTGGGACCGGACATCTTGGAAGACACCAGAAGAGCTGACTGCGCAGCATCAGAGGCACCCTCGATGTTGTGCTTTGGGGACTGGGAACCCCCACTTCCGAGCAGCCCTTGCACCGAAGTTCAGCCCCCCAGCATCTCCACGATCTGCGTGGGGCCCTTTTGCATTGTGCCCTCGACGCGCCATCCCGGCCACTAGCCACGTGGTCAGCGGCCATCTTGGCGACAAAAACCGAAGAACTACACTACAGTTCTGGTTGCTCCATTCTTGCCCTCGCTCCTGTAAAAAGGAGCACCCGCTCTGACCTGGCTGGTCCGAGTGATAAGCCTTTTTCGACTCCTGCGTGGCTTGCATTAGCCAAGGCCTGTTCGCTCCGATCAAGTTGCCGACACGGCCAACAGCGAGAAGCCTGTGTGGGACAGCTCGTGACTGACTCCTGGATGTCCTCGTCCCCCGGTGTCCACGTGGCTGCAGAGAGAAGCTACACCTTAACGCCTGTTTGTACCCAACATCGCCTGGTTCCAATCTGGTTCCACGGTAGTCACTGGCTAGTGACTTTGAACATTGTCCCCTCTGCTTTCAGGTCTTCACATCTTCAGATCAGCGTTGGATCCACCGGAATTCTTCACATCGAGCCGCCTGCAGCATCTTTAGCTCCAAGCACCATCGACCAGCCTGACGAAACCCGACACTACTTCGACCCTATGCACTCGCTTCCTGTGGGTGAGATAACTCAGCAACGCCGGTGTTCCCACACTGGTACACACCTCTAGGGCCTGTGTCTCAAGTTTCAGCTTCTAGGTCACTCGGAAGGTTCCTAACTTTCTAACTTTCTAACTTTTACGCACCATAGACTTTGCATTGGTGAGTGCGTGCACTTTAAACACTGCACCCGAGTCCCGCGGGCCTTTCCCAACTTAGTCACTGCTAGTCCTGAACAGCTCCAGCGATTCCCAAGGCCCTAGGCCTGTTTCCCTATCGATTGGTATCTCTTATACCACTTTCTTAGTATATGGTTTAGGTGGCCCCAGGGCTCATCCATATTGTGCAACTTTTGTGTATTTTAAACTGTGTTTTGTTTAACGCTTGTGCTTCTGTGCTCATAAAGAGTTCAGGGGATATTTGTAGTTAATAAATATATATATATATTTTCAATATATATCTGTGTGGTGTCCTTTCATTTGGTATTCAAAGGGGTTGTGTATGGTAATACAGCTGGCTTCAGATGCCTTTCAGAGGTCAGCCTAAGACTGCTTTGTCCACGTTTTTTTTTTTTTTTTTAAACCTTTATTTGGAGACAAGCAGGTACAAGGGAAGTGTACATTCAAAACATACAATCACATTCGGCCATTACAGTGGTACGTCAGTGCCTAGAAAGCATACAAAAAATAAATAAGGAGACACAAGGAAGTACAGGGCAGGGCATCAGTCAATACAAGGAGCAACAACGAAATGTGCAGGAGATATTAAAATACAATGATCCAGCATGGGCAGGCGAGCCAATAAGACAATGCAATATGAATACAGTACATTAGCGGAGAACACGTGAGCCAGAGGGGACACAAGTATGAGGAGCACAGGAAAGAAGGGTGCCGCATAGGGATACAATCTGGATTCCCGAAAAAAAATACCTGTCCGAAGGGAGATTCCCACCCCCCAATAGCTCGCAGGAAAAGGAGACAGTCAGCCCCCCCCCCCGATATCGGAAGAACAGCAGGTGTCATGTAAAATCCCAGCCCAGCACGTTGTCATCAACCTATCCCCTCACGGTCCTCAGGTTCAGAATCAGAGTCCCGCGCAGCCCTGGTCAGGAGGTACACCTGGAGCGGACTCCAAAAATCCTTTGGTCTGCATCGAACAGGCATCAAGTCAGAATAGATATTAAACTGATCCTGACAGTAAATGAGGTCAGTCACCCAGTCTTGAAAGCGCGGCACCCTACCACGACCCCAGCAACAAGCAACCCTATGCTTAGCCAACAACAGGGCCACGTCCACAAATCTACGGTGAGAGGCAGGTACGTCCTTAGAGAAGCCAAGTAACATCACTAAGGGGTCAAACGCCACCCCATCCTCCGCCATAACCTGCAGGGCTTCATGAACCTGAGTCCAATATTCCAAAACCCCCGCACAGCTCCAAGCCAAATGCAAAAAGTCAGCGCCTTCCGCCCGACACCTAGCACACCTGTCATCCTCCGCCAGATGAAACCGCAGTTTCCTCGCCGGGGTATAGTAGTACCTCTGAACAAACTTGTAATGGATAATTTTAAGGCGACAACTAGAAGAGACATTGGCCGTGAGCCCGCAACAATACGTCCACTGCTCGTCTGTAATAGGAGCACCCAATTCGGCAACCCACTGCTCGCGCACCCGATTGGTCGGGACCGATCGCTGTCGGCGAATAGCCCCGTATAACTTCGACACCAGGTGTCGCCCATCTGAAACCAGCAGCACATGGAGGGGGAGGGTCACCCCAGGCTCCGAAGGGTAGTCCGGTAGCAGAGCACGCATGCCCTGCCGCAGGCGGACAAAATAGAACAGGTCTAGTGGGGAGCAAGCAGCCGAACCGAAGAAATGAGCCTGCGTACGGAAGGCACCTTCATGAAACAAGTCGCCCCACGTGAGGATACCTAGCCGCTTGCACATTCGCTGAAACCCCGTCTCCAATAACAGCGACAGATCCGGATGATAAGACAGAGGCAAGGCCGGCGAGTAGAGAAAGGAAACGCCTAGCAAATGAGCCATCCGCTTCCAAGCATCCACCGTGCATGTCACCGTCGTGCGGGGCGTTTCCACATCTGACACCTTGCCCAAAACCATCCCCTCCAGTGGGAGCGGGTGGGCGACCCAATGCTCAGCAGAAATCTGGGGCATGAACGGCGTGGGGCGCATCCAATGATAGGCATAATGCGCCTGAGCGCTGAGATAATAAAGTTCAAAGTCAGGGACGTCGAAACCGCCATCAGCATAAGGCAACGTAAGGGTAGCCCAGGCCACCCGTGGCTGCTTGCCCCCCCAGAACAATCGCAGAAGCTCAGAACGAAGTCCACGAAAGATATAAGCACCAGGATGATATGGGAGGTTTTGAAAGAGATAAAGAAAGCGGGGCAGAACTACCATCTTGATAAGAGACGCCCTACCGGCCATGGAGAGAGGTAAAGACATCCACCTGGTGACATCATCCGCCAGTTTAGTAATGGCCACACGATAGTTGAGCCGAACCGCGTCTCCCCTATCCAAGGAAACGACAATACCGAGATATCGCAACTCCGAGTCACACCATTCCAGAGGGTAGTCAAGGGGAAACCTGGCCACCGCAGCTGTGAGGGGGAAAAATTGAGATTTCCGCCAGTTGATATGAACCCCGGAGACACCTCCAAAAGCGACCAGCTCCCGCAGGAGCGAATTAAGGTTGTTCTCAGGGTCCTTGACATAGAGTGTGACATCATCGGCGTATAAAGAAATGCCGACCTGCCGCTGAAGACAATTAAAGGCACTCTGCTGATGAAACTGACGTATCCTACAGGCTAGCGGCTCAATGGCGATAGCAAACAAGAGGAGTGAGAGGGGGCAACCCTGTCGGGTCCCTCTCGTGAGAGGGAACGAGGGGGACAGCACCCCATTCACTACTACCCTCGCCATCGGATCTGTATATAAAAGCTTAACCCAAGAAATGAAAATCCTGGGGAAACCCATCCGACAAAGAACATCAATAAGGTAGCCCCACTCGACAGAGTCAAACGCCTTAGTGGCATCAAGAAAGATAGCGGCAACCGGGACAGTGGGATCGATGGTCGACACAAGCGAAAACAAAGTGCGATGATTGTGAGAGGTGGCGCGGCCGGGCACAAATCCCGACTCATCAGGCAACACGATAACGGGCATGAGTTCGGCTAATCTCACCGCCAAGACCTTCGCGAGAATTTTAACATCGCAGTTGAGCAATGAGAGGGGCCTATAGGAGCCCACATCAAGTGGATCCTTACCCGGCTTGAGCAGCGACGTGATGGCGACCTCCCGCATGGAGCCCGGTAGGCGTCCCTCCTCCAGAGACTCCTCAAACACCTCCCGAAGCACAGGGGCCATGATGTCAACATAACACTTATAAAATTCAGCAGGAAGGCCATCCAGCCCGGCGGCCTTCCCATTAGAAAGAGACATGATGGCATTCCTGACCTCCTCAACCTCTAGGGGCCTGCCTAAGAACTCCCGATGACCATCCGATAGCCAACAAAGCGCCAACTCATCGAGGAAGCCACCGTATCGAGTCTCACCCGTCTGCTGTGTCGTGTAAAGGTGTGCATAGTAATCAATAAAAGTGCGCTGAATCTCCGAAGTGTCTCGACAGCGAGTGCCGTCCGGAGACACCAATTCCAACACGTCCGACCCATGCCTAGGATGTCTAGTAAGGGCAGCGAGGACCTTACCGGGTCGCTCCCCTTCGCAGTATCGCCTCGACGTCCAGTATTTCCCCCTGTGCTTAGCCTCTCGAGCAGCCTCCTCCTCATACTCGGAGAGCTTAGTGCGGAACTGTGCCAAAAGAGCGGGGTCCGAATTCACCAGCATCCTGCGCTCCAAGTCTCGCAAATCAGCCTCCAGCCTCTCGAGGGTCCGAACAATCAGACGGAGTACTCCACAGCTTTTAGAAATAGTGACACCCCGAATCGTAACCTTGAATGCCTCCCAAATGACCTCAATGCTTTCCACAGAGCCCTTGTTTCTAGGGAAGAACGCCTCCACCTCCGCACCGAGTTCCTCCTTGAACACCGGGTCAAGCAAAGCAGTCGGAAACAAACGCCAAGGCGGGCGCGGCCTGTGTAACCCGGGGACGGACAAATCAACCTTCACCGGACAGTGATCTGAATACGTCCGAGCCAAATGCGTAGCCCCCCTTAGGCCAGCCATCAACCCTCTAGAGAGAAATACATAATCCAGTCTAGCCCATGAACGAGCATGTGTGGTGTAATGAGTGCCCTCCCTAGTGGCAGGGTGGGTGTACCTCCAGCTGTCAACCATCCCAGCCTCCTCCACTATCCCCCGCAGCACATCCCTAGCCTGTACATTGTACTGAGGGCTACCCTCCGATCTGTCCAACTGGGCCTGAAATGCAAAATTAAAATCACCCCCCCACACAATGTGAGTAGCATCCACTGCCAGGACATGACCCCACAGAGTGACAAAAAAGATTGGCGTATCAACATTGGGAGCATAGCAATTAACAAACAGTATAGTGTTCTGCCCAAGCCGTCCCCATAGCAGCACATAGCGCCCCTCAGGGTCCCCCATAGATCCAAGTTCCTGAAATGCAAGCGACCTCTTAACAAGGATGACAACCCCACGAGCATAAGAAGAATATGAAGCAAACCCCCTGGCCGCAGCCCACCTTCCGCCGAAAGTGGGTGAGGGAGCGGGGCGCAGATGCGTCTCCTGGAGAAAAGCAACATGAATAGCATGCCTGTCCAAATACTGGATCACACTGCGACACTTCCTGGCATCATTAAGGCCCCGTACATTCCAGGACAAAATCGAAATCTGATCTACAACAGCAGTCGGCATCACATAAAGTAGGGGCCCCACGGGACCCCATAACCAAATACAGGGCATTCAACTACCAGCAACAGCCAACGATAGGTCCACGCCCCAGGGCACGGGCAGACCCCCACATACACTCCATATATTTCCCAGTCATCTCCAATACAACCAAACAAGAACACAACAACTCCCCCCCAACCGACCCATCCACGCAGCAAGCACTCAGGACAGACTACGCGCCACGCGCCGCCAAGCCATCCCACACGGCCCACATCTCGCACACGTGCTACGCTCGCAGAGTGCGCCCCGGCACATGGCAGCCTAAAATGGCGGCCGGCGCACTCGGGCCCAAAATGGACGGGAGCACGGATCCCAGAACCCGTCCCGTAAGATAGGAAAGTGGAACAGCCTGGATAGCGGGCGCCACGACATTTCCGTGCATGCAAACAACAGTAGCAGCTACCAAAGCGAACCAGAAGTCCCAGGCAAACAGACATGGACAGCTTCATCCCCCCCCCAGCCACCCACCTGACACCACCCCAACTATCAGGCCACGTACACCCCCCCCCCCATCCCTCAACACACATCCAGTCAACCAACATAGGACTAGAATCCAAACAAAAGGTAAACATGGGGCACACCCTCCGGGGAACCTTCCAGAGGTGCACGACGCCACTCCCTCACGCCACGCCAGTGTCCGCGCCAACGAGTATCAGGCGGCCCCAGGCGCAGCGCGGGGGGGTGGGTGCCCAGAGCGCAACATCCCATAACACCATCCTGCGGTGCCACCCCAACCCCACAAAAATATCAAAACGCACTCACTCATCACAATACAGACACGACCCACGCATCAGCAAAAAAATCAAAAACGGACAATAGCTAGGCCGCAAGTACTGAGAAGGAAGCCAGCAGGCCTCAATACAAAAGATACATGTCCACAACACTCCAAAAACCGGGAAGAAGATAGACAAAGTCCAAAGTCACCAGAATCAGGCGACCTCCTCCTCAGCAGCCGAATGTTCATCCTCCGGATCTCGATCGTCACCACGATCCGCAGCAGCGCGCTCGCGCTGGAGGCGCTTCGCAAAGTCCTCAGCATGCTGTGGGTTGGTGAAAAAATGTTGTTTAGCCTGATGCGTCACTCTAAGTTTAGCCGGATAAAGCAAGGCATAGTCCACTTGAAGGTCCCGAAGCTTCCTTTTCACCCCCAAGAACGTCCGACGCTGGTCCTGCACCATCGGTGTGAAGTCGGGGTACATGGTGAAAGACACCCCTTCGAAGGAGAGAGCCCTGTTAGTGCGGGCAGCCTGAAGAGCAGCGTCTCGATCACGATAATTCAAAAGGCGCGCAATGATGGGACGCGGTGCAGCCCCAGAGGCCGGACGAGGTCCCAACGTCCGATGCGCTCTCTCGACAATGAACTGGGACGAGAAAACTTCCGTCCCAATGGCGCCCACCAGTAGCCTCTCCACATAAGTCTCCATTTTGCCCACATTCGTGGACTCCGGTACACCTACAATGCGCACGTTGTTGCGCCTACTCCTCGCCTCCAACTCCTCGTTCTTGGCGGCAATGACACGCAAGATATTGTCCATTCTCGCCAGTTGGGTGGTATGGGTGGCCGCCGTGTCATCATGGTCCGAAATGCGCTGTTCCGCCGCCGTCAAGCGCTCCTCATGCACGTCCAATTTCTGAACGACCGCATCCATGCGCGACGATATCTTGTCCACTTTGTCCACAATAGTGGCGAACCCCTGCCTCATCTCCTGCATCATTTGGGCGAAGTCCGGTGGAGGTGGGTGCGGGACACTCTCAGCGACATTCGGTGGGGGGGACCGCGAAGTCCCAGCTTCCTGGAGCGAACGCGCCCCACGCCTGGCCCCTCCAGAGTCAAAGGACAGTTTGGACTGCTTAGTGTCCGGCTTCCCCATAACGGTGGTACAGTAGGGGAACGAGGCAACTGGGAGTCAGGATACAGGTCGGACAAGGGACCCGGCCAAGCAGAAAGCAGCTCGAATCGTGGGGGCACGAGCAGGCCAGCACGCCCCGCCACTCCCAACGACGAGTAATGGCCGTCTTCGTTCCCAGCCCAAGGGGGCAAACCCTCAGAATCCAAGTATAAAATCCGTTGCGCCTCCGTGGGCGATGGTATCTGGACAGGCAGATGGGAGAGCCGAGAGATAAGTCCGACAACAAGGAAGAGCCAAGCGTCTCGCCCCGGCCAGCGATCGGGCCTGGCGGAGAAGGGCGGAGCTAGGCCTACACCCCACGTGCAGAGCCCCGGACTGGCATGAACAGTGACGCCGGGCAAGAGGGCATCAGACTTCCAGAGCGCGAGTCGGAGAAACTTGGGACCCTCGTAACTTCGGCCAGCAATCTTCGAATGGCTCAGGAGTTGGACCGTGGGTGGACAGCCGATATCCCAACCGAACCGTGGGGTCAGTTCAGGGCGCAGCGATGGTAATCAGGATACCTAGGCGGATAATAGCTCCGGGCAGCGGGAGCCTCACGACAGTGCGGCCATTCCGCAGTGCGCCCTCTAGCGCCCCCTTACTGCTTTGTCCACGTTACCACTAGGATAACTGGTCTATAAGGTTGACTTACAACCGATCATCATAAGGGTTGCTTGGCATGGTACAAGGTGATCACTAGAATTAGTGAGCATCACATACTAGGCCAACTTCTCACATTGGTGGCAGCGGTGGGATCTGAGCTTGCTGTTGTTTTACCATTACAATCTTTGAGATTATCATTTGAAAGATCATACAGGTACCTGTTAGGTACATATAAAACAAGACTAGTATACATAAGTTCTACTGAACTTAGTTGTTGTAGAGGATAGGGAGTAGCACACCCTGACTACAACTACTAGATAGGTTTAGTAGGTAAACACCAGTGTAGGTAGATTGCAACATATCCACCCACACTAGTGCAATGTCTGCAGCAGAGGGGTCCAATGGACTTACTCCTGTTGAGAGTGACCCTCCAAGGGCACCATCCAAATTTGCTATCTTTTCCTTTAAGGAATTAAGGCAGCTTTGTGCCTTAAGGGGTCTGAAGACAGGGCCATCCCCTACTACAGACCACGTTAGAGAGATCTTAGACCAGTCTGAGACTCTAAAGACCTCTAAAGCAGACCCCTCTGGGACTGCTGAAGGAGACTCTCCTTCTGAAGATGACAATACTGATGCCCCTGTCCCTATAGTCCTGGTAGATGAGGATGTCCACATCACTGGAGCTCCTCAGGTAGATCCAGAGGAGGAAGAGGAAGAAGAGACAGACGGGGGGAGCAGTGATTCTGATGATGGTAGAAATAGCCAGGTGCTAGTCAGTAGGCTTAACCAGGCTAACTTAAGTGTATTTGGGACTGAAGCAAGGCTGACCTTGCCCAGACACCCAAGTGGACGTAACCAGGAGCGTAGGAGGAGGAGGAATCACTCAGGTGACTCCAATACCTCCCAGGCTTCTAGAGGCTCTCATGGTCACTCCAGAAGGGAGATGACTAGCCCTCAGAGAAGGGAGCATGAGGCCAAAATGAGAGAGGCTGAACTTAGGATCCAGAGACAAGAATTAGAAGTTGCCCTGGCCCAAGAGAAACTTGCTAGAGCAAGACAGCCTAGAGAGAGTGGGGTAATAGAACCCACTGGTGGCAGCATTATCCACAAGGATAAAGACAGGTCTTTTGATAACAGAGACCTGAGTAAGATTGTTCCCCCCTACAAAGTTGGGGATGATATCCACAAATGGATGACTGCACTTGAGAGAGCCTGCAAGGTACAGCAGATCCCTCAAGAGCAGTGGGCAGCAATCTTGTGGCTCTCCTTTGAAGGTAGAGGCCGAGACAGACTCCTCACAGTTAGTGATGGGGATTCTAGAAATACCTGGTCCTGAAGAGTGCTCTGATTGATGGGTTAGGCTTAACCACTGAACAGTACAGGTTAATGTTCAGAGACACCCAGAAGACACAGACTCAGAACTGGTCTGAATTTGTTGAATGTGCCACTAAGGCTCTGGAGGGCTGGTTGCTGGGAAGTAAGGTTACTGACTATACAGGATTGTATAATTTAATTATGAGAGAGCAAATCATAAGTAATTGTCAAAATCAGCTCCTACATCAGCACCTGGTTGACTCTGATCTGACCTCCCCACAAGAATTGGGTAGGAGGGCAGACAAATGGGTCAGAACCAGGATCAGGCCTAAGAACCAGGGTGGTGACCAAAGGAAAGAGACTACCAAGCCTCAAGAGAAAGGTGGGGATAAATCCAAAGAGAAGACTTCCCCAGGGCCCCAACACTCCAATGGAAAGGGTGGGCCCCAGAACACTTCCTCTACAGAGAAAAAGCCTTACTGCCATGCCTGTAAACAGGTTGGGCATTGGAAATCAGACAGCTGTTGTCCCAAGAATGGTAATAAGGAAAATATACCTCCAAGTAAGGCTCCAACACCTCCTGTCACTGTTAGCAGTGGTCCCCCAGGTGGTGGGAGCACCCCCAAGAATTTGGGTGGATTTACTTTTGGAGCTCAGGTGGATTCTGGCCTAACCAGGTCCCCTACCTCAGATACTCTTTTTTTTTTCTAATTTTTGAAAACCTTTATTGTGCATGAAAAAAGAGGACAAAAACGGGCCTACAACCGTCAGGCCGGCCACGAAACAGTTGAGCACGAGAGCAAACAATTCAGACCCCCCAGCGGTATCAGGTAGTATAGCAACAAGTGATAGCAGTTACACAGAATTGCATCATGCCGCCAAGGAGGAGGAGCAGTGAAGGTTAATTTTCAAATTTTTTTTTTTTAAAACATAAATCGGTAGAAATTAAGTCAAGGAGAACTGAGTCCATACAGTCCGCGTACAGCACATGCAGGCAGCAATAAACATGGCAGTAGTGATAACACCCAACAATATGGCGGCACAGTTCTAAACAACAGGAGCATCAGTCCGCATTTGCATACCACCCACAGCACCACCCACTCCTTACAAACCCCCATTACAGACCCAGAACAAAAGGAAAGAGAAAATTATAAAGAGATCATAAGTAGGTACCATAGAAAGTAACGAAACTAAAACATACCCCCCCCACCCTACACACATGCAGAGGCTATGGCCTGCCCCCCCCCCAGCAGAGTGTCTGTCGCCCCATAAACCCGAAATGTAGCAAGAAAGAGAAAAGGGGAGAGAAAAGGAAGAGAAAGTAAAGTCCAAGATCTGAAGAAAGGCATAAAAGAAAATCTCACAAGATGATACTCTTACCCTTAAACCAGCAGACAAGGGAGGTGCCCTGGTTGTCATGGACACAGACTACTACGAACGGAAAGTTGATGATCATGTTCACGACCCTTATACATACACAATCTTGGCTAATGACCCCACCAACACCCTACAGAGTATTCTGCAAACATACTTACAGAAAGCTATACAAGATGGCATCATTACCGATGAAGAAAAGTCTTTCCTGACTACACCTAATCCTAAAAGACCGCGCCTCTATATGACGCCCAAGATACACAAACACCCTACTGATCCTCCGTTCCGCCCCATTGTGGCTGGTTGTGGATCCATATTTGATCCTGTAGGGAAATATCTGGACTTCTATCTCCAAAAATTTGTGCAAACATGGTGCACCTACACCAGAGATACTACACATTTTCTCAACAAAATTGAGATCATCCAAAGTATGTATAGTCGCAAGTGGACATTATGTACCATAGATGTTACCGCACTATACACCTCTATAAATCACCAGGAAGGCATGGAAGCAACCGAATGGGCATTGCTCAAACTAGATCTACCAAAGGACAAGAGCATATTTATCTTGAAATTATTGCATTTTTGCCTAAACAACAGTTATTTCAGATGGAAAGATAATTTCTATGGCCAACTGACAGGGACAAGCATGGGATTTTCTGGGGCTCCAGCCTATGCAAATATATTCATGTCCAAGTTTGAAGATGAACATATTCTGACCAATGAAGAATGGCAATTGGGTCTCGTCCAATACTGTCGATATATCGACGACATTTTTCTGATTTGGAGCAAAGACACCACTGAACTCCATAGACTCATTACTGAACTTAACACCAGGAACCCGAGAATACAATTCACTCACTCTATGAGTGATATTGAGGTCAACTATTTAGACGTACTTATCAAGAAAGATGATCAGACACGGAGGTTGCACACTGATATTTTCTCAAAGCCCACAGACCGTAACAGTACACTACTATTCTCCAGTTTCCATCCAAAGAGTCTCATCACCAATCTACCCTATTCGCATTTCTTGAGACTCAAAAGAATTTGCACAAATGATGAAGCATTAAATGCGCAAATCCCCAAGCATCGCAACAGGTTTGAGAGTAGAGGCTACCCTACGGAAGTGCTTGATCACACAATTGAAAGACTGTCAACTGTCGATAGACAAATATTACTCAATCCTCCACCTAAAACACAGAAGTCAGGAATTACATTTGTGTCAAAATTTTCGACTGTGTCGAGTAAAATCAAAAGAATAATCTTGAACAGATGGGAACTGCTACAAAACGAAAGTGACTTTAGGGGTATTTTTGTTGATAAACCTATTTTTGCTTACACCCGAGGCAAGAATTTAATGGACAAGTTGAGAACTCCCACCATCAAAGCAACCACACAACCCCATACAGGCACCATGCGTTGTCAAAATTGCGTACACTGCAATAACATCATTATAGGTAATAGCATGACACACCCAACAACAGGTAAAAAGATTGAGTTACGTCACTCTGGCGACTGTAACACCATGAACATCGTTTATTGCCTAAAATGCCCATGTGGCAAATTATATATAGGCAAAACTGCACGTAAATTCAAGACTAGGCTCACTGAGCACAAAAGCAATTTCAGGTGTAAAAACAGAACTACTTCAGTAGCAACCCACTGGATAGAGTTCAAACACAATATTGCTCAACTGAGAGCTCAAATTATTGAAGTTGTACCCAAACTAGAAGGCCAAGACAACAACGCCAAACTACTGCAGAGGGAGGTGTACTGGATTGAATATCTTGCCACCTTGATACCCACAGGTCTCAATGATAGGGTTGATTACAGTTGTTTTTTATAGTCTGAGCATCCATTGAGTATTTCAATTTCCTGCTTCACTCACATTATTAAATTATATCCCCAGTAATTCTTACTTCAGTATGGACCGTTTTCAGTTATGCCCATCCTATTTCTTATTATTATTTTTTCTCATGACTACCAATCAATTGGTTACACTCACGTTTCTTGATGGACACATCAATTGTCTAGACAGTCACTTTTAGTCCTTTTTAATGGTTAGCAATTACAATATGGCTATGTAACTACATCACAATGCACCTACCCTGGTATATTGTTTATTATTGGATTTGCACCATGTCTCACTATCGATAGAAACCAGTTAGCTCCCGTCACCTAATAGAATGTAACTACGAAAGTAGAGGGATATCTCCGTCTACTGTAGTTAGGACATTACATACATCTGCATTTCGATATTGTGGTCTCTTTTTGTGAATGCATGTTTACCTGTTATTTACCTTAGGTTATCAGTTATTTTGTATAACATTTGTCCACTTTTGAATACCTTTTTTACATGTACGTGTATTTGGTTGTGTTTGTAAGTTTTGTTGCAAACTCCTATTTATCGTTACTTATCCGATATAATGTGGGTCCACGCATTCCTATTCATTTGTAATAGCTCCCGTTACATGAGCTCCTCCGCGTTATCAGGAGGCTGTTATCACTACAATTCCCAGTATCCCCGTAAGACTTACACACGTGCTCCTCCTGAGCACTATTTTTACAACCCGTATTGTATCCCTCCGCTAATTTTCGCATTTGGATTCTACCGTCGCGTGGCACGTTGCGTTCACACATCTTACTGGTAAAACATTGTGCAGCGCTCGTAATATGTAGTTACCCTTTACCCGGTTCATCTGCTTAGCATGGTCTCTATATTTATTTACTTTATAGAAGTCCACCATTAAACCAGCCAGGATTATTACACGCTCTCGAAAGAACCGGTAAGATTCAGCTCAGCGCTCATGTCTACAACAGTTACCGTGCACTAGGTAAAGTCCCTTAGTTCTGTTTTGTATTTCTTTTTAGAATCTTCCTCAAATACTGCGAAGATCATTTATCGCACATTACAGAACGTTTCTGTCTAAAGCATGAGTTACTGTATCCGCCTATAGTCACTCACGACTCCAGGTATATTTTCCTCATTTACCAATTGGAATTGTCAGTTTGCTTGTTATTTAAAACTCAGGGGACGTGTGCGCCCAGTGATCAACAGGACCGTTATAATAGACTATTTTATATATACGTATAGGCTTATAAATTCATACGTTTTTGGCTTATGCTGGCAAGATCAGTGCTATTTCTATTAAACAAGTTTAGATATTCTTTAAAGTATACCTGTCTTTTTGGATAGCGTAAGCTCACGCTATATATACTATTTTGCAGATACGTATAGGCTTATAAATACATACGTTTTTGGCTTATGCTGGCAAGATCAGTGCTATTTCTATTAAACAAGTTTAGATATTCTTTAAAGTATACCCGTCTTTTTGAACAGCGTTAGCTCACTCTGTGTCCATTTACATCATTTCTTCACAGTTTTTTAACGTGATAGATACCAGTGAAGATTCAGATATCGCATTACTTACCACCATCTGGCTGGTAGGTTCATTATTTCCCCTTAAACCCCATCGTGCATCATACAGCTATGATATATGGACAGATGCTTATTCATTCATTGTGACCTTGACTGTAGGTTATGGTATAGACTTACATGTCAAACATGGCATTTGCTCTGGTTTTAATGTTCAATCACAGATCATGCATATACACATATGTTTCTCTTTGTGTTACTGTCCTTTAATAATGTGTGGTGTTTTATGACCAAATATATTTTCGTTGAATTAATTGTTTGTATTTTTATAATGTGGGCAACACATCAACATAGGATGAGTGTATTGTTGATCCATAGCAGGGGTTATGTACAGTGATTTTTCTGTGAAATATAATTGAAATGCTCTAATGTTTGTATGTTCACGAAATGACAAATCTTGACAGCCATTTCTCCTTTTTTCCTTCCTGTGTATAATGACTATGCATTCGCAGATGAATTATTTTGATACATACATTTCTTTGTATTATATTTGTTGTAGGTATTCGCCCCTGAAGAAGGGAACAGGGCTTCCCGAAATGCATCGGGCGACAACAAGAATACAATGTTATTGCTCCAAATGGACAAACTTAAAATATAGTGGTTTATAAGGTCACACATATATTTGTATTTTCTTTCATGCTATGAACCACACAGATTCATGTAAAGTCTTTATCGCATGATCCGCAAGATGAGTTGAGAACACAGTATTATTTCTGAATAATCACTGTGAAAAATAAAATTTATGTTGGTAATATCAATTTATAGACCTTTTGATTCATTAGAATTTTATTATATGCTTACTTTGTGAGAATAATTTTCTCCTAGGAACAGTGCATCCTGCTTGTAGGCTCCGCTTGCATTTTTCAGTCACCATAAAAGAAAAAGCGTCACATTTGACATATAGGGAGGAAGACAAGTGTGCAAACTAGTCTATGACCCCCCAAAAATAAAGAAGGTGGGGAGGAGCCAACAATTATCAAGCTCTCTAGGCTCGCGAGCAAGGCAATGGTTAATATCCCAAACGGAGCTTCAAAATTAAAAGACCTCACAGCAGGTATAAGCAAGTAGCCCACCTCCAGACCCCCGTGTCGCCCAGGACCAAGTTCTTAACCACGAAGACTAGCAAAAGGATTTTAGAACTGCGGTCGTGAAAGAAAGAAAACATCCCTTCCCTGGCGTGCAATGCACAACAAATACCATGACAGGCCAAGTCGTCACCAGTCAGTAAGCAAGCCAGCGTGTTAGCATCCTCAGCCCTGGCCAGAGCGCCGAAATATCTCCAAACATGTCCACCTCCGTCCACTCCTCACCGGCCAGACAAAGGAACAAAATGGCCTCCTCCAGCAGAGAAGGCGAAGAGGAGGAAGGTACGAGCGCCCCCAGTCGACATCACTAGCAGTATACAAATGATGAGGCGCCCCCCCCTTTGTTAGATGACTCACACATTGCCGGCGCGGAGGAAAAGTCACGATGTGGGCAGGGAGGGAAGTCTTCGCCCGGAGAATCTCCGGGAGGTGCAACAGTGTTAAGCCGGTGGCAACAGTAGCAGGCAAAGAATCGAGGGGCGGCTTCGCAACAGTAGCCTCGCCAGAAGTGAAACAAGCAACTGTATCTCCAAGGTCCGATCGACTCTTCCCAGTCCCGCAGTGTAACACTGTCTCCTGAACAGGGTTAATCACCGGCAACAGGGGGCAAAGCAATCGCAGTTGTGTCAGACCTTCCGCAGCTCCCACTATCCGCTGTTCCAAAATGTAGGTTTGCCTCCGCCATGTCGCCTGCGCATCCAGCAAGGCAGTCAGGACATCACCGCGAGTCGGTTCCCGTCCCATTGCTGGCTGACTCATGCAGGATGGGCGCTCCCCCCCGTTGAACACCTGGTTAGGCATAGACAGGATCCTTCCCGTTGAGGACGAGGAGTCCGCCATCTTCCCTCCACACGGGAGGGGACGTCTTGGTCACCTCCGCAGCAGGCCCACGGTAACGACAGGGGGGCGATCACACAGGCGGGAGATAGGAAAGTGGGAGTCCCCGACAAACAGGCAGCACACAGGTCAGGGCCGAGGCGGAACGGGCGCTGTCCATATAGCTAGCGACGTGGACGAGTTGAGTCAGGGCAGGCACCCCAAGATGTACTCCGTGCAGTCCCCAGGCTCACCGGGGAGAAGGTAGTGTGGATCGGAGTCCCATGGATAGCGTGAGCAGGGCGATCTGGCCGAGAGCCTTACCAGTTCGAAAGGGCCGATGTGTCTCGTCTCCGCGGTCAGGAGTACTCTCGTCCCAGGTAGTGTCTCGGGAGCGTGATCGGCTAACGGCGCCCGGCCATTTCAATCCGCGGTCGGCTCCAGGTCCCGGGTCAGCTTCAGAGGCCGGGAAACAGCGTGAGTTCGCCGCGTAGGCGAACGGCGGAGGTCTCAAAAGAGCACCGGTGGCGTCAGCGTTCTCGTGTCTATAGTTAGGCACGGGATAATCAGGATGTGTGGCAGGATTTCGGTGCAGGATCGGACGGTTCGCGGAGCCTGCAGCTCACACGTCCGTCCCGGTCGCCATCTTGGCTCCTCCCCCCACCTCAGATACTCTTGTCTATGAGACTGGCATGGGGTTTGCCAATTTCACTGCTTGCCCAAACACTTTGAGCAAGTATAGTTAGGAGCCCCTCATCAATGGTTTGAAAGTTGAGGCCTTCAGAGACACAGGGGCTAGCATCACCATGGTGGCTGAATGTCTAGTCCCCTCAAGGCAACTTTTACCTGATGCCAAATATCAGGTGACAAACATTGATGGCATAGAAACCAATCATCCCATGGCAGTAGTCAATCTTAGCTGGGGAGGTGTCACTGGCCCAAAGAGAGTGGCAGTGTCAGCAAACTTGCCTCTAGATTGCCTACTGGGTAATGATTTGGAAATCCCAGCATGGGCTGAGGTTGAACAACAAACCCATTCTAAAATGGTAAATCTCCATGGAAAGGTTAGTGGGGATGTGATGGTTACAGCCCCAATCCAAGATGTCCTTCCTGAAAAGGTTGGTAGGGCTGAGCAAGTGGGGCTGTGATGGCCACAGCCAAAACTCAAACTGATACATGGGTAGTGAAGCCCGAAATGATGGATCACGCCACCCAAACTGAGAGCATTGAGGAGGAAGAGAAATCTCCCTCCCACCAGACTTTAGAAAAGGATCAGCCTCCTCAGGAAACTGATTCTTACCCCTGATGAAGGAACTGTCCCAGAGGTTGTTAGGCCTGGCCTGACAGAGCCTCTGATGGCAGTGGACCCTTCTCAGGTGAGACCGAGTCTGGAGCAGGTAACCTGCCCCTCTCTACCTTGCCTTACTCAGCCCAGGGCTGCAGAGGACAAGAAGGACAGTGAGACCCAAAGGGCCCCCTGTCAAATAAAGCACCCCCATCAACAGATTAGGGGCACCAAAACTAATAGCCCTAGTGAGGTGAAAACTTTAGAAACTCCTGAGGGAGCCCCCTTAAAAGTAGTTAGGGACCTCCCACAGATGGATTCTGTTGGGCACAGCCAAACCTGGGACCCTAAGGGCCCAAACCTGAACTGTCCCTCCAGTAAGCCAAACAGAGGGACCCAGCCTCCAGCTTTAGGTAGCCAGAGGTTGACCCTGAGAGCACAGTGCAACTCAGTCAAAGAAAGAAAGGCACACATGGTGGAGATTGATTGGAGGAAGCTGAGTCCTACAGAGGAATCTCACTTCAGTACTCCATCTCAACACCAGCCTTTGACTTTGCAAAGACACACCACAGGTAGAGATTCCATATGGTGGAGACCCTCAGATACCCTTAGGGTGAGGGATTGCTTAGTGGACCATGAGACAGGGGGTTACCAAGCCAGAGCTGGTACTTCCTTATATGGCCACTTAGGCAATATAGGCTTACCTGGTCAAAGATAGCCTTATCTCCTTTCGTTTGGGGGGGGGGGGGTTATGTAGGAAGGTGGACATCTGACTATGGTTACCCCCAAACTTTTTGCCTGGTGTTTAGCTGGTTTTTGACATAGTTGGCCTGGGATCCTGCTATTCAGGACCCCAGGCTGATTGCTCGCTCCTTAAAATGGACTTCATGTACCCTAGGTGCATAACATAATTGGAACTGGTTCACCTTATAGGCCCCTGTAACAGTGTACCATAGGTACCCAGGGCATAGGGGTAGCCAAGGCCTACCAGGGGCTGCAGCATGTATTGTGCCACCTCTGGCCTGGCCTCCATATTTGACACAACTGGCTGATCAATCAGCTGCGGTAAGTTGGTGTAATCACCTCTTACTTAGATATAGTATATCTATATCTAACCTATAAGTCACTCCTAAGGAAGGCCTCAATAATCCTGGAGGCAGAGTGCTTGGTTTTATGTGAGATGGTGCTCTAGCATGAGCTGAGCCTGTCTGCAGCTGTCGGGAACAACTCCCTTAGCTGTTCCGGGATATTGCCATACCATAGACTCTTAAGTGCATTATAATCCTCGCAGTTATTTGCTAACTTTGGTTTGGCTTTATCAAAACATGTCGAGTAAGGTGTCATACGATTTGGAATACTATCCCCTCGACAGTTCTGTCGCCGGGGATAGCATTCCACCCATCTAGAGGGACACGACATGTGTGTAGCCTTAACCCCGGTTAAAGTTAACCAGAGCCTCAGCATCACAAAATGGATGCTGCCACCACAGACACGAGTCTGACCTCCTGGTGCTGGGAGTCCTTCCAGCGAGGGAGGCTTGGACAAAGGGTTTCCTGCCTTGGGAGGTGCGAGCACCACCCCAGACAGGATTTTGTGTATTGGATAGGACAGGGTTGAATAGATTGAGACATGCCCGGGGCACACAAGGTGTCCCCGTGCATAAGCCAGTCCAAACTGGTCCTAGGACTTTCCAGACCCAGGCCTGGCGAGGAGCTGGACAAAGGAAAGGGGGTGTAACCACTCCCCTTCCTGGTTCCACCCAGAGGAGGGACCTAGTAGGTGATCCACCCCTCAGATTGGGAATAAGAGTGGGAGCAGTGCCATTGCACAGCAGATCATCCTGAATCAACTTTACACGAAGAAGAAGACTGGACTTCCACATTCTGCTGCACAGAAGACTGAAGAGCATCTCCCTTGTGGACTAGGAGTGGCCACCCTGTGAACACATGCACCAACCAGCGAATCGATGTCTGCTTTGCCACCGCCTCCCGCCGGAGCCTGAGCCCAGAGCCTGACAAGAACCAGACTCCCAGACTTCTCACAGCCCGATCCACAGTCCCTGCAAAGAAGGGACCCATGGAGGCACTGAGAGACGTGGGACCGGACATCTTGGAACACACCCGAAGAGATGACTGCGCAGCATCAGAGGCACCCTCGATGTTGTGCTTTGGGGACTGAGAACCCCCACCACCGAGCAGCCCTTGCATCGAAGATCAGCCCCCCAGCATCTCCACGATCTGCGTGGGGCCCTTTTGCATTGTGCCACTCGACGCGCCATCCCGGCCACTAGCCACATGGTCAGCGGCCATCTTGGCAACAAAACCGAAGAACTACACTGTGGGTCTGGTTGCTCCAGACCTGCCCTCGCACCTGTGAAAAGGAGCACCCGCTCTGACCTTGCTGGTCTGAGTGATAAGCCTTTTTTGACTCCTGCGTGGCTTGCATTAGCCAAGGCCTGTTTGCTCCGATCAAGTTGCCAACACCGCCAACAGCGAGAAGCCTGCATGGGACAGCTTGTGACCGACTCCTGGATGTCCTCGACCCCCGGTGTCCACATGGCTGCAGAGAGAAGCTACACCTAAACGCCTGTTTGCACCCGACATCGCCTGGTTCCAATCTGGTTCCACGGTAGACACTGGCTAGTGACTTTGAACATTGTCCCCTCTGCTTTCAGGTCTTCACATCTTCAGATCCACCCTTGGATCCACCGGAACTCTTCACATCGAGCCGCCTGCAGCATCTTCAGCTCCAAGCACCATCGACCAGCGTGACGAACCCCGACACTACTTCGACCCTATGCACCCGCTTCCTGTGGGTGAGGTAACTCAGCAACGCCGGTGTTCCCACACTGGTACACACCTCTAGGGCCTGTGTCTCAAGTTTCAGCTTTCTAGGTCACTCGGAAGGTTCCTAACTTTCTAACTTTTACTCACCATAGACTTTGCATTGGTGAGTGCGTGCACTTTAAACACTGCACCAGAGTCCCACGGGCCTTTCCCGACTTAGTCACTGCTAGTCCCGAACAGCTCCAGCGATTTCCAAGGCCCTAGGCCTGTTTCCCTATCGATTGGTATCTCTTATACCACTTTCTTAGTATATGGTTTAGGTGGCCCCAGGCCTCATCCATATTGTGCAACTTTTGTGTATTTTAAACTGTGTTTTGTTTAACGCTTGTGCTTCTGTGCTCATAAAGAGTTCAGGGGATATTTGTAGTTAATAAATATATATATATTTTCAATATATATCTGTGTGGTGTCCTTTCATTTGGTATTCAAAGGTTTTGTGTATGGTAATACAGCTGGCTTCACATGCCTTTCAGAGTTCAGCCTAAGACTGCTTTGTCCACGTTACCACTAGGATAACTGGTCTATAAGGTTGACTTACAACCGATCATCATAAGGGTTGCTTGGCATGGTACAAGGTGATCACTAGAATTAGTGAGCATCACATACCAGGCCAACTTCTCACAAAAGACATTTCAGGCAATTAATTAAAATCTAATTAAACATTTCATTTAAGCCTTTTGGTTCTAATTTGCCATGCCCATGCTAAAAAGTTGGACAGGCCACAAGCATACAGTGGCTGTGGGTCTGATATTAAGATGCGCAACGCCTCAGTATGGGACCTGGTGCCTAACAGCCGACACAGTGGCTTCAGCCATCTATCTCTTGGGTGCGCGTACTCCAGACACATAAAATGCGCTATAGTTTCTGGCCTGGTTAGGCAGATGGGGCAAAATTCTGCTGTCTGGGCCGGGGGTTTCCAGCGAGCTGTAAAGGCTCGCACAGGAAGTGCCCCGTCCCTGAATCTAAAGTAAAGGGCCCTGTCGAATGGTTTGGAGATGATATTCAAATAAAGTTCGCGGATCTGTAGATCCTTAAACTTCAGGAAATCATCCGCAAGTCTGCCCAGATCGTGGTTATTGCGAGTTTGAAACGCAACCCAATTCCAATACAAACTCTTTAGAGTTGCTTTCGGGGAAGAAAACCTACCATCCCAAGCCTCGCCTAAACCCAGATTGCCAAGCAAGACTTTAAGGTCTTTTAACCACTTTATTTTGTATCATCCAGGCAAAGACATAACTTCTGATAGCCCTTTGGCGTATTTAGCCAATTCCGGTACTTGCCACAGCCGAGCCCATAAGAGCAACGGCCGCAGTTTTGCCAGATCACTAATAGGACGACAACCTAGATCAAGGATAAGTGGTGTCATGGGAGTGCTCTGGGGAAGTGACATAAGGGCCCTATATAATTTATTTTCGGACCTTGTTAATTCATTTACGCTCTTTGTACCCCATAACTCTGCCCAATAGAGTGCAGCACTAACAGCCTTAGCTTTATAAATATCGATTACAGGGGCTATTGGTCTTGTTGAGCAGGAATGCTGCTCCTTGAGCAAAGCTCCAGCTACCCTCTTATGGGTTAGCAGCATTTTGCTAAGGTGTGGGGTCCACTGCATGGTATGTGATATTCGTAACCCAGGTAGCCAAACACAGTAACCCTTTCCAAGGGGACAAGATTCAGAGTAGGGACTCGGACAAGATTTTTAGGGGGGTTCATCCCTAGGTATTTTGTTTTATCGGTGTTAATTACTAGGCCCCGCTCCGAGTAAAAGGTCTGGAAGTTGTCGAGGAGTTTTTACAAGCCCATGGGAGATTTGGACTAGAGGAGCGTATCGTCCGCAAATAGGAGGGTAGGTATTCGGTCGCCCGCCAGGGATGGTTCATCTGAAGGATCTTTTCAAAGGTGCTCAACCACACCATTAACATACAGAGAAAAAAGCGTGGGAGCAAGAACACATCCCTGGCGGACCCCTCTCTCTACCGGGATTCTGTTGGTTTTTTCGCCCTCTGTACCCCAACTTATCTTGGCAAAGTTGCCTTCATGGAGCCTGACCAGCTTGGAGAGAATATAAGAAGGTAGTCCCTTGTCGGCAAGTACTCCCCCAAGGACCTCCCTCGGCACAAGGTCAAAAGCAGTCTTTAGGTCGATAAAAGCGAGATAAAGACTGCCCTTGCCTATAACCACCACCTTCCAATAGATTAGAATTAACCTGAACGCTTGCTCTATTGTGCCTGTTCCTGCCCTGAACCCCGCTTGGAAGTCGGAGAGAATTTCATTTTCTCCCATCCATTGTATTATTCTCTCCAACAACACCTTGCCAATAACCTTCTGAGTTGTGTCTAGCAAGCTTATGGGCCGATAATTAGAGGGGTCATCCCTCATCCCCTTTTTAAAAATCGGGACTACCTCGGCCCCTTTCCAAGACTGGGGAATAGCAGCACCTTTATCAATTGCAGTAAGCAGAGAGTGAATGAACTTCCCCCATTTCAACTTGTCCGAACGGAGCAGATCCCCTGGGCTGCCATCTAAGCCAGGTGCTTTTTGGGGCACAATAGTACTAATTGCATATTCCACCTCCTTAATTGTAAAGGGAAACTCATTTGGGTCACCTATCGAGGCATAAGATTTGGATATAGTTAAGACACTAGTCTGGTGCTGATCCGAATACAAAGCTTGGCTAGTGATACTACACGTAATAAGATCACTATCTGGTCTGTTTCTAGCTCTTATGGTGTCCCAGAAGCGCCTGGTATCCTTACTAGAGCTAGCCTCTTTTAGTGTTTGCCAATACTCATGTTCCCACTCCTTCTTGGCATTAACTAACGCCTGTTTATATTCTTTCCTGGCGTATTGTATCAAGGGTTGTGACTTGTCTTTAATGGCCTTAATCAGGGCAGATTTCTTATGACGACAAGTAGGGGTGAACCAATCATGCTGGCCCTTGGGTTTCTGAGTCCTAATGGGCTTACCCCGAGACACTTGCTTCAGGAATAATTTCCCTACTGTCTTAATAGTTTCCTCGAACACAAGTGTTGCCCTGGTCGGGACTAGGTGGGCTTGGAGGATAGTATCCATCTCCCTCAGTGAGGTTGTCATTGCTATGTCAATAGCTTTTAGCTTAGGTTCATCTAAAGCAACTTTACACCATTTAAGGCGTCTCCCACAATTAGATGGAAAATCTTTGGGGACAGGCTCCAACTTATTAGATGATTTTCCATTAGTTTTACTTGACCACAAACTTTTAAGAGTTAGTGAAAGGAGATTGTGGTCTCTATCTATAGTAGGTAAGAAAACCATATCCTTAACAAACTGTCATAGCATAAAGTCAAGGAGGATATAATCAATCCTTGACGTACAGTTCGTTCTGTTGAAAGTGTAAATGTAAATTGATATATGTAAATTGATACTTGTATAGCGCACTACTCACCCGCAAGGGTCTCAAGGCGCTTGTACGAATACCGCTGTGGAACCCATCCTGGCTTTCCCTGTGAGGCGTCCACTACTGGGCACCCCCAAGGTGGAGGCCAGGCATCCTTAGCGTTTTGGGGGCCGTTGTGGAGATTAAGCAAGCTGTTGCCCAGAGTTGCAGAGTGGGACTCCATGATTGGAATAGGCACCGAGGCGAGAATTATCAGGTCCATGGAATTTTTTGAGCCCAAGACCCGCCAAGGTGGGGAATTGAACCCTGGTCCCGGGCTAGACCTCTGCATCAGGGTCTGCCACTCTAATCATTGAACCACACTTCTCCAAGTGTCGGCGCCCAAAGGGTCCGAAATAGTTCGGCCATTTACAGCTCTTAATCCGTACTCCATAGTCAGTGGGTTTAGTTGGATCACTCTTTCAGACCATCTTTTGATTGGTTCGATGGATAACATGGGTATGCCCCTCCTTATGTCATCTTCACCTAGATCTATTTATTTATTTATTTATTTATTTATTTATTTATCTTCACCTAGATCTAAGATGTCCTCAGTCGCAAGAGGCTCATATGTACAATTGAAATCTCCAGCGACCAGAACTTGGCTGCCTTCATTGCATCTATTGAGTTCGCTTTCAAGAATGGTTACAGTCGGGGACATAGAACCATTTTTTGTTCCCCTGGCATAGACGTTGAATAACTCGATGCATTGCCCCCTATTAGGGCCCCTCAGCAAAATTCTTAGAATGTCTGGGGAGTTAGTCTGTTTTTGTATAATATGACAACGCAGGGAGATGCTTACCCATATGAGAAGTCCACCCGATGGGCGGCCCTTCCCTGAAATTGGAAGTGTAGCAGGCAAGGAAAAAGTGACATAGCCAGCTCTGTGGAGGGGTTTCAGGCTCCATGTCTCTTGGAAAATACAAATCTAGGGTGAGTGATGGCGGACTGACGGACGCCGCCAATACAGAGAGCGGTTACTGCGAGGGTCTGGCTCTGTCTGGCTGTCTTTGACCATGAACGGCTACGTGAAACAGCTATGGCTAAAAAACTCCCTTTCTGAAACGAACGAGTGAAAGAGCCTGAGACAGACTTGAAAGGCTTGTAAGGATCTAACAGGAGTGACTTAATTTGTTTTAAATGTCCGGCTAAAACAAAAGAACAAAAGCGAGCTCAGCCCGTATTAACTGTTTCTGCCGGTTGATTGCATGGGCGGTCCCGGCTACGGCTCTGGCAGTGGTGTGTGTGAACGGAGAATGGTGGCGGCTGAATATTCACGGGAGATTGAACTGAGGTTGAACTGAGGTACTGAGACCGGCCGAGCCGAGGAATCCTGAGGCAAATGGTTGTGGCGGCGGCAAGCTCCGGAACATTAAAACATCAAAAATATTAAAAAAACAAGAAATACTGGGACCAGCTGAAGTGTAGCAGGGGCAGCCTACCTGTTCTCTGGGACGAAGGCGGAGGCGGAGGCTCCAAGGGAAACGAGCAGAACAAGGCAGAGAGGAGGCTCTGAGCAGAGAGCAGAGAGGCTGATTGAGAGCCGAGGGAGCCGAGTGAGTGAGTCATATGAGAAAGGATATGAAGGAGAATTGGTAAAAACTGTCCTGTAGGGAGAAAGTGAGAACTGCGAGAGGGGCCAAGGCACTGATCTGGGGACACCCAAAACGGATTTCTAAGCAGTGAGGGCTGGATGTGGCTGGATGTGGCTGGATGTGGCGTCTGCGGCTGATTGAAAGCCCAGTAAAGGCAATACTTAGAACCATCCGACTACAACATATCTCACCTATAACTTCAAAGGGCTGGACGGCGTTTGGTCTATTTAATCGACAGACTCACTGGGGGCTAAGCCTGGGCTCAGGCTTCGGATCTGTAACTACCTCAGAGAGACTCGCTATGGCACCAAAGCCCCCGACGACTACCAGGATTACACGTACCACAAAACAGACGGGGGTGACTACAGGAATGGAGAGCAATCCTGTACCTATACCTGCACCTGTACCTGTAATAGCAGGAACTGTCATGGAGACGATCGAGGCAAAAATCCCCGATGGCGGATAGAAACCAGGTAAACTGGAGAAACCTACGCCAAACGCCGGTAAGCCACCAAACTGTTTACCAGCTCTACAAACTTTGCCAATTCCTGTTAAACCTATCGCATCAAAAGCGCTTTCTAATGATTCTATACCGACACCGAACATCTCTCTTGGGACACAGGGCAAAACCCTAGTGAATCAAACAAAGGGGGAGAATAATTCTGTAATTACTGACTCAGATACTGTCTTAGAGAGTGCACTTAACACTTTAAACGGTTCAAATACAGCATCACTAAAAGGTTCTGTACAGGCTCAGTCAGCGGTCCAACTAGAGGCCCTTGTGGATATTAATATTAACATTAACGCTAACGCTATTGCCAAAGCCAACACCGAATCTTTTCCATCTATGCCGGCTCCTATATCAGCGGTAGTCTCTGGCGGTAAAGAAACAGCTGATGGAGAAGAGATGATAAGACCGGTAGGGCAGTTGTCAGCTGTAGGAGAGGAAATAAGAATACAAGATGTGAAGAGAGTAGCTGAGACTGAACAACTTACACCGGCTGAGCTTCTGTTTGAGCATCTGATGGGACACTCGGAAGATACTGAGACGGATGAGGATTATATTGATTACCCTGAACTTGGTAATAGCACACCCCCGTGTTCAGCTAAGGAATTCTTGAGCGGCATAAGGAAACGGAGAGGTAAAAATAAGAATAAGACGAAGAAGACTACATGCAAAACTAAAACTACTACAATAAAAGCAATAGCAGAGAGTAGCCCTATAAGGAAATGGGCACAGGCTAAATCTTTGGCATTAAAGCCTTTTGAGGTCAGTCTCTCCGGTGCGGCTGCTATTCCTGGGGAGACAAACTGCCCCGCGGATGAGATTACTTCTGTGGTGGCATCGGTGAGAGGAACTGATAGTGAGATTGCTACGGTGGAAACAAAGGGTGCTCTGTCTTCTCCTCCCCCTACCTCCAAAATGTCAATACCAGGGGTGATCTCCACCCCTAGCTTTGTATCTGGAATATCCAGAATACCTGTGCCAGCTTTAGCTACAACCGCTAGTCATGGCTTCACTGGGGTAGACTGTACTAATGACATACCCCCCCTAAATATATCTCGAAATGAAGCATCCACTGATTGTAATCTTCATGGGGAGGTTTCCTCGTCTTTTCAAATGATCCTGCAGCTGCTCAATGAGCAGAAACATGAAGCGCAATCCCACTACCAGCAGATGCGGAATGACAGTAATAAGACTCAATCAACGCTACGTGAAATGTATCAGAAATTAGGGGCTATATCTCAAGAGATGGAAGAATTACAACAAAGGGTCGTCTTAACAGAAGAAAAAACAACCCGCTATGAAACAACAGTGAACAAACACGAGGCTCGGATCTGCCAAATGCAAATCAAACTTGAAGACTTAGAAAATCGGCAACGTAGACAAAATGTACGCGTATTTGGCATTGCGGAAGGGGCCGAGGGAGCTGATCCAAGAGCATACATCGTTCACTTGTTTCAGAGAGCTTTCCCAGAGCTATCAGATTGGGACTGGGACTCACAGATACAACGTGCCCACCGACTCCCTCTGACCCAAAGAAATAAAAACAGTCAGTACCCGCGCCCTATCTTGATTTTTCTGGGTAATTTTCTTCTTCGTCAAGCAGTCTCAACAAAAGCAAGACCAAACACTCCGGTCACTAGTGATTCAGTCACGTTCTTCGTACGATCGGATCTGAGTAAACTCACGATGGATCGTCAATGGAAACTTCGACAATACATTGACCCCATCAAGGAGTTGGGAGGTCAGGCTTACTTGCAAGAACCAGCTAAGCTAAAACTTCTAAAGAACGGGTGTTCATTTTTCTGTATGGAAGAAAGGGAGGTAGAGCAAATAGTGGATCAATGGAAATCGGAAAATAAACAATAAAATAATTTCTGATCAGCAATCAAAATTAGACTGAACTAAGGCACACATTGGCTAGTTTGATTGGATTGTGGACATTAATTAAGAGAATCAAATACTGAATCTGAATATATTACTATATCGTGATAAAAGATACAGTTGGATAACATACATGGACTGGAGTTGGTAACATTATACAGCTAGACCCTCGGGCCGCAGCTCCGTCTCTTTTGCTGCCAGTACGGCGGCAGTTGGGTTAGTATATTTGGGAGGGGTACCCCTTTTTCAGGAGGAGGGAAGGGGTAAGAGGGGTGGGGGGTCAGGAATGTTCGGGGGGGGATTCTGTCTGGATGGAGGGGTGGTGAGGTTATAGGGGGAAAAAAAGCAACACAAGAAAATGAAACTGAAATTCTAGAGCACTTAAGGAGTTATGTTTCAAATATGGTAATGTCATGGAATGTTAGGACTGGCAAAATATATGTTATAACTTTTTCTATTTTAAAATGCTTTGAATAAAATGTTTGGCTTGGAACATTGCTGGCCTGAATAGTAAAAGGAAAAGACGTTTAGTCCGGGAAGAAATAGCTTTGTATAAGCCCAATTTAGTTTTCCTATCTGAGACACATGTTGCCTATGCTGATAGAAAAATATTGGGATATCTGGGGCTCGAGGTGATAATTTGTTCGAAATTCAATGCATCTATAAGGGGGGTTGCTATTTTGAAAGATAAACGGGTTAAGCTAGAAGTTGGGAAGAGTGTTTGTGATAAAAAAGGGAGGTGGGCTATTGTTCAATTAATGGTGGAAAAAATTAAATATGTTTTTTGTATAGTTTATGGGTCAAATTTTGATGACGCTTACATTTTTGATCAGTTGAATATGGAATTATTGCAGTGGGCAGGCGAATTAATCATCATGGGTGATTTTAACTGCATAATGGATTACAAGATTGATACTACAAGGGGCAATGTAAATTATAGAATGCGGAAAACACGAGCTGCTATCCTTGAAATAGGGCGCATTCATAACATTAAAGATGTCTGGCGAGCTGCCTTTCCTACTACACCTGGGTTTACATACTACTCTGCCTCTCACAAGCTCTGCTCACGCATCGATATGGTCTGGGCATCCGATAGAGTAATGAGAAATAGCACCATCGAACTTTGCCCCAGAATTAACTCAAATCATAACCCTATTTTATTTACTTTTGATACTGAAAAGCGCTATATAACACCCCGAACATTCTCATTTCCCAGGCACTTATTCACCAATATCTTATTTATTTCACAACTCAAGCTACATATTGCAGACTTTATTAAGATTAATCTTAACTCCACGACATGTTTAATGGTATGGGACTCTTGTAAGGCGAGTATCCGGGGCTTTACCGAGCAATTTTTATTTCATCAAAATTCCGAGCGGTTTAAAAAGGACAGAGCGTTGGTTAACAATATACTTTCTACTGAACTGTTACTAGCGGAGGCTCTTCGCCGAAAAGCCACGAATATAACAGAATTGGAACTACAATTAGGACGACTGAAATCTGCCCTAAAAACCATCTTCTGGGATGCAAGTAGCATTAAACTACACAAATTTCAAGTGACACAGTATGAGAGTGGCGATAAAGTCGGAAAGTTATTAGCCTATAAAATAGCTGATGAACGAGCTAATACTCTGATAAAGAATTTAAAGGGCCCTAATAATGATATAATCGATCAACCCAATCAAATTTTAGAACATTTCGCTGCATTCTACAAAAAACTATGCACTCCAGAAGACCAACCGACAGAGGTGGATATTCAGAAATATCTGGACGATTTTCAGGAGAAACCTGACTCCCTTGAGTTGGAACAACTATCTAATCCCATTAGTCCATGTGAAATAAGAAAGGCCATCTCTTCCTTACCAGCTGGAAAGGCATCCGGAGAAGAAACGATCCCACTAGAAATTTATAAGGGGTGTGCCGAGGAACTTATACCTCTCCTCTCCCAAGTTATTAATTATATCGGGGAAAACAAGTTAGCCCCGAAATCCTTGAATAAGGTAAAACTAGTCTTTTTTAAAAAAAAAGGGAAAATCACCTGATCAGTGCGGTTCGTACCGCCCCATTTCGCTAATTAACGCGGATGCTAAAATATTTGCTAAAGTGTTAGCCACTCGATTAGCCCCGATAATACCGTAAATAGTAAGCCCAAATCAACATGGGTTTGTAATTGGTAGGGATACCACCGCACATATCAATCTGGCTGTCACAGCCTTTGATATTGCTGAAAAGGAATCCACCCCACTCGGTATGATTATGCTCGACGCAGAAAAGGCTTTTGACCGAGTGGGATGGGATTACCTGTGGCTAGTTATGACTGGTCTTGGTTTTCTGGGGGCCCATTTCTGAACTGGATACAGTCACTGTATGATAATCCCATGGCTAGGATCAGCTATGCTGGTCTATTATCAGCTTCATTTACTGTAGCTCGGGGAACCCGCCAGGGGTGTCCCCTATCACCTCTCTTATTTGCCTTATCAATAGAACCATTTCTTTATGCTTTACGAATACAACCACTCATTATCCCTTTTAAGTTCGGTCCTCACTTATTGAATCTTACAGCTTATGCTGACGACGTCGCCATATATTCAACCGATATCGGTGAGGCGATGCAGGGCATCATACTAGAAGCCAATAGATTTGGGGACGTCTCTGGCTATAAATTAAATCTAAACAAAACCCAAATAATTGCTAATTACAAACCAGAAGGACTAACTATTGGACTGTGCTCGGCAGCTACTTACTTAGGGGTTAAACTATCTGCAAATATTAAGGATTTAATTAAACTAAATTACGAGGACCTAGTTAAAAATACTATAATTTTGCTAAAAAAATGGCATAAACTTTCTTTAAATATCATTGGCAGAATCAACCTGATTCGTATGATAATTTTACCAAAATTTCTGTACTTTTTTCGTTCTATTCCCTTGGCATTATGCAATTCCTTTTTTAAAAAATTAGACGGGGTATTCAGTAGTTTCATTTGGGGATATCGCAAAGCCCGCAGATCGATGACACTATTAAAAGGCGCTATCGATATGGGAGGGTTGAACTTCCCGGACTTTAAGTTGTACTTCTGGGCAGCATTCGTTGGACGCTTACGATACTTAATTAACTCTGAAGGTACAGAAAAGCAACCTTATTTCCTTACATTTATGTTTGATCTAGATGCAAAAATGTTCTTATGGAGAATTAATGACCCCAACTATTACAAAAGAGTTCGTTTTAAGATAGCGAGGGATCTAGTCAAAATTTGGCGTAATATCCAGGCCTTCTGTAACGTGAATTTTTTCCATCCTAATTTGATTTTGTGGGGAAACCCCGGCTTACCGGGAATATTCAACGATGGATTAACTAACATATGGGGAACACATGGAATAAAAAAACTAGGGGATCTGTACGGAGCACAAGGGCTCCTAAGTTTTGAAACACTTAAAATACACTATAATATCCCTGACTCTACGAAGTTCAAGTACCTGCAGCTCTCTGACCTTTTTTCTCGAAAAATGAAACTAAAGAATATCTCTGATTCAAGCATATGGGATAATTTCTATTCACAGGAAACTAAATCATTAATTAGTGGTTGTTATAAATCTCTCAACACTTTTAGAAACATAGACTGCAATATAATATCAGATAAGTGGAGCAGGATGTTAGGGACCAATATTACTCCGGCTGTAATAAGTTCATCTCTACGTAATATTAATAATTTGGTCTCATCGTCAAGTTTAAGATTGCTGCAATTTAAAATAACCTGTATGCTTTACCATACCCCAGAAAGAATAACCAAATGGGCCTCGAATAGCATATATAGTGAACAAACTAAGTGCCCGAAATGTGCGTTGGTTGCAGCAGATTTGGTGCACATATTTTACACCTGCCCCAAACTTTCAGAATTTTGGACATCTTTTCAGACTATAATAACACTGAAATTAGGGAATATACCCCCCTTAGATTCTGCGTTAGTTATGTTAGACACTAATGGTAGGAATATCCAACACAAATCCTTATTTACTATTATGGTAACTTGTGCTAAACTTATAATTTCTCGCGCTTGGATCTCCCCTAATCCCTCACATATAATGAATGGTGGTCTCCTCTTAATGAAATTCATAGTATGGAATTAGCGCTGGCTAGGCTTAGGGGTACCAAATCTCTAGCTAAATCCAATAAAATCTGGAGGTCTCTCATATTTTAGTTTAAAAAATCATGTTTAATCTAGATCACTATTGTCTTCTGTTTTATATGTGTCAAGATACATGTATATATTTTGTTTGGATCTAACAAGAAATTTGTCAAATGATCTAATGCCAACCTAACGTTAACCTTGTAGACGTCTTGATTATTTCTTTTAATTTGACTCATTTTTGTATACTGTTGGTTCTTGTGTTAAAAAAAAGGAAAATACAAATCTAGTGCGCTTCTACCATGGTATTCCAGTCTGGTAAGCCTACTTTTCTATGAATACCAGCTACATTCCAGCTAATAACCTTGAGTAGTTTGCTGTTATCTAGATCGGATTTTATTAATGAGTCCGGTCGTGCTCTAAGGGAATGGATTTCGGTTTTAATTGGCTCTATGGCTGTAGTCAACCCGGGGGATATAGCCGAGTTTAGGGCATCTTTCTGGTTGGTTCAATGTGTTCCTAAGGTCAAAGGATCACTGGTAAGATTCCCTTGTAGGTGGAATAACAAGGAATCGGTATGTCAATGCCCTAAGCCAGGGCCATAATATTCACGCCTGTTGCCAAAGTTAGGGGTTGGCTCAGTACAGTGATCATTAAATGGCCCTCCCCAGGAAAGAAAACCATGATTCCACCATTGGGGAGGAAACGCTTGGATTTGCGGGCAGAAATACCCCAAGCCAACTACGCTTATTGTGCTATTGTCTGGCCCGTTATAATGATTGCAAATAGTCTTTATGGCGCATGTATTCCGAAAACTAACCAAGATGCAGTCGCCTGAGACATCTTTTGCTCTGTTGCCCACCCAGCTAATTCTTCTAACAAATAGAACCTTTCCATCAATATGCCTCAATAGAGGCCTATTGTTATTCAGCCAATATATAGTTTTGTTTTTTAATTCAGTATATGATTCTGTTTTACCAGGCAGTAGCTCCGGAACTCCTGTTAAAACAACCACATAGGGCAGGCTTGCAGGAGGCAAATCGATTTGGGGGGACCTGGGCCGTTCACTAACTGTGACACCCAATCTATTGGTCGGATTTGTCCTCTCATTTACAGTATTACTAGGAATATTTTTATCTTTCTGGGTTTGTGTAGATGTGACGCTATTACCTTCCTTCCTTTCTTTGGTAGCTGTCTTTCTGGGGGCATTTTTGTTATTTTGGGGTTGGGTGGTTTCACTTTCTTTACATCCCTTATCCCTTTTTCCTACTAGAGTTTTGTTTGATTTGCTACCCTTTTTTGTAACAGAAGCTGGAGGGTTATTGCTATCTATTGTCCGAGAGGGACCTTTTTTGGTTTAGCGGAGCAATGGTCGGTGTCTGGATCAATGTTTGCAAGTTTAGCTCCTTTGAGGGAAAATTATTTTTAGAGTGTAACTTGATAAGTGCTTTTACCGAGAAAAAGTTGTCAAGAGTTCTTTGTTCAAAGCTGTCAAGTCTTCTTGACCACTCTTTTACCCTCTCGAGTACCTGTAGTATTAAGGACTTCATAGTCTTTTCAATGTGGGCAATGAGTGGAGTATCTTTGGGAGGGCTTGATAAAATTTCTACATTCGATGTTTCACAGGACAGTGGAATAGTAGTAATATTTGGAGATCCACTGCTTGTTTGGGCAGAGGGTTTTTGCAACAAAGCCTCCAGGTGTTGGAAAAAAAGTTCTGCAGGTATGGGGTGTGAGAAGTTGGCCTGATATGTAATGTTCACTATTCTAGTGAACACTTTGTATCAGTCCAAACAACCCTTATGGTGATTGATTGTAAGTCAACCTTATAGACCAGCTATCCTAGTAGCGTGGATACGAGCAGCCTTCGGGCTAAACTCTAGAGGGCGTGTTAAGCCAGCTGTTATACCATCACATATACCCCTTGAACACCAAGTGAAAGGACACCACACAAGTGTTATGAAAATAAACAGTGTATTTATTTAGATCACAACAGCCCTGTACTCTTTATGAGGACAGGGTACTAAGCACACAACAAAACTCTTACGAAAATACTTTAAGTTGCACAATTTACACAAATGCCCGAGGGACACGGAAAACCATATACTCTAAAAGTGGAATGCGAAATTACTAGCAGGTAAGTACTGTACTAATAGGCTTTGGAACCGCTAGGACTACGTTACTGAACCTTCAGATTACTAGTAGGAGGCCTAGGGGACTCGGGTGCAGAGTGTGCACTCTCACGAGGGATGCGGGACAAAGTCTATGGGAGCTAGTAAAGACAAAGTTAGTGTTCTCGGGCGAACCCGATGAGGTAGATCGAAAACGACAGTGGATCCTGACCCTTGGATAGTGAGGCTATGCTGGGGCACCGAAATGCCGAAGTTACCTAGCCCAGGGGCTGCGGCTGCATAGGTCTCAAAAGATGTCGGGAATCCTCGTAGACGAACCAGGAGCCTGAAGAAAGAAGTTGCTGGCAGGCGACCAGTGAAGATTGTTCGAGTGATCCAAGCATGGATCGAAGATGGATGACACCTGAAAGCAGAGGGGACCAAGTTCGTGACTACTAGCCAGTAGTCAGGTGGCACCAGGAGGGCACCGGATGGTAGTCACCTCGACTAGGTGAGTGGGCGACGCTGGGCTCTGCAGTCTCACGGACCAGGAGGCGTTGTCGGCGACCAGGATGGAGGTGCGAGCTGTCCCACGATGGATGATGCTGTTGACGTCGCTGGACCCAGGATTGGGGTAACAAGTCTTGACAAATTCAAGCCCACGTGGTGGACCTAAAATGGCGTCTGGGGTGGACCAGGAGGGTCCGGGGTGCTCCTCTTTTGGAAGGGAGCAAGGGCCAGTCTGGAGCAACCAGACCAGCAGCAGTGATGTCGTTGGGCGTTGTTAAGAAGGCCACAAGCCAGCGGGCTAGTAGCCAAACAACGCGGTGAGCAGCAAAAAGCAGAAGGGCCCCACGCAGATCGTGGAGATGCTGGGAGGCTGGACTTCGGTGCTGGAGCTGCTCAGGGTCGGGGCTTCTCGGACCCCAAAGCACTCACCAGAGGATCCCTTGGCGGTCGTGCTGGATAGAAGTCGTGCAGTTCTGATGATGGCCGGTCCCTCGAGGTCTCGTCGCACCTACGGTTCTCAGCTTAGCTGTAGAGGTAGGTAGAGGTCAGAGGTGCCAGGGAAGCCGGGTCTCGTTGTGCTGGTCAGTCGGATTCCTGAGGAAGGACGTGCAGCAAACCGCAGAGTTCTTAGATGGTGCCTGCGGATGCAGGGTGACTACTCCTTAGCCACAAGGGAGAAATCTTGAGAAGAAGTCGAGAGTTCCTTTCGTAGAAAGTAGTTTCTTGATTCAAAGATGATCTAATTTGGAAGGGTCCCCGCTCCTGCCTTTATCCTAAAGAAAGGGGTGGGTACGCGACTAGGTCCTGCCCTAGGGGTGGGACCAGGAAGGGGGGTGGTTACACCCCTCTCCCATGCCGGACTTTCCCCAGGCCAGGGGCTGGTGTGCCCCTGGAACTGGTTCTAGCCGGCAGATGCGTAGTGAGCACCGGGGTGCCACTTGCAGTCACCTTCCTGTAAAGCCCTGACTACCCAGGATATACAAAACCCTGTCTGGGATGGTGCTAGCACCGCCCTTGACAGGAAACCCTTTGTCCAAGCTCTCCGCGCTGGAAGGACTCCCAGCAGCAGGAGGTCAGACTCGTGTCTGTGGTGGCAGCATCCATTTTGTGGAGCTGAGGCTTCAGTTAACTTTAACCGGGGTTCACAGTTACATACATGTCGTGTCCCTCTAGAAGGGTGGAATGCTAACCCCGTCGCCAGAATTGGCGAGGGGTTAGTATTCCAATTCGTATGACACCTTACTCGACATGTTTTGATAAAGAGATACCAGAGATAGCATTTAACCGCGAGGATTATAATGCACTTAATAGTATATGGTATGCGTTATCATGGAACAGCTATTAGGACTTGGTTCCGCAAGCTGCAAACGGGCTCAGCTCATGCCAGAGCACCATTTCACACGATTCCAAGCACTCTGCCTTCAGGATTGTCAAGGCCTGCCATAGGAGTGACTGATAGGAATCTGTGTGTCCATTTTTAGGGTTAGATATAGGTATACTATATCTAAAGCAAAGGGTGATTACACCACCTTGCCCCAGCTGTCGTGCAGCCAGTTGTGTCAGATTTAGATGGCCATCCAGGGGTGGCATAATACATGCTTCAGCCCCTGGTAGGCCCTGGGTACACCTATGCCCTGAGTTACAGGGTCTGGTAAGGTGGCCCAGTACCAATTGGAAATGTACCTAGGGTACATGGAATCCATTTTAGAGAGAGAGCAGTAGGCCTGGGGTCCTGATTGGCAGGGCCCCAGGTCAACTAAGTCGGAAAACCAGCAAAACACCAGGCAAAAAGTTGGGGGCAACCATAGTCAGGTATCCACCTTCCTACATGGGGCTATCAGTTTCAGTGAAGTACGGTTGCAGAATGTGGCACATAGCTACTATTGCTCTTGTTATGTGGTGTTATCTTTTGTTTTTCGACCCTTTTATGTTTATTCTTTCTATTTTCTCCTGCACTCGCCTCGGGGCTTTGGTCAGAAGGATTATCTCCAAGAGCAACTTGGGACCTTAACCTGGCCAATTGCCCTCTAGTAGTTACACAGGGCTATTTGTGCCTTGGTCATCCTCAGAAATCGAAGTAGGGCTTAGAGATATTTCGATAGTCTCGCTACTTTTACTACCATCTAATTGGGATAGAGGAGTAACCCGCGTCTGAGACAGACTATCTTGCGGGGATAAGGGTAGTGTCGTAATAGGCACATGGCTATTAGAGGAAGATAAAGGTAAAGTATGAGCCGGTGCGACCTGGGGAATACCAGGAAGGGAAACAAAGGAAGGTGACAAAATCGAGTCTTGAGACTTGGTGGTAAACATTGATGTATTTGAGGGGGGCATAAGAAGAGAAAAACCAACAGGCAGTGACATACGACGTTCTATGTTCTCAATGGCGTTTGCCACCACCCCAATAGTTTGTTGCAGCATACGATCTATCGCAGTCAAACTGGGAAGCTTTTGGTTGGTAGCTGCATTTTGTTTGGGTGCTGTTGCAGATCTCAAAGTATTACGCATTCCCATTCCGATGTAGTTATAAAAAGGGGAATAGGAACCAAAATCAAAATGCTGGGCAAGAATTCAACGCTAGTCAAAACTACCCTTTAAGCACACAGCCGCTCAGTAAGGGAGCGGAAATATTCAGTACAGTGTTACCGAGTTAAAGTAACCCTTTGATGATGGCTATTTACAGTTGTGCTAACCAGATTTAACGGGTATTTCAATCCGTCCTATTAGGGCGCTAGGATGCGGGACTATAGGACCAGGAGGGGTGGCCCAGCCCAGCCTCTCCTGGCCACTAACGGCCACAAACGGTCCAGCGCTTGTCCCGGGCTTCTCCCGGGACGCTCCCGCGCAGCGGTATGCTATGCCTGCTATAAGGGATGGGAGAAGGTCAAGGGGTGGGGCAGGCAGGGAGAGCAGACCAGGTGGTGCAAATTGGTCATGCAGGGACTCCTGGGAGATGGAGTCCCTGCGTCAGCGCTCGCAGCCCTGCTGCCGATCTACCCCTCACCTCTCGAAACCTCAGCGCCTCAAGTGCTAGTTCAAAGTCAGGCTCTTCCTCTCCTAGGTCTGCGAAGCGGGTCCGGCGAGCAGCAGGCAGAACCCCAATGGAGAAGAACAGCAGACGGTGTTCTCAACAAACAGCTCCTCCTCCTTAGGCAAAGTCAGTATATGGCAGTATCCCACGATGAAAGGAAGCTCAGCAGTTTTAAATCCTATGTGGTCAAGGGTCGGGGCAGGCAGGGAGAGCGGACCAGGTGGTGCAAATTGGTCGTGCAGGGACTCCTGGGAGATGGAGTCCCTGCGTCAGCGCTCGCAACCCTGCTGCCGATCTACCCCTCACCTCTGGAGACCTCAGTGCCTCAAGCGCTAGTTCGAAGTCAGGCTCTTCCTCTCCTAGGTGGAGGTTTGGCCTTTGCCACTCGTCCCCCATATCATATTAAGACTCTTGATACACTATCTTCCCTCAATAAAGAGCTATTGATCTTGAGTGGTGGGGAGCTCTAGCATATCACCCCCTGGGCGGTATCAAGAAGGAGTTTTGTTCAGCACTGCTAGAACGGCTGGCCCCTTATACGTTACAGACCAACAGGTTTCTATTGGTAGGGGACTTCAATCATCATCTGGAGGTTCTCTCCAAAACAGAGTCTGTCTGTCTGTTGGCAGTGATGGAAACTCTTGAACTGTCCCCTACTAGCCCTACACATGTGGCTGGACATGTGTTGGACATGATTTTCACCAACATCTCTGAGTTAATTGCTGTACCCCCCCTAAAGTTAGGCTGGACTGATCACCTGGCACTAATTTTTTATTGGGCGTTGAAAAAACTGCCCGGCCCCCACACACTCACAAGGAGTTGTGTAGATCTCGGAAAAAGGTAACTTCTGCTGCGTTTAGTCGGGTCTATATCCCTCCCATACTTGAGAACTGTGACAATTGTGATACTATATATCAAAAAAGAGAGGTACCCCTTAACACATCAAGGGTAGTGAAGTTCAACAACCTAAAATGCCTGTATTACCCTGAGAACCAGTTCACAATGTCAACATTCCATCAATATCAACCTATAAAGTACAACTAGGTTAAAAATAAAGTAATTTCTTTTGTGATTTATTACACATATAAAATTGTACATAAGCACTTAACACATCAAAATCTTACTGACAAAGATCTAAGATACCAAAAAAAACCTCATAAATTAAAAAAATCAATTACCTGCATAATTGCTATAACAGACAGAAAATAATTTGTGTGTCAACACAAAGGCCGGAAGCTTGAATTATACTGTGATGAATCACAGTATAATTCATTTTTATATGTATAATAAATCACAGAAGAAATTACTTTGTTTTTAACCTAGTTGTACTTTATAGGTTGATATTGCTGTATTCTTGACATTGTGAACTGGTTCTCAGGGGAATACAGTCATTTACAATTGTGAGACTGCCTTAGAAAGGTTCGAGGCCTCTATAATGGATGGCCTCGACTCTATTGCACATTTGAAGAGGGTAAATATGGTATTAAGACAGTCTTAAGAGAGTAAAGGCTTCATGCAGCGTGTTAGAAAGAAAATGGAGGAAATCCAACTTGGAGCATGAGGAATCATGCTACCGAGTGACTCATAGAGCCTATCTAAACAGCTGTAACATAGCTAGGCGATCCTACCTAGGTTCCCGCATTATGGAAGCTAGGAATTCCTCTCAGGAGCTCTTTTCAATCCTAAAGGAATTCGCAAACCCGAGGTCTAACAACCCACTCCCGCCATCCATCCAAGAATTATGTGAGGATCTAGGGAGCTACTTAACTAGCAAAATGAACGTGATCTATCGCGCCTTTGGGCCTGAAGAGGTAGCTCTTGAAAAGGTCCCTGTGCCAGAAAACCACTGTCCTTTGAGCCTAGAATCTTTCCCAACATCTCAGGGAACAAGTAAGACTGTTATTACCACAGGTGAAATCGGATCCCCGCTAGACCGGGTGCAGCCTGCTGTTATGTCTGAACTAACCCCAGTCTTATCTTATGTGGTTGCTCAAGTTTGTAACATCTCAATAGGCACAGTAACGGTGCCACGAAAATGGAAATGTGCTCGTATTAAACCATTGCTTAAAAAGGCATTAGCGGACCCTATGGATTTACAGAATTTTAGACCGATTTCCCTGCTTTCTGGTAGTTAAAAAATTATAGAAACACTAATCAACCGGCACCTTTCCTGCTACTATTAGGAATTGTTGTTTTGAAACTATATCCTATGCAGACGACACACAGGTGATAGTCCCCTTTCAGGCTAACCCTTCTGTAACCAAACTTAAATTTATAAACTGCAGGATCTGCATAGCAAGCTGGATGAAGAAGAATTTCCTCCAACTCAACTCCTTGAAAACAGAGATCTTACTGTTTGGCAAGGCGGAGGAGATATGGACCCCAGATTGGTGGCCAGCAGAATTAGGAGAATCCCCTTCCCCTAGAGGATGGGCTAAGAACCTGGGTATCAAAACTGACAACAAATTATCCATGGAAGAACAGGTGAAGACCGTGTCAGGCACGTGTTTTGGTACCATGAGAATGCTCAGAAAAATCTTTCAGTGGATCCCACTAAATGCCTGAAAGACTCTAATCCAGTCACTCCTAGTTAGTCGACTGGACTATGGCAACTCTTTGTTGGTGGGAGTAAGAGAGGACTTGGTGGCCAAACTTCAAGAGGTTCAATGAGCCTGCTAAAAACCCCTTCTTTACCTCTCTTGCGCCAACTGCATTGGCTCCCCATTAGAAAACAAGCCATCTTTAAGCTGCTGTGTATGGTTTTTAAGGCCCTCCAGGGTATGGGCCCTTCATATCTGACAAAAAAATTTGATTGTTATCAACCCGTACGACAGCTTCGATCCAGCAACCGCAACTTGCTCTGTACTCGGAGAATTCGGAAGACCAAAATGAGTGGGCTAGCCTTTTCTTATCTGGCACCCAGTTATTGGAACTCTATCCCCGCTCCGTGCCTGTTCCAGTTTCTTTCAATTTAAGAAACTACTTAAAACCTGGCTTTTCTAATCTGGTTCCCACTGTCAATAGGTTGTTCTCTTCTCAAGCGCCGAAAGATCCTCCTGGGGATGATTCGCTGCACCCAATAAATGACCAAAATATAATAAATAAACAAAATAAATGATAAACACCTCTGTTGTTTACAATCCATCTAACCATGAATCAGTTACAGTCAGCGGTGAGTTAACACCTTAGCTGCGTGTAAATATCCCTCCCCAGTGCTGCGCTGTCCATTGGAAGTAGTGCTGAATGGACGTCCAATGGACGTGCGCAGCACTGGGGAGGTAGCGCTGCTGACGACCGTTGGCCGTCAGCAGGACTGAAAGGGTTAAGGTCCAGCTTGATGATAAACACCTCTGTTGTATACAATCCATCTAATCATGCATAAGCTACATAGTCAGCGGTGCGTAAAGATCAAGCTTGATGATAAACACCTCTGGTAAAGGGCCACTTTGATGGGTGCATTTACAGACATTAGCGTCACTTCTTCCACATCAGGGTTTGGGTTGTAAACGCAGTGCACTGCAAGCATTAACCCTGAGAGTTGCAGCTCTCATTCTTCTCCTTTCATTCTTCCATGTCAGGGCCTGGGTGGTAAATGCAGTGCACTTCAAGCATTAACCCTGAGAGTCACAGCTCACATTCTTCTCCTTTCATTCTTTCATGTCAAGGCCTGGGTGGTGAATGCAGTGCACTGCAAGCATTAACCCTGAGAGTCACAGCTCACATTCTTCTCCTTTCATTCTTCCATGTCAGGGCCTGGGTGGTAAATGCAGTGCACTGCAAGCATTAACACAGAGAGTCGCAGCTCACATTCTTCTCCTTTCATTCTTCCGTCAGCTCTCACGGACGTCCAGATCTCCCGAGGCTCTGCCGGGAGCAACAACGCTATCTGGTTTGGCACACCTTTGTGTGTTTTAACTTTAAAGACTGCTTTTAAAAACTTACTTCCTTCTGCCTTGGGGCCGCGCTCCAGACCTCGCGCACCCCTTGCCGCCACTTCTTCACCTTGGCTCCCGCCATCGGAGCACCTACGCTGATCGTTCCCTCCCCCCTCTGATGGGCAGGTCACTGGGGCGGGGACGGGCGTGGCCACCATCTTGGGCTGCTCGGTGGTTGGCGGGCCAGCTCCTCTGTCCCTCCCCCCCTGGCAATTTCCTTCGGACTCGGTGAGTCCCGCCCCAGCTCTCACGGACGTCCAGATCTTCCGAGGCTCTGCCGGGAGCAGCAACGCTACCTGGTGTGGCGCAACTTTGTGTGTTTTAACTTTAAAGACTGCTTTTAAAAACTTACTTCCTTCTGCCTTGGGACCGCGCTCCAGACCTCGCGCACCCCTTGCCGCCACTTCTTCACCTTGGCTCCCGCCGTCGGAGCACCTACGCTGATCGTTCCCTCCCCCCTCTGACGGCAGGTCACTGGGGCGGGGATGGGCGTGGCCACCATCTTGGGCTGCTTGGTGGTTGGCGGGCCAGCTCCTCTGTCCCTCCCCCCCTGCCACGCCCCTACAACATCCGGTGGCCTACTTTATGGCACTTCTTTCCCGGCCGCGCAGCGGATGAGCGCAGCGGGCGCGACGAAGGCGCGCCAAAGTTGCGCCTAAGTTAAGCCCATCTGCGCCCGTCCGCGACGGGCCGGGACCAGGGGCCACAGACCATGCCCCCTCACAGGTAAACACATCAGCGCAATTACTCTCTTGCTCTGCTGATGTGCCCCTAGACCACTCCCTCACGCAGCACCTCACTTCCTTAGGTATTTACACTTCCCATCCTAGCCGGCCCACTTCTTTGAGGCCTACCCCTTCCCTGTCCTCCCTGGATCCTATGCACTCTACCACTACACTGTCACCTTCTCACATTGCCTCTGCCTGCCTTCTCAATACTCGCTCTGCAGGCAAGCACCAACTGCAACTATTCAATCTCCTTACCTCAGATTCCCCTGATTTTCTGTTTTTAACAGAAACCTGGTTCTCAGAGGCTTCACTCCCTGATATCCTGGCCATCCTCCCCGACTCCTACTATGCCCTCCGGGCTGATCGCCCTGACGGCAGGACCGGAGGGGGTGTAGCCATGATTGTTCGGGCCAGTCTCCAATTCCAGCTTCTCTCTCAACCTTCTATAGTTGGAGTGGATTTTTTGGTTGCCCGTTCTACTAACCTTCCCGCCCCTCTGACAGTTGTCCTTGTGTACCGCCCCCCCCCCCCCCTGAACATGCCTTTGTTTGTGGCTTCCCTGCAGGAACTCCTCGCTACTTTGGAAGTTAACAACTCCTTGGTTCTCCTGCTGGGAGATTTCAATTATTGGCCTGGTGATCCCAGGGAGGACTTGGCGTCCAAGGACTTCACGGCCACCCTCCTGTGCCTTAATCTCCAGTCCCACGTCTCTGCTCCCACCCATATTCTTGGCCATACTCTGGACCAAGTCTGGTCATCTCAAGATATTGTTTCTCCCCCTAGCATCCTTCCCTGTACCTGGTCCGATCACTCTCTTATCAATTTCACTATTAATCTCGGCTCCCTTCACAAGCCCTCCCGCCCCAAGAACATTTCTGCCCGCAGCTGGAACCGCGTGGACCTCCCTTCCCTCTCTCTTGCCCTTGCATCTTCCCCTCCTGATCTTAATGGTCTTCCTCTTGATCTCCAGGCCACCGCAGTCAGCAATTGGCTAGCTTCTGGATGCGATCAAGTTGCCCCTCTGAAAATAGTCAAGTCTATTCGCCCACACGAGGCCCATAGATGATTCAATTCTGAACTTAGGGCTTTTAAATTGGAACTTAGACGCTCTGAGCGTCTTTGGCGCCGCAGTTACTGTCCTGATCTTAAGGCCAAATACAAACGTCTCCTCAACGACTATAAAAAAGCCATTCTTGTGTCCAAGACGGAGTACTTCTCGGAGCAGGTAGCATTATCTGCCAACAAATCCAAAGAGATCTTTTCCTTGGTCTCTAACCTGGCTACCTCTGATCGTGCCTGCCTCAAGCTTATTCCCTCCCAGGCCCTCTGTTCCACCCTGAACGACTTCTTTATTGAGAAGATCGTTAAAATTAAATCCAACATTCCAATCACCCTTTTCTCTCCTCCTCACCCTGGCCCATCTGTGTCCAATTCCTCCTTCTCTTCCTTCCCACCTATCTCCTTGGATTCCTTCTTGGCTTTGCTTATTAAAGTCAAGTCTGGCTCCCCCTCCGTTTGTGCCCCTGCTCGCGTTCTGAGAACCCTCTTTACCTCTTGCCCTACCACTCCTCTCTCCCTTCTCAATGCTTCTCTTTCAACTGGCTTGGTCCCTTCTTCATTTAAATCTGCGATCGTTTTCCCCATCCTTAAAAAACCTGGTCTTGACTCTTCCCTCCCTTCCAATTTCCGACCTATTTCTCTTCTTCCCTATCTTGCTAAAATTCTTGAAAGTTATGTCACCTCCTGTTTTTCCTCCTACATTGAGCAGAACCACCTCCTTGCTTCCCATCAGGCAGGCTTCCGCTCGGGCCACTCGACTGAGTCAGTGGTGCTTGCGGTTCTCGATGAGTTGAGGGCAAAGGCTGACACTAACTCTCCTCAAGCTTTGGTCCTCCTCGACTTGTCCGCTGCGTTTGACACGGTCGATCATACCATCCTTCTTGACCATGTCAGCGCAGCGGGCATTCGGGGGCCCGCTCTCTCCTGGATCACGTCCTTTCTCACAGGACGCTCACAAGCTGTTCACCTCCCTGGTTTTTCTGCCCCCCCCTTCCGGTGTCCTCTGGGGTTCCGCAAGGTTCCTCCCTTTCCCCTCTTCTTTTTAATCTTTACATTCGTCCTCTTATTGTCTCTCTTCTCGATCTGGGGGTCTCTGTGCACAACTACGCAGATGACCTCCAGCTCGTTTTCGATCTTTCCTCTTCTTCTCATTCTCTATCTTTTTTTCGCTCTACTCTGGTTTTCATCTCGGGGTGGATGGGCGCCAATCACCTCAAGCTCAATCCAGACAAGACTGAGCTTGTCTTGACCGGCGGCTCGTCCAGCCCTTGGTCCTCTGCTTTTTGGCCCCCTATCTTTGGTCCCCCTCCCACCCCTGTCCCCTCTGTCAAAACGCTGGGCATTAAGGTCAGCCATGACCTGTCTATGCACGGCCAGGTCAGCTCTGTAGTGTCTTCTTGCTTTCTTTCCCTCCGTCTTATTCGAAAAATCTCCCGTTTCTTTTCCCTTGATTCTCTTAAAATTATTATTTCGGCCCTCATCACTTCCCGCCTTGAATATGGAAACAGCTTGTTCGTGGGTATCCCTGCCTACGAAACCCGTCGCCTTCAAGCAATCCAAAATCAGGCTGCCCGACTTATTTTTCACCTTCCCAAAACTCACCATATCACCCCTGTTCTCAAATCCCTCCACTGGCTACCTGTTTTGCAACGTTCCTTGTTTAAACTAGGCTGCCTAGTCTTCCGGGCTATTGATCGCTCTGCTCCAGCGTTCATCACTTCCCTGATTTCCTCTCACACCCCTGCCCGTACCCTCCGCTCATCTTCTTCGGCCCTCCTCACTGTTCCCCGTTTCCGCAAATCCCGCACTGGTGGAACCAGATTCTTTGTCCTTGCCCCCCGCTTCTGGAATTCCCTCCCTCTCTCCATGCGTTCTATCCCCATCTTTTCACACTTCCGTAAAGCGCTCAAAACATTCTTGTTTGCCCAGGCCTACCCCGCTTAACGTCCTCGGCCCTGTTTGTTCTGTTCAGTAGAGCTCAGCGCCAGGAAGCCGTTTGGCCACCGTGCGCTCTATAAATACCTTATTTATTCATTCATTCATTCATTCATTCATTCATTCCACATCAGGGTTAGGGTGGTAAATGCAGTGCACTGCAAGCATTAACCCCGAGAGTCACAGCTCACATTCTTCTCCTTTCATTCTTCCATGTCAGGGCCTGGGTGGAAAATGCAGTGCACTGCAAGCATTAACACAGAGAGTCACAGCTCACATTCTTCTCCTTTCATTCTTTCATGTCAGGGCCTGGGTGGTGAATGCAGTGCACTGCAAGCATTAACTCTGAGAGTCACAGCTCACATTCTTCTCCTTTCATTCTTCCATGTCAGGGCCTGGGTGGTAAATGCAGTGCACTGCAAGCATTAACACAGAGAGGCACAGCTCTCATTCTGATCCTTTTATTCTTCCATGTCAGGGCCTGGGTGGTAAATGCAGTGCACTGCAAGCATTAACACAGAGAGTCGCAGCTCTCATTCTGATCCTTTCATTCTTCCATGTCAGGGCCTGGGTGGTAAATGCAGTGCACTGCAAGCATTAACACAGAGAGCCGCAGCTCTCATTCTGATCCTTTCATTCTTCCTTGTCTGGGCCTGGGTGGTAAATGCAGTGCACTGCAAGCATTAACACAGAGAGTCACAGCTCACATTCTTCTCCTTTCATTCTTCCATGTCAGGGCCTGGGTGGTAAATGCAGTGCACTGCAAGCATTAACACAGAGAGTCGCAGCTCTCATTCTGATCCTTTCATTCTTCCATGTCAGGCCCTGGGTGGTAAATGCCATGCACTGCAAGCATTAACACAGAGAGTCGCAGCTCTCATTCTTCTCCTTTCATTCTTCCATGTCAGGCCCTGGGTGGTAAATGCCATGCACTGCAAGTATTAACCCTGAGAGTCGCAGCTCTCATTCTTCTCCTTTCATTCTTCCATGTCAGGGCCTGGGTGGTAAATGCAGTGCACTGCAAGCATTAACACAGCGAGTCGCAGCTCACATTCTTCTCCTTTCATTCTTCCATGTCAGGGCCTGGGTGGAAAATGCAGTGCACTGCAAGCATTAACACAGAGAGTCACAGCTCACATTCTTCTCCTTTCATTCTTTCATGTCAGGGCCTGGGTGGTGAATGCAGTGCACTGCAAGCATTAACTCTGAGAGTCACAGCTCACATTCTTCTCCTTTCATTCTTCCATGTCAGGGCCTGGGTGGTAAATGCAGTGCACTGCAAGCATTAACACAGAGAGGCACAGCTCTCATTCTGATCCTTTTATTCTTCCATGTCAGGGCCTGGGTGGTAAATGCAGTGCACTGCAAGCATTAACCCTGAGAGTCACAGCTCGCATTCTTCTCCTTTCATTCTTGCATGGCAGGGCCTGGGTGGTAAATGCAGTGCACTGCAAGCATTAACACAGAGAGTCGCAGCTCTCATTCTGATCCTTTCATTCTTCCATGTCAGGCCCTGGGTGGTAAATGCCATGCACTGCAAGCATTAACACAGAGAGTCGCAGCTCTCATTCTTCTCCTTTCATTCTTCCATGTCAGGCCCTGGGTGGTAAATGCCATGCACTGCAAGTATTAACCCTGAGAGTCGCAGCTCTCATTCTTCTCCTTTCATTCTTCCATGTCAGGGCCTGGGTGGTAAATGCAGTGCACTGCAAGCATTAACACAGCGAGTCACAGCTCTCATTCTGTTCCACACTTGTTCCGCATCAGGGCTTGGGTGGTAAATGTTGTGTACTGCAAGCAATATACCCAGAGTGACAGTTCACATTCTTCTCCTTTCACTTTGCTTTTGGACACTGTTCTCTGGCCGCTGTCACTGAATCATTACTGTTGTAGAAAACAACCAAACACCACAATCAGCTGTGACTATTCACCAGTGTGTGCTTGTTAAATTAGTTCTTCTTGCAGGGACTCAGTCCAAGTGTGTTGAGTTTATAGGTTTTATCACTAATCCCTAAAGTTAGCTGAAAATACCCTTCTTAGTCCAAGCATTGTTTCTAGAGCTGCTTTTGTTGCGGGGATTCTGCTCATGCACAGAACGATTCTCAGGAAACCAGGACCTCAGTGTATTGTGGTGTACCGAAAATCCACCTCAGTGCCCAGAAGCCCTATCCGACTAGCATCAGTGTCTCATTCATTCTCTGTACTACAACAAAGCTACCAATGAGTAGACAACCCAGAACAAGAGACTTTGGGACCTCTCATGAATAGTGGGCATTAAGAACACTTTTTTTTTTATTGTAATAAATGTCCACAACGTGAGTAATCAGAGACACGGTATAGTTTACAATGCTTATTTCAACTACGTGCTCTAAGATGCAGTATCTTTACCGACATAAGTAAAAAGAGGCATAAAATCAATACGATCAGCATTGTTACAATTCCATAAAATTCAAAGGGAGAAATCCTATTATAATGATAGTGGAACCAGGTCTATAGCGCCTTGTGTACCACCCTCCTCTTGCTAGGTATAATAATAATAGAAGACCTCTAGGTTAAAACGGGGAACCCCATACCTCCAAAGTCAGGAAAAGTGAATCACATCCCAGATCAGCACAGCTCTTTGTCGATTCAAAGGTTTTTTTCCAAGTGCTAGTCTCATGCATGCAGTTCAATATTAAAAGCATCTGAGTTTCAGAAATGAGCAGCTGTGTTCGTGTTGTGTATAGAGCGTGGGCCGATCAACCTGCATCAACAGCATACATTGTTATTTTAGCCTTGAACACTTTGTGCAGACTTGAGGCCGCAATGTGAGTCTAGAGATGTGAAAAACAGACCATTCTCATGTGAAGGAAAAGCAAGCAGTTTGTCTTTATAAAAACAGAGACATGTAGTGTTATGTGCAAAAGCAGCAAAATGGCGTTTGAGCAACTAACTCACTTATGCTAACATAGCAATGTGTGCAGGCAGAACCGTATCCTCAATACACCCTCCCTTGATCGGGTCAATGCACGAAAAGAAACATAAGAAGAATGCAGAGTTCAAATTCATCCGAGAAAGAAATAAGTTCATTCTTGTAAAAAAATAGGTAACGAGGAAATGAAAGGGGCAAAAAGAAAAGAATGTCTATTAAAAAAGAAAAAAAAATGCAAGTGAGAAAAAAAATAACATCACGGGGAGAAGCAAAAAACTTGAGTGATGCATCGCATGCTGGATCGTTGCCAATCTAATCCATCAGCGTGTATGCACAGTATGTCGCAACAGCCTCCAAAAGGAAGTCATTGTTATTGTCAGCAAAGAGTTCTGCCATTCAATTTAGTAACGGAAATGAACATACATGTTCTTCAATTGCGGGAGCCTCTAGCACAATCAGAGGACAACTTGCATTTACTTCAAGATAACTTCGTTCCAGGAAGTCATGCGCAGCCGTATATATGTCCCAATTCGGCAAAACTCAGTGCGCTGCTGCACAGACCATAATCCTGATTCCAGAACAGGCAAACTCATGAGCCACTAAGGGACTCAATAGATGGTCAAAATCAGGAGCAGGAGACACCGTATTTGAGAGACAGAGTTCTAATGCCCCTTTGAATTGGCAATCCAGGCACTGGAACATGGGGAAGCCGCTAAAGATGCTGGAAAAAATAGAATGAAAAAATGCCAGTACCACACCAAATATAGTTTGGAATGAGGTCACAAGGCCGGAGCTAACAGTTTTAAAAAAGTGGGCCAGGCCTGTAGTGGTCGAGGCATTAAAGATAGTGTGGATTAAAGCGACAAAATGAAGTGGGAGATCCGTATTTAAAAGCGTGTGTACTTCTGTACACGTGTTAGCAATATGAAGGACAAATGTTTCACAAGAAGAAGTGAGAGAGACTTCTGTTTGAGACAATAAAGCTCTTATTCTGTTCAACTTGTTGAACTCTGCTTTCAGTGTCGGAATGGAAGGCCACATAGAGATATCGAGCCTCCATTGCGGGGGCGGGAAAAGCTAATTTTTACAGCAATATACACGCTGTGAAACAGTGACAATGTACAGAATTCCAGCTAACACCCCGAAGCAAGCTTCATTATTTAAAAGCAAATAGCTATCAGTTGCTAATAGTGTGAATGTTGGTAGGATAGCTGGCACAAGAATTCCCTTAAAAATGCAAGCTAAATTCGGAGCCTCCACATTACACGTCCCGTGCAATTGAACATTCTTGCATACGAGTGAGTGATCAGGTGTGGAAGTGCACTCCTGCCCTTTTAAGTAAACCTCTTAGCCATCCCTCAGACATCTGTATGAGAAGGGCAGAGACCAAACTTCATGGAGAAAAGCGGTACCGAGTGGTTCATATCTACCCAGGGCATAGTGTTTCATACATGAACTAAACTTAAACAGAGGAAAAGGCAATGGTATTAAACCATGGATGAGCCACACAGCTGAATTGGATTCGTCTACAGAAAATGGTAATGGTTCTAATTTTTTTATATGCAATAGAGAATGTGACGCATCCTTCATGGACATGAACTGTTGTTTTTCTGTTAAATTAAACGGTATAAACACTGACGAAATATCAATGTAGTCCCAAGGCACTTTCCCAGATTTTAAAGTTTGTAAGGTCCAAGCAAACTGCGTGATGGACCGCAATTGATTTTGACCATGGAACAAAACAGAAACATCATCTTGCACAATATGCACAACAGATAAAACAATATTATCCAAGGTGTAAATTCTGGAAGAGAGTGTGTTAACGCTATTATCAATGAGAGCAAGCACTTTTTCCAAATTAACTTGGTCTATTGCTCTTAAACAGGAAGCAGCCTTAACCTGCGACAGTTTCCAAACTTCATTGTAAATCGCACATATATATATATCTTTTAGATCTTCCACTCACAGGACCCTTAACAAAATCAGTTAAATCAACATTGTCGGTGAACAAAGATAAATGATGTTTAACAGACGAAAGAGTGGAATGTTTCAGCCAATTTTGACATCATTTCCCCACTGACTAGGTGGTAACTGAATGGGAAGTTTCAAAAAGGGATCAGTTCTGTCCTGTGTAAGGCCTGGGGCTAAACCCAGAAAGCTATGTTGACAAGAATCAGAACTTGTTGGCCACAACAGCCAACCCTCAGGATCCAGGGACGAAATGTTAAAGGAGGAATTTGAAATTAAAGATTGTAATTCATCAAGGGATCTATCAGTATGATTCTTCCAATTAGGGTACGCATGCAGATTAGGAATTTTAGGGGTATTCATGTGTTTTGAAGTGGCCAAACTAAGACAAGTTGTTTGTGAGATCGTACTATTTAAAAACAACATGTGGCCCGGAATAAGACATGCTCGGTGTAAAGCTTCAGTGCACTGCCCTTGCAGATGAGAGGCGAAAACCCAAAGTTTTAGATCGTTTAGTGCAATACCAGAAAGAATAGAGGCTTCAAGCTAGATAATTAAAACTTTATTGTTTTTCTGCATTTTACACAGAAAAGTGACAAAGCCCTGATGACTGTCTGGGAACTGGTTTCCTCGGACTAGAAACGCGTCAGCCCATCGGAGGGAGCAATCAATATCACTAAGCGTTTGAACTAGCTCTGGCTGGTTGTAAAAGTCAACCTTATATTTGAACGTGCTCCTTCCTTTTGACTTTGTCTCTTCATTCTTTAGGAATTCAGATTAACTTTATTGAAATTTTCAATTGTTTGTGTTTGTATAGTGAATTTTTTGTGGAATGTATGATAATTGTGTATATGAATTGTAAATATTTTGTTTGTAAATAGTTAGATGTTGGAATTTAAATGCATTGAATAAACAGTTGTCTCCTTTTTTTGCAAAACTTTCAAAAGAAGAATGAATTAGTTTTCCAAAAGAGACAGGTATAAATAAAAATACCGGGTGAAACTCAATACATTTGTGTTTATCCTATGATATGAAATAAGTTTTTGGAAATTAATTGGGTGTAGACATATTCTTGTGTTTTCTAGTTTATTACGATCCAGTCTACCCCATACCCTACGTGGACCTAACTGGGTACTAAGCACAGAACAAAACTCCTAGGAAAATACTTCAAGTGCACAATTAAAACAAGTGCCCGAGGGCACGGAAAGTTTAGTGGTCTCGGGCGGACCCGATAAGGCAAGTCGGAAGCGAGGGACTCAGGACCCTTAAGTAAGGAGGCTATGCGGGCACCGAAATGCCGGAGTTACCTAGCCACAAGGGCTGCGGCTGCACAAGTCTTACAGGCGTCGGGGGTCTTCGCTGACGAGCCAGGAGCGGGAAGGAAGGAGTTGCTGGCCGGCGACCAGTGAAGAATAGTTCGTAGAGATCCAAGCCTGGATCAGAGATCGATGATACCTGAAAGCAGAGGGGACCAAGTTCGTACTACTAGCCAGTAGTCAGAGGGTACCAGGAAGGCACCGGATGGCCGTCACCTCGACTAGGTGAGTGGGCGACGCTAGGCTCTGCAGTCTCACGGACCAGGAGGCGTTGTCGGCGACGAGGATGGAGGTGCGAGCTGTCCCACGAAGGTTGATGCTGTCGGCGTCGCTGAGCCCAGGATTGGGGCAACAAGCCTTGGCAGATTTCAGGGCCACGTGGTGGGCCTAAAATGGCGTCTTAAGTGGACCAGGAGGGTCCGGGGTGCTTCTCTCAAAGAAGGAAGCAAAGGCTAGTCTGGAGCAACCAGACCAGCAGCGTTGGTTGTCGGATGTCGTCAAAGAAGGGCACAAGCCAGCGGCTAGTGACCAGACAACGTGCTGAGCAGCGAGCAAAAGAGCCCCACGCAGATCGTGGAGATGCTGGGAGACTGCACTTTGGTGCTGGAGCTGCTCAGGGTCGGGGCTTCTTGGACCCCAGAGCACCCACCAGAGAATTGCTTCGATGGTCGTGCTGATTAAGAAAGCGTGCAGGTTTTGATGATGGCCGGTCCCTCGAGGTCTCGTCGCACCCACAGATCTCAGCTGAGCTGACGATGTGGGTAGAGTTCAGAGGTGCCGGGGAAGCCGGTTCTCGTCGAGCTGGACCGTCGGATCCTTGAGGAAGGACTTGCAGCAAACCGCAGAGTTCTTAGATGGTGCCCGCTGGTGCAGGGTGACTACTTCTTAGCCACAAGGGAGAAATCTTGAGAAGAGTCTCGAAGTCCTTTCGTAGAAAGTATTCTTGATTCAAAGATGATCTAATTTGGAAGGGTCCCCGCTCCGGCCTTTATCCTAAAGAAAAGGGGTGGGTACGTGACTAGGTCCTGCCCTAGGGGTGGGACCAGGAAGGGGGGTAGTTACACCCCTCTCCCCCTGCTGGACTCTCCCCAGGTCAGGGGCTGCGCACCCCTGGAACTGGTTCTAGCCGGCAGATGCGTAGTGAGCACCGGGGTGACACTCCGCAGTCACCTTCTTTCAAAGCCCTACCTACCCAGAATACACAAACCCTGTCTGGGACGGTGCGAACACCGCCCTTGACAGGAAACCCTTTGTCCGAGCTCTCCTCGCTGGAAGGACTCCCAGCAGCAGGAGGTCAGACTCGTGTCTGTGGTGGCAGCGTCCATTTTGTGGAGCTGAGGCTTCAGTTAACTTTAACCGGGGTTGACAGTTACGTACATGTCGTGTCCCTCTAGAAGGGCGGAATGCTAACCTCGTCGCCAGAATTGGTGAGGGGGCAGCATCCCGATTCGTATGACACCTTACTCGACATGTCTTGATAACGCGATACCGAAGTTACCGATATGATATGCGTTATCATGGAACAGCCATTGGGTCTTGGTTCCGCAAGCTGCAACCGGGCTCGGCTCGTGCCAGAGCCCAATTCACACGGTTCCATGCACTCTGCCTTCAGGATTGTCAAGGCCTGCCATAGGAGTGACTGATAGGAACTCGGTGTCCATTTTAAGGTTAGGTATAGGGATACTATACCTACAGCAACGGGCGAGTACGCCACGTGGCCCCAGCTGTCGTGCAGCCAGTTGTGTCAGATTTAGATGGCCATCCAGGGGTGGCATAATACATGCTTCAGCCCCTGGTAGGCCCTGGGTACACCGATGCCCTGAGTTACAGGGTCTGACAGGGTGGCCCAGTTCCAATTGGGTAATGCACCTAGGGTACACACAGCAATTTAGCGAGAGAACAGCTAGGCTGTGGGTCTGATTGGCAGGCCCACAGCCCGGGAAAGTCGTAAACCAGTGAAACAAAAGCAAAAAGTCCGGGTGATCATAGGATTGCAGACCCTACTCTCCTACATGACCCCCCCCCAAACGTTGGGACAATAAGCTAACCTTGACCAGGTGAGTCTTCTTGTTCTAAGTGGAAATACCTGGAGAGCCCATCTGCATTGCCATGATCAGTGCCAGGTCTATGCTCCACTGTGAAGTCCATCCCCTGTAGGGAAATGGACCACCTAAGCAGTTTGGGGTTTTCACCCTTCATCTGATTTAGCCATAGGAGGGGCTTATGGTCGGTCTGAATCTTGAAATGAGTGCCAAACAAGTATGGCCTCAGTTTCTTCAGGGCCCACACCACAGCGAAGGCCTCCCTCTCTATAGCTGACCAATTTTTCTCTCTGGGGGTCAGCCGTCTGCTTATAAAAGCAATGGGCTGGTCATTACCATCAAAATTCAGTTAAGATAGAACAGCTCCCACCCCCAACTCAGAAGCATCTGTTTGGACAATGAATGGTTTGGAGTAGTCTGGACTCTTGAGGATAGGTGCCGTGCACATGGCCTGTTTTAGGTCATCGAATGCTTTTTGACAGCTCGCTGTCCACTGAACCTTTTTTGGCATTTTCTTACTCGTCAGTTCATTGAGCGGAGTCACAATCGATCCGTAATTCCTGACGAACTTCCGGTAGTAACCAGTCAGGCCCAAGAAAGCTCGAACCTGAGTCTGGGTGGTTGGAGGAGCCCAGTCCCTGATTGACTGTATCTTGCTTTCCAGTGGTTGAACTTGGCCTCCACCGATGAGGTGGCCCAAGTATACAACCTGTGTCGGCCCTATCTGGCACTTGGTAGCCTTGATAGTGAGACCTGCTGCTTGCAGAGCCTCTAACACTTTCCGCAGGTGGACCAGGTGATCCTCCCAGGTGGAGCTAAAGACAGCAATATCGTCAAGATGCGCCGCACAGAAGTCATCCAGCCCAGTGAGAACGTGATTCACCAACCGTTGGAAGGTGGCAGGTACATTTTTCAAACCAAAGGGCATCTCCACGAACTGATAATGCCCACCAGGGGTAGAAAATGCGGTCTTAGGCTTGGCGTCCTCAGCTAACCTGATTTGCCAATACCCAGCTGTCAGGTCAAACGTACTTAAGTAGTTGGCCAAAGCCAATCTTTCGATAAGCTCGTCTGCCCTTGGTATTGGGTGGGCATCAGTCTTAGTGACTGCATTGAGACCCCTGTAGTCTACGCAGAACCTCATCTCTTTCTTACCGTCCGGGGTGTGAGGTTTTGGCACTAGAACTACGGGACTAGCCCAAGGGCTATCCGAGGGTTCAATGACTCCCAGCTCCAACATTTTCTGCACTTCACTCTTGATGCAGTCTCTAACGTGATCAGGCTGCCGGTAGATTTTAGTCTTGACGGGCAAGCTGTCACCAGTGTCAACCTCATGGGTGCACCAATTGGTCTGACTGGGTGTTAGAGAGAACATATGCCGGAAGGATTGAAGAACCTGTTTACAATCCTCCTGTTGATGTTCGGAGAGGCTGCCACAAAAGACGACACCATCTACCGATCCATCGTCAGGATTCTGAGTGAGCAGGTCGGGGAGAGGGTCACTCTCCTCCTCCTGTCCCTCATCTATGGCCATGAGCAAACTCATGTCCTTCCTGTCGACATATGCTTTGAGCCTGTTGACATGGAGCACCCTGTGGGGGCTCCGGGGAGTTCCAAGGTCTACCAGGTAGGTGACCTCTCCCTTTTTCTCCAGGATGGTGTAGGGCCCGGACCATTTGTCCTTGAGTGCTGCTGGGGCCACTGGCTCCAACACCCACACCTTCTGTCCGGGCTGGTAAACAGTCAAGACAGCCTTTTGGTCATGCCAAGCTTTTTGGAGTTCCTGGCTGGCCTTAAGGTTTTCGGATGCCTTCTCCATGTATTCAGCCATCCGCGAGCGGAGGCCAAGCACATAGTCCACTATGCTGGTTGCAGGCTTTTTGAGAGGTCTCTCCCATCCTTCCTTCACCAAACACAGGGGTCCTCTTACAGGATGCCCGTACAAAAGTTCAAAAGGGCTGTAGCCAACCCCCTTCTGTGGGACTTCTCTGTAAGAGAATAAAAGGCAGGGGATCAGGACGTCCCATCTACGCCGAAGCTTTTCAGGTAGTCCATGAATCATCCCTTTCAGGGTCCTGTTGAATCTCTCAACAAGCCCATTGCATTGTGGATGATAGGGTGTAGTGAACTTGTAGTTGACACCACATTCCTTCCACATAGCAGTTAGGTAGCTCGACATGAAGTTTGCACCTCTGTCGGAGACGACCTCCTTAGGGAAGCCCACTCTGGAGAATACTCCAACTAGGGCTCTTGCCACCACCGTCTGGAGAACAACAACGACCGCAACACCAGCACCCTGCTCGACAACCTCACCAACCTGGGACTCAAGCAACTGGTGTCCACCCCCACCCACCTCGCCGGACACACACTCGACGCTGTCTTCTCATCCAGCAAGGACATCAACTTCAGCCACACCACAGAGCTTCAATGGACGGACCACAGCTGCGTCCACTTCACCTTCAAGAAAACAACGACCCACCACCACCAGCAACAGACCGCCCGCAGAAGCTGGAACAAGATCACAGCAGACCAGCTCGCCACCTCCCTGAGCCAGCACCCTCCTGCCAGCTCAGCGAACCCCAGCCAGGCCGCCGACAACCTCACGAAGTGGATCAGCAACTGCGCGGACGAACTCGCCCCACTGAGGACCCCGCCCAGCAGACCCGGCAGCAAGAAAGCCCCATGGTTCACCGACGAACTCAAGAGCTCCAAGAAGAACTGCCGAGCCCTCGAGAAAGTCTGGAGAAGGGAACCGACACCGGACAACAGGACCTCCTTCAAACTTGCCACCCGGAAACACCACCAGCTGATCCGCGCCGCCAAGAAAACAGCATTCAAGGACCGGTTGGACAACAACGCACACAACTGCAAGGAACTCTTCAACATCGTCAAAGAGCTTTCCAACCCCAGCGCAGGAAACAACGACATCACCCCATCGCAAGACCTCTGCAACTCCCTGGCTTCATACTTCCACAACAAGATCGCGGACATACACAACAGCTTCAACAACCAACCAACGCACACCATGACCGAACAACCACCCCCCACCACCACCCTCCGCGCCTGGACCCCGATCAGCACCGAAGACACCATCCGCACGATGAACTCCATCCACTCCGGATCACCGACCGACCCCTGCCCTCACCACGTCTTCAACAAAGCCGACGCTGTCATCGCACCCCACCTGCGAGACATCATCAACACATCCCTCGACACCACCATCTTCCCCGAGAGCTGGAAACACGCCGAACTCAGCGCCCTACTCAAGAAACCAACAGCGGACCCCACCGACCTCAAGAATTACCGCCCCATCTCGCTCCTCCCGTTTCCAGCCAAAGTCATCGAGAAGACCGTCAACAAGCAGATGGCCGCTTTCCTCGAGACGAACGGATCCCTCGACCCCTCACAGTCCGGCTTCCGAGCCAACCACAGCACCGAGACCGCCCTCATCGCCGCCACCGACGACATCCGAGCCCTGATGGACAATGGAGAAACAGCGGCCCTCATCCTCCTAGACCTCTCCGCGGCATTCGACACGGTCTGCCACCGCACCCTAGTACGGCGCCTCAGCAACGTCGGAATCCAGGACAAGGCGCTGGAGTGGATCACCTCCTTCCTCGACGGGAGAACACAGAGAGTCCGCCTACCACCGTACAAGTCAGAGGCCACCGAAGTCATCTGCGGCGTCCCCCAAGGATCATCTCTGAGCCCCACCCTCTTCAACATCTACATGAGCCCCCTCGCGGCCATCGTACGCAAACACAACCTCAGCATAATCTCCTACGCCGACGACACCCAGCTGATCCTCTCCCTGACCAACGACCCCGCCGCCGCCAGAGCCAACCTGCACGAAGGGATGAAAGAGGTAGCCGAGTGGATGACGACCAGCCGCCTGAAACTGAACTCGGACAAGACGGAGGTCCTCATCCTGGGCTCCTCTCCCTCCGCCTGGGACGACTCCTGGTGGCCTCCCGCCCTGGGCACCGCACCCAAACCGACAGACCATGCACGCAACCTGGGCTTCATCCTGGACTCCTCCCTCTCCATGACCAGGCAAGTCAACAACGTCTCCTCGGCATGCTTCAACATCCTACGCATGCTACGGAAGATCTTCTGGTGGATCCCCACCGAGACCAGGAAGACCGTCACCCAGGCCCTCGTCACCAGCCGACTGGACTACGGCAACGCCCTCTACGCCGGGACCACCGCCAAGCTCCAGAAGAGACTCCAGCGGATCCAGAACGCCTCAGCCAGACTCATCCTCGACATCCCACGAACCAGCCACATCTCCGGACATCTGCGAGACCTTCACTGGCTCCCCGTCAACAAAAGAATCACCTTCCGCCTCCTCACCCACGCACACAAAGCCCTACACGACCAAGGCCCGAGCTACCTCAACAGCCGAGTCAACTTCTACGCTCCCAAACGCCACCTCCGATCAGCCAACCACGCCCTCGCCGCCGTCCCCCGCATCCGAAGAGCGACTACAGGAGGAAGGTCCTTCTCCCACCTGGCCGCCAAGACCTGGAACTCCCTCCCGACCGACCTGCGCCTGACCCAAGACCACCTCTCCTTCAGGAAGAAGCTGAAGACCTGGCTGTTCGAGCAGTAGCGGCTCCCCCCCCCCCCCAGCGCCTTGAGACCCCACGGGTATGTAGCGCGCTTTATAAGTGTCACTGATTGATTGATTGATTGATTGACCACAGGGGCTGTAGTGGTCCTAAGGGGAATAGCTTCAGGATACCTGGTGGCATGATCCACTACCACCAGTATAAACTTGTGCCCTGATGCTGCTGGTGGTTCCATGGGACCGACGATGTCAATCCCCACCCGTTCAAAGGGCACCCCCACCACAGGCATTGGTATAAGGGGGGCCTTTGTCGTGCCACCTGACTTACCACTGGCTTGACAAGTGACACAGGAGCGGCAAAACTCCTTGGTATCTTCGTTCATGTGAGGCCAGTGAAAGTGCGAGACAAGCCTGTCCCACGTCTTCGTCTGGCCTAGGTGTCCTGCTAAGGGAATCTCGTGGGCCAAGGTAAGGAGGAAACCACGCTGAGACAAGGGGATAACCAGCCTCCTGGTCATGCCAGGCTTGGGGTCTCTTGCCTCAGTGTACAGGAGTCCATCTTCCCAGTATACCTTGTGGGTACCTGTGGCGTTCCCAGCAGCCTCAGCAGCAGCCTGCTGTCTGAGGGGTTCAAGGGAAGGGCAGTCTAACTGGTCCTTCCCCAGGTCTTCTCGTGTGGGTCCCCCTGAGCCCAGAAACTCAACTTGATCAAGTTCGAGTTCTTTAGGTTCAGTTTCCCGCAATTCCTGGAGGTCAGCCTCCTCTGAGACCTGATCCTCGACCTGGGGCAAGGGGGAAGGCGAGGCCTTAACCCGACTGCTCTTCTTCTTGGGAGGTGTCTGGTCCATTGTTCCAGGATCCAGCACCGGTTCAGTGGGGCATTGTCTGACCTGTGACCTGGTCACAGCAAACACGTGTGCTGGCAAGCCTAACATCTCCATGTGAGCCCGTTGCTCCACTTCTGACCATTGTGATGACTCCAAATCATTGCCCAACAAACAATCCACTGGGAGGTCTGAACTAACAACAACCTTTTTCTGGCCATTTACCCCTCCCCAGGAGAAAGCAACAATCGCCATACTATGACTGGTAGTGACGTTGCTGGCATTGGTCACCAGAAAATCTGTACCTGGCATGATCTGTCCAGGGTCCACAAAGTTAGGCGTCACCATGGTGACGCTGGCACAAGTGTCCCTATAGGCCTGAGCCATTCTTCCATTTATTAAAGGCGTCTGTCGGTATTTGCCCAAAGTATTGGGACTGACATCAGGGGATATATCCACATCCCCTGTACAGACAAGGACAGCCTGAGTGAGTGTACCAGCTAGGTTGTCACACCCCTCAGAACCCAAGGTAAACCCAACTAGTCCCTTGGGAGGCGCACTACTACTGCTGGCTGTACTAGGGGGCACAGGTGCCTTAGGGGCTGCAGTAGCAGGAGTCTGCCCTCCTTTTTTGGTGCACTCACTAAACCAGTGAGTTTTACTTTTACAGTATTGGCACCACCTTTTTGATTGGCCTTCTTGATTCTTCTTTTTCTGGGAAGCCTGACCCCTCCCCTCTTTGGGTTGTTGGGGACCTGTCGAAGACTTCTGGTCAGTTTGTTCCCCTTTCGAATCTTTACCCTTCTGGTCTGCTTTCTTCTGACCACCCTGGTTCTGGCCCTGGTTTTGCTTAACCCTTGTTCTGACCCATCTGTCTGCCTTCTTTCCCAATTCTTGGGGAGAGGTCAGATCCGAGTCGACAAGGTGCTGATGCAACAACTGGTTCTGACAATTGTTTAAAATCTGTTCTCGCATGATCAAATTATACAATCCTGTGTAATCAGTAACCTTACTGCCCAGCAACCAGCCCTCCAAACCCTTAGTGGCACAATCAACGAAATCAGACCAGTCCTGAGACTGAGTTTTCTGGGTATCCCTGAACAGCAACCTGTACTGCTCAGTGGTTAGGCCGAACCCATCAATCAGTGTGTTCTTCAGGACCTGGTAATTGTTAGCGTCCTCTACTCTAGTAGTGAGGAGCTTATCTCTACCTTTACCTTCAAAGGAGAGCCACAAGATAGCTGCCCACTGACTCTGGGGGATGCACTGTACAGTGCAGGCCCGCTCCAAAGCAGTAATCCATTTGTGGATGCCGTCCCCTTGCTTAAAGGGGGGCACTATCTTATTCAGGTGCTTAGTGTCTAAACTCCTGGGTTCCCGTGGGGGAATGCTACCACCAGTGGGAATTGTCCCACTCAACTCTTGCTCTCGAGCAAAGGCGAGTCTCTCTTTGGCTAGGGCAAGTTCTTCCCTTTCGATCCGCAGTTTGACTTCCCGCTCCTTTGCTTCGTACACTCTCCTCTTAGGTGATGTCATCCCTCTTCGAGCAGAGCCTCGAGAGCCATTGGTTCGAACAGATCTGTTAGAGCCTCTTCACAGAGATCTAACTCGTCTGTTCCCAATGTTAAGCTGGCCCGAGAGAGGGCCCAGGGGTCCCCTAGTACCAATCTTGTGCCGGCTTAAGTTGTTCTGAGTTAGCTGACTAACTATGACTGGACCTTTGTCTGCATCGTCCCCAGATATCTCTGGATCCTCGTCCTCCTCTTCGCCCTCGGCGGAGAGATGGATAAGGTCAGGGTCACCTCGGGTTCCTTCGAGGGGAGGCATATCCACTTCTGGATGAGAAGGGTCAGTGTTACCCGCCCTCCTGGCATCATAAGTCTCCAAGAGACCAATCAGAAATGGAATGGTAGGGTTGGCACCCTGTTTAGGCTTTCGAGATGTACAGATCTGTCGCATCTCGTGAAAGCTAAGCGCAGCATATCTGGAGGTGACCTGTGGAAGGTCGACTGACACGAGGGCAGACTCTGAGTTTCCGCCTTTGTCTGACATGCTGCTTCTAGTGTGGTGTAAGTGATGCACCTACCTACACTATGGGTTTACCTACTGATCCCTTGCCAAGAGTTGTAGCCAAGGTGTGCTAAGCCTTGAGGAGCTACAACAGCTGGTTCAGTAGAACTCAGAGTATTCTAAGCTAAGTTATATGTACCTGGAGTACTTATGCGATCTTTCACAAGATATTCTTAGGATACGCGTGGTAAAACAACCGCAAGCTCAAATCCCAACCGCTGCTCACCAATGTGAGAAGTTGGCCCGATATGCAGCGTTCGCTATTCTAGCGACCACTATGCATCGGTCCAAACGACCCTTATGGTGATTGGTTGTAAGTCAACCTTAGACCAGCTATCCTAGTAGCGTGGATACGAGCAGTCTTCGGGCTAAACTCTAGAGGGCGTGTTAAGCCAGCTGTTATACCATCACATACCCCTTGAACACCAAGTGAAAGGACACCGCACAAGTGTTATGAAAATAAACAGTATATTTATTAGAATCACAACAGCCCTGTACTCTTTATGAGGACAGGATACTAAGCACAGAACAAAACTCTTAGGAAAATACTTCAAGTGCACAATTAAAACAAGTGCCCGAGTGCACGGAAAGTTTAGTGGTCTCGGGCGGACCCGATAAGGCAAGTCGGAAGCGAGGGACTCAGGACCCTTAAGTAAGGAGGCTATGCGGGCACCGAAATGCCGGAGTTACCTAGCCACAAGGGCTGCGGCTGCACAAGTCTTACAGGCGTCGGGGGTCTTCACTGACGAGCCAGGAGCCGGAAGGAAGGAGTTGCTGGCCGGCGACCAGTGAAGAATAGTTCGTAGAGATCCAAGCCTGGATCAGAGATCGATGATACCTGAAAGCAGAGGGGACCAAGTTCGTACTACTAGCCAGTAGTCAGAGGGTACCAGGAAGGCACCGGATGGCCGTCACCTCGACTAGGTGAGTGGGCGACGCTAGGCTCTGCAGTCTCACGGACCAGGAGGCGTTGTCGGCGACCAGGATGGAGGTGCGAGCTGTCCCACGAAGGTTGATGCTGTCGGCGTCGCTGAGCCCAGGATTGGGGCAACAAGCCTTGGCAGATTTCAGGGCCACGTGGTGGGCCTAAAATGGCGTCTTAAGTGGACCAGGAGGGTCCGGGGTGCTTCTCTCAAAGAAGGAAGCAAAGGCTAGTCTGGAGCAACCAGACCAGCAGCGTTGGTTGTCGGATGTCGTCAAAGAAGGGCACAAGCCAGCGGCTAGTGACCAGACAACGTGCTGAGCAGTGAGCAAAAGGGCCCCAACCAGATCGTGGAGATGCTGGGAGACTGCACTTTGGTGCTGGAGCTGCTCAGGGTCGGGGCTTCTCGTACCCCAGAGCACCCACCAGAGAATTTCTTCGATGGTCGTGCTGATTAAGAAAGCGTGCAGGTTTTGATGATGGCCGGTCCCTCGAGGTCTCGTCGTACCCACAGATCTCAGCTGAGCTGACGATGTGGGTAGAGGTCAGAGGTGCCGGGGAAGCCGGTTCTCGTCGAGCTGGGCCGTCGGATCCTTGAGGAAGGACTTGCAGCAAACCGCAGAGTTCTTAGATGGTGCCCGCTGGTGCAGGGTGACTACTCCTTAGCCACAAGGGAGAAATCTTGAGAAGAATCTCGAAGTCCTTTCATAGAAAGTATTCTTGATTCAAAGATGATCTAATTTGGAAGGGTCCCCGCTCCGGCCTTTATCCTAAAGAAAAGGGGTGGGTACATGACTAGGTCCTGCCCTAGGGGTGGGACCAGGAAGGGGGGTAGTTACACCCCTCTCCCCCTGCTGGACTTTCCCCAGGTCAGGGGCTGCGCGCCCCTGGAACTGGTTCTAGCCGGCAGATGCGTAGTGAGCACCGGGGTGCCACTCCGCAGTCACTTTCTTGCAAAGCCCTACCTACCCAGAATACACAAACCCTGTCTGGGACGGTGCGAACACCGCCCTTGACAGGAAACCCTTTGTCCGAGCTCTCCTCGCTGGAAGGACTCCCAGCAGCAGGAGGTCAGACTCGTGTCTGTGGTGGCAGCGTCCATTTTGTGGAGCTGAGGCTTCAGTAAACTTTAACCGGGGTTCACAGTTACGTACATGTCGTGTCCCTCTAGAAGGGTGGAATGCTAACCTCGTCGCCAGAATTGGTGAGGGGGCAGCCTCCCGATTCGTATGACACCTTACTCGACATGTCTTGATAACGCGATACCGAAGTTACCGATATGATATGCGTTATCATGGAACAGCCATTGGGTCTTGGTTCCGCAAGCTGCAACCGGGCTCGGCTCGTGCCAGAGCCCAATTCACACGGTTCCATGCACTCTGCCTTCAGGATTGTCAAGGCCTGCCATAGGAGTGACTGATAGGAACTCGGGTGTCCATTTTAAGGTTAGGTATAGGGATACTATACCTACAGCAACGGGCGAGTACGCCACGTGGCCCCAGCTGTCGTGCAGCCAGTTGTGTCAGATTTAGATGGCCATCCAAGGGTGGCATAATACATGCTTCAGCCCCTGGTAGGCCCTGGGTACACCGATGCCCTGAGTTACAGGGTCTGACAGGGTGGCCCAGTTCCAATTGGGTAATGCACCTAGGGTACACACAGCAATTTAGCGAGAGAACAGCTAAGCTGTTGGTCTGATTGGCAGGCCCACAGCCCGGGAAAGTCGTAAACCAGTGAAACAAAAGCAAAAAGTCCGGGTGATCATAGGATTGCAGACCCTACTCTCCTACAGCCAGGAATAAGACATGCTCGGTGTAAAGCTTCAGTGCACTGCCCTTGCAGATGAGAGGCGAAAACCCAAAGTTTTAGATTGTTTAGTGCAATACCAGAAAGAATAGAGGCTTCAAGCTAGATAATTAAAACTTTATTGTTTTTCTGCATTTTTCACAGAAAAGTGACAAAGCCCTGATGACTGTCTGGGAACTGGTTTCCCCGGACTAGAAACGCGTCAGCCCATCGGAGGGAGCAATCAATATCACTAAGCGTTTGAACTAGCTCTGGCTGGTTGTAAAAGTCAACCTTATATTAGAACGTGCTCCTTCCTTTTGACTTTGTCTCTTCATTCTTTAGGAATTCAGATTAACTTTATTGAAAATTTCAATTGTTTGTGTTTGTATAGTGAATTTTTTGTGGAATGTATGATAATTGTGTATATGAATTGTAAATATTTTGTTTGTAAATAGTTAGATGTTGGAATTTAAATGTATTGAATAAACAGTTGTCTCCTTTTTTTGCAAAACTTTCAAAAGAAGAATGAATTTGTTTTCCGAAAGAGACAGGTATAAATAAAAATACAGGGTCAAACTCAATACGTTTGTGTTTATCCTATGATATGAAATAAGTTTTTGGAAATTAATTGGGTGTAGACATATTCTTGTGTTTTCTAGTTTATTACGATCCAGTCTACCCCATACCCTACATGGACCTAACTCCTTTGTTTCACAAAGATACTCCAAAACCAGGCAGTACGACCCATCAGGTTTGGTAACAGTGAAATGAGGATTATTCACGGGTGACACACATGTCTCAATCACACCTTGATATTCTAATTGTTCAAGGATTTTCGCAACGGGGGCTTTAGCCAATCGCCGCATGGGATAGCGGGGTGGTGGCTGTGGCATAAACTGCAATGGAATCTTGTGTCTGGGAGAAAGTTTATCCCACTCGACTTAAGTATGGTACAATGCAGGTGCAAGCACCAGAGCACACTCTTCTGCAAAGTTCTGCGGACTGCTCCTTGGGCACATTGTGCGGAAAGCTGGGGAGGGTGACCTCCTCCCCTCTTGGAGCGACAAAATGAAAAGCGGGGGCCAGTCTGACTCAGCTAACAGAATGTCATATGTAGAGGTCAGATGGTCCCAAAAAATCCCTTTTATTACACGTTGGATATCACCTTCTATTAAAAGAACTATATCATATAGTCTGTCGGGGGAGCCACCCTACTGTCAGCAGTTTCCATTGTGATAAAAGTATCAGTTGCTTTCACCTTCAGATATGGACGCAGTGCTTGACGGACTATTGTAACCTCCGCTGGGCTGTCGAGCAGCGTTAATGCCTATGTCAGGATCCGTAGCTGTGTTCTCACTATCCGTGGCATACCTTACGGATAACGCAGCAACTTTCTTTTTCTGAAAATGAGGGCGTTAACGTGGCAAGTCTTCCTGCTTGCCTTTACCATCAGACCGGCGGGGCTGCTCACGTCCTTGTGGGGAACCCCGACCCCTGCCGTGTTCTCCTCCACCAGCTTGCGCGCGATGTTTCCTGTGAAGAATGAGGAGAACGTTGCTCAGGAACCTGAAATCTATCAGGAGACCTAATTCTTGCGTGGTCGCACAAATCATTAGTGCGCTCAGTATTTATTTATTTATGACATTTATTATTTATTTATGTCATTTATTAAGCGCGAACAAATGCCCGTGGGCGTCTCGGCGCTAAGATATCTGCGAATGATTCTCCTACTGCCAGGGTAGATCTTGTGTTACTGGTTGAACAGCCAGGTCTTTAGCTGTTTGCGGAAGGTCCAAAATGAGGGGCAGGTTTTTATTGACTGGGGTAAGGAGTTCCATAGTTTCGGAGCCGAGACCAAGAACCTCCGATCCCCCCAGGAAACAGTTTTGGTGCGGGGAACCACTAGATCGTTTAGGGTAGAGGAAGGTAAAGATCTCGATGGACGGTAAGGAGTCAGATGTTGTTTGAAAAATGAGGGTCCTTGATTGTTCAGAGACTTATACACAATGCAGAGAGTTTTAAACTTAATCCTGTTTCTGATATGAAGCCAGTGCAACTTTCTAATGGTGTCGGTCGCTGACTTATATTTGGGAATTCTGGCCAAGAGTCTAGCTGCTGAGTTTTGGACAGTTTGCATTTTATTGATGACCCTTACTTGGGCATTTGCAAACAGGGCATTACAGTAGTCCAGCGTAGACAGCACTAAGGAGGTCACCAGAGTTTTACCGGCCGTTTCAGGGAGGAAGGGGATGATTTTCTTTATAAGGCGCAATTTATGGAAGGCTGAGGATGCAATTTGGTTGGCGTGTAAAACAAAGTTGAGACGGTCGTCAAAAACGACTCCCAAGTTCCTCACCTTGCTAGCAGGTTTAGGCGGAATTCCGAAGGCGGTGGGCCACCATACGAAGGACCAACCTAGGTTAAGTTGTCCGAATATGACGACGTCCGTCTTATCGGAATTAAGTTTTAAACATTTGGGGGCTATCCAGTCCCCAATTGCCAACATACCTTCTTTAAAGTTTTCTGCTACCTTATCTCCGTTGTTTTTGATGGCCAAGACCAACTGCGTGTCATCTGCATAGGAGGTAAAGCTCATCCCATATGCTCGAATGATGTTAGCTAGGTCCGACACGTAGATATTAAAGAGTGTCAGCTTGGGGATGAGCCTTGTGGTACCCCGCATGGCAGAGACAAGTTGGACGATTGGAAGGGGCCCAGTGTGACAATCTGGGTTCTGTCAGACAGAAAAGATGCCAGAAGTTCCTTGGCTGTGTGTTGAATGCCCATGTTATAAACACGGTCGACCAAAATCGAGTGATCGACCGTGTCGAAAGCAGCCGATAAATCAAGCAGTATTAGTACTGCTGTTCTACCATGATCTCGGATGGATCTTGTAAATGGGTGAACATTTCATTAAGCATTTCAGTAAGACTTTTCATTAAAATAATAACCAGCTCATCTAAGCAATGAAACATTAACTAACCCCGCCTGTCGCATCAGACTCTTTGGCAGGCAAAGGGGTAATTGTATAAACCTGGAGGATCCTACAAGAAGCGACTATAGTATTGCGTTTAAGTAACACATCAAACCTCTCATGGACGCTTTTCCTAGAAAGTAATAAAACATTCTAGCAAGTACTTATCAGTCTAACAAGGAACTTCAAAGAACACAGCCTTTAGTCATCAACCACAAGCCTTTCTTCTTGTGAATACAGATCGGTTTGCGACCCAGATCAGATCATCAGAATATTATGGAAGTCCACCTCTGCAAGAAAATTCAGTACAGTGAAGTGACTCTCCCTCTCATTAACTGGCTGGCAAATAAGGTACACTTTAAACATATCAGGCTTGTAAATATGGTGCACTACGATATAATTGTGAGAAGTTGGCCTGGTATATGATGCTCACTAGTTCTAGTGATCACCTTGTACCACGCCAAGCAACCCTTATGATGATTGGTTGTAAGTCAACCTTATAGACCAGCTATCCTAGTGGTAGCGTGGACAAAGCAGTCTTAGGCTAAACTCTGAAAGGCATGTGAAGCAAGCTGTTTTACCATATACAACCCCCTTGAATACCAAATGAAAGGACACCACACAAATATATATTGAAAATATATATAGATTTATTAACTACAAATATCCCCTGGACTCTTTATGAGCACAGAAGCACAAGCGTTAAACACAAGACAGTTTAAAATACACAAAAGTTGCACAATATGGATGAGCCCTAGGGGCCACCTAAACCATATACTAAGAAAGTGGTATAAGAGATACCATTCGAAAAGGAAATAGGCCTAGGGCCTGGGGAATCGCTGGAGCTGATCGGGACTTGCAGTGACTAAGTCAGGAAAGGCCCGCGGGACTCTGGTGCAGTGTTTAAAGTGCACGCACTCACCAATGCAATGTCTATGGTGCCTAAAAGTTATAAAGTTAGTTAGAAAGGAACCTTCCGAGTGACCTAGAGGAGTGAAACTTAAGACACAGACACTAGAGGTGTGTACCAGTGTGGGAACACCGGCGTTGCTGAGTTACCTCACCCACAGGACTCGGGTGCATAGGGGCGAAGTAGTGTCAGGTTTCGTCACGCTGGCCGATGGTGATTGGAGCTGAAGATGCTGCAGGCGGCTCGATGTGAAGAGTTCCTGTGGATCCAAGGGTGGATCTGAAGTTGTGAAGACCTGAAAGCAGAAGGGAAAATGTTCAAAGTCACTAGCCAGTGACTACCGTGGAACCAGGATGGAACCAGGTGATGTCGGGTGCAAACAGGCGTTGAGGTGTAGCAAGCCACGCAGGAATAGAAAAAGGCTTATCACTCGGACCAGCAAGGTCAGAGCGGGTGCTCCTTTTTACAGGAGGGAGGGCAAGTCTGGAGCAACCAGACCCGCAGTGTAGTTTGTAGATTTCGTCGCCAAGATGGCCGCTGACCACGTGGCTAGTGGCCGGGATGGCGCGTCGAGTGGCACAATGCAAAAGGGCCCCACGCAGATCGTGGAGATGCTGGGGGGCTGATCTTCGGTGCAAGGGCTGCACGGTAGTAGGGGTTCTCAGTCCCCAAAGCACAACGTCGAGGATGCCTCGGATGCTGCGCAGTCAGCTTTTCGGGAGTCTTCCAAGAGGTCTGGTCTGGAGTTCTGGACTTTTTGGTTCCGTCCAGAGGTGTCAGGGAACAACACCCAAAGACCCCGGAGTTCCACCTGCCTTGGTGCGCAAATGAACAGAAACACGGGCTTCTCGATGGTGGCGTCAAAGACCAAAGGTTTATTACTGCAGGGACACAGAAGTCACAGAAACCACACATGGGCAGATTCTAGGAGCCTGTTCAAATTGTACAAAGAGGGTTGCTCCTTATATACTAATTTTTAAGCTGAGGGCGAATTCTTTACATGTAATACATTCTCAAAACCTTTGTGTCTAAAACAATAAATATTTGGTGTTACACAGGAAGCGTTGATAATATCTGATGCCAAACATTACGAAGAGGGGTTCCCACTAGTTCATCACAATCCCTTGTCAATATTGCATTCAAGAGCCGGACCGCCTCATCGTAAATTTCGTTACCTCCCCCTAATAAAGATTCAGAAAGAAAGGAACGGAGCCAGGTGTGGAAGATAGGAAAGCGGGATAAGAGATGTTTGTGGGTTGTAAATGGGCAAGGCTACCGGCTTCGGCCGCCTAATCGTGATCAGGACAATGGACACGAAGACCAGTTTAGCAGGACTAGCCTCGGGCAGAGGAGGCAGCCTTTGTCGAGTCATGCAGCTACAGCGTGATCTGGTTTAAGGTGCACGTGTCATGAAAAAGGTGAATCTCCGGCTAAGGCTACGTGTCCTTAATCGAAATGAAGTGATCAGAGGTTATTGCGTATGTGAGGGCAAGAAAGACAAAATGGCTGCCATGATCTAAGATGGATGCCGTGGGTAGATCAGAAATGTGTTCATAGCAGGAGTGCTCTTGCTCGTAGCATAGCGAAAACACCAGGATATGCTAAATGGATCATTTGCGGTTCGCTGATACCAATATTATGTATTTCCGACAATATTGAAAACACGGGTTCAAATTGTCACGGAACCTCAGACCCTCCTTTTGCCCTTACATAGGCAATTACTCAGTCTATGTCAGAGTCTAATTCTATGCTCATCAGGTCAGTGACATGCTGTTGTATCATCATCCTTTCTCGTGCCTTTTCTCCAAACGCAGGTGGTTTCCTAAAACAGGTTGCAGCACAAAGACTACACAGAGCAGGACCACACTGAATAATCAGGCAGCATGAGAATAGGAATACTAAGATGACACCAATGACCATTAGAACCTTCCATCCCCACGCTGATATCAGAGTCCAAAACCACTCCATGAAGGACCAGTTTCCCTTGTCTACATGAATAGAGTCGGAAATCTTGTGTAGCTTAGAGATCGCCTCGTAGACTGTTGGAGCATTATTAGGAATAAAGACACAGCAGCTCGATTGGATCATTCTGCATACCCCACCTCGATCTGCAAGTATAACGTCTAGAACCATACGGTTCTGCAACGTCATGAGTCTATCCGCCTGAAGCTCAGCTGTCAAATTGCTAAGGGCACCAGCAGTTTCGGTAATAGTAGATTCAACTACCCGTGTTAGCTGACGTATGTTTCTACTATTGGCCATAGGCCCCCAGAACGGAAGGAAGCCTTTAAAGAAGTCTCCAGCTTCCTGACCAGCAGTATCTTCCTTGCTGAAGACACCTCTCGCTACTCTGGTCCTGTGGTAATCAGATGAAGCAGTGTATGTTGGAGGCAACAATCGAGCAATATAACATGAACCTGAAAAGTCGGCAGGCAACCATGTATAAGCTCTGTCTCGACAGATGAAGTAGGTACCCCTAGCAGTAAGAAAGGCAGGGGAAGAGTTAGCCGGAAACACATAAGTCTCTACGCACTCACTCCTCCCTAGCTGAGCTCTTGGATTTCTCCCATTACCTTGCAAACAGACCTGACCTCGGTGAGGTACGACCCAGATTGGAGTTGAGCTTTTACGCTTGCTTTCTCCCAAAACCTATGCGATACTCTGAAGAATTCCAACTCAAATATACTCGCAATTCGTCTCTAGGGTAAGATGGAGTATTATTGACGTCCTTGATCATGTCAATAATTCCCTGGACTAAAGCTTTGTTGGCAGAGTTATATTTAGTGGAACGTGGTGGACGTGGAGGATAGGTTTCAAGGGCATAAGCAAAGATGGTTTGGAGGGCCTGAAATGATCCATTGTAGCTGAAAGGCAAAACCAGATAGGGAATACCTTTATCCATAGTGTGGGGTATCAAGCCACACACCCAGCAGTCTGTAGTGTTAACTACCAGTTGGTGTTGATGCAAGAGCTGTACAAAAGTGTTATTAATGAATTCTGAGCGTCGAGCTTGCTCATGTTCAGGAAACGAGTGAAAAGAGTGTATAGAGGAAACAGTAAAAGTAACAGGATCAAGGGGAGGTACTGTAGTTACTGGCACAAAAATCAAACTCATACCGAAAACGATTCCACCCACCAATGTTATCAAAACAATCAAAAATGTAATGGCACATTGTATTAAAAAGCATTTGCTGTGAAGAATTCTGTAAAGTCTGTTTCTGCGAACATAAATCACATTTTCTCGTTGCAGCGCAGGAAGCTCCATCTTCTACAATCCGCTCGCGACCACTGATGATGTGTACGTAGATGAAAATGCCTCTATCAGCCCTGGGAGTTCCCAGAACCAACAGAAAGATCGACCTTGTGTCAGACCCCCGCAGATTCAACTAGGCACACAGCCACGACCCTACGGCTACCCAGACGGCAAGGCAATTTTAAAAACAATAAACAATAGCAAACTTCCTGGCTGAAGGCAAAAGTTCAAAATTTCAAAATATCACAATGGGCAGTTGCCTGCTTTATTTGTCCATATTACGAGGTCGTAAATTGTATCTTTGCTTCGCAGGTACTGTTTGATCGGCAAATAGTGTATCACTGGTAGCTGTTGCAGTGTTCAGGTTCGCAGATGACAGAGTTTTTTCTGATGCAGGGGACAAATGTTCAGAGTTCAAAGGAGTCTTTTCAGGAGGAGAGTCAGAGTTTGGAGTGTCGGTAATCAATTCGGCATCGCTGAAAGGGATGAACTTTGGCGTGCGTTCAAATTCGGAGGCACCAATTCCCTTCTTCACCCAGTCGTCGTAAGGAAGTGGCAAAGGTACACGCTTAACATGAGATGCGTGCACCCAATGCTTGCGACCAGCTACACGAACTGCTGTTCTCGTTGCAAGCAGGACCTGGAAGGGGCCGACGTATCTGGGCTGAAGGTTCTTCGTCCTTGCGAAGTTTCTGATCACGATTTGATCGCCGGGTTTCAGCTGATGCCCTGGACTCTCCGGAGGCTTTGGCAATGCATCGAAAACCTGTTGGTGAATAAGACTCAATTTAGCAGTCAAGTCGTAAAGGTAGTCTATCAACATAGAGTATTCTAGAGAACAAAATTCCTTAGGCCTCGGCACTCCCCAAATATTTGCCGGGCGGCCAAAAACTATCTCATAGGGGCTAAGCCCCACTCTAGAATGTACAGTTGCTCTCGTTGATAGCAAAGCCAAAGGAAGTGCGTCTGGCCAGGGTAAACCTGTGGATGCTTGTATTTTAGCTAGTTTCAGCTTGAGGGTGCCATTGTAACCCTCCACTAAACCAGCAGACTGGGGATGATTCGCACTGTGGAACTTCTGTTTTATGCCTAGGCCGGTACATACACTCTGCATAACTTTCCCTATAAACTCACTTCCGTTATCTGACCATACAATCCGTGGCATTCCGAATCTAGGGAAATATTCTTTGAGAAGAATTTTGGCAGTTGATAGGGCAGTATTGTCCTTTAGTGGGTATGCTTCGATCCACCTGGAAAAAGCACAAACTACCACCAGGACGTATTTCAGATTATTACAGCGATCCATGTGAATGAAGTCTAACTGAATCACTTCAAAGGGGCAGGAAGGAGGAGCAAAGTGACCAGCAGGAGTTGGAGTTCCCTTACCAGGATTATGCATCAGGCATACCATACAATTTTTCACCACTCTCTCTGCACACTTACTGATCCCATCATTCTTCCAGACTGGAGCCAACATCTTACAGATTCCTTTAGAACTTATATGCGCTACTCCATGCGCCATTGTCACCACTGCAAGCACATACGCATCAGGCAACATCCAACGCTGCTGTTCTGTCAAATCAATCCAACACCCATTCGAATCCAATTTGCCCGTACTTTCTCTCCATACACGTTTTTCCTCCTCAGTTGCCTCTTTCTGAATCTCTTTCACACTTTCCATTGTATCCTCACACATTCCAGACTCAGCAATCCATCTTGCAGACGTAGCAACATACATTCTGCTCATCATGTCTCTAGCTGACTGTTTAGCGGTTTCATCAGCAAAAGCATTCCCACGACCAACATCATCCGTGATTGCTTTATGAGCACTGCACTTTACAATCGCAACTTCAGTCGGCAAGGTTAGAGATTCCAACAAGTCGTTAACTAGCTGACCATGTTGAATCTTAGTCCCATGGGACGTAATGAAACCTCTTTCTTTCCACAAACGGCCAAAACTATGGGCCACGCCGAACGCGTACTGACTATCTGTGAACACATTCACTCTCTTTCCCTTAGCTAAAACACACGCTCTTGTTAAAGCTATTAATTCTGCAGCTTGGGCAGAATTCTGACTCACTCTTGCAGTCTCCACAATCGTCTTCAAAGTCGTTACTGCGTAAGCAGCAGTCACATCACCATTCTCCAATTTAAAGCATGACCCATCCACATACAGCGTGCCATCTGGATCTGATAATGGAGTGTCCTTTAAGTCAATACGTCCTTTTGTCTCTTCCTCCGTTCTAAAACAACAATCATGTGGCTCGGAATCACTCGACTCTTGATTAGCCGGCAACAACGTTGCTGGATTCAATACATTACATCTTTTAATCTGAATATGACTCGCTAGTAATGTCAGCTCGTAACCAGATAGTCTCGCACTGGTAAGGTGTTGTGTCTTGGTTCGATTCATGAGTGTATCCACCGCATGAGAAACCATGACCACTAGCATGTTGTTCATCACCAAACCAGCAGATTGTCGAATGGAAGCCGCAGCTGCCGCTATAGCTCTCAAACAACTAGGTAACGCTCTAGCTACCGGATCTAATGTTGATGAAAAATACGCACAAGGGCGTTGTTTATCACCAAATGTCTGTGTCAGAACACTCAACGCGCAACCTTCTCTCTCGTGAACGTAGAGCGTGAATGGCTTACTGTAATCAGGTGTACCCAATACAGGAGCTGAACACAATGCTTTTCGTAATTCAGTAAAACTCTCCTGACATTCATCAGACCATGGCACCGGACTCGGAACATTTTTCCCAGTCAAAGCTACCAACGGTTTTGCTAAAAGAGAAAAATTTGGGATCCACTGCCTACAGTAAGAGGTAATACCTAAAAAAGGCACGTACTTCTCTCTGTGTACGAGGAACACTCATTTGCGTAATTGCTTTTATTCTCTCTGGGGTCAACTTCCTTCCCTCCTTTGACAAGAGATGACCTAGGTAGGTCACTTCTTGGCAGCAGTATTGCATTTTCGAAGGTGACACCTTGTGATTCAAATTAGACAAATGATGCAACAACGAGATCGTAGCTGCCTTGCAAGTTTCCTTATCATCAGCAGCCACTAGAAGATCGTCTACATACTGTACTAGAGCAGAACCTGGAGGAAGGACAAAGGTATCTAACTGACTTTTTAATGCTTGACTGTAAATAGATGGGCTTTCACAATAGCCTTGTGGAGCGCGTTTAAATCTGAAACTTCGACCTCCTAGACAGAAGCCGAAAATATCTCCGCTTTCCTCGGCTATCGGAATGCTGAAAAAGGCATTCTTCAAGTCAATGACTGAAAACCAAGTAGCTGTAGCAGGAATCAATGTTAACAAGGCAGTAATGTCTGGAACTACAGGAAACTGCGGAACCACAATTTTATTAACTTCTCTGAGGTCGATGACAAACCTATACACTGGAGGCTTTGTAGGATCAGTTCGTTTCAAAATCGGTAATACAGGACTGTTACAAACATTTCCTCTAGTTTCTTCAACCACATCTTTCTTAATCAAATCTTGTACAATCAATAAAAGTGCACGCTCACCTTCACTAGATATTTTGTATTGAGGAATTCTTGGAAATTTTACATTCGCTTTCAAAGTGACTACATATGGTGGTATTTCTAAAAGGCCTACATCGTTAGGACCAGTCGCCCAAAGAGAATCAGGGAGTGAACGCAGCTCTGGCGGGAGTGCATCCATTGACAAGTACATCAGAGAGGTGATTCTTTTACCCAATGTAAGCTGTACTCCTTCCGGAGAACAGTACAATGTCGCATATAGTCGTTTTAACAAGTCTAAACCAAGCAGATTTTCATTACAACCTGTCGTCAAAATCAGGGGTGCTTTCAATTGACACGGTCCAACAGAAATAGACAAAGGACCAGATATGGGGTTGTAAACAGGGGCGCCTGAAAAACCTACAGAAACATTTGTTGAGCCGGACAAAGGTGCGCCAGGGAGTTTCACATGAATGATAGAACTTTTTGCTGCACCAGTATCCAACAGAAACGGTTCGACTACACCTGATGTTACTACTGCGACATAAGGCCCACTCTGATCCACTGGAACTGATACTACTCCCTCTCTCTGTCCATGGCTGTCCTAGTACCCATTTTGCTGAAATCCCTCATCCACTTCACAATAGTCTTCAACAAGATACTGTTGAGATCTATTTTGCTGGGCAGACTGTCCATTTCGTTGATCAAAGTGATTAGAAGGACGATCATTCGTCTGTGGAGGCATAGCACCTCGCCCTCGACCTCTAGAATTTTGCACAAAACCACCACGACCTCTCTGAGCTGCTGCTGCATTATTTTGCGCTAAGATCGGACACTCATTCTTGTAGTGACCCTCTTTCTTACAGTACGCACACTGGTTCCACTGATATTGAGGTCTCGGTGAACTATAATCTGTTCTTTGATACGAGTTCTGTTGCGTATTATTCTGATTCATGCGAGGCGGATACGCCTGTTGCAAAAGAACTTTAGTTTTTAAATCTTTCGTTTTCTTATTTGATTTTTCTTTTTCCTCTTTATCTCTATTTTCATAATACTGTGCAGTCGCAAGTATTTGCGCAGTTGTAGAAACAGCCCACGCACTCTCGGAATCTTTTAATTTATTGCATAACTCAGGTAACAAATTATGCACAAATTTATCGACAAACAGTCTCTGTCCTCCTTCTGTGCTCATATCCTGACCACTATGATCTACAAAAGTCTCTTCGAACCTCGTGAAGAAGTCGGAGACACTTTCGTCTTTCTTCTGTCTGCATGCGGACAATTTGTCCCAATTAACACGCAATGCGGGCATCAGAGTCTTCATTAAGTCTATTATTCTACCTGGAAGATTAGCAATTAGGGGTTCAGGTTTTGCACCACCTGTTTGCTGACCATCCGCTGCAACAATAGCTGCCCAATCACCACCTAGGGCTGGATGATTCTCTCTACGAATTTTAGCCCAAATTGGTTGCGGAACTACATTACCAAATAACATATCAATGTCCGCTAAGTTCATTATACAAGCCTCAACTGTCTGTGTTAATTCCTTATAGTATCCAGCAGGATTCTTACGCGGGTCTGGCAAGGCCTGCTTTACTGCTAGCACTTCGGCCCGCTTCCACGGAATGTGTATCCACACTCTTTGGAATTGCGCCGGAGCAGCTACAATACCATTGGCATTATCAGCTTGTACAGCATCGCGCCAAATTGGAGGAACCTCCCTCATTGGATATTGGCGACTTAGCTTCATCTTGCTTTTCTCTAAATCTCTCGGTGAACGAAGTGATGGATCATTTCTATAACTTAAAATCAGTTCCATCGCTTCTTCTATATGTTGGCCTACTATCATTCCTGCAGCAAACTCTTTCTGAACCTTAATTAAGTCTTCTAAATTCGATTCAACATCATCTTCTATCTCCTCACGTAACAGCGAGCACATCTCATCAAAGACATACCGTTGCGTTGGTTCATTCCACTGCATAAATGTATCTAGCACATCTCTCGTACTATATCTCCTACTCTTCGAAATCCATCTGAGAGCTGTGGAATCTAAAATTCCCCGTTCCTCAGTACTCGGAAGCTGACTACGTCTCTGAACAGAGTCAGAAGTAGGAGTTTTGATTAAGGTTTTATAGAAAGGAGACAGAATGTTAGAAACAGAATCAGTGATTCTTCGACGAACAGAAAGTGGAGTCAACACACTAGCAGACGTAGAGAACACAGTAGAGGTAGGAACAGATAGCGGAACAGTAGGAGTATCGAGGAAAATAGTCTGTGGAGTAGTAGGTGTAAGCGACACAGATACAGGTATAGAAGTCGGTAATCCAGGAGGAGGAGGAGCCGTAGGAACATTCACATTGACTACAGGAGGTACAGGAGCTTGATTCTGAGGGGCAGGAGCAGGAATACCAGGTTGTCCAGCAACCGGCAATTGAACATTCGGTAAAGGTGGAGCCGTAGCACCTTGTGCATACGGTGGAGGTGACCGTAACAAATAAGACAACAGAGGATCGTTTTCAGAATCCTCTAGTATCTTAGCTGTTTTCGATGGCAAGGCAGGGTAGCACTTGTCAATCGCTAAATTATGCTCTCTGATGGCCACCTCTATGGCCTTCTCTGACTCGTTAACTTGCAGCTGCTTAGCCGCTTGCTCCAGAGTCAACTCTTCTTGCTCTTTCTGTTCTTTCTTTAACCTCTTCATTTCTCTCTGTTTGGATTCTTTTCGCCAATAACGGAAAGAATCAAACATTGCCGGCCGGGCTTTCTTCCTAAACAATTTCGCTTCTAAATTGTCAAGGATTTCGGGTTCAAAACTACCATGCAGTGGCCAACTAAGGACACCATCTTTCTCAGTGTATCGGACCCACACCTCATTATAAGATATAGGACCCACACCATGTTTACAGTACAAGTCATATAGGGGAGTCCCAATCGGAGGAACCAGACATGAGTCCTCCAATCGTGAGTCACTGTTGCAACCAAAACAAGACAACATACAGTTTCTCCGACTTACCATTTTTCAGTCCGGAACACAGAACAAACAAAACAAGAAACAGATATGTGCACCTGAACCAAGAACTTAGGCCTACCAAATCGAACTGATGTATCGATACCCAAACTAAACCAAATAGATTATCGTAACTAGAACAACCAGTGATAATCTTACGAGACCAAACCAAACCAAGAACCAAAAAGGATTTCAACAACCCTCACAAAGTAACCAGCTAGCAAATTCACAAATTTATTTATTATGTTTTGGCTCTCAAAGAGGGCCACATAAGCATATGCAATACAAAGCAACACAATCACAGAAAGTACAAGAATTTAAAAACACAATATTCGAACCGCAATAGCTATACTGCAAACCAACAGACCAACAAGGCCGGGCAGACACAGTTTTCCAGAGAAATTAATAAATATCTAAAAATCCTTTAAAAAAGTTAAAAACATAAGCCCAGAACATTTCATTTGGAGGGCAATAAAGTGCATAAAGAAAATCTTTTAAAGTGACAATGCTGAGGCGGAGACAAATTACTTTAAGCCAACGGTTGCGCAAATTGCGTAACATAGGACAAATCAATAGTACATGCATACAGTCCTGGTTATTCAATTTACATAAATTGCACAAAGCAGAAGTGCCATGCCATTTGGACAGCAATACATTAAGTGGGATTAAATCATAACGTAATAAAAACCAAAACCTACGTATCCCATGCGGTAAATTCCATAGGGCATAGGGTTGAGGGTGTTTCAGCCTATAGGAGGAGATGAGCGGCTCCATGTTCCTTTTATCTCCAACTGTTTTTTTGTCAGAAAGGAAACAAAACTCCCACGAAGCCTCCTTAAGGACATACTTTAACTGCGTGGGAGAGTAGGAGAAAAGAACACTTTCATCCAGTTTAAGGATTTTCACAGCCCTTCTGAAATTACTTACGAGTTTAGAGAACTCCTTAAAATTGCCCAATAGTTCCTTTTTGAGTAAAACTCGCAAGGTACCTTCTCTCGCTCTGGCCAAACTGGCCACCCACCTTATTAGGGCACACAGCCCCTGAACCCAGGCACTCCTGAGTCCAAAGTCCAGCCTGCAGGCAGCCAGTGGGCAGGCGTTGTTAAGAGTCGAGAGGGATCTTAGGAGTTTTCCCTCAGTCTTGTGGCAAAAGTCCCAATATTTTATCTCTATTATTTCTATACCGTACAAGATTGTTGCGGGGATTTTAGCTCTATATACTTCTAGAAGGCTAGCAAAGTGTCTTTTCCCCGTTGCCAGGTATAGGGACTTTAACCCATTGCCATGGGCAAGAGCTTTGCGAGAGCAGTGCTCTATATGGAGTTTCTCGCTCATATTGGCCGAGAATATTTTCCCTAAAAAGGTATAGCAAGTTACGACCTTTAATCTATGCCCGCCAATAGCCCAACCAAAATTTGTCGAGCGGCACTTCTTTTTACCAGCTATACACATCACTTTACTTTTATTAATATTGATCTTCATGTGATGCTCCCCAGCAAAGTCCTGAAGGGCCTGTAGCCGGTTTGCCAGACCCGTGGGGGTCAAGTCAAGCAACAACACATCGTCGGCATACATCAGGCAGGATATTGGCGCCCCTCCTATCAATGGTGCAATCCCCTCACTGGCAGACACAGCAGCAGGGAGGTCAGTTGTATATAGGGAAAACAAAAGGGGTGCCAATAAGCAGCCTTGTTTAAGGCCATTCTGAGATGGTATTTTGGCCGACAGTCCCCTTTCGCCCCCCATTAAGACCCTGCACCAGGTCCCAGTGTGCAGAGCCCGCACCAATTCCAACAAGGGAGTAGGGGCACCCAGCGTCGCCAATTTTCTCCACAGCGTTCCACGATCTACTTTATCGAACGCTGTGGAGAAATCAATGAAGGCGGCGTATACAACTCCCCCTCTCACCTGGACATATTTATCTGTAATCACCTGCAGGGCGGTCAGGTTGTCCAGCGTGCCATGCTCCCTTCGGAAACCAGTCTGTTCCAACGGCAAAATGTTGCGCTCCTCGACCCAATCGGAAAGAGAACTGAGGAGACATTTCGCAAAGACCTTTCCGATGGAGTCGAGGAGCGCAATCAAGCGATAATTACTGGGGCTGTCCCTTGCACCCTTTTTAAAGATAGGGACCAAAATGCTTCCTCTCCAGGAAGCAGGAACACATTTGGAAAGATGGCATGCCCTAAACAAGGGATACAAGATTTTGCTCCAGCTTAAGGGATCTTGTTTAAGGACCGTCATCGGAAGCTCATCCGGTCCCATAGCCCCAGAGGGTCGCATATTTTTTATAGCCGTCTCAATTTCTTTCTCGGAGGGAAAGAAAACCAGGTCATCAGGGGCAGCATACGTGAAGTTATCCATGCCTATGGTCCCATTCCCTGCATATAGTTCTCGGATATGAGAGGACCATAGATCTTCTGGGATAGGAATGGGAATAGGGGAATGGCGTGTACCACATCCTTTCCCGATTATTGCCCAAAAGTCTTTAATGTTCCCATGTGCAGCAGATTCCCTCAGTTTAGTCCATATTTCATCCTCCCTATCCCTTTTAATTTTGAGCTTGAGTCTGCTTCTCTTTCTTCTTAACCTAGCGATATCTTTCCCACGTTCCAGGACCCTTTCAACATACTGTTCGCGGATTAGTTTATTTAATTCCCTATTCAGATTACGCAGTGTCATAGGGACTACCTCTCCTTTCCTAGGGGGGACAGTTTTATTAGCGTTCAATAAAATCTTTCGCATAAATTCCTCAAAACAAACTAATTCACTGCCGTTCCACTCATTTATTACTCTAAGGGTATCGGTCTATAGATCCTGCACCCCATTAATGGCAGCACTATTCCAGAAGCACCTTCCAGATGTGGTATGGAAGGTGGCCTCCTTGCCATTTAGCGACCAAGACGCTGTATTCAAAGGGTTTAAAGACACTGTTAATAACAATATACTATGGTCGCTCAGAGTAGTGGGTATGATCTTTAGGTCAAGAATCTGGGGAAACAGGCCATAGTCGGCGATAGCATAGTCCAAAATTGATGACCCAAAGGGGGATTTGTGAGTATAATTAGCGGGGACGTCAGATGGAAATCTTCAATTTAAGATGATACCATCCCCGATCGCTAGTTCTTTTAACAGAATCTTCCCTCTTTTATTTGTCATCAATTTTTCCGGGAAAAGCGTCTGGGGGATACAATGTACCTCCTCCTTAACTTTATTCCTGAAAAGTTTTAGACTAGCGTTTGAAATCTTACAATTCAAATCACCTATAAGCAAAATTACAGGAAAAGGAGGGGAATTTTTTATCTGTTCCATATACTGGAGAACCCGCTGCAAATTATCATTAAAACACTCCTCTGGCGGTATATACACATTAAAAATTACCATGGAATATTTTATATCATCATGGAACAAATTTTCTAATGTTATTGTGTGGAAAAGTCTACTGGAATCAATATAATGGGAGAAACTCCATTGAAATTTATTTGACAATAAGCAGGCGATCCCCCCCCCCTAGCATGCCCTTTCTTAGAGGGCGCAGCCGGAACTTCCAGAACATAGAAATCCTTTAAAGGAGTTAACCTATCAATGCACCATGTTTCCTGAATGCACAATATATCAGCCTCCAGAGTAGATAAAAAAGCAAGTTTCTCCGGGCTGCTGTGGAATCCGGCCGCATTCCAGGAGATTATATTTAATGCTGGGTTAAAGATGGTGAAACAATTTGGGGTTATCCTTCGTTTTTGTTGATAATGCACTATGGAGCCAATTCCACCGATTATTATCATCTATGAGTGAGGAGTTCTCAATTAGTGGAAGTGGCTTCACGTGCGACACTGAGCGTTTTCCCCTGGAAACCCAAATTTTCAGGTCTCTCAGGGGAGAGGTTACCCCATTTTGCTCAACACCCCCTACCCCCTGCTTACCTAAAGAGTTTGACTTGCCTGGGTTGGAGATAGGGAGAATATCAATACCTAAACGCTGAAAATTTTCAGCTTGTTCTAATATCAAGTTTGTTATGATAGGGGAATAAAATTTCACCCGTATACTCAAAACCCGACTTCCACCCAACAGAGAGACCAATTCTATGTCTCTAGACTGAATATGATAGAGACTTTCAACCTCACTGAAACGCTTGAGAAGCCAAGCTCTATTTAACAAAAGGTCAGTATCAAATAATGGAACAAAATCTAATACACGCACATCCACAGGGGCCTTTAAAATATTTACAGGACGGGCCAGAGGACAAGGATTTTCAGAATCAAGAGTAACCACAAAGGGGGGGGCCAAAGGGTTTAAAGTCCCTGATGGATAAGAAATTGGTCCTCCTAATGCACTCCGAGAAGGGGAGCATAGGAGAGAGCCCCTTATTTGCGATGAATCTTCCTGAGTAAGCAGGCTACATTGTTCATTTTCCTCCTCCACAGAGGTCAGAGCGGTTAAGTTCACATCCATGTCCATTTTTAAGGAAGTAGATAAGGATTCCCCATTCCTTATAACATTCTCCCTTGCCTCTGTGCACTTTTGGAAAATGATCCTCCGCTGCTTCTTCTTTCTGTATTTTCGTATTGGTTTCCTCTTGCTGGCTTTAGTAATTTTTTGTTTGCCATGTTTTCCCTTTTCTTCATTGACCTCAGGTTTGTCGGCCAGGGGTTCTTTTCCGCACTCCGGTACAAAGATAGGAAATAACTCCTGGACCGTTATGGGGCCAGGCAAAGCTTTATCCTCCTCCTCTATCTCAAGGACTATATTTTTGATACAGTTAGATGCTGCAGTACGGGGCACCTCCCTATGAGGGTCCATAGAGGGCACTTCATTTTTCCTATCTGGTTCCCTTCTAGTATCTCTGGATTTCCCCTCAGATACAGATTGTTCAGACTTGGGGGGAGAGGCCTTACTCATATCCGGCGATTTCTGCAGCAATGTCTGTAAAATTTGAGTAACTGATTCAAGAATACAGTCCGAGCTGCCTACGAATTTCCCTAGAAGCAATAAAATCGAAGCAAGAAGTTGTTCCAGCGCGATCATGGACTCAGAGATCGGCTTTTCTCTCGCTTCCGCAGTGCAAATATTATCCAGGAGATTAAGGTCGGGGCTCTTGGAGGAGTTTAACAAGTCAGATATTTCATGTCTGTTTAACGAAGGGGTGCTACTATACAGCATTAACCCAGAAGGGGTGGCACCCCCCGGAACTTTAAACTGCTCCAGAGATTCCACTTTAGCAGGGCTTACGTAGCGTCCCCATAGTTCCAAATCCATGGATAGTGCAGACAGGTCATCCCCTGGCCTGTCATTCATGGGTGACTGAGGGATCGATGGTATGTGCACTGGATCACTTACAATCATCAGCTTCCCGTCTGTGGGGTCCCGAAAGGGAGACCCCCCTACCATAGTTTGGGGGGCCCCCTGCTGTACCTGGGGTGGTTGGGGATCTATAGTAGCTGGTAAATGTAATTCCAGGGCTTTAGTTTCTGGTTTTTCTAGAGTCGCACATTTGGATTTTTTTATACCAGATAGATCCCAGAGTTCAGATAACTGACATTGGCCTTTCAACGGTGGGTTGTTTACTGATTTGTTTCTTGTGCGGGTGGTAGTTAATTTTCGGCCAGGTTTTTCTCCCACAACCCTTCCTGATCGTAGAATTTTCGACATTTTCCACAATGATGAGTTTAAAAAATAAAAAAATGTAGAAATATAAAACGGATAAAAGTCTGGAATAACGTCAGCCCCTGTCGGGCCAAGTAGGACCAGGATGCAGTATAGCTATTACAGTACTTGAATCAACTCATCCACCTGCTCAAGTGGACACAAGTTCAAAGAGGTGATAACAAGAAAAATAAAATATAAGAGACTGGGCCCAGCCCGGCCTACCTCGGTCACTGAGGGCCACAGAGGGCCCGCCCTTTGCCCGGGCTTAGCCCGGCGTCCCGCGAGACGGGGGTGACTCCGCTTTTCTGCGCCTCCTGGCGCGAAACTGACGCGGCCGGTGCCGCTAGGGCTGCTGGGAGTTGAAGTCTCCTTCGCCCAGCACCGCGCTCCGCTCGGCGTCTTCTGGAGCTGGTTTAGGAGCGGGAGGCGGGCGGGTTAAGGCGCCGGTAAAATGCAGGTATGTGGCACTTGGCGCTTGAAAAGCAACAGCAATCCTTCAAGTGTCAGCGCTGAGGCTACCCCCTCGACCGGGGTGACTCCGCTTTTCTGCGCCTCCTGGCGCGAAACTGACGCGGCCGGTGCCGCTAGGGCTGCTGGGAGTTGAAGTCTCCTTCGCCCAGCACCGCGCTCCGCTCGGCGTCTTCTGGAGCTGGTTTAGGAGCGGGAGGCGGGCGGGTTAAGGCGCCGGTAAAATGCAGGTATGTGGCACTTGGCGCTTGAAAAGCAACAGCAATCCTTCAAGTGTCAGCGCTGAGGCTACCAGCTAGCAACTAAATACTTAACTGAGGCACTGAAGACGTCACCAAGGAGAAACCCGTCACGTTTCACCGTACTAAGGACTGCACCTCGGGTCCAAGACAGGGCGACGGTCAAGGCAACGGCCCACTGCAGCCGTCCTGAACGGGAATCCTCGTGGAAGAGAACTTCGGGCCACTTTTGCGATATGCCGGGATCGATGAAGTGGGGCGCCTCCCTCAGGAATCTTCACACGAAGCTTCTCGAACTCTTCAGGCTTTTGGACCGGTACCGAATGACGTCGGCCCATGTTGGGCGCCAATTGGAGTTCTGGACTTTTTGGTTCCGTCCAGAGGTGTCAGGGAACAACACCCAAAGACCCCGGAGTTCCACCTGCCTTGGTGCGCAAATGAACAGAAACACGGGCTTCTCGATGGTGGCGTCAAAGACCAAAGGTTTATTACTGCAGGGACACAGAAGTCACAGAAACCACACATGGGCAGATTCTAGGAGCCTGTTCAAATTGTACAAAGAGGGTTGCTCCTTATATACTAATTTTTAAGCTGGGGGCGAATTCTTTACATGTAATACATTCTCAAAACCTTTGTGTCTAAAACAATAAATATTTGGTGTTACACAGGAACCGTTGATAATATCTGATGCCAAACATTACGAAGAGGGGTTCCCACTAGTTCATCACAATCCCTTGTCAATATTGCATTCAAGAGCCGGACCGCCTCATCGTAAATTTCGTTACCTCCCCCTAATAAAGATTCAGAAAGAAAGGAATGGAGCCAGGTGTGGAAGATAGGAAAGCGGGATAAGAGATGTTTGTGGGTTGTAAATGGGCAAGGCTACCGGCTTCGGCCGCCTAATCGTGATCAGGACAATGGACACGAAGACCAGTTTAGCAGGACTAGCCTCGGGCAGAGGAGGCAGCCTTTGTCGAGTCATGCAGCTACAGCGTGATCTGGTTTAAGGTGCACGTGTCATGAAAAAGGTGAATCTCCGGCTAAGGCTACGTGTCCTTAATCGAAATGAAGTGATCAGAGGATATTGCGTATGTGAGGGCAAGAAAGACAAAATGGCTGCCATGATCTAAGATGGATGCCGTGGGTAGATCAGAAATGTGTTCATAGCAGGAGTCCTCTTGCTCGTAGCATAGCGAAAACACCAGGATATGCTAAATGGATCATTTGCGGTTCGCTGATACCAATATTATGTATTTCCGACAATATTGAAAACACGGGTTCAAATCGTCACGGAACCTCAGGTCCCACGTCTCTCGGTGCCTCCACAGGTCCCTTCTTTGCAGGGACTGTGGATCGGGCTGTGAGAAGTCTGGGAGTCTGGGTCTTGTCAGGCTCTGGGCTCGGGCTCCGGCGGGAGGCGGCGGCAAAGCACACGTCGAGTTGCTGGTTGGTACCTGTGTTCACAGGGTGGCCACTCCTAGGCCACAAGGGAGATACTCTTCAGTCTTCTGAGCAGCAGAATGTCGAAGTCCAGTCATCTTCTTAGTTGCAAGTTGATTTCAGGATGATCCGAGGTGCCATGGCACTGCTCCCACTCTTATTCCCAATCTGAGGGGTGGATCACCTGCTAGGTCCCTCCTCTGGGTGGGACCAGGAAGGGGGGCAGTTACACCCCCTTTCCTTTGTCCAGCTCCTTGCCAGGCCTGGGTCTGGAAAGTCCCAGGACCGGTTTGGACTGGCTTATGCACGAGGACACCTTGTGTGCCCCGGGCATGTCTCAATCTATTCAGCCCTGTCCTACCCAATACACAAAATCCTGTCTGGGGTGGTGCTCGCACCTCCCAGGCAGGAAATCCTTTGTCCAAGCCTCCCTCGCTGGAAGGACTCCCAGCAGCAGGAGGTCAGACTTGTGTCTGTGGTGGCAGCATCCATTTTGTGATGCTGAGGCTCTGGTTAACTTTAACCGGGGTTAAGGCTACACACATGTCGTGTCCCTCTAGAAGGGTGGAATGCTATCCCCGTCGACAGAACTGTCGAGGGGATAGTATTCCAAATCGTATGACACCTTACTCGACATGTTTTGATAAAGCCAAACCAAAGTTAGCAAATAACCGCGAGGATTATAATGCACTTAAGAGTATATGGTATGGCAATATCCCGGAAAAGCTAAGGGAGTTGTTCCCGACAGCTGCAGACAGGCTCAGCTCATGCTAGAGCACCATCTCACATGAAACCATGCACTCCGCCCCCAGGATTGCAGGGGCCTTCCATAGGAATGGCTTATAGGTTAACATGTGTCCAGTTAAGGTTAGATATAGGGATACTATATCTAAGCAAGAGGTGATTACACCAACTAACCCCAGCTGAGTGATCAGCCAGTTGTGCAAAATGTGGAGGCCAGGCCAGAGGTGGCACAATACATGCTGCAGCCCCTGGTAGGCCTTGGCTACACCTATGCCCTGGGTACCTATGGTACACTGTTACATGGCCTATAAGGTGAACCAGTTCCAATTGTGTATGCACCTAAGGTACATGGAGTCCATTTTAAGGAGAGAGCAATTAGCCTGGGGCCCTGAATAGCAGGATCCCAGGCCAACTATGTCAAAAACCAGCTAAACACCAGGCAAAAAGTTTGGGGGTAACCATAGTCAAATATCCACCTTCCTACACAACCCCTCCCCCCCCCCAAACAAAAGGAGATAAGGCTATCCTTGACCAGGTAAGCCTATATTGCCTAAGTGGCCATATAAGGAAGTACCAGCTCTGGCTTGGTAACCCCCTGTCTCATGGTCCACTAAGCAATCCCTCACCCTAAGGGTATCTGAGGGTCTCCACCATAGGGAATCTCTACCTGTGGTGTGTCTTTGCAAAGTTAAAGGTTGGTGTTGGGATGGAGTACTGAAATGAGATTCCTCTGTAGGACTCCGCTTCCTGCAATCACTCTCCACCATGTGTGCCTTTCGTTCCCTGAGGAGGCTGATCCTTTCCTAATGTCTGGTGAGGGGGAGATTTCTCTTCCTCCTCCATGCTCTCAGTTCGGGTAGAGTTATCCATCATTTCAGGCTTCACTACCCATGTATCAGTTTGAGTTTGGGCTGTGGCCATCACAGCCCCACCAACCTTTTCAGGAGGAGACTCAGTTTGGGTATGAGCTGTTATCATCACAGCTCTGCTAATCTTTTCAGGAGGGAAGTTAGCTAAAGATGGGGCTGAGGTTTGCTCAGCCCTCCCAACCTTTTCAGGAAGGACATCTTGGATTGGGGCTGTAGCCATTACAGCCCCACTAACCTTTCCATGGAGATTTACCATTCTAGAATGGGTTTGCTGTTCAACCTCAGCCCAGGCTGAGATTTCCAAATCATTACCAAGTAGGCAATCTACAGGCAAGTTTGCTGACACTGCCACTCTCTTTGGGCCAGTGACACCTCCCCAGCTAAGATTGACTACTGCCATGGGATGTTTGGTTCATCAATGTTTGTCACCTGATATTTGGCATCAGGTAAAAGTTGCCTTGAGGGGACTAGACATTCAGCCACCATGGTGATGCTAGCCCCTGTGTCTCTAAAGGCCTCAACTTTCAAACCATTGATGAGGGGCTCCTGTCTATACTTGCTCAAAGTGTTTGGGCAAGCAGTGAAATTGGCAAACCCCATGTCAGTCTCATAGACAAGAGTATCTGAGTTAGGAGACCTGGTTAGGCCAGAATCCACCTGACCCCCAAAAGTAAACCCACCCAAATTCTTGGGGGTGCTCCCACCACCTGGGCGGCCACTGCTAACAGTGACAGGAGGTGTTGGAGCTTTACTTGGAGGTATATTCTCCTTATCACCATTCTTTGGACAACAGCTGTCTGATTTATAATGTCCAACCTCTTTACAGGCATGGCAGTAAGGCTTTTTCTCTGTAGAGGAAGTGGTCTGGGGCCCACCCTTTCCATTGGAGTTTTGGGGCCCTGGGGAAGTCTTCTCTTTGGATTTATCCCCACCTTTCTCTTGAGGCTTGGTAGTCTCTTTCTTTTGGTCACCACCCTGGTTCTTAGGCCTGATCCTGGTTCTGACCCATTTGTCTGCCCTCTTACCCAATTCTTGTGGAGAGGTCAGATCAGAGTCAACCAGGTGCTGATGTAGAAGCTGATTTTGACAATTATTTAAGATTTGCTCTCTCATCATCAAATTATACAATCCTGTATAGTCTGTAACCTTACTTCCCAGCAACCAGCCCGCCAGAGCCTTAGTGGCACATTCAACAAATTCAGACCAGTCCTGAGTCTGTGTCTTCTGGGTATCTCTGAACATTAACCTGTACTGTTCAGTGGTTAAGCCTAACCCATCAATCAGAGCACTCTTCAGGACCAGGTAGTTTCTAGAATCCTCATCACTAACTGTGAGGAGTCTAACTCGGCCTCTACCTTCAAAGGAGAGCCACAAGATTGCTGCCCAATGCTCCTGAGGGATCTGCTGTACCTTGCAGGCTCTCTCAAGTACAGTACTCCATTTGTGGATATCATCCCCAGCTTTGTAGGGGGGCACAATCTTACTCAGGTTTCTGGTATCAAAAGACCTGTCTTTATCCTTTTGGATAATGCTGCCACCAGTGGGTTCTATTACCCCACTCTCTCTAGGCTGTCTTGCTCTAGCAAGTTTCTCTTGGGACAGGGCAACTTCTAATTCTTGCCTCTGGATCCTCAGTTCAGCCTCTCTCATTTTGGCCTCATGTTCCCTTCTCTGAGGGCTAGTCATCTCTCTTTTGGAGTGACCATGAGAACCTCTAGAAGCCTGGGAGGTATTGGAGTCACCTGAGTGATTCCTCCTCCTCCTATGCTCCTTGTTAAGTCCACCTGGGTGCCTGGGCAAGGTCATCCTTGCTTCAGTCCCAAATATACTTAAGTTAGTCTGGTTAAGCCTGCTGACTAGTACCTGACTATTTCTGCCATCATCAGAATCACTGCTCCCCCCTTCTGTCTCCTCTTCTTCTTCCTCCTCCTCATCTACCTGAGGAGCTCCAGTGACTTGGTCATCCTCATCTACCTGGATTATGGGGACAGGGGTCTCAGTACTGTCATCTTCAGTGGGAGAGCCTCCTTCAGCATTCCCTGTGGGGTCTGCTTTAGAGGTCTTTAGAGCCCCAGACTGGTCTAAGAGCTCTCTAAGGTGGTCTGTAGTAGGGGATGGCCCTGTCTTCAGACCCCTTAAGACACAAAGCTGTCTTAGTTCCTTAAAGGAAAATATAGCAAATCCGGATGGTGCCTTTGGAGGGTCACTCTCAGCAGAGACATTCCCAGTGGAACCCTCTGCCCCAGACATTGCTCTAGTGTGGGTGGATATGTTGTAGTCTACATACACTGGTGTTTACCTACTAAACCTATCTAGTAGTTGTAGTCAGGGTGTGCTACTCCCTATCCTCTACAACAACTAAGTTCAGTAGTACTTAAGTATACTAGTCTTGTTTTATATGTACCTAGCAGGTACCGGTATGATCTTTCAAATGATAATCTCAAAGATTGTAATGGTAAAACAACAGCAAGCTCAAATCCCAATCCGCTGCTCACCAATGTGAGAAGTTGGTCTGGTATATGATGCTCACTAGTTCTAGTGATCACCTTGTACCATGCCAAGCAACCCTTATGATGATTGGTTGTAAGTCAACCTTATAGACCAGCTATCCTAGTGGTAGCGTCGACAAAGCAGTCTTAGGCTAAACTCTGAAAGGCATGTGAAGCAAGCTGTTTTACCATATACAACCCCCTTGAATACCAAATGAAAGGACAGCACACAGATATATATTGAAAATATATATAGATTTATTAACTACAAATATCCCCTGGACTCTTTATGAGCACAGAAGCACAAGCGTTAAACACAAGACAGTTTAAAATACACAAAAGTTGCACAATATGGATGAGCCCTAGGGGCCACCTAAACCATATACTAAGAAAGTGGTATAAGAGATACCAATCGAAAAGTAAATAGGCCTAGGGCCTTGGGAATCGCTGGAGCTGATCGGGACTAGCAGTGACTAAGTCAGGAAAGGCCCGCGGGACTCGGGTGCAGTGTTTAAAGTGCACGCACTCACCAATGCAATGTCTATGGTGCGTAAAAGTTATAAAGTTAGTTAGAAAGGAACCTTCCGAGTGACCTAGAGGAGTGAAACTTAAGACACAGACACTAGAGGTGTGTACCAGTGTGGGAACACCGGCGTTGCTGAGTTACCTCACCCACAGGACGCGGGTGCATAGGGTCGAAGTAGTGTCGGGTTTCGTCACGCTGGTCGATGGTGCTTGGAGCTGAAGATGCTGCAGGCGCCTTGATGTGAAGAGTTCCGGCGGATCCAAGGGTGGATCTGAAGTTGTGAAGACCTGAAAGCAGAGGGGACAATGCTCAAAGTCACTAGCCAGTGACTACCGTGGAACCAGGATGGAACCAGGTGATGTTGGGTGCAAACAGGCATTGAGGTGTAGCTTCTCTCTGCAGCCACGTGGACACGAAGAGGTTGAGGACGTCCAGGAGTCAATCACGAGCTGTCCCACGCAGGCTTCTCGCTGTTGGCGGTGTTGGCAACTTGATTGGAGCAAACAGGCCTTGGCTAATGCAAGCCATGCAGGAATAAAAAAAGGCTTATCACTCGGACCAGCAAAGTCAGAGCGAGTGCTCCTTTTTACAGGAGCGAGGGCAAGTCTGGAGCAACCAGACCCGCAGTGTAGTTTGTAGATTTCGTTGCCAAGATGGCCGCTGACCACGTGGCTAGTGGCCGGGATGGCGTGTCGAGTGGCACAATGCAAAAGGGCCCCACGCAGATTGTGGAGATGCTGGGGGGCTGATCTTCGGTGCAAGGGCTGCTCGGTAGTAGGGGTTCTCAGTCCCCAAAGCACAACATCAAGGATGCCTCGGATACTGCGCAGTCAGCTTTTCGGGGGTCTTCCAAGAGGTCTGGTCCCACGTCTCTTAGTGCCTCCACGGGTCCCTTCTTTGCTGGGACTGTGGATCGGGCTGTGAGAAGTCTGGGAGTCTGGGTCTTGTCAGGCTCTGGGCTCCGGCAGGAGGCGGCAGCAAAGCACATGTTGAGTTGCTGGTTGGTACCTGTGTTCACAGGGTGGCCACTCCTCGGCCACAAGGGAGATAATCTTCAGTCTTCTGAGCAGCAGAATGTCAAAGTCCAGTCGTCTTCTTAGTTGCAAGTTGATTTCAGGATGATCCGAGGTGCTATGGCACTGCTCCCACTCTTATTCCCAATCTGAGGGGCGGATCGCCTGCTAGGTCCCTCCTCTGGGTGGGACCAGGAAGGGGGGCGGTTACACCCCCTTTCCTTTGTCCAGCTCCTCGCCAGGCCTGGGTCTGGAAAGTCCCAGGACCGGTTTGGACTGGCTTATGCACGAGGACATTATAGCAACAAATAATACCTGGGAGTCATATATAGTAAGTCAAACAGAATGCATCACAAAACCAATACTACGCAGATAGCACCCGTGAGAACATCGTGCATGCTGGTAAATGCAGGCCAAGTCAAGGCTCAAGAGCATATGGAGAAAATAGTTCCCATCAGAAGCCACACTGTACCACCCTCTTTCTCATCATTTGGGTTCTCCTTACCCAGGAGACAAAACGGACGGTCTGATGTTACCGTGACCGATAAATGTGACAAGTGGGTAGTATGTTTTGTACACAAATTAAAGTGGCTACTGAAAAAAGCAGTGTATAGTGGTAGGAGTGAAAAAGTGAGGGGTTTTAATAAAATTAGGTGAATCGGGTAGAAAAACAAATTTTATTAGTATCTCCCAATCCCTAAGGTTAAAAAGCAAGTGCAAGTGCGGGTTTGAAATAATTACCGTACTTGATGGTGGTCAACATGTTTCTGCATCATTAGAACAAATTTTCAAATGCATTCTTCAGGACCTTGTTATACAACACTACTGCTTAGAATAAATAGTAATGAAAAAATATCACCTGAAAGTCCCAGGTGTGTACTCAACCGTATACTGTTACCGCATTGTATCAACGGTATTGGATCCAGACGGAAAGACAAACAAACAAGAAAACAAAAGAACATGAATGTATCATATTCCCGTAGTTTTTTCAATAAAAAACAACAAAAAACAACAACAACGTGTGATGGAGTCACATTCACACCTACTAGGAAATGAATTCCAATATACACACTCACCCATATGTGATGGTTGAGAGGCTTCACCCCACCTGGCTGCAGCTCAGGTTTGAGGAGCACCGCTCTAAAACAATGTATGAGTTATTTTTAACAAGGAGTTAAAAGGAGTTTACACGGAGGCAAAAAAAGATGGCTTAGTTACTCCATCAAATAATGCGTTGGTTCATTGTGGGTGACCCCGCCTGTACTAGACCCCAGCAATCAGACTGATGGCTTAATTGAAATTGTGACACGAATGTTCGATAGTGTGGAGAACAGTCCACTAAACGTGTTCACAAATATATATATGGCCAGGCTTAGGTAGAAAGAGTCGAAGTTTAAAAGAAAACAGGAAACCGAGGCTGCATTAAAGGCTTACGCTGCTTGTCTTATGCGTTGGTATTGTCAGGCTTGCAGCGTGCGCACTAGCGCGCGAGTGCTGTGCAGCCGGCTTACCTGTCCGTCGGTGTCTCCTGGCAGTCATCCGAACTGTCTGGGGGGGCACCGGCGATCGCGAAGGAGAGCTGTTTGTACGTTCGTCTGCAGCTCGACAGAGTCACGTGATCCGCTACGGTCACGTGATGCAGGGCCTGCTGGGACATGTAGTTCAAGACAATAGGCAGGTCTTTGGGAATTGATTTCTGTCGACAAGGCATATTATTTTGGCAGTGGTTACGCAAGGGAAAAGGCCATTGCTGTGTGTCAGTAGCAATAATTAAGAGTGGGTTGGAGCATCTAGAGAAAACCCGAGCCTATTTGATGTTTTTAAGTTCATTAGCAGAAATGCAGGGATTCTTAGTGTCAGTTGTGCTGCAAGAGACTAAGAATATGAATATATGAGATGGTTAATTAGAGGGACATCCAGGGTATCAGCTCGTTAAGACCCTCCTTATCGCTGTTCAATCGATAAACCCATTTTTGTTCAATTTTGAACAAGAAGCGGCTGATGTCAGTACAAAAATCAGGAATCTGAGGTTGTTCCAGGACTGTCCAGCAGAAGTCATCAGGGCCATATCCTTTCTCCAAAAAGTGTGCAGTAAGGCGAGTGGCCTGTTTTCGGCATCGCACTGTACTTTTATGTTCTTGTATCCGTGTCCTTATTTTTCTGGTCGTCATGCCAACGTATCGTAATGGGCAAGGGCATGTTATCAGATAGATGAGGTTACTGCTGTTGCAGTTTGTGAATCTATTCTGTGTCCATGGGCGGTTAGTCCCTATGTCAACCACGGTGGATTTACAAGTTTGGGGACAAACAGTACACGCCCCACAGGGATGGTGACCTACAACAGGGGGTAAGTCCCACAATGTGCCCACTTGTCTTGATTCTTTCTTCCGTGGGCATGTGTGGACTAACTGGTCCTTAAGATTTTGTCCTCTTTTAAAGGCAAAGATTGGTAAAGCGATGTCATCACCTCCAGTTTTCAAAATCGACCAATGTTTCTTTATGATCCTTTGCACTTGGTTTGATCGACTATTAAATGTATTGACAAAGGCAATGCGGTTGGTCTTTTCTTTGGGAGGGTGTATCTCCAATAGAGACTCTCTGTTATTGTTGGATGCCCTCTTTTTGGACTGGCGAATAATTTTCTTTGGATAGTTTTTCTCACTCAATTGAGCTTCCAGATTTTCTGAGTGGATCTTAAAGGCCTCTTTGCTAGAGCAGTTTCTCTGTACCCTGAGAAATTGGCCGAAGGGCAAGTTGTCCCTTAGTGCCCGTGGATGACAACTGTCATATCGCAACAGTGCATTTCTAGCCATCGGCTTGCGATAAAGCTCTGATTCAATGCCAGTTGGAGTAGCATGTATCCTCAGGTCAAGGAAAGCCAAGGACGTCCGGCTATATTCAATGGTGAATTTGAGGTAAGCATTCTTACTATTCAACCATCCATGAAATGACACGAGATCTTCTTCTGTTCCTCGCCACACCACCAGGATATCGTCAATGTAACGTTTCCATACATGTAGTGATGGTAAATAGGGGTTGGCGGGCGTCAGGACTTCTTGCTGTTCAAAATTATGGACGTAAAGATTAGCCAGACTCGGCGCGAAAACACTGCCCATACTGGTCCCGGATGTTTGCAGGTAAGTAGTGTCCTCGAAGCGAAAGTAGTTTTCTTTCATGGCAATTTCCGCTAAATTCATAATGAAACGTGTTGGAGTGATGGACTGATGGTTGCTCTGCTCAAGCAGAGCACCGACTACCTCCAGGGTTTCGGTTTGCGGGATCGACGTATACAAAGACTCTACGTCAAACGATACAAGAATATCAGTGTTGATGTTAAATTGTACTGTTGGAAGAAGTCTCAGGACATCTTTCGTATCCTGCAAGAACGTGGGCATAGCCTTGACCATAGGATTCAAGTAATGGTCGACAAAGGTCGATAGAGGTTCCAGAACCGAACCAATACCTGAAATAATGGGCCTTCCTGGTGGCGGCCTCTGAGGTTTGTGCACTTTAGGAAGACAATAGAAATACGGGACCGTAGGATATTTAGTTGTTAAGTATTGTCCTTCTTGTGACGTGATCCAACCCTCAGTGGTTGCTTCCTCTACTAGGTTACTTATTTTGGTTTGTATTTTCTCTGTAGGATCTTCTTTCAGTGGGAGGTATGATTTCCGGTCACTCCACTGCCGAAGGCATTCATTTCTGTAAGTCTCAGTATCCAAAATAACAATAGCACCGCCTTTATCGGCTGGCTTAATAATAATCCTGTCGTTGGATGATAGTGAACGCAGGGCCAGCTGTTCTTCTCGTGAGAGATTCATGAAGGGCCTGGTCTCTGTTTTGTAGAGGCGTGTGATATCATTTTCCACGGCTGTTTCGAAAGTCAAAACCTTTGGAGGCAGAACAGCGCTAGGTGGATTGAATGTGGATGGCTTTTTCAGTCCAGTGTTTTTATCTTCAATGACAGTTCCAATGTTTCCTGGTTTAGAAAAGAAATAGTGTAGTCTTATTTTTCTAAAAAGTTTAGCTAATTCAATTTGAGCTACAAAAGGATCCCCTTTCTGGGTAGCCACAAAACCCAGGCCTTTATTCAAAAGCCGCTCTTCATTGGGAGAGAGAGTATGTGAACTAAGGTTCATCACGAGGCTGTCTGGTTGCTTGTCCCTGCGGTTTCCTGTGGGACTTTCTTCCCGCTGCGGAGATCCATTCTCGATTGTGGTGGAGTGTTCGTGTTCCAGTGGACCTGTGATGTTGTGGTTCCTTGTCTCCTCCTGCCCCTGCCTCGTCTTGGGCCAAACCCTAAAAAAGGAAAAGATCCAGGGCTTGTTGCATTTGGGGGGGACCAAAAGGACCCATTTGAGGAGGATAGTTTGGTCCGAACATCCAGGGGTTGGCCGGCCACCACGGTTGAAAGTTATTGAAGTTCTGTGGTTGATGTCCATTCCTCCAATTCCTTCTGTTTCCTCGGCCCCTGGAAGTTTGATCAGCAGACCCATTTTGTGAGGTGTCTGAATCACTGGAAGCTCCATCTGAGCTTGATGTACCATATGTCGAGCCACCCTTTTTGCCACCTCGATTGAATGTTGGTGCTGTATATGTGTCGCTCGTGTGTGGATATACTCTTTCCATAGAGAATTTCGCTAGATCTTTTTTAAACTTTTCTAATTTGGTGAAAAGAATAGATTCTTTGAAATCTTTATTATTCTTGTCACTGTCATCCTGTCCCTTTTTGAATAATCCACTCTTTAGTGTAGTTTTTATGTGGCCCTCAAGCACCTGGATCTCAATTAGTATTTTATCCGCTACTCTTTTTGCGGTTTTAATGATTAGGACCAGCCAGTCCCTTGTGCACCTCCAGGCTATCATTGACCAGTCTTTAAGGAAATCTTTATCGTCAAGAAATAGACGTGGTGCATTGTTGACAATGAGGCCTGAAGGTGCACAGTTATCTCGGAGGTATTGTGCCATGACTATTCCATGGACAGATGTCATGGAATGGGATTTTTTATGGACTAGAACCTTTACCCAACCCTCATCGTTATTTGTTACTTGGGCTGGAATGCTATCTAGAAGACTAGGGTTTTCATCTAAAATGTTTTGAACCTCGGCACTCTCAAATGCTAGGCCCCAGTTAGTAGCCATGTCAGGAAGCCGATCGCAAGAATACCAGCAGAAGACAGGGAACCCACTATAATGGGAATATGTGGAGGACACCTCGCAGTAAACTCAATTATGCTGGAGACCAAAGTGGTCAACCAGTATTAAAAAGACCCACAGCCTTAGCTGTACTGTTCACATACACAACAAACAATGAGAGGAGGGTCTAAGGGCGGGTTTACCGACCGACCAGGTACATGCCCCAAACACAATATTATAGCAACAAATAATACCTGGGAGTCATACATAGTAAGTCAAACAGAATGGATCACAAAACCAATACTACGCAGATAGCACCCGTGAGAACATCGTGCATGCTGGTAAATGCACGAGGACACCTTGAGTGCCCCGGGCATGTCTCAATCTATTCAGCCCTGTCCTACCCAATACACAAAATCCTGTCTGGGGTGGTGCTCGCACCTCCCAAGGCAGGAAACCCTTTGTCCAAGCCCTCCTCGCTGGAAGGACTCCCAGCAGCAGGAGGTCAGACTTGTGTCTGTGGTGGCAGCATCCATTTTGTGAGGCTGAGGCTCTGGTTAACTTTAACCGGGGTTAAGGCTACACACATGTCGTGTCCCTCTAGAAGGGTGGAATGCTATCCCCGTCGACAGAACTGTCGAGGGGATAGTATTTCAAATCGTATGACACCTTACTCGACATGTTTTGATAAAGCCAAACCAAAGTTAGCAAATAACCGCGAGGATTATAATGCACTTAAGAGTATATGGTATGGCAATATCCCGGAACAGCTAAGGGAGTTGTTCCCGACAGCTGCAGACAGGCTCAGCTCATGCTAGAGAACCATCTCACATGAAACCATGCACTCTGCCCCCAGGATTGCAGGGGCCTGCCATAGGAATGGCTTATAGGTTACCATGTGTCCAGTTAAGGTTAGATATAGGGATACTATATCTAAGCAAGAGGTGATTACACCAGTTGTGTCAAAATATGGAGGCCAGGCCAGAGGTGGCACAATACATGCTGCAGCCCCTGGTAGGCCTTGGCTACACCTATGCCCTGGGTACCTATGGTACACTGTTACAGGGGCCTATAAGGTGAACCAGTTCCAATTGTGTATGCACCTAAGGTACATGGAGTCCATTTTAAGGAGAGAGCAATTAGCCTGGGGCCCTGAATAGCAGGATCCCAGGCCAACTATGTCAAAAAACAGCTAAACACCAGGCAAAAAGTTTGGGGGTAACCATAGTCAGATATCCACCTTCCTACAATAATGAGGAAAGTGTCTGACCCTCCAGCCTTCAAATATTCGAGGCACATTCAGAAGGGGTAATGTACGGCAAAGGCAGACTCGGCTGTTCCTATCGAAAAAGAGAGTTATAAGAGGTAGAAATGCGGTCACAAAGGGAGAGAAGGTAGTGCTCAGTGGATGGCTACCCTGGGAATCCAATATGTTGGTATTTAATGGCCTCACACACCCTTGCAAGTGTCATGCTTCATCATTGGCGGTTGCTCCTCGTCGGGCAGGCGGTGCAATGCCCCACGGGATCACCTCAAAGAGGGGCTCTTTAACGGAGATCTTTTTACTAACTGGCTCGGGTGAAGTGCGGGTGAGGGGCCAGAAAGGAGCGGATAGTGTAGGTAAGTGAGTTAAAATGTGACATAGGGTACCTGAGATCAATTTATTCTGGTGGTCCCCTGTCACAGTTAAAAACAGTGGGTAGCCTATGATCGCTGGTGAGCCCGTGGTGCATTGCACCGCCTGCCCGACGAGGAGCAACCGCCAATGATGAAGCATGACACTCGCAAGGGTGTGTGAGGCCATTAAATACCAACATATTGGATTCCCAGGGTAGCCATCCACTGAGCACTACCTTCTCTCCCTTTGTGACCGCATTTCTACCTCTTATAACTCTCTTTTTCGATAGGAACAGCCGAGTCTGTCTTTGCCGTACATTGTCCCTATGGGCTCCGACTGTGGCTGGACCTTCCATTCTGAGGTCCTTGAATGGTAAACTGAGCCCTAGGATCTTGACATGATCCGCCCCTTCCCCCCCCTTTTTTTGATACACATTCAGAAGGGGGCCAACAGGACCCAGTCTCAGCTAACCCCGGGGGAGGGGCGACCTCGGGCCTCACTCGGCCTACCGCCCTCCTCCCCAGGGGGTTACCTTGTGTTCTTTGGCCCTCCGGGGCCCTTGCGAAGTGTCCGCTTGGGGGGAAAGGAGCTCCGGCCCTGTGCGCCACGGGGGCAGTTCTGGAGCCCCGGTGCCGGGGCGAAGCTGGACCAGCGTTTGGGGCGGCAAGCGGAGGGGGCTCTCAGGCTCAGCGGCCCCCTCCGTAGTGAAGTGCAGCTCTCTTCGGCCGCCGGACCGTGTCAGCGGGGCCCGCGGTGATGGCCAATGAGGAAGCAGTGTGGGCCGCAGAACCAATCGCGGCACAGGGAGACGGAGGCGCGGCAGATGACGAGGCCGAACGCCCTCGTCACGTGATGGAGGCAGCGACTTGGCTTCAGGCCTAATGAGGCCTGACTGGACTACGCGGCGGCCTTCCTCAGGTTCCGGGGGCTGCCGCGGGACCTCCTCTTAGTCGGGTGGGGCCCGGCCACACTGCGGCAGCCCTCTTCTGGTACCGGGGGCCACCGAGGGGTATCACAGCGCTTCCGTGGGCTGCGTCGGTGATTTGGTGCGCTGAGCGACAGCGCCTGAGGGGCAGTCTCGGCTGGGCAGAACGAGGGGGCCACTGGCGCCTTCAGGCCCGGCGCGACAGTGGCAGACAGCGACAGGCTATCGCAGCGCTCGGGGACAGCAGGTGAGCGCTTGGGGGCAAATGCAGCGCCTCGCTGACAAGATGATTCCTGAGGGGGAGAAGCGCTTTAGAATACCAGTGCCTCACAGGGGGCTTCAGCGCTAGAGTCTCAAGGGCACAGTTAGCTCAAGGCAGGCAGGATGGGAGCAAATTGTAGTGCTTGGCCCACAGTTCAGTCAGGGGGAGACAGGTAGGCCCAGTTGTAGGCAGGGGATGCGCAGGGCAGCACAGTCCAGTACCTGGTCCCAGGAAGCAGGTTTCTTGGCGCTTGGATGGTTCTGCGCCCTTAGTTGCTTGTTTCTTGAAGTGGAAGGGGGGGGGTGATGAGTTGAAGGCTTGAAGAATTTCTCCTCAGTCACTGCAGATGGGCCCTGGGGTTCCCTACCACTGGGCCAGATCAGGGGGCTAGCTTTGGACACCTCACCCAGCTTAAGAGGCAGCACCTTAATCCTGTCACTCCCAGTAGCATAGGTTCCTCACTAGGCCCTCCCGCCTAAAACTCCTGCGTGGGTTCCCCAGGTCAGTGATGCCCTCCCTTGCTTATATATGCCCAGGTCAGGTGACCACTCTCTGGGGCGGGAAAAGTCAGGTCCGCCTTTCTTCTGGAAGGTTCCAGGAGCTTCCCCACTCTAACTATGGGCAGAGGCTGGGTGGCTGGCGTTGCAACATTGTATGGGGACCCAGCCTGCTCCTGGCAACTAGGGTGCTACACTAAAAAGACCACGCTGCAGTAGCAGGGGCCAGTGGCAGCCATGTTGGAAGTAGAGAGCACCTGCACCCTAACACAGATTAGCTATGAAAAGGTGCCCGAAGACCTAAGGGCCAACAAAAAGAAGGTGGGAAAAATGAGGCAAGGGCAAAAAAATCACAGGGAAAGACCACCCTAAGGCTGACAGGTCTAACATGCGTCCCCCCCAGCTGAAAGTGGGGAGAGCTACCCAACCTCTAGGGAGTTCTCGTCACTAAGGCAGAAAAACCGTGAGAGACCGTCAGCATTGGTGTGGTCAGCTCCGGGCCGATGTTCCACCCTAAAGTCCATCCCCTGTAGGGAAATGGACCACCTTAGCAACTTTGGGTTTTCGCCTCTCATCTGCATGAGCCAGCGAAGGGGACGGTGGTCGGTTTGAACCAGGAAGTGAGAGCCAAAAAGGTATGGCCTCAACTTCTTCAAAGCGCTGACCACAGCTAAGGCTTCTCGCTCGATGGTACTCCATCGCCGTTCCCAAGGGAGGAGTCTCCTGGAGATGAAGGCCACAGGTTGGTCTTGGCCATCATCATTGAGTTGCGATAGCACGGCACCTACCCCATCCTCTGAGGCATCTGTCTGCATGATGAATTCTTTTTGGAAGTCCGGAGTGGCCAGCACCGGAGCGGTACACATCGCGCGCTTCAGTGTTTCAAATTCCTCCTGGCAAGCAGCCGTTCAGATGACCTGTCGTGGCTGCTTTTTGGACGTCAACTCGGTCAAGGGGGCCACGATGGTGTCATATCCCTTGACGAATCTGCGGTAATAGCCAGTGAGCCGAGGAAAGCTCGGACCTCAGTCTGAGTTTTGGGCGGCTCCCTGGCCATGATGGTCTCAATTTTGGCCTGGAGGGGTTGCTCCTTACCTCCGCCCACTAAGTGTCCCAGGTACACGACAGAGCCCTGTCCAATCTGGCACTTGCTAGCTTTGATAGTCAAGCCGGCACGTTTTAACGCCCGCAGCACCTCCTGGAGATGTTGCAGATGGTCCTCCCAGGTGCTACTGAAGATAGCTATGTCATCCAGGTAAGCTGCTGAGAAGGACTCCAGGCCAGATAATACCTGGTTCACCAACCGCTGGTAAGTGGGCGGAGCATTCTTGAGCCCGAAGGGCATCACTCGAAATTGGAAGTGACCCTCGGGGGTGGAGAACGCTGTCTTCTCCTTCGCTCCATCGGCCATGGCAATCTGCCAGTACCCCGATGTCAAGTCGATGGTGCTGAGGTACTTGGCTGCTCCCAGCCGGTCAATCAGCTCATCTGCCCGTGGTAACGGGTGAGCATCTGTCTTGGTGAGAGAATACAACCCCCGATAATCCACACAGAACCGAAGTTCTGGTGTGGTGCCCGGTGGAACTGCTTTCGGCACCAACACAACCGGACTAGCCCACGGGCTGCTGGAGGGTTCGATCACACCCAGCTCCAGCATCTTGATCACCTCACCCTGGATGCTGTTCCTCACTTTCTCGGACAGCCGGTAAGACTTGTTTTTCACTGGCGGACTGTCCCCTGTGTCCACATCATGGGTACACAGATGTGTGATTCCAGGCGTGAGGGAGAACAATGAGGCTTGCTGCGCCAATACCTGGCGGCAGTCCCTCTTTTGTTCTGGGGTCAAGGATAGGGAGAGGACAACTCCCTCCACTGAACCATCCTTCTCCTGAGCCGCTAGAAGGTCAGGAAGAGGCTCACTTTTCTCCTCCTCGCTCCCATCCGTCACCATGAGGAGAGCAAGCTCTGATCGCTCATGATGAGGCTTCAGGCGGTTGACGTGGAGCACCCGGTGTGGTTGTCGGGGGGTCTTCAAGTCCACGACGTAGGTGGTCTGGCCTCGACGCTCCACAATCTCGTACGGACCAGTCCACCGGTCCTGGAGGGCACTAAGCGCCCCAGGCTCCATGACCCACACCTTCTGTCCAGCATCCAACTCCACCGTCCGAGCGTTGTGGTCATACCACTCCTTCATGACGGCTTGGCTAGTCTCCAGATTGTCTGAGGCTTCCTTCCACAGCTTGGCCATCTGGCTGCGGAAAGCCAGCATGTAGCTGACAACATCACGGAGAAGCTTCTTCGAAGTCTTCTCCCAACCCTTCTTGACCAGGCTGAGGGGTCCCCTAACGGGATGGCCATAGAGCAATTCAAAGAAGCTTAACCCGACTCCCTTCTGGGGTACCTCGTGGTACGAGAACAGCATGCAAAGGGAGGAGGATGTCCCATTTCCACCTCAGGTCTTCTGTCAGACTCGGGATCATCCCCTTTAAGGTCTTGTTGAAGCGCTCTACGAGCCCGTTAGTCTGGGGGTGCTAAGGAGTGGAGAACCGATAGGTCACTCCGCATTCCTTCCACATGGCCTGCATGTAGGCCGACATGAAATTTGTGCCCCTGTCCGACACCACAACCTTGGGGAATCCCACTCGGGTAAATATCCCCATCAGGGCCCGCGCCACCACAGGTGCAGTAACGGGCCTCCGGGTACCGAGTGGCGTGGTCCATTAACACCAGATTGAACCGATGTCCCGCAGAGGTCGAAGGGTCCAACGGCCCAATGATGTCAATACCGACCCCCTCAAAAGGGGTCCCGACCACTGGGAGTGGTTCCAATGGGGCCTTCAATTTGGTCCCAGTCTTGCCACTGGCCTGGCAAGTCTTGCAGGTCTTGCAATAGGTGTCAGAGGCAACTCTCATCCTAAGCCAATAAAAATGTGGGACTAGCCTCGCAAAGTTCTTGACCTGGCCCAGGTGTCCGGCTAGAGGTATCTCATGCGCCAGTTCCATCAAAAAGGCCCGGTAACACTGGGGGACCACTAAGGCCCTCGAGGACCCATGCACCGGAACCCTTGGTTCACTGTACAGGAGGCCATCCTCCCAATACAATTGATAGTTGACGGTCTCCTTGTTCATCGCTTGGGCTTCGGCCTGTCGCCGCATGCCTTCAAGCGTGGGGCACTCCTTCTGCGCCCAACAGAATTCCTCCCGGGTAGGACCTCCTTCCACATGCCACTCGGCAAGGGTCGGCAAGTCCCCCACGGGAATGACATCCACCTCCACGGACTCCGGGGTTACATCCGCGGGCTCCCCATCCATCACACGGGGTGTGTCCTCCACAACACTCTCCTCTGGACCGACAGTGGGTTGGGCCATTGTTTCAGGCTCCAACCCGGGTTGAGCTTCTTGCCGAGCAGCTGTGGTGACTACGCAAGTCCACCCTGGTAATCCCAGCATCTCAGTGTGGGCCTTAAACTCCACTTCCTTCCAGGCGGTATGTTCGAGGTCATTACCGAGCAGACAGTCCACAGGTAATGCAGGGCTGATCGCAACTCTCAACGGGCCTGACACTCCTCCCCATTCAAAGGGAACTTGAGCCACGGGATAGTAGCTCATTCTGCCGTCAGCCAACACGGCCGGATGATACACATAAGAAACAACCTGCTCAGGGGACACCAGCCGCCTCACTACAGTGGTCATACTGGCTCCTGTGTCCCTCAGAGCGTCCACCTCCTCCCCATTGACCTTCACCCTCTGCTGGTACTTAGCAGTATTCGATGGTAAGGGCGTCACTGGGACCATCTCTCTATCCCCAAGTAAAACCAGGGTCAGGCCTGTCCACTCCCCTTCCCTATCTAGGGGCAGCTCCAACCCAAGCGCTACGCTAGCCACCCCAGGACTCTTGCCACCAGTGGGGGCTGGGGGTCGTTTGCGACACTGGGGATCTCCCTTGTAGTGTCCGACCTCTCCGCACTCATAGCACCGGACCACTTTTGGCTGCTGACTCTTGTCAGGGTAAGTGGGTTTTGGGGAACGGTTCTGAGGTGGGGTACCTACTCCTTTCCCAAACTGTCTAGTTTGTGGGCCTCGTGAGAACTCCGTTCTTTTATCTCCACCCTCTTTCTTCTGAGGGGCGCCCTGACCGCCTTTCGGGCCATCTCCCACATGGCCCTTGTGTGACACCCGGGTGCTGACCCAAATATCCGCCTCCTCCGCGAGCTCACGGGAATCAGTAAGCTTGGGGTCCACCAAATGCTGGCGCAACTCCGGTAAACACTTATCCAAGAGGTGCTCTCTCAAAAAAAGGTTATACAGACCCTCAAAATCACGCACCTCGCTGCCACGCACCCACCCATCCAGAGCCTTTCGGGCATATTCAAAAACATCCACCCAATTCTGCGTGGACAGCTTATGGCTGCCACGAAACCTCTGGCGATACCTTTCAGGGGTGAGGCCAAAATGTTTGATAAGTGCCTCCTTCATGGGGGAATACCTAAACTGGTCTGCCTTCTCCAATTACAGGAGTGAGTCCCTGACATCAGGAGGTATATACCGGTACAAATCACCTCCCCAGTGTTTCTCAGGCACCCCATGGGCAGTCAAGGCCACTTTATACGCCTCCAACCACCTGGCAATGTCATCCCCCTTGGTGTAGCTCGCTATCACCTCCTTGGGTAACCAGAATCTGGGCTCCTGATGAGCCTCTGGTCCGCTGCCACCATTAGGACTCCCTGGCGCACTCAACTGCAATGCTTGCAGCTCCATTTCCTTGAGCTGCAGCTCGTGCGCCAGCTTCCTTTCCTCCAATGCTAATTTCTCTCTCTCCAAAGCAAACTGCTTATCTTCCCTTTCTCTCTCTAAAGCCAGAATCTTATCTTCCCTTTCTCTCTCCCTCTCGTGCTCTAACTTGGCAAGCTCCCACTTCAATCGCCTCTCCTCCCTCCTGTCCTCGTACTCCTGCGGTGACACACTCTCCCTAGATACACTGCTTCCTGACCCGGAACATCTTCCTGGCAATATATTGTCTGACATGTCAATGTTGAGCAGGCCTGGGTCTTCCTGAGTGTCCACCTCCCCGTGTGTGACCTGTTCCCCATCCTCTTCTTCCTCTAGGTGGGCCCTTACCCATGCCCTCAAGGCGGTATGGAGCTCTTCTTTTACAGCTCTCGTCCCCACAGGCAACCCCATCCCCTGACAAAACTCCCTTAACTGCACTACAGTGTACCTATCAAGGTCAGCCAGCTGGAACTCCATTCTGTCAGGTGAGGACCTAGATAACCTGGAAGAAAAATTCTAAGATGTGGGCAACAATGCTGGTTCAACACACTTTGATGCAGGCTAGACAGCGGTGGGCATTGGGGTTTGCTTGAAGCATGACAGGTGTCCAATTAATTGCAGTACACTCTGTCCCACTGTAGGGTGTTAGGTAGCTACAGGTCCTCCTGGATCCCACCGCTCGCCAACAATGTAAGAACTGGGACCACCAGTTCTCCGGGGGGTAGCATGGCTCGAGCAGGAAGGCAGCCAGGGGCTTGCGTGTAAAGCAGCCAGTTAATACACACATCCAATGAAACACACAGTGGCGCAATAATGGAGACCACACCAGTAGTTGTATTTGAAAGAAATCAAGATCTTTTATATAGGCTTTCAAATAGAGCGATGCATTAGTAATTCATTAGTATTTCAGATAAGCATTTCATTAAGCCATTTCATGAATCACGTTCAGATTGCATATCCTGTAAATGGGTGAACATTTCATTAAGCATTTCAGTAAGACTTTTCATTAAAATAATAACCAGCTCATCTAAGCATTGAAACATTAACTAACCCCGCCTGTCGCATCAGACTCTTTGGCAGGCAAAGGGGTAATTGTATAAACCTGGAGGATCCTACAAGAAGCGACTATAGTATTGCGTTTAAGTAACACATCAAACCTCTCATGGACGCTTTTCCTAGAAAGTAATAAAACATTCCAGCAAGTACTTATCAGTCTAACAAGGAACTTCAAAGAACACAGCCTTTAGTCATCAACCACAAGCCTTTCTTCTTGTGAATACAAATCGGTTTGCGACCCAGATCAGATCATCAGAATATTATGGAAGTCCACCTCTGCAAGAAAATTCAGTACAGTGAAGTGACTCTCCCTCTCATTAACAGGCTGGTAAATATGGTACACTTTAAACATATCAGGCTTGTAAATACGGTTCACTTTGAACATATCAGCTTGTAAATATGGTGCACTACGATATAATGAGGAAAGTGTCTGACCCTCCAGCCTCCAAATATTCGAGGCACATTCAGAAGGGGGCCCAACAGGACCCAGTCTCAGCTAACCCCGGGGGAGGGGCGACCTCGGGCCTCATTCGGCCTACAGCCCTCCTCCCCAGGGGGTTACCTTGTGTTCTTCGGCCCTACGGGGCTCTTGCAAAGTGTCTGCTTGGGGGGAAAGGAGCTCCGGCCCTGTGCGCCGCGGGGGCAGTTCTGGGGCGAAGCTGGACCAGCGTTTGGGGCGCCAAGCGGAGGGGGCTCTCAGGCTCAGCGGCCCCCTCCGTAGTGAAGTGCAGCTCTCTTTGGCCGCCGAGCCGTGTCAGCGGGGTCCGCGGTGACGGCCAATGAGGGAGCAGTGTGGGCCGGGCCGCGGGACCAATCGCGGCACAGGGAGACGGGGGCGCGGCCAATGACGAGGCCGAACGCCCTTGTCACGTGATGGAGGCAGTGACTTGGCTTCAGGCCTAACGAGGCCTGACTGGACTACGCGGCGGCCTTCCTGAGGCTCCGGGGGCCGCCGCGGGACCTCCCCTTAGTCGGGTGGGGCCCGGCCACACTGCGGCGGCCCTCTTCTGGTACCGGGGGCCACCAAGGGGTATCACATCGCTTCCGTGGGCTGCGGCGGTGATTTGGTGCGCTGAGCAACAGAGCCTGAGGGGCAGTCTCGGCTGGGCAGAAGGAGGGGGCCACTGGCGCCTCTAGGCCCGGCGGGACAGCGGCAGACAGCGACAGGCTATCGCAGCGCTCGGGGACAGCAGGTGAGCGCTTGGGGGCAAATGCAGCGCCTCGCTGACATGATGATTCCTGAGGGGGAGAAGCGCTTTAGAATACCAGTGCCTCACAGGGGGCTTCAGCGCTAGAGTCTCGAGGGCAGTTAGCTCAAGGCAGGCAGGATGGGAGCAAATTGTAGCGCTTGGCTCACAGTTCAGTCAGGGGGAGACAGGTAGGCCCAGTTGTAGGCAGGGGATGCGCAGGGCAGCACAGTCCAGTACCTGGTCCCAGGAAGCAGGTTTCTTGGCGCTTGGATGGTTCTGCGCCCTTAGTTGCTTGTTTCTTGAAGTGGAAGGGGGGGGGGGGGGTGATGAGTTGAAGGCTTGAAGAATTTCTCCTCAGTCACTGCAGATGGGCCCTGGGGTTCCCTACCACTGGGCCAGATCAGGGGGCTAGCTTTGGACACCTTACCCAGCTTAAGAGGCAGCACCTTAATCCTGTCACTGCCAGTAGCATAGGTTCCTCACTAGTCCCTCCCGCCTAAAACTCCTGCGTGGGTTCCCCAGGTCAGTGATACTCCAACTGACTAGAAAAAGTTCCCTCCCTTGCTTATATATGCCCAGGTCAGGTGACCACTGTCTAAGGCGGGAACAGTCAGGTCCGCCTTTCTTCTGGAAGGTTCCAGGAGCTTCCCCACTCTAACTATGGACAGGGGCTGGGTGGCTGGTGTTGCAACATTGTATGGGGACCCAGCCTGCTCCTGGCAACTAGGGTGCTACACTAAAAAGACCTCGCTGCAGTAGCAGGGGCCAGTGCCAGCCATGTTGGAAGTAGAGAGCACCTGCACCCTAACACAGATTAGCTATGAAAAGGTGCCCCGAAGACCTAAGGGCCAACAAAAAGAAGGTGGGAAAAATGAGGCAAGGGCAAAAAAATCACGGGGAAAGACCACCCTAAGGCTGACAGGTCTAACAGATCTGATGTCATCTGCGGCTTTGATCAGCGCAGTCTCTGTACCGTGGAATCGGCGGAACCCAAATTGAGTATCATCGAGTAGATGGTGTTCCTCTATGAAAGCAGATAGTTGTAAATTCATTGCTTTTTCGGCCACTTTGGCCAGGAATGGAAGGCTTGCAATTGGCCGGTAGTTTTTCAATTCATCCTTATCAAGGTGAGGCTTCTTTAGTAATGGTTTGAGGAGAGTTTTTTTAGGGCGTCTGGATAAATAGCTGATCTGAACATGGTGTTGCAGATTAGAGTAATGGCAGGTATAAGCACATCGATAATAGGTGGAAGAATTTTAAAAGGACAAGGATCAAGTGCAGAGCCTGTTTTGATCGTGGTGATGATTTCCGCAGTTTGAGCGTTGGTGATATCTGTAAAATGAGTAAACTTGGGTGCAGAGTAAGTCGAGGTTTGGGTAATAGAGGGGGTATTAGTATTATTTGAGAAAGCCGAGAAGATGTCATTGACCTTCGTGAAAAAGAAGGTAGCCAGGGCATCGCAAAGAGATTGAGAGGGAGGTGGGTTCAGATCAGGGGAGTAACCAGCTAGCTGCTTGGTGGTATCGTAAAGTTCCTTAGAGGAGTTTTTTGCTAGCTCTATCCATTCACTAAAGTACTTTTTCTTAGCCTAACTGATCATGGTTTTATATTTGACCAACGTCTCCTTGTAGCTAATTCTGTTGTCTTCGCTATAGGCCTTCCGCCAATGCCTCTCCTTGTTCCTGCAGAGTTGTTTCTGGGTTCTTAGTTCTTCAGTGAACCAAGGTGCCGAGGGGGCGAGTCTGTTTCTGGTCACCTGTTTAGTGGGAACCAGTGAATTAGCGGCAGTACCCAGCCAGTCGTGGAATTGATTGGTGGCAATGTTGGGGTCTGCGGAAAAAATGGGGTTGGAATTACCAAGTAGCTTTTTCAGGCTAGGACTATCTATGTCATTCCAGGCTTTAAACGGTTGACGGGAATTGGCGAATACTTTAGCGGTGAGTGTTTCCTGGATGATGATGGAGCCCAAGATGGCGTAACGATCTGACCAAGTGAAAGGGAGGATTTGATTTATGTGGATATCCTCCAGATTGGAGAAGATGCCATCCAGTGTATGGCCACCGTCATGCGTAGGAGAGTTAACCAGAAGGGGAAGACCAAATGTCTTCATATCCGAGATAAGAGATAAAGTATCCCTATCCTCTAGTTTGTCTAGGTGAAAATTAAAATCACCCAAAACTGTAAAAGAGTCTTCCAGAGCCAGGGATTCCAGGATAGAACTCAAATCTGTGATAAAGTCTGATCGTGGTCGTGATCCAGGTGGTCTGTATACGAGGATCCCTTTGAAGTTGTTGGAAGGGGATAGCATGATTGCGAATTGCAAAGCTTCGCAGGAGGATGACGGGGTGGCAGTAATTCTCACATTAAGTGAGTCACGGGCGATAATCGCTACTCCGCCCCCTTTTTTATGCTGTCTATCGTGTCTATAGATTGTGAAACCTCTTGGGACTGCAATCACTAGGTCTGGGTCGGATGAATTGTCCATCCAAGTTTCGGGCATGAATAATATACCTAAATTCCTATCCTCTATCAAGTCTGCTATATCCTGTCGGTGTTTACCGAGCGAGCGTACATTAGAAAGTGCTATTGATATGCTGGTATGTGCATTTTTGTTAGCACTGGAGGGTGATTTAATGGCGAGGGGCATAGAAACCATACAATGAGGACAGAACTGTGTGAAAAGACCGGGAAGGGATATTGGGTCAAGCTTTCGACAATCGCAGTGATTGTGAGCACGCATCTCGAGCAGCTTAATATTAGAGTAGTGTAGACAAGTCGCTGGGTTAAGGGGACCAGGGGTGGTGGCCCTGGGCCCGGTCCAGGCGCGGACGGGCGCAGACGGGCTTGCCTTTGGCGTGCCGCCGGCGCGCCCGCCCGCTGATGGGGAGGGTTAATGTTTTTGTACATGTAAGGGGCGGGTTTAGAGGAGGGTGGGAGGCGTCCAACAACTGGACCGCAACCCTTCCTCCCAGCAAGATGTCTGAAATGGGTGCAGTTATGGCGGCAGCGCCTTAAATCGGCTGCGCCGTGCACAACAAAGGAATTGGCGGCTTCGGAGCGAGGCTAGTCTCGCGCCGAAGTGCAAAGAGGTAGCGTTTAAAATAGAGCTGTTAAAATATAAACAGATTTTAAAATACACGTACTTCGTATTTCAAGAGCGTGCAGAAAGGCAGTGAACAGAAAAGAGCTGAGAGCCCCCGGCTTCCGCCTCAGGGGAGAATATGGCAAATATCACAGCTATATTATGTGACGCCCCTTAAATATACTGGGAGGGCGGGAGGCGTCCAACAACTGGACCGCAACCCTTCCTCCCAGCAAGATGGTGTCTGAAATGGGTGCAGTTATGGTGGCAGCGCCTTAAATCGGCTGCGCCGTGCACAACAAAGGAATTGTCGGCTTCAGAGCGACACTAGTCTCGCGCCGAAGTGCAAAGAGGTAGCGTTAAAAATAGAGCTGTTAAAATATATACAGATGTTAAAATACACGTACTTCGTATTTCAAGAGCGTGCAGAAAGGCAGTGAACAGAAAAGAGCTGAGAGCCCCCGGCTTCCGCCTCAGGGGAGAATATGGCAAATATCACAGCTATAGTATGTGACGCCCCTTAAATATACTGGGAGGGCGGGAGGCATCCAACAACTGGACCGCAACCCTTCCTCCCAGCAAGATGGTGTCTGAAATGGGTGCAGTTACGGTGGCAGCACCTTAAATCGGCTGCGCCGTGCACAACAAAGGAATTGCCGGCTTCGGAGCGACGCTAGTCTCGCGCCGAAGTGCAAAGAGGTAGCGTTTAAAATAGAGCTGTTAAAATATATACAGATTTTAAAATACACGTACTTTGTATTTCAAGAGCGTGCAGTAAGGCAGTGAACAGAAAAGAGCTGAGAGCCCCCGGCTTCCGCCTCAGGGGAGAATATGGAATATATCACAGCTATAGTATGTGACGCCCCTTAAATATATTGGGAGGGCGGGAGGCGTCCAACAACTGGACCGCAACCCTTCCTCCCAGCACGATAGTGTCTGAAATGGGTGCAGTTATGGTGGCAGCGCCTTAAATCGGCTGCGCCGTGCACAACAAAGGAATTGTCGGCTTCGGAGCAACACTAGTCTCGCGCCGAAGTGCAAAGAGGTAGCGTTAAAAATAGAGCTGTTAAAATATATACAGATTTTAAAATACACGTACTTCGTATTTCAAGAGCGTGCAGTAAGGCAGTAAACAGAAAAGAGCTGAGAGCCCCCGGCTTCCCCCTCAGGGGAGAATATGGCAAATATCACAGCTATAGTATGTGACGCCCCTTAAATATACTGGGACGGCGGGAGGCGTCCAACAACTGGAAGCAACCCTTCCTCCCAGCAAGATGGTGTCTGAAATGGGTGCAGTTACGGTGGCAGCGCCTTAAATCTGCTGCGCCATGCACAACAAAGGAATTGGCGGCTTCGGAGCGACGCTGGTATCGCGACGCCGGACGCGACCCCTGTTTCTTTTGCTGCTTCCCCTGATTTTTATTCTTCCAATTCTGTTTTGGAAAATTTGGATGGTTGTCTTTAGTAGACTTTGCTATCTGAGTCTGCGGTTGAGTTGCTGTTTTAGCAAAAGGCTTAACACCCAAACTATTGCGGCCAATGGTCTTATAAGCCTCCGCAATAATTCATGGTAACGCTCGGGGTTTGTTGACGTCTTGGACAAGGCGCAAAGCATTCGACACCTGAAAGTTAACCGCATCTCCCCTTACATTACAAAAGAGGAGATCAGCAACTACGTCAAACACTCCAACGAGCCTCATTCTCAACTCGACAGCCGCCTCCGCACTGTGCTCGTCCGGAACATGCTTGATCACAGAGGGCAAGACATTCATAGACGGCGCGCAGAAATACTTTGCATATTCTGCTGCAAATACTTTACCCCAAATCTCACAATCTGTTAACTCTGGCAATAAGTCTTTCTGCAAATTAATTGTGAGAATCCTGTGTTTTTCCACAGGAGTGGTATTAGGAAACACTGCTTCCAGTTGGTCAAATTTCTCAGCAAGACAATAAAGCATATTGTACTTAGTTTGAGGGTGCTTGCCCATTACCGAATTAACCGAATTAACCATGAATGGACTAATCTACATCCCGGCCGGTCCAACTTGTTCCGCTGCAAGAAACATATTGAACCAAAGCCCTATGTACCCCAACAAAAGAGGTATAAAGTTGACACAAGTCGTCAATCGGGGCATTGAGATAACGTGGATATGGTGTGAACCCGGCTAAGACTGGCCAAGTTGCCCCAGGAATTGACAAGCGACCTAACCGACCCGGAGTTACGGTGTGGGGGAGGGTGCCATACAACCAAACACGATGCTGCCATGGCGAAACTGGAATCTCTTGTGTCCTATATGGAGTATAGTTCACAGGAATCGCAGTGTGAGTGTATGTATGAAATGTATCCTCATCTGCATTTATTGCAGGAAACGTGACCCAAGAGTAGAAAAGCTCAAAGGAGAACGCCGAATATGCACTCACCACAAAGATAACAGACATACCATCGTCTGGTACTCCAAACTGCGTCAGATGACGCCGGAGCGCTGTCCAACTATGCTGAGCTATGTCAATATCACCCATGAGGACATAGAGAAGAAAAACAATTTATAAAAATTGCAGTACAACAAAGGGTAGTATTCAAAATGTGAACCTTTTCATAAATCTCATGCTTGAATTAACTTATAACACATTCATATAGGTAGGTTAATCCGTCACGCATGTTAACAGGAAAAGGTGTTGAGGGTATTGTGGACAGATACGAGCACTAATCAAGAATTTGGGCGCCATGTTGCGGGAATTCTGCTCATGCACAGAACTATGCGCAGGAAACCAGGACCTCAGTGTATTGTGGTGTACCAAAAATCCACCTCAGTGCCCAGAACCCCTATCCGACTAGCAACAGTGTCTCATTCATTCTCCGTACTACAGCGAAGCTACCAATGAACAAGCGACTTTGGGACCTCTCAGGAATAGTGGGAATCAAGAACACTCTTTTGTTTTTATTCTCATAAATGCCACAACGTGAGCAATCAGAGACACGGTATAGTTTCAAATGTTTATTTCAACTACGTGCTCTAAGATGCAGTATATTTGCTAACATAAGTAAAAAGATGCATAAAATCAATACAATCAACATTGTTACAATTCCATAAAATACAGAGGGAGAAATCATATTATAATGATAGTGGAACCAGGTCTATAGCGCCTTGTGTACCACCCTCCCCTTGCTAGGTGCTAGGTATTATAATAATAGAAGATCTCTAGGTTAAAACCGGGAACCCCATACCTCCAAAGTCAGGTGAAGTGAACCGCATCCCAGATCAGCAGAGCTCTTTGTGGATTGAAAGGTTTTTCCCAAGTGCTAGACTCATGCATGCAGTGCAATATTAAAAGCACCTGAGTTTCAGAAATGAGCAGCTGTGTTCGTGTTGTGTTTAGAGCGTGGGCCGATCAACCTGCATCAACAGCATACATTGTTATTTTAACCTTGAACACTTTGTGCAGACTTGAGGTCGCAGTGTGAGTCTGGAGATATGGAAAACAGATCGTTCTCATGTGAAGGAAAAGCAAGCAGTTTGTCTTCATAAAAACAGAGATGTAGTGTCGTGTGCAAAAGCAGCAAAATGGCGTTTTCGCAATTAACTCACTTATGCTAATATAGCAATGTGTACAGGCAGAATCATATTCATCCCTACACTTTTACAGGTAGCATGGACAGGAACACTTGGATGTTTTTCTTTGCAACTCTTCATCGCCAAATAAAAACCACCAGTGATAATTATATATTTGTTCCTGTAATTCCTTCATCTCACAATAACTGCACTGTTCTACTCCTGTATATGTCTTCAAATGAGTCAATATTATTGTTAATGTTCGTAAGTTCTTTCTGAATTCACTGCATCTCTAGGAATATTTCTAAGTGAGTTAAATGAAGGTGTGTGTTCGCTGAGGCTATGTAGGATCAGAAATTGACAAAAGCTCGTCACACTTTTAGTGCAATTGTAAGGTTTACCCCAGGTGTGTTTGCAATTGACAAAATCACTTCTGACATTCATTGCAATGCTCTTTTTTACTCTGTGTGTGTTAGTTGATGTATCCGTAGGTTTAATAACTGACAGAAGATATTCACACATTTGCACCTGAAAGGTTTTTCTCTGTGTGCATTAACTGATGAATTCTTAATGCGAAAGATTTCCTAAAGGTACTTTTACACTCACTACAGTTGTACGGTATTTACAGAGTGTATGCAAGCTGATGTCTACATAGGCTTGATAATTGACTACATTTCTTCACACATTCATTGCACTTGAAGGCTTTTCTTCTGTGTGTGTTCGCTGATGCCTGTTTAGGATTGATAATGGACTTTAGCTTTTCAAGCATTCGTGGCATTTAAAAGATTTGTTTGCCCTTTGTGAGCTCGCTGATGATTTCCTAATGCTGAAGAGTAAGTAAAACTACTGCCACATTCACTGCAATGGTATGGTTTTTCCCCTGTGTGTATTCTCTGATGTTTGCGGAGGTTTGAAATGTGACTGAAGCTCTTTACACATTCAGTGCAATGGTATGGTTTTTCCCGTGTGTGTTCGCTGATGTATTTGGAGTTCTGCTAACGTACTGAAACTCTTCACACATTCACTGCAATGGTATGGTTTTTCCCCTGTGTGTATTTTCTGATGTACGTGTAGCTGTGAAATCTGAGTGAAGTTCTTTGCACATTCCTTGCAATGGAATGGTTTTTCCCCTGTGTGTATTCTCTGATGTCTGTGGAGGTGTGAAATGTGATTGAAGCTCTTTGCACATTCCTTGCAATGGTATGGTTTTTCCCCTGTGTGTGTTCGCTGATGTGTTTGGAGTACTGCTAACGTACTGAAACTCTTGGCACATTCACTGCATTGGTATGGTTTTTCCCCTGTGTGTATTCTCTGATGTGTGTGGAGGTTTGCAAGTTGACTGAAGCTCTTTACACATTCCTTGCAATGGTATGGTTTTTCCCCTGTGTGTGTTTGCTGATGTATTAGGAGTTCATGTGACCGACAGAAGCTCTTCACACATTCACTACAACGGTATGGTTTTTCCCCTGTGTGTATTCTATGATGCCTATGGAGGCTTGATAATTGACTGAAACTCTTTACACATTCCTTGCAATGGTATGGTTTTTCCCCTGTGTGTATTCGCTGATGTATTTGGAGGTGTGATAACTGATTGAAGCTCTTTACACATTCATTGCAAAGGTATTGTTTTTCCCCTGTGTGTATTCGCTGATGTCTTTGGAGGTGTGATAACTGACTGAAGCTCTTCACACATTCAGTACAATGGTATGGTTTTTCCCCTGTGTGTGTTCGCTGATGTGTTTGGAGATGTGATAACCGACTGAAGCTCTTCACACATTCAGTGCAATGGTATGGTTTTTCCCCTGTGTGTATTCTCTGATGTATATGGAGGTCTGTTAACCGACTGAAGCTCTTCACACATTCAGTGCAATGGTATGGTTTTCCCCCTGTGTGTATTATCTGATGTCTATGGAGGTCTGTTAACCGACTGAAGCTCTTTACACATTCAGTACAGTGGTATGGTTTTTCCCCTGTTTGTATTCGCTGATGCTCTTTTATGGTTTCTAATTGGCTAAAGTTCTTGACATATTCAGTGGAATTGCACGATTTTTCTCCTGACCGTGTTTCCTGAAGGGTCAGCATAGTTAATAAACTACTTGCGTTATTTTCACATTCCCTGTATGTGTGTTATATTTTGGATGCTTGATTTCAGATTTAACAATAAAATACAAGACTCACTAAATACCTGCCACATTCATAATATCAGTAAGGCTTCCTTGTGGGTGATTGCATCTTTAGATTGGATAATGGCTTCGCATGCTTGCGGGTAAAGCTTAATCTTTGTTCTGGTAGGTGCAAATTGGGACAATACTCTGTACTTTAGAGAGCAGATCTCCGCTTTCCTTTAGCCTTCAGTTGTTAGGCTCCACTTCGTTGTGCTTTTCCCTGGTGCCTGCGGTTTGGCTAGGAAGAGTTTGCAATACACCTAGAGCACTGAATGGTGGTCTGTTGCCAGTTTAGATAGAGAAGCACTGCTCTAGCCACATCATGATGATGAAGCGACTTGCAATGTGTACAGCTACTCCAAAGAGTGTCCCGGGGCAAAGCACAGGTCAGAAAAGAAAGTAAATCAGTTTGTTTCAAACATGGACAAAAAGCCAATTTTTCAACCTTTTTTAAACATTATCATATTGCTAACAGCTCAACGCTGAAATGGGATTTTGTTCCAAGCTATGGATCAAAAATAGACATGAGACCTTCCTCCAACTCTCATACGGGCCTCATGATCAAAGCTGGTGTTGGACGCTTGTTTATACAGCAGGTGATTTGTCAGTTTTGTTGCCTTAATTTTGTAGAGGTCATTTCTTCGTCTTGGGGTGTCGAGGTGCAGAGCTCAGACTCGTACACTCACTGAATTGCCTTTGACTGCTTCTTCCTGGATCTGTCCTCTGCCTTTGATTGCACTGATGTTTTTGGAGCTCCTTATTTTTGATAATTTTTTCAGGTTTAATGTGTTATCTTCATTATTCATAATCAATCCGTGCCTTTAAGTCCTATTTTCTATCGGATGCAAAGAAATGCAATATTACTAAATGCAAATGTAAAGAATGTGAATACACAATATTTAACCAGCTGGATAAGACATCTCTTCTCTACCATATTTAAAATTTTGTAAGGAACATTTTACCATACATGGATATTTCAATAAAACTGTGGTTGAACATGTCACATTGTATTTACTTCTGAAAAGGCAGTGAATTACCATTATTGACAGAGTAACTTACTAAAGAAAGGGCAGCCACAGAGAACTCGTGCTACAGGTAGAGTTTTACGTAGATATACATGGACAAGATTTAATTTAAACAGAACAGATTGTGGAAAAAGAGAGGAATCAGGAAGCGCTGCTGTTAATTTAGTTTCAGGAAGTATCTACCAAAGATAGCTCTTCAGGAAGTGTATAACAAAGGAAACTCTTCAGGAAGTATTTAACCAAGGTAACTTGGAAGTGTATAACAAAGGTAACTCTTTAGGAAGTGTCTAACAAAGGTAACTCTTCAGGAAGTATACATGACAAAGGTAACTTTTTAGGAAGTATATATGACAACGGTAACTCCAGACACCGTCTTCCACAATGCTTTCATGTTCACACTGGATCAGCTCAAATGCCAACTCCTGCCAGTTACCTTGCAGCTCATTAAGGGCCTTACTACGAGTGCGACGGCCCTCATGATCGCCGCACTCACTGTGGCGGTCCAACTGCCACCATCCTGGTGGTCTGACCGTCGTATTATGAGTGTGGTGGTGGGACCCCCACAAGGCCGCCACCCCGCGAGGATCAAGGATCCCGCTGTGGAGGCGGTCTGCAAACACCCTGAATATGTTGACAGTGCCGATGCCGACATCGCTGAGCATATTACGGTCTGCATATCCACCGCCCTTTTCATGTCGGGGACCCCACCATGAAAAGGATAAAGGACATGCAGGTAAGGGTGCCCTCACAGGGCCCCGGCCGAATCTGCTCCTGGGGTTGCATGCGGGGGCACATGCTGTGCCACCCCATGGAATTGCACCCTTGTTCCTGCACAGTGTGGCATGTATGACATGGCGCAGGAACGTGCTGCAGGTACTCTTAAGGTGGTGATATGCTGTTTATACTCTCAAATGAGCCTAATACAGCCGCCGCGAGACCGCTGCTGCACCGCCACCCAGCCTGGATTAGGTCATAATCCGGCGGCGGGCTCTCAATGGGCTTGGCAGTCTGCCTGGTACCTCCGCTGTGGTAGTCCCATTGGAAGACCGCCACACTCGTAGTAAGGCCCTAAGTCACCTTCAACACATTTTACAGCCCTCCTGGCTCAAGCATTTCTGGATCCTTCTAACCTGGAAGACTGGAGCATTATCCCGAGTTGAGGTGGATTTTCTATCAGCGTAATATATATCCATCTCCGTTGAACTATTGACTGATTCTGAACTGAAAGACAACTTAAAAAGTGAGTCTTTAGTTCTTCCTAAAGTAGGTAAAGTTATGATCCGGTTGTGTTTCAATCAGCAGCTCCTTCCAGGGTTTTTTGTAAAACAGAATGAGGAGCTGATTCCAATGGCCCGTCTTTATATTGTGCACACAGATAAAGCAAAGAAATATTAAATCATGTCATTTATTATTCAACGATATCAGTCATTTATTCCTTATAGAGAATCCATCACAACCAATAATTTAACTGAAATATCCCCCAATCCAACAGATGTGTGCATATTAATAATTGCTTTCCATGTTCCTGTTTTCCATGATATTTAACTTATTGTTGTCTGTCTGAAGGCCAGGATGCTACTTTGTGACTCAACAGGGCTTTGGTAGAGCGGGAGGAGGTGTCTGTTGTCCACAGGTGGTCACATTCCTCCATTCCCATATTTTTTTTATCCAGGTGTACCTCATTCCATGTCCTTCAGCTCCCTACTCCCCTCTGTTTGTGTACTCACTCTACACACTAGAAGCATGCACACAGCAGACGTCAGATAATAGTCATAGCCTGATAGTGCAGAGGCCATGGTTGGTAGTATGTTGATCACAAGCTTCGTTTCAGAAGGTTATCTGGGAGGTCCAAACAGAGGAGGCACACAGGCGGGTGCTTATGAGGTACAAACAGAGGAGGAGCACAGGTAGGTGCTTATGAGGTATAAACAGAAGGTGCACAGGTAGGTGCTTAGGAAGTACAAACAGAGGAGGAGCTCAGGTAGGTGCTAATGAGGTATAAACAGAGGAGATGCACAGGTAGGTACTTATGAGGTACAAACAGAGGAGGCGCACAGGTAGATGCTTATGAGGTACAAACAGAGGAGGTGCACAGGTAGGTGCTTATGAGGTATAAACAGAGGAGATGCAGAGGTAGGTGCTTATGAGGTATAAACAGAGGAGGAGCTCAGGTAGGTGCTAATGAGGTATAAACAGAGGAGATGCAGAGGTAGGTACTTATGAGGTACAAACAGAGGAGGCGCACAGGTAGATGCTTATGAGGTACAAACAGAGGAGGTGCACAGGTTGTGCTTATGAGGTATAAAGAGAGGAGGTGCACTGGCAGGTGCTCTTAAGGTATAAACAGAGGAGATGCAGAGGTAGGTGCCTATGAGGTATAAACAGAGGAGGTGCATAGTTAGGGGCTTATGATGTACAGAGGAGGCACACAGGTAGGTGGGTGTACCCCTCTGCGTCTGCTTCCATCTGTACTAGGCGGTGTATTGGTGTCTACTGGATCCTATTCCTGCGACCTCACGTGGACCCTTGCTGCGTGGATGTCACAACATTGACCCCTTAGTTCAGGGGAGCAGAGCCTCAGGAAACACAACACCTGGAGGCCGTCTGCCTCGAGGGAGAGATCCAGGTGAGGGTTCCTTGTTTAGGACTAACTGCTTTCAGCTCATTGACACCTTTAGGCATTTGTTTGCGCTCTATAAATCCTTTTTATTTCATACAACGTTAGAGAGACATCAAGATGAACAGGAAAATGGAAAAGTGAAGAGGGTGAAGGAGGAACACCAGGAGAACACCAGGCATAAACAAGCTATTGAAGGCAAGAACAGATAATGAGGAACAGAAATGGGGGCAGTGACAAAAATGTCAGTCTTGTTGGCTGCAATAAAGCACTTAAAAGCATTGTGAGAAAGTGAGGATATGCAAACTGAGCTCTATTTGTGTTGTTGCATTTATTACAATCATTTCAGTTGTCGTTATTATTATTGTTAATGTATAACTATTATTGCATACACTAGGTCTCACAAGAAGAATCAAAGCACTAAGTGGTTCTCTACTCCTGGATACCACTGAAGGCTTCCAGGAGCACACAACAAACCATGCTCTGAGACATGCCCCGGTGTGAGCAACACTCTTGGATAAACTGTAACAAAAGCAATGCAAGCACTGTATAAATGCTAGCGCGGTACAGTATCTTGCAGGCACTGAAGGATGCATGGCTCAGCAGTCTATCAGCAAAAACCCTAAAGAGGCATGCATGACTCAGCAATCAGAGCACAAATACATTTGAAGAATGCATGGCTCAGCAGTCCGTCTGCAAAAACCCTAAAGAGGCATGCATGACTCAGCAATCAGAGCACAAATAATTCTGAAGAATGCATGGCTCAGCAGGGTCCACTATCAGACTGTTGTGACGCATGCAGGCAGCAGGATTCTTGCATGAAGTTATGCTGTTCTATAATTCACTCTTTAACTTGTTATCATCCATGCTCCTGGTTACTTGTTCAGGGTCTAATGTAGTATAGGCCTCTAATCTTGTTTTGCCTGAAGAGCCAATGTCTCTCATTTAATATCTCTGTTCTGCACCACCAACTGATCCGAAAAGCCAAGAAAACAGCATTCAAGGATCGACTTGACAACAACGCCCACAACAGCAAGGAACTTTTCAACATCGTCAAGGAATTTTCCAATCCCTCAGCCAACTCCAACGACATCACCCCCTCTCAAACCCTCTGCGACTCCCTAGCCTCTTTTTTCCACAACAAGATTGCAGACATCCACAACAGCTTTGACAACCAACCCGGAAACCAACCCACCCTACCATCTGCTGACCATCTTCCCCCCGTGAACACCCTTAACGCCTGGAACCCTATCTCCACTGAGGACACCATCCGCCTGATGAATTCCATCCACTCAGGATCCCCCCACAGACCCATGCCCTCACCACATCTTCAACAAAGCAGACTCCGTCATAGCACCGCACCTCCGAGACGTCATCAACTGCTCCTTCAACTCCGCTACCTTCCCAGAAGACTGGAAACATGCTGAACTCACCGCCCTTCTGAAAAAACCAACAGCGGACCCCACCGAACTCAAAAATTACCGCCCCATATCGCTTCTTCCATTCCCGGCCAAAGTCATCGAGAAAGCCGTCAACAACCAGCTCGCCGCCTTCCTCGAAGCCAACAAATCCCTCGACCCCTCACAATCTGGCTTCCGAGCAAAACACAGCACTGAGACCGCCCTCATCGCAGCAACAGACGACATTCAAACTCTACTGGACAATGGAGACACAGTCGCCCTCATCCTCCTCGACCTCTCTGCAGCATTCGATACAGTCTGCCACAGCACCCTTCTATAACGCCTCAATAACATCGGAATTCAAGGAAAAGCACTTGAATGGATCACCTCGTTCCTCACCGGAAGAACCCAGAGAGTCCGCCTTCCTCCATTCAAGTCCGAGGCCTCTGAAATCATCTGCGGCGTACCTCAAGGATCCTCACTCAGTCCCACCCTATTCAACGTATACATGAGCCCCCTCGCGGCCATCGCACGCCAACACAACCTCAACATCATCTCTTACGCGGACGACACTCAACTGATCCTTTCTCTCACCAATGACCCCAGCACCGCCAAAACTAGCCTACACGAAGGAATGAAAGAAGTTGCCGAATGGATGAAACAAAGCCGTCTGAAACTGAACTCAGACAAAACAGAAGTCCTCATCTTAGGTACATCCCCCTCTGCTTGGGACGACTCCTGGTGGCCGGAAGCCCTCGGAAAAGCACCCATCCCGACAGACCACGCACGGAACCTTGGCGTCATCCTGGATTCTTCACTCTCAATGAACAGACAAGTCAGCGGCGTATCCTCTTCCTGCTTCAACATTCTTCGCATGCTCAGAAAAACATTTTGCTGGATCCCCACCGAAACAAGGAAAACAGTCACCCACGCTCTGGTCACGAGCCGACTGGACTACGGAAACACCCTCTACGCAGGTACCACCGCTAAACTCCAAAAGAAACTCCAACGAATCCAAAACGCCTCAGCCAGGCTCATATTAGACATCCCACGCAACGAACACATCTCTGGTCACCTTAAAGACCTCCACTGGCTACCCGTCAATAAGAGAATCACTTTCCGACTGCTTACCCACGCACACAAATCACTCTACGACATCGGACCAGATTGCCTCAACTCTCGACTGTCCTTCTACACCCCCTCCCGCCAACTACGTTCTTCCAGCCAAGCCCTCGCCACTGTACCTCGCATCAACAAGACCACCATGGGAGGCAGATCCTTTTCATACCTGGCTGCTAAAACATGGAACTCACTCCCCGCTTACCTTCGCCTCACCCAGAACCACCTAGCGTTCAGAAAGCAGATTAAAACGTGGATATTTGACAAATAATCCTCCTCCCCTTCCTTAGCGCCTTGAAACCCTCTGGGTATGTAGTGCGCTATACAAATTTTTTGACTTGACTTGACATTCGGGGAGGGAGGTAGGGAGGGGATGTGGGGGACAAGGGTGAGATGGGGGAGAGGGGTGGGGAGGGATTGAAAATGGGGTTGTATACTACACTGGTTGTTTCCTTCTGCTTTGTTTTCTGTTTCTTTTACGTTGCTGCTTTGTTTTCTGTTTCTTTTACGTTGCGAAAGATAACGCTTTTATAGTATCACACAGGTCATGCGTTTACCAATGCCCACATACTAGAGATAAACCACGAACCCTTCAAATTGTAGTCTCATACCGCGCAACAACTGGTATACAGAGGGCGGCTCTCTCTGCGACCACAACTCTTTAGATGGTTAAAATCAATTTCTTAGCTGAAAATCTCAATGTAGTCTCATTGAATGTCAAGGGTCTCAACTACCCAGTGAAAAGACGGAAGGTTTTTGAATACCTATCTAAATCAAAAGGGGATATCATCCTGCTCCAAGAGATTAAGCTCTCAGAGGAGGGCATAAGCTTTATTAACCTCAACTGGATCTCCCACACACTCTGCTCCTCGACAAAACACAAGAAGGGAGGAGTGATCACCATAATCTCAAAAAAATCGAACCTATCTGTTACCTCACACACACACGACACAGATGCAAGACTATTAATTACCCACCTGTTAATGGACGAAGATCCCATTTATGTAGTAAACATATACGGTCCTAACTCTGATGCCCCAGACTTTTGGGAATCAGTCTCCCTAGCCATAGAGAACATCCCACAAGATGAACTCCTAATTGTAGGCGGCAATTTCAATCTCCCAATGGACCCTTTATTAGATCGACAATCAAAATGCATGTTCCAAAATTCTCGCTCCCACAAGTCACTCATTCGCCTGTGCACCAAATTCGTACTAAAGGATTCTTGGCGCCTCCAACATCCTGATGGGAGGGACTATACCTTCTACTCAGCCCCACATAATTCATACTCCAGAATTGACTACATTTTAATCTCTAGCCCTTTCACTTACCTCATCGAGGAAACAGACATCGCTCCAAAGCTGATCTCTGACCACTCCTGCATTAGCGCCAAACTTGCGTGCTCCCATTCGATTTTACCCCCAAAACACTGGTGATTTAATGAGGAAATTCTATCGGACCCTGAAAGCAAGCAACAAATAGAAAACGCCATAAAGGAATACATCTCACTGAATGATTCCCCTGATATGAACACCTCCACAGTCTGTGACGCCCTGAAAGCCACAATTAGAGGGGTGATTATTGGCATTAGAGCAAGGACCAATAATAAACTTAATGTAGATCTAGACAAGCTTGAAAAAGACATCAAGATCCTAGAAACCACCCACTCGACTGACCTTGATAACAAACTGGTTTTAGAGCAACTGATCAATAAGAAGTACGAATATAACACTATTGCAAGCAGACGAGCCGGTGTTTGGGTTAATAAGTTCAAAGCCATGAAACTATGCGAAGGGAATAGAGCTGGAAAACTTCTGGCGTCCTACCTCAAACACAGACAAAAATTACTCACTATTTCATCAATCAAAGACTCCGCTAACAATACACACGCCAAACAAGAAAAAATGGTAGACACCTTTAAGACCTTTTATGAAGACCTCTACAAGAACAAGATGTCATTCGACCCGGTCGCTTGCACTAATTACCTAGATGCCCTGAACCTCCCCAAACTCTCTGATGAAGATAGTTCTACAATAGGGTCCCCATCAAAGACACGGAAATCCTGGCTTCTATTAAATCACTTAAAAGCAACAAAGCCCCCGGTCCGGATGGGTTTTCTGCAAGCTTCTACAAAGCATTTGATAAGTCGCTCTCGCCCATGTTCTTAAAACTTTTTAACTCGATTGCCTCCTCTGGCAGTGCTTCGGAATCAATGGGCGAAGCCACTATAATTGTTATCCCGAAGGAGGGTAAAGGCACCCTTCTAACTAGAAACTTTCAGCCCATTTCGCTTATAAATCTGGACTGCAAAATGTATGCGAAAATTCTAGCGAGTAGACTTAATGCCATTCTCCCCAAATTAATCAGTAACTCCCCGGTGGGATTTTTAAAACATTGTATGTCCAATGACAACACAAAACTATTATGCCATATCCTTTAGAAAGCCAAAATAATACCCACCCCAATTTTGGCCATAACCCTTGACGCTGAAAAAGCGTTCGATAGAGTATCTTGGTCCTTATTACATCACTGCATGAAAGCCTTTAATTTAGGCTTTAATTTAGGGAATTCCTACATCAATATGGTAATGGCCCTTTATTCTTCACCGTCTGTTAGAATCGCTATCAATGGCTCCCTTTTGGACTCATTTCGTTTACAACAGGGCACCAGGCAAGGCTGCCCCCTCTCTCCAGCCCCGTTTCTCCTGGCCCTTGAACCGCTCATATCAGGCATAAAACAAAATAAAGAAATAGCGGGAGTGAGCTTCGGGGACACACAGGTGAAACTAGCTGCATACGCTGACGACATTCTAGTGGCGACAGAGAATCCAGAGACCTCCATCAAATCTCTCATGACTACCATAGAAAGATACTCGCTACACTCTGGGTACAAATTGAACCGTGACAAGTCAGAGGTTAAGCTCCTAAACGTTTATGGTACCAGAGAAATGCTGGGTGCCTCAGGCCTCACATGGAAAACTGGTTTTATTAAATACCTGGGAATCGAATTCGGCATCTCCCTTCTCAAAACACTTCATCACAATGAATCCATCACTCTAGACAAAATTAAATCACAACTGGATGGCTGGTCCCCCCATTTTATAACTTGATGGGGAAGGGTCAAAGCCATTAAAATGATGATCTCCCCTTTAGTTAATTATCTCATTACAATGCTCCCTCTCACCTTGTCCCAGTACTTCCATCACAAATTAGATACTCTACTTTCTAAATTCCTATGGAAAGGGAAAAAGGCTAGAATTAGCCTAAAAAAGCTACGCATCGACAAACCCTTGGGTGGGGTCAATCTAGCGGATTTTAAACTATACCAGATTGCCTTCCTTACCAAACAAGGCTCTTACTGGCTCGCGCCACCAGCTGAATACATTCCTGGATGGCTAAACGTTGAGAAAGCCCTTTTCAAAAATCTTGCTCCAGCGTCCATTCTTACTGCTAAAATGAATACGGCCGGTTGCTCAATATCCATTTTTAAAAATACAAGACTTGACCTCCTAAAAATTTATAAACTCCTGACTAACCACATGATGTGCTCTGACTCGGAGTCGCTATGGCACAGTCACTTAATAATGTACAAAGGGAAACCACTACACAATTAGATCTGGATTAATAAAAGGTATATTTTTCCCACACCAACTGTTTAGTAATTCTTACCCATTCTCTTTTAAAGTACTCCAAACCAAATATGATCTAGAAGCAATAGAATTTTACAACTTTTGGAATATTAAAACAGCAAACTCCAAAGCAAAACTGTCCAAAAAGCCGCCCTCCCTCCCAAGCTCCCTAGCTGCCTTCAATAGGTTGGGCCACTAGGTCTCCAGGCTTTACAAAATCCTACGGCCACAGCATTCCAATCTCAATAAAGACCTTTGGCAGTTCTGGGAATCATACTCTTCGGTACCAATTTCAGAAGTGGAGTGGTCCAAAACCTGGGAATCAACCATGAGATACAAAATAAGCCCTACACTCTCCCAGACCAAGTTTTGGCTTCTCCACAAAGCTTTTTGGACAATATTAGAGACAATGCCACATGCTGGAACTGCAACGAGAAAGATGGTGACCTTGAACACCTTTTACTAAGCTGTGTCTGTGTTACAGCCTTCTGGGACAAAGTCTTTGCATTCATTGCAAAAGTTTTCTCCTTCTCCCCCACCAAAGAGTTTTCTACCTTAGTGCTGAGCTCTACCAGAGCTGATTCGCTCTCAGATGATGACAGGGCCTTAATTGACCTTTTGTTCACCGTTGCTGTGAAGATAATTCTGAACAACTGGAAGGAGACGCGTAAAGCCTCCTTTAAATGTTGGCTAAACTGGATCACCAAGCTGAGAGGTGCTAATAATATCTCTCTCCAAAATACCCCATGGCACCCTCCTCATAGACAAATATGGATTTCCCTTGACAATTATTTTAGCGTACCTAAACCCCCATGATTTTTCACCACACTTCCCAACCTTCATGCCCATATGACCGCATATACTTACCACCAAGCCTACTCTGTAACGTACTTGTCGGCTTCAGGTAATCTTCCCAGGGAACGTTGAAGTCTGTATTACCAGTGTCCATCACCCTTGTGTAGATACTATATATGATGTTTATGACAGTTACTATGCTGCTTCCATTTATTGCTTTATTTTTGTCTTAGTCTTAATTTACTCTAATTTTCTGTGATTGTCACTCCCAATACAGATATTTTTCCATTCATTTACTTATTGTCCCTTATGCTTTTTTATTGTATGTTTTTGTTTTGGAAACTACCAATAAACATTTGTGAAATAAAAAAAACAAAAAACAAATATACTCTATGTAGGAAGAATAAGAGGCGATTTCTGTGCGTGCGTGCACAAACTTATGCTATGCAAATGTCGTGCACAGCTCTTCTGTGTGCACACAACTGCGCTGTAGAGGATACAAACACAGCAAGCATAGCTTAACAGTCTTGTGCACAACTGTGCTGTATTGGATCCATACAAGATGTGTGTGGGGGGGTGTGGTCTGGTGTGTGTGTGTGACTGGCACACGGGTTGAAAGCAGGATAGCGCAGGTGTGCACAATTGTACTGTGTTGTAGTGTGCACAACTGCATTGTACAGCAAACCAGGTAGGAGTTAACAGTGTGCAGAACTGCACCATACAGGAAGCATGAAAGGCGTAGCTGTTTATACTCCGCAGCACAGCAGTCTATATGAAGCATATATGGTACTAAAGTGTGTGTACAATTGTACTGTGTAAAAAAGAAAGCATGGCTCAGATGTATGCAAACATTATTTTCACACTAAGCATTTAAGGCCTAACACTATCAAATCAAATGATAGAATATTTATTAAGCGCACATATCACTCGAAAGTCTCATGGCGCTGGTGGGGAACTCTGAGAAGAACTTGATTTGGTGCAGTTAGATGTCAAACAGCAATGTATTTAAATTCCTACGAAAAGAGTTATGATCACTTGTGGTGCGTAGATATAAGAACAGTTTGTTCCAAAGAGACGGAGCAAGGAACGAGAAAGATTTCCCTCCACATGTGGTGGTACGGATTCTGGGAGATGAGAGGAGTGCTTGGTTGCTGGATCTCAAAGTTCTACCAGGTTGATACCAGCTTAACTTTTTGGTCCACAAATCTGGACCTTTTACTTACATATTCATATGCGTCATGCAAAGAATCTTAAAGCGTATACGTTTTCTTACAGGCAGCCAGTGTAAACGCTTCAAACTGGGTGTCGATGGAGATCTTGGTGGAAGATTAAGTACCAGCCTTCCTGCTGTGTTCTGCAGAACCTGCCTCCTTGAGAGAAGGTTTTCATTGGTAGAAGTTAGCAGGGCATTCCCATAGTCAATACGACTACTAATTAGTCCCTGGACTAGTGGTTTTCTTGCCTCCGTCGGAATCCACTTGAAACTTTGCGCAGGCTACGCATGAGCCAACTCTCTTATTAACATGGTCTTTCATTGACAGTGTGTTGTCCATTTGAAAGCCCAGATTTTGTTGGAGTAGGACAAAGGCCAAGGCTTGAGGGCCACCAATCAGGTGACCAATGCTCATAAGCCTTGCCATAGAGCATTATCTCGGTTTTTCCTCCATTCTACTGTAAGCGGTTGGTGCACATCCACTTATCAATATGAGACATGCAATCTTTGAAACAGGACTTGGTTTCCAATGGGTCTGGACCAAGAGTGACCAGGATCTGAGTGTCGTCAGCATACAACATAACATCAAAGCCATGGGATCTAATCTCTTTGGCCAGAGGGGTCACATAAAGGTTAAAGAGTGTGGGTCCCAAGATAGAGCCCTGTGGTACTCCCATCCTGACTGATCTACTACAGGGGCTGGTATTTCCTACCTGTACTATCTTAGTTCGATCGGTTAGATAGTTTTTGAGCCACTGTAAAGCCTTTCCCCTGACACCAATCTCCCAAAGCTGATGATCAAGAATGCTGTGGGAGATGGTGTTGAACGCTGCAGATAAGTATAGCAGAACGAGGATAGATGACTGTCCATTTTCTAGTGCCAGCCTGATATTATCAGATACCTCCAGCAAAGCTATTTTGGTACTGTGGGCTTTCCTAAAGCCAGCTTGTGAGGGGTCAAGCAATCCATGCTTTCAAGATGGACAACGAGCTGTTTATTAACCAGTGATTCAAGCATCTTACTGAAATAAGGGAGGAACGATATAGGACGATAGTTGGAAAGAAGTTTTGGATCTGCAGTAGATTTTTAAAATATATTCCTGACTCTGGCAGTTTTAAATATTTTGGGTCAAATTCTGATACAGACAATGATTTGTTGAATAGATTGGTGAGGGCTGGAGCTACAGTTGGAAAAAGGTCGGTGGCAAAGGGTCTGCAGGCGAACCAGATTTAACTTTTATGAAACCTTTAGTCACTTCTTCAGAGCTACACTGGGTGAATTCTTCCAAAATATGAGAGGGATCAAAGGCAGCTACTGAAACATTTCCTGTGTCATTGCTAATATCTTGTGCAGGGAAGGAATTATGAATAGCCATGATCTTATCATCAAATAATTGAAAGAGAGTCTATCCAGTCATGAGAGGTAGAAATAAATCCCTCGGGTGACCTAGTGCGCTCCCAAATGGACATTTTAAATGCTTTCCAAGAATACTACACTGTGATTTATTTCACCCCAACACATCTTAGACAGGATAAGCCACTTTCCAGACCCGTTGCCGATCCCACACATCACAGAAGCAGACAAAACCACACTGGATGCCAAAATATCAGCAGCAGACGTCTCCTGCGCGATCCTCTTGAATACTACAGTACCTTCTCCATCCTATTGGTCCCTTGTCTGACGCAAACGTTTGCGGATGCACTTGAGAGGAGGGAGCTGCTAAACTCTCTTTGCGAATCTGTCATAGTGACGTTTCTCAAACCACACCAAGACCCACAACAATTGTCTTCCTACCGCCCCATCACACTCCTCTCTGCCGACTGTAAAATATTGGGGAAAATTCTGACAGATAGATATGAACAAATTCTATGACCCCTGGTCCATCTGGATCAGTGGGGGTTCGTCCCCGGCAGGAACACGTCCCAAAACATAAGGCGGATGTTTCATGTCCAGAATCAGGTGGGAGACATGTACCCTCACGCGGCCTGTATAATTCTCGATCTTGAAAAGGCCTTTGATACTCTCACGTGGCCTTACCTCTTTGCCATCCTGCGACAGGCAGGAAAAGGTCCAACTCTTCTGCAGTACACGCGGCTCCTTTACACCAACCTCACATCTCGTGTCAGACTAGGCTGATACGTCTCGTCCCCATTCCGGGTGGAGAGAGGTACTAGGCAGGGCTGTCCCCTGTCACCCCTGATCTTCGCCCTGGCAGTGGAGCCACTGGCGATACGTTTGCATCGGGAGAGGCCTACATGGGGCATTCCCATAGCGGACACAGTCCACTGCGTTTCCCTATACGCGGACATCCTCCTCATGTACATCTGAGATATAACTGCGGACCTTTCACCCATATGGACAGCCTTGACGGAGTTCGCGGAGGCATCTGAACTCAAGGTAAACACAATTTACCCATTGCACCCGTCCGTTGAGCCACGGGAGATACGAATGGGTGCGCAGTCTGCCCTGGAGCATGAGCACTCCCCGTTATCTCGGTGTCCGTCTGTACCACTCCCCCACTGACATTTATGAGGGTAATTACTGTAAAGTGTTAGCCGGCATCAGATCGTCGGTGGGCTTCTGGAGGAGCCTCCCGATGGCCCAGATCGGTCGAGTAGCCATAGCCAAGGTGATCATTCTTCCCCGGCTATTATACTATTTCACGAATTTACCAGTTATTCCACCCAGGACTTTCATTCGTGAACTAGATGCGCTCCTCCGCACACTTATATGGGGGGCTAGCGGACACCGGATAGCTCTCACCAAACTGCAGTTACCCACCACGCAGGGGGGTCTGGGCGCCCCAGCTTTCGAGTCGTATTTCCTGGCGGCACAACTCCAGTGGCTGTCGTACTGGACGGCGGGTAGGCATACCGGGGAAACATACACAGTGCAAGGCCCAGTCCCCATTCCCGAACTTCGTCGTCTGCTGTTTCTGGGTACCAAACCTCGACGGACGTATCCACTGCAAGTGTCCTTGGCCCACTGGTATATGCAAAGAATTCATCGAATAACGGCGGGGACCCCATGTTACTCCCCTCAGCTGCCACTAGTCGGCTGGCCCAAACGGGAAACTTATTTTACACTCACCACGCTCCGTGCATGGACGGAATGCGAGATAACCGAGGCAGAAGCGTTATTCACGGGAGGGCAGCTTTGTCCCTACGAACAGCTCATGGAGGAATATGACCTCCCCCCCGGGACAGTTTTTAACACACCGATAGCTCATAGACAATTATCGCCCACACTGTGATCTTACAGCTGGTGAGCCGTCAACACGCCCGGTCATCCACACCATCCTATATATGGGTATCGGCCGACACTGGTTACTTGGCTGTATAAGTCCATGAGAGAACTCGCTAACAGACCACTTCATAATCTTCGAGCAACCTGGGAAGACGAATTTGGGCGACAGCTACACGACAGGGAATGGGTAGAGCACTGGAATTCCCCAAGAAAGTGTCAAGAAATGCACACTTTAAAAACATACAGTTCTATATCTTGCATAGAGCATATCAAACACCAGTGTGCCTAAAGTGGTTCTACCCAGACACTCAGTTCCTCTGTCCCAGATGTCACTCATCAGACGCGCAATTCCAACATATGTTTTGGAGCTACCCCACTCTACGACAGTACTGGTCTATAATTCTGGACACAATCAAAGCACTCACAGGACTTACAGCGTTACACACGTGGGAAGCAGTCACTCTCGGAGTATTCCTAAGGCCGAAAACACACAAAGTGCAAGTCCGCTTCGCGGCTCTATCCTTGCTCCTAGCCAAAAGGAACATCGCCATGAACTGGCAAGCCACATCGGGCCCCCCCGATGGAGGCATGGGTAGGAGCGGTGCAGAAATGGGCAAAGGCAGAGGAGGAAACCCTGAGGGAGGAGGAAGCAAAGGGACTGCGAAAACACCCCATATCATTGGAGTGGGCCATGCTATCCCACCAGTTTAAACAATCACATACGCGCACGTATCCAAACACCTCTCAACATGACCTACGGTCCCGGCAGTGCAGACCTCGCAATAGAGTACGTATACCGCTACCCCCACGCCAAAACAATCATGTGTTATATGGGCACATCGCTGCGCGTTGCACTCTCTACTGCACCTAGTGACTTCGTCCATCTGATAGCCCCTACAAACAATACAAGACCACAGTAACAGATTGTAGCTGACACGACCCGGACATCCTCCACGATCCTCATTCCCTGACCTCCCCCCCCGCAATGCATCCCCAGTTTATCCCTCCCAGTTCCCTTCGAAATCGCATTACAGTAACGACAAGTGGACTACAACCCCTGGTGTCCCTGCCGTATGCAGGTGGCATGTCCGCTGGTTGAACAACAACATCACTGTTGCCAAATTATGCATATCATAATGTAATGTGAGTTTATTGAAAAAATGTTAATAAAAAATATTTTTTTTAAAAATAAAAATCCAGTTCTGAGAGGTAGAAAGTTGTGACCGAACAGGCGGGGTTGAGAATTCCTTCAAAATTTGATAGAGCTTTTTGTTTGAATTTGCTGCCTTCTCGATACGGCTAAGGAGAAGTAATTTTCTTGTTTGTCTTATGTTTTCCATATACTTATGGTGAACATCTTTATATAATTTATGATCTATTGGGTCTTTAGTTTTCCTCCATTTTCGCTCTGCAGTCCTGCAAGAGAGCTTCACTAGCTTTAATTGTTCAGTGAACCAAGGAGCGGCTCTGGCTTTAATTGTAACTCTAGTGAGAGGAACAATTTTGTCCAAAGCATTGGTTATTGTTCTATCTAGGGAGATCGCACATTGATCAATGTTATCAATTGTGCTGGGTAGAGCTGACCTGAAGGTAGTAGTAAAAAGAGGTAAGGTGACTTTATGCCAGGATCGTCTCCAAACTACTTCCCTGCAGGGGACCGCATTGATAGTAGGATCTAGAATAACAAATTTTAGTAGAAAATGACCCGCCCACAATAATGGTAGTGGAGACTCAACCTTAAACATTGTAGAGTTTGTTAACAATAGGTCAAGCGTATGACCCGCAATATGCGTAGGCCCAATTACCAATTGAACTAGTTCCAAGGTGCTGAAACTTGTGATAAACTGATCCGTGTCAGGGTCATGTAATAGTTCTGCATGACAGTTAAAATCACCGACCAGAAGGAAAGAGTTGGAGGCTAATACATGTGGAGCAATAAACTCCAATAACTTATATGGAAAGTCATATATGGGGCCTGGAGGTCTGTACACTAATGCTCCTCCCCATGTTCCTCCCAACAGAACATTCATTTTAAAGATACATAATTCCATTTTGTTTGTGCTTATGGACTCCATAGAGGTGATGTTCACTTCAGGAGTTGTGGCTATGAGTAGGCCACCTCCTTTATTCTTTTCACTGTCCACTGTTGTTATGTTATATACTGCACAACTGCACCTTAAAAGAAGCATGCAAGGCAAGAGAGAGTGTTTCACAGTTGGCTAAAGGGTGCATTGAGGACACAGCTCAGTAGTGTGCACAACTGCACAGTATCATAAGCATGCCTGGTTAAGAAAAGTGCAAAACTCACCAGTGTATGAAGCACGAAAGGAGCAGCAGAGGGCGGGTGCGCATGTGCAATTGTACCGTTGAGAAATTATTCATGGCTCATCTGTGTGGGCACAAATGAAATGAAGATGAAGCATGCGTGGTTCCGCAGTGTGCACAACTACCCAGTATACAAAGCATGTTTGGCTCAGCAGTGATTGCCTCATTACCGTGCGTAGAAGTATGCAAGGTCAGCCATGAGCGTCTGACTGGAAGCATGCAATGCTCAGCAGGGTTGTCACAATAGTGGTGTATAGGGACTGTTAGATCTGGGGGTCTCTAATTGGCAGAGGTAAGGACCTTAGACCAAGTAGGGACCCTTGCTTCTAGTCAGGGTGAAGGAATACACACAGTAGATAACCTCCGCTCTCCCTCTAGGTAGCTTGGCGCGAGCAGGCAGGCTTATCCCCTAGGCAATGTGTATAATAATTGCACTCAACACAACAATAATCCCCAATCCACCACAAACTGAGACCACACAGGTAAGTATATTTTATAAAAATATATAATTTTATCTAGTTTCAGCAGCAAGAATTATCAACATACGTTAGTTACTTCTTCAGGTAAATGTTGCACATAATCTTAGTGGTTGCACTTGTAAATAGGAAGTTCTTATTTAAGAAGCAGTCTCAAGTCTGTAGAACGTGTTGGTGGTTGTAAATACGGTCAAATTGACTCTAGGATCGATTTGGCGCTAATGCCCTTCACCGCTCCTCTCAGGCTGTCTTACCCGCTCTGATCGGCGAGTTTCCGGTCTCCCCTGCGCTCTCAGCGCTTCCGGTCACCTTCCCCGTGCTCTCCGTTATGCCCCCACAACAGTCGGGGCTCCTTGGTGACGAGTTCGCCACACGCAGGGCAGGCAGCAGACGCGCGAGGTCCCGGGGGCTGGCAGGAAGACATCCCCGGCAGCAGCGCCTCTTCTCGAGGGGCACAGGCGCTCGACCAATCCGTGCGCGGCTCTCGGGACGAGCCTCCGATGACGCCGCACGCCTCTCCGGTCCTCAGCCAATAGGAGCGCGGCTCCTTCGTGTAGTCCCTGGTGGTCCTCCAATGGCAGCGCGTCCCTTCTCGGGCGAGCCTCCCTGAGCGAGCCAATCCCAGCACGGCCGCTCCGGTGCTGCTCACGGGTCCCGGGCCGCTGGCAGTGTATTTCCTTAGCGGTTCTGAGTCCCGGGTCACGGCGGTGATGCGTGGATCTGGCGATTCGGGGCACAGCAGTCCCCCCCACAGGCACACAATGTAGAGAGGCCGCCCTCAACGTTTTCAGCTTACGCAACCAGCAGCTCACGGGGGAAGCAAAGCAGTCCCACGGCCAGCGTCGGTTGTGTGTCGATAAACACACCGATTCCCTCCCACGGCTGGCGGATGGTTTGCAGAGCGCAGGCTGGAAATGAAGACGATCTCAGAGCGTCTAAGAGTCTCTTTAGGATCCTTTTAACCCTGGGTTCCAGGAACAGGAGGCCAGCTCTTCTCAGGCCCTTGGAGATTCAGGTTGACGACACAGCACACAGCAAAGTCTGTTTGGGTTCAAGCAGGCAGGGTCACAGCACACAGCAAAGTCCCTTTCTTCTCCTCTCCTTCAGTTGGATAGCAGGATAGGTCAGCCCTTAGAGCACACAGCAAGGCAATCTTCCATCAGCTCCTTCAGCAGTCCTTCTGGCAGAGGTTCCTCTTGATTGTAGAATCTGATTTTCTGTTGTCAGGGGTCCTTCTCTTATACCCCAAAAAGTATTTGAAGTCCTTTGAAGTCTTTGTGCAAGTGGGCCCTGAGCCCGGTCCAAACCAGTTCTGGGTTTTGCTGGGGCTCTGGGGGTTTCCTGGCTTCCTTCTTCCTCTCAGTATCAGGGACAGAGGTGATAGTCGCCCAGCGGGAGGTGGAGCCAGCATTGTGGTCAGGCAGGCACAGCCCTTCACTATCAGGTGCTATCTCCTCCCACTTCCCTGGCAGCAGATGCTGCCTTTCATCCACGGGCTGGCTCAGCTAACACCCTGGGGGCTCTGCAGACCCTGTCATCCTCAACCCAGATAGTCAATCCACAAACAGTCCCAGGCACACAGAAAGGTTAGACAAGAGAACAGCCACTTTCTAGAAGTACTATTCTCAAACACAGAATTTAAAAACAACCTTTCCTAAAAGATGTGTTATTAAATCCTGACCAGGTGCCGCGAGCGTGAGGGGTAGGTGTTCCGCCGTCCCAGCGCCTTATACAAGGTTCCAGTAACCTATTAGCGCTGGCCTCACGGGAGTATGCTGTGAGGCCCTATGCAATTCCCCTAAGGTCGCCTAAATAGAGCAGGACCCCGTGGCCCTCTTTTCCTCCGACTGTGAGAGGTTGTATTTACTGTCTAAATATTGAATGAGTATTTAGTTCACATGTGTTTTCCTGTGTAGCACTGTATTTAGGTCCTGACGAATCGCCTTCCGGCGAGAAACATGTTGACCACGCCAGGGGGTTGAGTTAGAGTTCTATACATTGTTACGGTCTCTAGCTCCCCTCTCTCACCCCTTTTAACCAGGGAACCAGCCACGTTAATAAAATTCAGTGTGGACTGTTTTACCCTTTTTATTATCACTCACATTTTCACTGACTACACTCCCTTTTCTCCTCACTCACACCCACCATCGGCAAGGAACTAAAGAACCCGCTAAAAGAGTACCTGTAGGTACTCCGGCAGACATTGCAGCGCCGGTCTGTCGAGGGGCAGTGAGTCGATGATGACACTGGATACCCTCCAATAAGGGTGTGTTTCACACCTAATACTCTGGGTGTATGAGGCTCTCCAAGTTCCGACTAGGGAACCCTTCCAGTCACAGTATAGACTATACCATCCCTTATCTCCACACATTCACACCATCACTGGGGAACTTTGTACTCTGCTGCTAGCTCATTAAATTCTGAGTTCAGGGATATCAAGCACTTATGTCCCATCTTGTTCCTATGGGAAGATAGGCTGGGATCCAATGGGACCAGCCTCCCCCATGTTACTCTATGGAGCAAGATAACCTTGCAGCAGTGAGCACACAAAATGGCTGCTGCTCACTACCAGAGCATGTTACTTGCACTAGTACATGCTCTACCTTACCCATGCACTGCACCCTGCCCAGGGGAGTACCTTGAGCCTTCCATAGGGCTGACTGATGTGCACAGACAGGGAAGGGTTAGGCCCAGCCAGTGGGGACACAGGCCAGGCTGACATGGCAGTCCATTGACTGCACACAGGCCCTGCGCTGGAAGGCCTGAGACACCATTTTAGGGCTACTTATGTGGGTGGTGCAATCTGCGCTGCAGGCCCACTAGTAGCATCTGTCATCACCAGCCCTGGCACACCCAGTGCACTTTACTAGGGACTTCATGGTGATACAAATATGCCAATCAGGTATCAATATGACAATTTACAGAGGGAGCACTTACACTCTGGCACTGATCAGCAGTGGCAGAGTGTCCAAAGCATCTAAACCAGCAAAAACGAAATCCAGCACAGCATCAAAAATACATGAGTCAGAGGCAAAAAGATGGGGGAAAAACTACGCCAAGGGTGTCAGGTCTAACAGGGACGCAGAGCTCGCCACGGCGCTAAATTGCACTCAAGGAACCATGTATTGCTCAGCAGTGTGTACTACAGCTAAGTACCATGAGCATGCAAGGTACTGCAGTGTGCACAAGGGTACAGTATATGAAATGAGCTTGACATTTTTTAACAAACAATCAAACAAATATTGAGAGAATACACGGTTTAGTAATACATGCATAATTAAGTAGCTACTGCTGGTTATAGCAGAAATGTCACAGCCAACTGTGTGTGACTACCCAGATCCTAGATGCCTAGAAAACATGTACTGCTCAGTATATTATTTTGTTGCTGTGTGTGTCAGCAAAAAGATTTGGTGTGGGATGCTAACCTCTGTGTTTGAGGGATGAGCATGCACCGCTATGTGGCCCACGTCGTCAGTTTGGTTGCTAGGAAGCGTACACTGCGCTGTCAGTTCGCTGACCCTGTCCATGCAGGGATTTACTTTGCACTCGGACAGTGGATCTAACAGAGCAGAGATGTCACTGTAAACCCTAAAAGCAGCAAGCCCCTTTCACCTCGGTTCACATGCACCATAAACAAGTACTTCCCAATAAACACATGGTTATTGAGAGTGCCAACCCCAGTGCCCTATTGGTGCTCTGCCATAAGCACATGCAGACCCGGATGCAAAGTGCAACAATTACCTGGGGGCTCCCATGCAGCTCAGCATGTAGAGGGGGCCTAGGGGCTGAAGCGAGGCTGTCGGCTGACCATGGAGGAGAGAGCTGCAAGGTGCTGCCGCGAGACGGTCATGCTGCTGAATCTTTTTCTTTTTAATTACTTGAAAACTAATCAATGGATTGTCACAAAATTACAAAAAGATCTTTCTGGACCAAGGTCTAGCTTGCCGCCAAATTTGGTGTAATTCTGTTTAGCGGTCCGGGCTGTAGTCATGTCTAAAACCCTATGGGAAATTGCATGGGGAAAACGCATTTGTGACCACCCTTTTTCTGACTTCTACTGACGAATGACCCCAAAGCTTTCCAGACAGTAGCTATATTGAATGGTAGCTTTAAAACTTTTGTAGACTCTCCAAATGGACCCAAAGTTATTAGCAAAACAAAAAAAGGTATATATATATATATATATATATATATATATATATATATATATATATATATATATTCATTCCTCACAATTGTTCCCGTCGCAGAGGGAACACTTCCAGTTGGTGCCCGCGTTCGAGACCGGGAACGTGTCTCCAATGAATTCGGAAACAAGAAACCACGCGGCACACTTCTTGGCAGCCATTATTTACGTTTATTTCAGGTCTAGCAAAAAACTCCTACGCGTTTCGAACAAACGTTCTTGATCACGGCAGTGTTCTACATTAGTCCCTTTTCAATTTCCACATTTTATACTCTCACTCATTACGTTTGCAGAGCAATGAATTATGGGCCATGTAGTTGTTATCAATCTTATATATACTTTACATTTGTCATTTTTATTATTGTTAAGGGTAGTAGTGGGGTTGGTTATCATGAAGTGATGCACTTATACACGTATACTCTTTAGTAGAATATTTGGTACGTGTTTCACGGAAGGACATAAAGAATTTCCGTGAATAATTAGCATCCCAGTGCCTTTCACTGAATGATATCGCCTTTGTTCCTCGGGCTGAGTGCCCTTTACCCCGCTTATTACCTTTCTGTCACTTTTAATAGGCCATTGTATCATATTCTACATTGTGCTGCAATCCTTACAAGAAATTCTGCCCAAACCAAACTATACACATCACATTGTTATGAAAGTTTCTCTTTTTTCATTTCTAAAGATGAACATGCATCTCCTCATCAGCATTCAGTCCCAAAGGATGTTTTGTTTTAAATGTAATTATCAGTTTAGACTCCAGTCTTCTTAATTTGATTAGTCTATCTCTCCCTCGTTCTTGTTTCGGGACCGTAGCCAGGCCTAAGTATCTTATGTCTTGCCACGTCTTTCCAGCATGAGTTCTGATACGTTTCGCCATGGCATATGCATTGTCAAGATTTTGAATTGCCCGGATATGTTCTAGTATCCTCTTTTTTAATGGACACTTTGTACTGCCTATGTATTCTTTCCCACAGTAACATTTCAACATGTAGACTACAAATGTTGTTTCACAGGTTATTTTGGTGTTGATAACAAAGTCTTTACCTGAGGGATCTTTCAGAGTTGTTGTGTTTTGTCCAATCTTGCATGCTTTGCATGTCATGCATTTTGTAAATCCGTTGCTTCTTTTTTGAAGCCAGTCTACAGTTTTTTTCGTTGAGAAGTGACTTCGCACCAAATGGTCCGAGAGATTCGGCGCTCTTCGATATGAGATTAGCGGCCCGGTTCCAATTTTGGTTCCTATGTCTGGGTCTTTCATAAGTACATGCCAATATTTTGATAATATTTTCTGAACTTTGTAACTTTCTTTTGTGTAAGTTGCAATCATTCGTGGTATGTCTTCTTTTCCATGTTCAGTCTGCATGTGCTTTTCATTACTCGTTGTTCCGTTGTCTTGATTTTCCTTAGTCAGTGTTTCTATTCTTGATTTCAATCTTGCTTTTTGTTCCCCCTGAATGATGTCAATGTGTTTGTATCCACGTTCTATAAAGCGATCTTTTGTGTCTCTGAATTTTCTTTCCATTTCCTCATTCGTCGAGCAATTTCTTCTCATACGGAGAAATTCTCCGTACGGTATGCTCTTTATCAGTTTCTGGGGGTGAAAACTTGATCCATGGAGGATGCTGTTTGTAGCAGTCTGTTTTCTATGTGTGGTCGTTTCTATTTTGTTATTTTGTATAAAGACCTTTATGTCCAAAAACTCGATTTCTTTGGGACTGATGTTATATGTGAATTTTAATCCCTCTTCATTGTTGTTGAGGATGTTAAAAAAGGTCTCAAATTCTGTTGATGTTCCTTTCCATAGAAGAAATAAATCGTCTATGAAGCGCACCCATAGCGCTACTTTGGCCATGTGTTGGTCGTTTTCTTCTCTCCAAGCTATGTTCCTCTCCCACCACCCCATCATGAGATTCGCATAGCTTGGAGAGAAGGAAACTCCCATAGCAGTTCCACACTTTTGCTGGTACATTTTTTGGTTAAAGAGAAATACATTATTGTACAAACACATCCTGATCATGTCAATTATCATTTTTGAATTCTCTCTTTCTGTGATTGTCCTCTGTTTTAAGAATAATTCTATGGCTCTGATTCCCTTTTCATGGCTTATGAAAGTGTAGAGAGACACCACATCTATTGTTACTAAAAGATAAGATGGATGCCAATCTGTGTTCATTAATAGTTTCAAGAAATCCCCTGTGTCCTTTATATAGGATGTTAATGTTGGCACTATGGGAGCAATAAAATAGTCTACATAATTTGCAATGTTTTCATATAATTTCACAACTTGAGATTATAGGCCTTCCGGGAGGTCTATTAAGTGTTTTGTGCACTTTTGGTAAAAAGTACATAGTCGGTGTGACAGGATTTTCCACCATAAGATATTTCTTTTCATTCTCCGAAATTAAACCTTTGTGTAACCAACAGTTCAGTTGTTTTTCAAGCTCTGTTATAAGTTCTGGAATGGGATTTTTTGTTAATGGTTCATAATTCTTTTTTTCATTTAGTTGGCGAAGGGCTTCATCGATGTAATGCTGTTTATCCATTATAATCTCACAGTACTCAGGAAAACAAAACGCAAAACAAGACGAGGGAACCGACAAAGGAGGGCGATACAATCTGAGATCCAGACCAGGGAAAAGCTAATCACAAAGCAAAAAGGAACATCAAACACTGAGCCAATTGAAAGTCTTCATATATTTGTCAGTTGTAATTTCCATTTGGTCCAAGATTTGGGTTTCTGATATTTGGGACCCTGTCACTTCATTTGCAAGTTCATAGGCGATGCGTATATGCGGCACGTCTTCAATATTGCATATATCACATCCTGATGTGGTGGCTTGATTTTGGCGGCGCATAAAGGAAGCGTCACCCCGGCAGAGCGGGTGACGCGGCGATACTGACCAGTGCAGCACCAGAGGCCGAGAGTGCCTAACGAGGAGCCCAAAGAGGGAGTGCTGACCTCCATAACCCTACCTGCCTGCTGCCTGTTGCGTCCCCCTCCCGCCGCAGCGTTGGAGCAAGAACCGCGGCCGCCGAGCGGAGGGGGACTCTAAAACTACACTTTCCAGCAGGCCTAGCGGTGCCAGCCGCCTTGTCATCGCGCCAGGCGGCGCATAAAGGAAGTGTCACCCCCGCGTCGCGGGAGCGCCCGGGGCGAAGCCCGGGCAAAGGGCGGGCCCTCTGTGGCCCTCAGGGGCCTGAAGTGGCCGGGTCGGGCCACCCCCCTAAGCACGATTGTCAGGACTCGCAAGCCACATCCATCATAAACTACAAACGGAGAACGGGGCACCAATCACTGCTTAAGGACGACCAAAACACTAAAAACACCGATGGCAACAAGATCAACTAGCAGACTTAAAACTGTGAGTACACCTCTACCCACTATAACCGCAATAGATAAAATTCTGCAAAAAACGATAAATGTTGTCGCGGATGCTATTCAGGACACAGAGAGGCGTCTCTCTTTGACACCAAATTTATGCTTCCCAGACTTGTCCACGCACACTACTAATGATACCCAAAACATGGACGACACTGCCTCATCGTAGGAGTCTCTACTGATGCAATCATTCTCGGAATTACCAAGGTCACACGTTAAATAAAATACATCTAAATCTCTGCCCACTGAGTCAACAGCGAATAATTTGGACAATAGTCTCATGATTTTAACTAATCGTGTAAACAATAATCAACAGAAAAATGCTACATCCTCAGTTTTGGTTGCCCACCCAGAGGAGAGTGTTCTATTGGCCACTGACTTAACAGAACCTCAAACCCTTAAACAACTTAATCCTCCTAAGGGCACTCGAAAAAAGCGTAGAACCAAACTTCCTATGAGGAAAACCCACCTCTTTTCAGGCAAACCCAAACGCTCTATTAAAGACATGTGGCAGAAAACAAGCCTGGGGAAACCCACTGAACCAACACGTGGGGGGCCCTCATTAACTTCCCCGACAGGATCATGACGCATATGGAAACACCAAGAACAATACAGGTAGTTCCCTGGTCAACGAGGAAACAGGCCATATAGACAATAAGCGTAGCACGAACATACCATCTATGAGTGAGATTGAAACTTTGATTAAATCACTCCTACAACCTATTAGCCAACAAATTGCTAATATTGAAAAGGCCTTGAGTAAGTTTGAGAGGGCTCAAAACGATATATCATCTAGTATTCTTAGATTACTCAAAATACCCAATACACCAACCACCTTTGTTCCAGCCACTACACCTCTCAATGTAAAAAACTCAAAAACTGTAAAAAAAAACAAGTGATTCATCAAAGAACACAGGTAAACAAAAAAAAATCACAGCATCAGAGTCCCCCCACATCTGATTCGACGTCAATCCCACAAATAGCTCATCTTACTGACACGATTACAGTGATACCTACAGATAACACGCAAAACGCCCAGGTAGGTGAGGATGACGATGATAGTGAGTGGGCAACAGAGGGTTATCCACCTAATATAAACACAGGAATTACTGAGAATACAAGGCACTCGGCTCCTTCAAACGTCAATACCCATACAAAAGTAATAGGAGCACAGCAACCTAGACCCACTATAACTCGATCACTACCATATATAAATTTACCACCACAGTCTAATCCCTACACAATAGTTATGATTGGGGTACCGAAAGCAGACGTAAATAGAGAGGAAACGCATGAGGAACTGAAGAACAAAGTAATGCAATGGCTAACTACACACAGGCCTCTTCCTCCCAACATAACAGGAACCATTCAACATGTTAAAAGAGTAGAGTGGGTGGGTACTCGTTTTAAATCCACAGAGGGCGACTGCATTGTGGTTACCTTTAAATACATAGGAGCGGCGAAATTTATTGCAGACTGGAGGAGCCCCGTGAAAAATAGTTTGATCCGTACAATGGGTCTAAGCTATTTTTATCCAGTTCGCTCAGATACTCAAAGGAATAAAATTAAACATAAGTATATCCAAGAAGGACCTTTTATTTCACAGCTAAACCCTCAACCCTGGCCGGCTCCTCTCGTTCCCAATCAAGGCATGCCAGTGGGTCTAGAACCATACCCATACGTTCACCCTTGGGTAAGCAAAACGTATAACTACCAACCCCAAGCAACATTTGATAGACAAGGGGCCAGTTACCATCGAGCCTATAACCACTCCAATTTTCAGTACAATAACTATGGGTTCCAAACGTCCAATAGATATGAGGCACTCTACAACCATGACCAACTGGATGAGGTTGATTGACTGCCATCTGACCTGCCTCTCGTCTTATGCACGGACAGGGTAGATAACTTTGTAGAATGCAAGGCCAATTTATTAATAACCTCGAACCCCCCAGAGGTCAATGTAGCCAATACTGCTATAATGACGAGACCTATCTACTTAGCCAGCCCCTCTTCAGAACACATCCCTGCCCCTCCGTTACCTGAAGTTCATAGTCTCTCTATCTCTACGGTCTCTCAATCTTCACCTATCCTCAAAAATCATAAGATGAACTCTGTAACAAATGTCAACGTACAAACGCATCATCCTTTTAACACAACCCCTGCATCAACTTTAGATCACAATGATTCCAATCCAATTAAAATACTGTCATGAAACATCGCAGGACTGGCCTCCAAAATCAATGACCCGATGTGGGTATCCTTTGTTAATAGGTACACCATCCTATGTTTTCAGGAAACCTGGCTAGTAGACAGCAATACCTTCATTGAGGGATTCCAGAGCTTCTTTGTTCATGCATCCCCATCGCCCAGTGGCAGGGCAAAGGGGGGCTTAGCAACATTTATTAGTCTGTCCCTTAAATCTGAGATAAACTGTGTGCAGCTGGACAGTAGGAACATCCAGATCTTGGTCCTCAGAAAGGGGAAGAAAGGAATAACCCTGGTCAATTTCTACAACTCTGTTTCTACTCTGAGCGAATGTAACATTGTCACTCTTCAAAATCACTTAAGTGATAGTCGGACAAAATTGCCCCAGGATAAAATAATCCTTGGTGACTTCAACACGCACATCTGTGGAAACCCTCTTATATCACCTCTGGGCTCTTTGGGCTGTGGAAATAAAACAGGTCCTCACTTTACTCATTGTCATCGCGGTACAAAACTGAACACCTTAATGGATACCACGAACCTAACCATGGCACTATCCCTGAAAGAAGACTCTTTCACCTTCAAAAATCCAACCTATAAAGGATCTGAGTCAGGTTCTTTCATAGATCACATCCTCCTTTCAGCTGGTATGGCCCAGCAGGTTCTAAACTTTGACATCATTGAAAGTATTTACAGTGACCACAACCCTCTTCACCTTGAGTTACAACGCAGCCCTTTTGTACTCCGAAAAAACATTAAGGACCCAGGAGTGCAAAGCCGGTTAATAATAACCGCCGCCTGAAATGGAACTTGATAAACAGTGACAATCTGCACGAGACCGTCGTCAAGCACTGTGAAATTGAACTCAATCTCTGTGTCTCAAACTCCGCTCCCCCGGAATCCATCTTATCTGCTTTTGCAGTGGTGACAAAAAGGATTGACCAATTGCTGTCTGTACCTGTCAAGGGAACAACTGCCCAAAACCCTTGATGGTTTGATCATGCCTGTTCCTCAGCCAATCGAAAACTAAAAGCTGCCCTCAAGAACAAGCCAAGAGACTCCGCACTTATCAAGGCCTCTCGTGCAGAATACAAAAATGCCCTTGCTTTTCGTAAAAAGACTATAAAAACTAAAACTTGGGAGTCTCTGCTCGATCCCTCAATCCTGGGCAATAGCTCGAAGTTTTGGAGTATAATCAACAAGCCACTCTTTGATGACCCGAATGCTGAAAGCCTTGGAACAGTCATACCCGAGAATGACTGTATCTCTCACTTCAGTGCCATTTTTAAGAGTGACGCTCCACAGACTTTGCAATCACCTAAACTCCCCGAAAGTACTCCACTGCACTTCACTATCAAAGAAGTTGAATTAGGGATTCATGGTCTCTCTAGTAACCAAGCACCGGGCCCAGACGGTCTTCCACCAGATCTATTCAAATCTAACATCTTTTTTTGGGCCCCAATTCTCACAGCTGTCAGCAATGCCGGGGCCGTAGTGGGGGCTCCTAAGTCATGGGGAGCATCTACTATCGTCCCTGTATATAAAAAGGGTGACAGAACAAAAGCGGCTTGTTATAGAACAATTTCTCTGATAAACTCAGTTGCAAAGGTAGTGGGAGGGATCCTTTTAAACCGGCTGAATGCATGGGCCAAACAAAACAATATAATGACCCCCGTCCAGTATGGATTCAGACCAGGACACGCTAAAACTACCCAATGTCTGAACCTATATTTAATCAGTGGCAAATATACTCAAGCCAGAGAAGGAACATTATACATCGCCTTTATGGACCTTTCCTCGGCCTTCGATTGTGTCGATAGAAGCAAACTCTGGGTAGTCCTGCAGAACATGGGCGTTGAAAATAATCTGATCAACTTTTTGGCTGACCTCCATAACGACACACGTGCCAATGTCCGTTACACAAAAGATCTGAAAGTAACGAGAGACTTTAAAATCAACCGGGGGGTCAGGCAGGGCTGTATTTTAGCACCTTTTCTTTTTAACTTATATATAAATGGACTCGAAGAACACCTTTTAAAAACTGACACGGATTATCCCCGCATTGGGAAAAAGGGCGGGCCTGTTCTGCTATACACGGACGATGCCATCCTTATATCCAGAACTGCACTCGGACTTCAAAAACTACTAGATTCCTTTCTCCAATTTATGACCTCACGTGGCCTGAATGTCAACAACTCCAAATCATTCGTCATGATGGTTGGCTCAGCTCCAAAAAAATGCTACCCCTTCTCAGTTAACAGGGAAAAAATACCATCTACAAAAACCTTTTCTTACCTAGGAGTACTGTTTGATCACAAACTCTCATGGGGCCCTGCCATAAACAAAAAGAAAGGTGAAATATTAAGGACCAACGCTGGAATAATGGACTTTGCACGCAAAATGGGTAACACACCAGTGTCCGCCGTAATGAAGCTTTACCAAGCGAAAAGCATTGCGGTCGCCTGCTATGGAAGCGAACTATGGGGCTTCGCACCAGCAGATGCCCTTGCGACTCTTGAAAATAACTTCCTGAAACAGGTTTTGAGTTTACCAAAAAGCACCGCTAATTTCTCCGTTCACGAGGAATTGGGCACACCGTACATAGGAGATAAAATTGCTGTAAATCCTCTGCTCTGCTGGTTGAACTGTTGGCTCAATGTCTCAATACCACTGACCCACAATATCCTTTCCGAAGCCCTCACTTGGGAAGGGCAACTCAAGATACCCTGGCTGAAATATATTAGAAATTGCTTTAAAGATCTGGGCAGGTTGGATCTTTATTTAACACCTCAGCACATTGCCAAGAAAGATGTTAATTATGTAAAGGATACTTTCCTATTAAATCGACAGCTTGATAGGGAAGAAATTGAGTTGAAGAAGGCCAGCGTAATGAGCCATATTTTAACCAAGACTTGTATGCGCTCTGAACCATATTTATCCTGGCATATATCAAGACATGAGCGCTTCCTGCTGAGCAGACTCCGTTTTGGTCTATACCACCTGTTGTTAGCTGTACCGAGTGGAGCCCATAGAGGCCAAGTGTTGCCACCTTGCGGCTGCGACAATAAGTCTCCGCAAGACCTGGCTCACTTTTTATTCCTGTGTACCTTTTACTCGAGACCACGAGATATGTTTTTAAAACCCTTGCTTAAAAAATTAAACTTTGTGCAAATTAAGCCAGCACTTTTATATCTCCAAATGTTGCATGGCGATAGCACTTTTTTTACTTGTAACTTTTTAAAAACAGCCCTGAAGTTCAGACTAAGTATGGAAGGTTGATCCTAAATTGAACTGTATTATATAAGTAACCATGTCCCAATTAAGTACACTCATATTGGACTATGTCATCATTTAATCCTTTTTGTGATTGCCTGTTTTTTACCTGTCTGTTGTACTTTTTCATGAATGAACTGTATATATATGTATTTTACATGCTTTTATGACTGCATTCTTGACAGTCGAATAAAGAAATTTTGAAATTGATTATATCTTGATAAGTTTATTACCAGGTTTGGCGTTCCTTTTTGCTTTGTGATTAGCTTTTCCCTGGTCTGGATGTCAAATTGTATCGCCCTCCTTTGTTGGTTCCCTCGTCTTGTTTTGTGTTTTGTTTTCCTGAGTACTGTGAGCCCCTTCCTCTTGCTCTTTGTCTCAGATATCCCCGTCCTCCTGGATTGTAGCGTGGTGTCTGCTGCTCGTGATAGAGCAGCTCCATTTCCTCTAAAAAAGAAAAACTACGTATTCCAGCCACCCTTTGTTCACCTTCGCTGAAATCAGACTCTGATCCACTGGTTTGTTGGTTTGTGCCTCTTTTTGCAGTGGTATTCCATTGTTTTTTCCATTATAATGGATAAACAGCATTACATCGATGAAGCCCTTCGCCAACTAAATGAAAAAAAGAATTATGAACCATTAACAAAAAATCCCATTCCAGAACTTATAACAGAGCTTGAAAAACAACTGAACTGTTGGTTACACAAAGGTTTAATTTCGGAGAATGAAAAGAAATATCTTATGGTGGAAAATCCTGTCACACCGACTATGTACTTTTTACCAAAAGTGCACAAAACACTCAATAGACCTCCCGGAAGGCCTATAATCTCAAATTGTGGCGGGCTATATGAAAACATTGCAAATTATGTAGACTATTTTATTGCTCCCATAGTGCCAACATTAACATCCTATATATGTATGTAAATGTATTGGCATTTATATAGCACACTACTTACCCGTAGGGTCCCAAGGCGCTTCGACCGCTGCGAAACCCTTCCTGGCTTCCCTGAGAGATGGTCCCTTAATGGGTATCTCCAGGGTGAGACCAGGCATCCCCGGCGGTCTGGTGGGGCCGTTAGTGAAGATGAGGCAAGCTAATGTCCAGAGTTGCCGAGTGTGATCGCTGATCAGAGTGGGCACCGAGGCAAGAGAATTATCGAGTCCGCTGACCCTGGTCCAGAAACCTGCCGCGCCGGGAATCGAACCCTGGTCCCGGGCCGTCCTCTGCTCTCGGGTCTGCCGCCTCTAACCAGTGAGCCACACTACTTCACTCACTCACTCACATATAAAGAACACAGGGGATTTCTTGAAACTATTAATGAACACAGATTGGCATCCATCTTATCTTTTAGTAATAATAGATGTGGTGTCTCTCTACACTTCCATAAGCCATGAAAAGGGAATCAGAGCCATCGAATTCTTCTTAAAACAGAGGCCAATCACAGAAAGAGAGCATTCAAAAATGATAATTGACATGATCAGGATGTGTTTGTACAATAATGTATTTCTCTTTAACCAAAAAATGTACCAGCAAAAGTGTGGAACTGCTATGGGAGTTTCCTTCTCTTCAAGCTGTGCGAATCTCATGATGGGGTGGTGGGAGAGGAACATAGCTTGGAGAGAAGAAAACGACCAACACATGGCCAAAGTAGCGCTATGGGTGCGCTTCATAGACAATTTATTTCTTCTATGGAAAGGAACATCAACAGAATTTGAGACCTTTTTTAACATCCTCAACAACAATGAAGAGGGATTAAAATTCACATATAACATCAGTCCCAAAGAAATCGAGTTTTTGGACATAAAGGTCTTTATACAAAATAACAAAATAGAAACGACCACACAAAGAAAACAGACTGCTACAAACAGCATCCTCCATGGATCAAGTTTTCACCCCCAGAAACTGATAAAGAGCATACCGTACGGAGAATTTCTCCGTATGAGAAGAAATTGCTCGACGAATGAGGAAATGGAAAGAAAATTCAGAGACACAAAAGATCGCTCTATAGAACGTGGATACAAACACATTGACATCATTCAGGGGGAACAAAAAGCAAGATTGAAATTAAGAATAGAAACACTGACTAAGGAAAATCAAGACAACGGAACAATGAATAATGAAAAGCACATGCAGACTGAACATGGAAAAGAAGACCAACCGCGAATGATTGCAACTTACACAAAAGAAAGTTACAAAGTTCCGAAAATATTATCAAAATATTGGCATGTACTTATGAAAGACCCAGACATAGGAACCAAAATTGGAACCGGGCCGCTAATCTCATATCGAAGAGCGCCGAATCTCTCGGACCATTTGGTGCGAAGTCACTTCTCAACGAAAAAAACTGTAGACTGGCTTCAAAAAAGAAGCAGCGGATTTACAAAATGCATGACATGCAAAGCATGCAAGATTGGACAAAACACAACAACTCTGAAAGATCCCTCAGGTAAAGACTTTGTTATCAAGACCAAAATAACCTGTGAAACAACATTTGTAGTCTACATGTTGAAATGTTACTGTGGGAAAGAATACATAGGCAGTACAAAGTGTCCATTAAAAAAGAGGATACTAGAACATATCCAGGCAATTCAAAATCTTGACAATGCATATGCCATGGCGAAACATATCAGAACTCATGCTGGAAAGACGTGGCAAGACATAAGATACTTAGGCCTGGCTACGATCCCGAAACAAGAACGAGGGGGAGATAGACTACTCAAATTAAGAAGACTGGAGTCTAAACTGATAATTAAATTTAAAACAAAACATCCTTTGGGACTGAATGCAGATGAGGAGATGCATGTTCATCTTTAGAAATGAAAAAAGAGAAACTTTCATAACAATGTGATATGTACAGTTTGGTTTGGGCGGAATTTCTTGTAAGGATTGCAGCACAATGTAGAATATGATACAATGGCCTATTACAAGTGACAGAAAAGTAATAAGTGGGGTAAAGGGCACTCAGCCCGAGGAACAAAGGCGATATCATTCAGTGAAAGGCACTGGGATGCTAATTATTCACGGAAATTCTTTATGTCCTTCCGTGAAACACGTACCAAATATTCTACTAAAGAGTATACGTGTATAAGTGCATCACTTCATGATAAGCTACCCCACTACTACCCTTAACAATAATAAAAATGACAAATGTAAAGTATATATAAGATTGATAACAACTACATGGCCCATAATTCATTGCTCTGCTAACGTAATGAGTGAGAGTATAAAATGTGGAAATTGAAAAGGGACTAATGTAGAACACTGCCGTGATCAAGAACGTTTGTTCGAAACGCGTAGGAGTTTTGCGCTAGACCTGAAATAAACGTAAATAATTGCTGCCAAGAAGTGTGCCGCGTGGTTTCTTGTTTCCGAATATATATATATATATATATATATATATATATATATATATATATATATATATATATATATATATATATATATACATAGCGTGCATTTTCTCGCACACGGGGGTCTGGCGACACATAGAAGGGATTTAACCTTCAGTGACTAAGGTGTGTTAGGTATTTACACCTACACCACGCAGTATACGGAATACACATGGCGAATGAAATTTTAAAGGAAAGCGAAGCATCGGCTCTTAGAATCTTTAAATCTAAGTCAGCTGTGAGAGGAGACGGCGCTGTCGATGTAAGTGTTGCCGATGGCCCAACTGGCACTTTGAAACAACGAGGAATTACACTGGAAAAAATGAGGACAAAGGAAATCAGTCGATGGTGAGTAGCCACATCACTTCAAAATTACCTTGATGTAAACAGGATAACGAGAGGCCTGAAAAACTTTATAATCTCCACATTGGCAAATCCTGGACCTGAGCTACTGAAGGATTGGACAGAAAATACTAATGCATGCTCGAATACCATGCTCAGAATCCTGTTCAGGAGTGCATGGATAGAGCATACGGAACTAACAACTAAAATCAAGGGCATAATGGATGAATTTGAGAAAGAAAGATCAGGAAGCTGTTAAGAAAATACTTAAGCCAATTGAAGAACGCCTCAAGACCAATGTTCCCTCTAATTTTTTTCCTCTGTGTGCGGCAGTGTGGGGTCTCTGTGCGCTGCAGCCATGGTTATGTGCGCCAGGAACCAGACCGCGCGTGTGGGTGCAGCGCCAAATATCAATCCAAACTCATGCTTAAACAAGTGAAAAGACTGGATTTTCACACATAAATCGCACTAGACAAACCTCTATCTCTTTCCAGCAAGACTATTAATCACCAGAGTATCTAGACATTTTAATTGATGCCTGAAAATAGCTGGAGGCCAGGAACATGCATGACATCCAACTCTTCACACGAGGACAACACCCTCATATATGTATAGTCAGCTGCATGCAGCAAAGCCTCGCAGCGGCCTTCGTCTATCTCCATGCACAGCTCACAATCTGGCAGCCAACTACTGCTGTGTATAACTTTTAAGAGGCTTGGCTGCAGCAAGCTCAAAAGCACGATGTGTGCTTTACACATAGCTGCCAAGGTTTCAGATTGCTTGTTTGTGACATTTTCATAATTACAGTGTAATTATGAGTGACATTTCAACAACTGAGTGACCCTTTCTGGCGAGTAAAATCCAGCCATGAAAAAGAGGAAAAACCTATAAATAAAAGAAATTACAGCTATCTGAGGGGTGTAATGTCTCATCTTTATGTTTCCGTCATCTTCATTGCTTGATTTTGCTTGAAAGTGTCACTCTCATTTGTTGAAATGTCACTCGAGATTACATAGAAATTATAAAAATGTCCCCCATAGCAATCTTAATTTAGTCTCTGCCTGCAAAAGGGTCAAAGTAAGTATAAGCCACCCGAGTGCGTGTGCTTATTTTACCGTGTGAAAACAGTACGTGCTGAAATATGTGACTAAACCCATTTGTTGCCCAAGTAAAACAAAATAAGTAACAATGTTGATTTAAAATTTTAGAAGACCGTTATTGCAAACATTAACAAATTCCATAAATCTGCCTTTGTTTAGATGTCTTCTTTCAATGATTGGCGGGTTTTGTGCAGATTAGTGTCTTTGGAGGGCGTGCGAAAGTTTGCGAGAATGATCTGTACATTGGTCGTACATGCTGCGTTTCAACAAGTAACTCCTGTTATGCACGAATCCTGGACGTTTTTTCTCAGGCAGGAAAATGTAACATGCATTTGGTTAAAACCCTATGATGGCTGTCAAATTCTATTGTGAGGTACTAAAAGGTTGGCAACTGTGGTCTAAACTGCAGAGATGGGTGAAAGTAAAGGCTAGTGCCAGTAACTTTTTTTGCAATAATAAATGTGCAATTTCCAATACATCACAGCTTTCGTGCCATCGGGACTGAGCATAATCTTAACAACAGAGCTGGATCGTCGCCTTCTAAGTAAAGTGTTCTGAAACTCTGGTCAGTGAGACTTTGCTATCAGCCTAGCTGTGGCCTAAATGAGCGCCTCCCACGCTCCACTTTCTAATGCAGCGCTACTTACAGCTCATGTGGTCGGCAGCAATCGAGTAAGTCTGCTAACCAATCACCTGACTATAATAAATTATGGACACCTTCCAGTCTGCTTTATCTATTTTCTGAAATGTTGGCTGCAGTCTGATAAATTAGTTGTTTAATTATTTCTTATGCTGTGAAGCAGCTAAAGTAAACTCTCTCTTTACTCAAATGATTGTAATTTGATATTTATGATTCCCTCTTCTTAATTGCTTTATTTTGTCCGCGAGCAAGTGTCACTCATAGTCGCTGAAATGTCACACAGAGAAGACATTTAGCAAGTCCAAAAGCACGAATGCTTTTAGACTTGCTAAATGTCTTCTCTTAAGGGAGCGCGGTTGGGGGCGGATTGTGAGCCATTGTGAAAATGTTTGTTAATTGCAGCGCATGACGGTGCTGCTATTAACAAATGTTTTCACAAAGGGCCACAAACAGCCCGCAGCCACAGCCCATTAGTGCGGAGCAATCTATGATCTTTCCCCCAAACACGGAATTGCCGTTTTCGCGCCGCTCGCGTTTTAAACGCGGGGGCGCGAAAGCACTCACAGGATGGATGTGTGCGCGCTTTCCACGGGACTCTGCACGCTCGGGGTCAGCAAGCTGCGCGCGCGCGTTACAGGGAACACTGCTCAAGACCCTTGAAAAGGATGTAATAGAGCGCAAACAACATAAATTCCTTTGGGATGAACTGATTACGCAGCAGGAAGGATTCTGATATTTGCCAAAAACTTTGATAAAGCCCGCCAACAAATTGCTAAAGATAGAACACTGGGAGCAATGGAGGAGAGAGTATCCGAATCAGGCACGGACCAGAGCTCTGAACTCGGATCGTACTGAGAAACAAGATGGCACCAAAGATTTTTCTCCAAGGAACTTCAGATGCTACAAAAAAAAACCAAATACTCATTTCAGTCAAAACAAAGAGGCAGAGTAAGGGGCACAAAAGTGAAAACCACAGAAGCAGGCAACGAAGGAAAACAAACAAACAGCGGCATGAGAATACGGGGCCAGCATGGAAAGAACAAGTAACGGCAGTACAATCAAAGAAAGTAACGGTAATAGACCTCTCTAAAACACAATTCACACATGAGGACATTGGGACTTTTAGACTTGGATTATCATTTTGTCCTACGTCACAAGTAAATTATGCACAATTAAGGATAGATTTATTTAAGTTTGTTAGGAAGTTGAAATTGTACAAAATGCATGCATTACATCCAAACAGGAAAACAATTGATGTGACAACAACAACCACTTCTCCCCGGACTGCACTTACAATAAGAGACCTTAAGACATTACAAACACTACACAGTTTAGAAGGAATGGAAGAGACCACAATCATATCTGGTAATTCCAAAGGCTCTCTAGATCCCACTAATATTGACAATATTAACAACATCCTTGGTATCGACACAGGGGGTACTGAGGCAACAAATTTTAGAATTCTATCTAGATCCATACCCCAACTACCCAAAGACAATATTGACTTATTCTCAGACATAGTTGCGGAGGACATTTTGAAACTAAGTAGAGAACACTTGAAACAGAGTAATTTGAACAAGAGACAATCGAACCCATTCACTGAGTTACAGAAAGATCAGGCAATAATCATTAAACCCTCAGACAAGGGGGGCAACATAGTGATAATTTGTAGAGAGAACTATGTAAAAGAGGGACACAGACAGGTGAGGAATAGCACCTGTTACATTAGAACTGACAGGGAATATTTACAAAATGTAATTACACACTATAAAGAAACACTACTGGAGTGGCATGAACACCAACTACTCATTTGGGATTAACTACAGTCCCTAAAAAATTAAACACCTACCATACCCACACTCTACCTGTTACCAAAGGTGCATAAGGATGCACTATACCCACCAGGTAATCCCATTGTTTCCTAAAAAAATAGTATTTTTGAGAATACCTCAATCTATGTAGATAATTTTCTGGCGCCATATGCACAGAATTTGGATTCCTACATTAGAGATACGCAAGACTTCATCCAAAAATCCAATAATCGGTGTTGGGACAAGGAATGTTGGCTAGAGTGCTTAGATGTTGAAAGTCTGTACACTAGTATTAGGCATCAAAATAGAATGAATGCCTGTAAATACTTTCGGAGAATGAGAGATGCTAAGGTACTACAACACACACAGATGAAAACACATTCTATAAGCAAATACAAGGAACAGCCAGGGGGACATGCTTCGCCCCCAGCTATTCCAATCTTTTGGTGGGCTGGTGGGGGGAGCACGTCCTATGGAATCAAGATCAGAATAGATTAATTGATCAAATCAGTGTGTGGCTCAGGTATATTGACAAAGTCTTCCTCGTTTGGGAAGGGAGTGAGGAAGACCTTAAAATCTTTTCATCTGTCATCAATAACAACAACATCAATCTGAGATTCACCACGAATTACAGCCAGGAAACAGTGGATTTCCTTGATATCAAAGTTTCACTCAAAAATGGCACACTCCAGACTGATCTCTATAGGAAGAACACTGCTGGCAACTCGATCCTCCTTGCAGATCTATCATCCACCAAGCTACTGCTGGAGTATACCCTATAGCAAGTTTGTGAGAGCCAAAAGAAACAGTAGCACCAATGAAGGCTGTAGGAGAACCAAACTGGACACGCTAAATCGCTTTAGTGCCAGAAAGTATCCTAAGAAAAGTTTTATAAAAGCTAGCATAAGGGCTGATGAAAAATCGAGATGTGAACTTTTACAAGGAAAACCACACATATCAAGGGAACCTGACAAAGAACTGATACGATTTATCACCACGTTTACAAGTCAAACAAACAACTTATGCAAGATCTTAAAGAGTAGATGGGCAATACTAACACATGATACCACCTTGAGAACGAAGATAGGCAAATACACCCAACATCACTTTTAAGAGAAATCTTTCCATAAAAGACATGTTAGTATACAGCCATCTCACAAGCAACACACAAACTTGGTTGCAACAGAGTTGAGGTTTCATAAAATGTAGTCACTGCAAGGCGTGTAAATTCAGCACTAACGTCTATGAGATTACCCTAGACAGGATTAGGAAGAAACACTGTATCACTAACCAATCAGTTGTGAAACAGACTATATAGTATATGTAATCATCTGCGCATGTGACAGATGGTATATAAGGTCGACTACCTTTCCCATACAAAAGCGTATACTCGAACGTTGACATGCCATCACAAATGCAGACATGAGCTACAGCACAGCACAACACTTCAGGGAACACCGTGATGGAGACTGGACCAAAGCCAGATTGTTTGGCATTGATACAGTTGTGAAACACCCTAGGGGTGGCAACAGAACTACTGCATTATGCAGAATGAAATCTAGGTGCATACTAGAGGCAGGAAGTCTCGCTCCACATGGTATGAACCAGGGCTAAGAGCTTTACACACACTTTAAATTAGAAGCTCCTATGTGTAACTCATTTTTCTTTTCTTTTGATGATATTTCTAATTGTCACAAATGTATATATTTTTCTGTAGACATATCACATTCACCATCGATATTATTTTCTCCTCTTATAATAGTTTTCCAAGATGAAACACAAAGAAGACTGTACTTAGGTTGTACTTGCGTTACGTTGGTATACTAAATTGCTCTTTTTCTCACTTATAAATATTTGGAAGCTTCCATGCACATCTGCTGGTAGCGTTAAGGAGACTACAGAAGGCGACCCCCATGTGGCAACACCTTTTTTTATTCACTGAGGTGGAAGTACGATTTAGTTTAATTTGGGTACTATCCCCTTAAGCACAGCAGCATTTGTTTGTCAGTTTTGAATTAGTGCACTAGACTCTAACAAGAAATTGTTTATCAAAATAAAAATGTAATTCAGAAATAAGCCAAATATAGCTGAACAACTGTCATAGAAACTGTACTATACCTAATATATGGTGGCTAAAGTCAATATTATTGGTAAAACTTAGTTTACTAAATAACTGCTTTTGTTCGTCATTGATACATTTTTTGTTGACAAAGAGTTGAGGAGGAATGACGGAATGTGAAGTATTTTGTTTATGTTTACTTGAACGCGTTTTTGCACGTTGTATAAATGCAATGAACATAGAGAAAAACGGGTTATGTGAAAAAGTTTGTCAGATCGAAACGCACCAGTTTCGTTTTACGAATAAATACCAGTGATAAAATACTACTGCATTGGTGTGGCTGTTTTCTCAGGAGTGACAGGCAAGGCAGAATACATATGGAGCATACATATATATATTCACTGAAAAAACTACAGGTTACAGGGACGTTAGAGTTAGGTTCAGATTTCACTGGGTCAAAGCATAGAAATTCAGCTGGTATAGTTACCTGAGCTAAGTATAACTTATGCCTCTGCAATGCACTGCTTATGACCTCACATATTGCATCACTCATGACATGGTCAGTGCCATCACTAATGACTACATCCACAGAACCCCTCACACACCCACTCCTACCCCATAGAACCTATCATAGACCTAATCCCAACCCCACATAACCCCTCACATACCCATTCACAGACCCATACCAATACTTTCACAACCAATGACTCATCCAAAGAGCCACTCACAAGTCCACTCACTCATACAGCCACTTAGATACCCACTAAGTCATCCATACAGCCACTCATGCTCCCATTCACTCACCAATACAGCCACTCACATTAACATACAGACAGATACTTACACACCCACTCCTATCCCATAGAACCTCATACACCCAATCCCAACCCCATATAACCCCTCACATACCCATTCACAGACCCTTACCAATACTCACACAACCAATGACTCATCCAAAGAGCCACTCACAAATCCACTCACTCAGATAGATACAGCACATTCCTGCCCTATCACTATCACGCAGTGCAGCTAGGTGACTTGCTGTGCTGTGCTGTGTGCCCCTAAGTGTAGCAGAAGGAAGTGCAGTATGGACAGCTTTTTCCCAGTGAAGAGTAAAGAGCGGTGCAGCGTGCCCAGATGTTCTCTTATTTAAACGCCCCTCGGACTGTAGTAAAAAGTGATTCCGTTTGCAGACCACAGATGGGCTCTAAAGACCCTGCACAGAATAGTCAAAGGCAGAGGAGTCTGCACAGATATTCTCTTTTATTTTAAACTCCCCTCACAGTGTAATAAAAAGCAGTGCAGTGTGTGCACATGAGCTTTCCTGTCAACAGCCCTCATAGAGCAGGGAAAAGCAATGCAATGTACAGATTTTCTCGGTTGACAGAGATTATTAGTAAGCTGAGCACAAATTTCTCACAAAGTAGCAAAAAGCAGTGCCGTTTTCACAGACATCTTCTTCAAAGTGCAGTAAAAATCAGAGCAATGTGTACCGATTTGTCACAGTGCAGGGTGCACAGACTACTCATAGTGCAGTACAATGCATGGCCGCATGCACAGATCGCTCATAGTTCAAATAGCCGTGCAGCATGCACTGATTCCACACAGTGCAGTACGATGCAAAGCAGTGTGCACAGATTTCTCATAGTGCAGTAAGATGCAGTGCAGTGTGCACAGATTTCTCATAGTGGAGTATGATGCAGTGCAGTGTGACAGGTTTCTCATAGTGCAGTAATATGCAGTGCAGTGTGCACAGATATTTCATAGTGGAGTATGATGCAGTGCAGTGTGGCAGGTTTCTCATAGTGCAGTAAGATGCAGTGTAGTGTGACAGGTTTCTTATAGTGCAGTAAGATGCAGGGCAGTGTGCACAGATTTCTCATAGTGGAGTATCATGCAGTGCAGTGTGACAGGTTTCTCATAGTGCAGTAAGATGCAGTGCAGTGTGACAGGTTGCTTATAGTGCAGTAAGATGCAGGGCAGTGTGCACAGATTTCTCATAGTGGAGTAGGATGCAGTGCAGTGTGACAGGTTTCTCATAGTGCAGTATGATGCAGTGCAGTGTGACAGGTTGCTTATAGTGCAGTAAGATGCAGGGCAGTGTGCACAGATTTCTCATAGTGGAGTATGACGCAGTGCAGTGTGACAGGTTTCTCATAGTGCAGTAAGATGCAGTGCAGTGTGACAGGTTTCTCATAGTGCAGTAAGATGCAGTGCAGTGTGCATAAATTCACCCTTAAACACATAATGACCACAAAAGTCCCTAGGGCCGGAAGGAAAGCCCCTTCACCCTACCAGAGGTCCCCAGGTAGAAGAAGCCAGCTCAGTCCACCCCTTGCAGTGATTTCTCATAGTGGGGTATGACAAAGTGCAGTGACACCGATTCCTTATAGTGCAGCAAGGTGCAGTGCAGTGTGCACAGATTTCTCATAGTGCAGTAAATAGCATTGCAGTACTCCGAATTCCTCATAGTGCTGTAAGGTGCACTGTGGTGTGCACAGATTCCTCATAGTGCAGTAAGAGGCGGAGAAGCGTTCACAGGTTTCTCAGAGTGTACTACGGTACAGTGCAGTGTGAACAGATTTCTCAGAGTGGAATAAGACGTTGCAGTGTGCACAGATTTCTCATAGAACACTAAACTGCAGTGCAGTGTGCATAGATTACTCATTGAAGTACAATGCAGTGCAGTGTGCACAGATTCCTCACAGTGCAGGGGCACAGACTTCTCATAGTGCTGTAACATGCAGTACAGTGTGCAGAGAATTCTTGATTAGACTCTTGCAGATTCCAGGCAAAGAATACTAAACTTAAAATTACTCCTAAAAACGTATTTCTTCCCTCGTGCTAGGCTTAGGTCAGGTACACCGGGGTAGGCGTATTTTAGAAGCACCAGTTGAGTACTTTTAGCCATTCTTTTATCACTGTATGTTTTTTTATATATTTTAGGCAACTTATGGCTTAAGAAACCATATCATGCTTTTACAGTACTACTTTATAATACTGTTCGTATTATATGCCCTGTACTTTATAACCAGCATTACTATTGTAGCAGTACATTTCTCATACTTGAGATAGAAGACTGTTCAATAAATACCTTTTATTGAAAACACCAGTCTCTCTAATTTCTCAGCAACTCTGGTGAAACGAAGCATGCACGATTGACTGAGTAAAATAGTTATCTACTGTTTCCGCGACTCTGAAGATTGATTTCTTATTCTTGGGAAACTAAGTGGTCATGTTATATGGTTGTCAGAGACTAATCCCTTCTTGTACTTTCGAGAAAGTTTCTAGTGACCTCTGAGCTAGCTGGCACACACAATTAAGTTTAGTATATTCGGTAGAGAACTAGTCGACCTCAGTCCTACGTCTAAGCTGCAGGATATATTTTTCCAATGCGCAGAGCCTATTGGGAATATAGGAACTACACTACAGCAGTGCACTGACATAGACTTGTCATAGTGCAATAAGATGCAGTGCACTGCACAGACTCCTCATAATGCAGTCAGATGCAGTGCAGTGTGCACAGGTTTCTCACAGTGCAGTAAATAGCATTGCAGTACTCCGAATTCCTCATAGTGCTGTAAGGTGCACTGTGGTGTGCACAGATTCCTCATAGTGCAGTAAGAGGCGGAGAAGCGTTCACAGGTTTCTCAGAGTCTACTACGGTACAGTGCAGTGTGAACAGATTTCTCAGAGTGGAATAAGACGCAGCACAGTGTGCACAGATTTCTCATAAAACACTAAACTGCAGTGCAGTGTGCATAGATTACTCATTGCAGTACAATGCAGTGCAGTGTGCACAGATTTCTCACAGTGCAGTGGCACAGACTTCTCATAGTGCTGTAAAATGCAGTACAGTGTGCACAATTTCCTCATAGTGCTGTAGGATGCAGTGACGTGTGCACAGCTTTCTTATAGTAGTAAGATGCAGTGTGCACATATTTCTCACAGTGTAGTAAGATGCAGTGCAGTGCGCATATAATCCTCACAGTACAGTAAGAAACAATGCAGTGTGCATAGATAATTCACAGTGCAGTAAGATGCAGTGCATCATGTACAGACTGCTCATAGTGCAGTATATTCAGTGCAGCATGCACAGATTTCTCACAGTGTTGTATGATGCAGGGCGGCGTGGACATATTTCTCACATTACAGTAAGATGCAGTGTAGAGTGCAAAGATTCTTCACAGTGTTGTAAAGATGCAGTGCAGTAGCACATATTCCGCATGCAGTAAAATGCAGGGCAACATGCAGTGATTTCCATCGTGCAGTGAGATGCTGTGCAGAGATTACTCATAGTGCAGTCAGTTGCCTTGTGTCACTAGGAACCCTGTTATTTTTAACTATAACCAGGGACCGAAAAAGGGAAGAAAAGAAATGAAAGGGAAGGGAAGCAGAAGGAACATCATTTACGTATTGGCAAGGATTCCTTCAATGACTCCTTATACTGGATACATTGAAGGAATAGTGTATAGAGAGCCACATTTTCAATGATGTTGGGTAACAATAATTATGTTTAATACCTTGATTAATTACCTTCCACCCGATTTAGTCATCTCAGAGATAAAGAACTCCTTGCCAATACGTAAGTGTCTATGTATTTTAATTAAGAGTTTTAGCTGAGCTAAAAGTTCAGGAACTGACATTTTATCAATGTCTGGATGTGGTTTGTAGCTGGCTAGAACCGGCCACGTTGCTCCTGGTCTACCTAGTGGACCGAGCCTGGTGATGTGATCATTATGTTTTAGGGCGCCTTTAAACCAGAGCAGGTGCTCTTGGTATTTTAGTGGAATTTCAATCTCCTCGAACGGAGTGTATTCATCCGGAGGTTCCTCTATTTTATAATAGTGGAAGTCTTTTGTCGTAGCGTGTGCTGCTGGAAAATGTATCCATGAATAGAATACCTCTGTCTGCCGATATTCATGTGCCTCTATCACGAATATGACTGTACCACCTCGTGCTGTCAGTCCATTTTCTATAAGTTTTAGAGTTATAGTTCTTCTTACATTGACCGGAATGATTATAGCATCCGGGTCGGTTTCATGGAGACTTGTGTCTTCCTCGAAGAGTCGAGCTGCTATTCTTGCTCGCTCCCTTTCTTCGTCACTTTCTTCCATTTAACTGACTGAAAGCTTTCTGTTGCAGATCGAGTTTCAAGGAAACAAAGATTAGGTGCACAATATTTTGGAACACTGTATCCTTCAATGTTGATCAAACCAAAAACTAATACATAGGATTCTCATCCTACTAAGTTCCGGCGGATATTAATCTTTCACCCACTCCAGACGTCTATTGGAGTTTTTACGGGGAAAGGGTTCTGTGTGAAAAAGCACGACTGAGTTACTCTAGTGTCTTGCGTTAGATTATAGCCTTACCAAACGTTGGGCGCCATGTAGTGTAGTTCCTATTTTCCCAATAGGCTCTGCCCATTGGAATAACATAAACAGCAGTGTAGACATAGGACTAAGGTCATCTAGGTCTCTACTGACTATGTTAAACTTAATTTAGGTTTGCGCCAGCTAGCTCAGAGATCACTGGAAACTTTCTAGAATGAATAGGGAGGGACAAGCTCCCCTGGCTCAGACAAGAAGGGATTCAGTTTCCGACAATCGCATAAACATGACAACTTTGCTCCCTCAGAATAAGAGTGTATCTCTAGAGTTGTGTGAAAACAATAGACAGCTATTTCACTCTGTCAGCAGTGCATACTTAGTTTCACCAGAATGCAGAGAGATAGAAAGACGGGCGTTTTTCAATAAAAGGTGTTATTTATTGAGAAGTCTTCTTCCTCATGCAAGAGAAATGAATTGCCACAATTGCAATACTTAAAGTAAAGTAAAGTGCGTACAGTAAAAGTAGTATTATGAAATAATACTGTAAAAGCATTGATATGGTTTCTTAGCCATATGATACTTTAAAATGGATAAAATATATACATACATAAATACATTGACTAACGTACTCAACTGGTGCTTCTAACTAAGCCTACCCCGGTGTACCTGACCTAAGCCTAATATGTGGGATGGGACGAGTAAGTAGCAGTTTTAAGTTAAGTTGGTTAAGATAATTTTGCCAAGAATCTGCATCAAGAATTCTCTTAAGGGTTTAGTCAGCTCTGTACCTTGGGAATAGAATGTGGGAGGTCTGGTATCTCTTTCCTCAGGACTCGATATTCCAGCAACCCGCAAGGGTAGGCTGGAAACACCGGAGCTGGATTTTCTCGGCTGGAGAAAAAGGCAGCGTCTCTCTCAGTGCGTCAAACAGGAGGGGCGGCTTCCGTGGGCACTCGCATCAGCTGGGCTCTCGGGCAAGTAGATGGCCGCTCTGCTCCAAACCACTGTGTGTTTGCTTAAGGCAACTGTTGGTATTTTATACCTGGAAGGTGCAGAGTTCGACGTAAGGTTGGCCATAAGACGTCACTAAGAACTAACAGTTCTTTATGGACTTCAGGAGTTCTTGTTTAAATCAAAACAAAAGCAGGGGGGTTTTCCCGGGCTGCTGGAGTCTTGGTTTGTTTAAAGAACGCGTTGTGCTTTCTAGGAGTTGATGGGAGTAGCCGTGCTGTGCTTTGGATTGCATGGGCTATTACTGAATATGAATCTGATTCTTATGCCTTTATCAGGATATTATTGATTATAACCTCACAAGGGCATAAATCGTGAATATAGAATTAGGGTCCTAGATATGAACACGACAATGAGACGGGCCCGTTCTCCATTTTTAACCTCAACCTCAGAGAGAAAAAAACAAATCTCAACCATGCAGCAGTGCCACCCATCGCTGCCTTTAATGCAACTTCAACGAGACTCCTTGAAGTTCTTTCAGTCTCATCATGTCAAAACTGGAGCATTTTCAATATTATATACAAGGAAGCCGTAGATGTTGCTTATTCATCTTATGCAACTAATAACCACCGACAAAGCCAATAGTCCTGGCTTGTTCTAGGTGTAATTTTACTTCTTGTAATATTTATCTGGAGGCAATGACCGTTTTTTTTCATCCCACTTAAAGCCCTGCTGTCGGTCAGTTTGTTGGCCGTTTTTTGACTAGTTGTTGACCTGCTTTATGGTCAGGTGAGCCGGTTTTTACTTTTGTTTTTTATGATATTAATGCAAACATTGCCTGCAGCAAACTCAAATCAGTGCAGTCCTTCCATACCTTACAAAAAACGTATACAGCATGTGGTTACAAGTTGAAAACTGCGCTAGTTTGCAAACATGGGACACTTTTCTAGCTAAGTAACTCCCTAATGGGGGCCCCTTTTATTTTGGTGCAGAGGCCTATTTTCTGTCCCATTCTGATGCTGCATGTCAGGCAGGGCCACTGGAATTATGCGATTATGCGGTGGCGGCGATTGCTGCATAATTATGCATTTGACACATTTTACCAACTAATCCATCAGCTGCTGCATAATCTACACATTTTAACAACAAAATTGTTTTCTATCTCAAACAGTTAAAAAGTTACTAAAAATGCAGCAACACGTCTTGCCGCATGTCGAAAGGCCCTTTGAAAAGCTGGAATAGTCAACTTTGTTTCCCACTACTAAATGTGGAGATTAAATGGTTACTAATGGAGGTGCAACCAGTGCCCAAACAGTGTTACCAAGTTTAAAAATAGCAAAAAAATGAAGTAAAACTATTTGGAAATGTGCCGGGTCGTGCCCCATAATTTGCCTTTTTGTTGCCACATAATTTACTCACCCTGCCACATAATTTAACCCTTTCCTGCCACATAATTCCAGTGATCCTGATGTTAGGGTAATCCATGGCAGTGATTTTGTTCCCGTTTATATTTCTCATGCTTTACTGATTCTTGCACTCCCCAAGAGGGCTAGCTCTTTACAGCATGTGTGTTTGTGTATTTTATTTCACAGCATATTACTATTGGATCATGCACCCTTTGTACTGAGTAACCTCCAGGTGTTTATAACAGGCTCCAGTTGAGGACTTTGGTGCTGAGGCTGTTGGCAGTACAACTTTCACACTATGCCTGTCTTTGGGTCAAAAAGGTGTTCAGATTACATGACCATTCAAAATATGGCCTCTGTGCAGAGCATAAAGAGCAATGGTCCTGCATTCCAGTTGTGATGGCAAACTTGTGTTGACAAATGAAAAAATTATCTGCCAGCCAGCAATGGGGTACAAAAGGGGATGATTGGCAGAGCGTTTGAGCAAATCAAACACTCACCCCCAGTCAACTGATCTGGCTTTAATCCATCACCGTTCTTTAGCTCACTGCGCCACCCCAGTTCAGACATGGCCATATGCAAATCAGTCTGACCCTGTGCCCCATGGGAACAGTCCAGCCCGAACTGCCAACTCCATGTCTTCCCTGTACCGGAAACAAGCATCCTGGGACCGGTTTCTGGCATTTCAGCCATCATCAGCCAGGCTAGCTTGAATCCAGTGGCAGAGTGAGCAAGGGATTCACGTCTGAGCATACCCTGCCACACTTAGGGAGAACAAAGCGAAACAAAAGGGGGTGATGGGCGGAGCGCTTGAGCAAATCAAACACTCACCCCCAATCAACTGATCTGGGTTTAATCCATCACCATTCTTTAGCTCACTCCACCACCCCAGTTCAGACATGGCCATATGCAAATCAGTCTGACCCTGTGCCTCATGGGAACAGTCCAGCCCGAACTGCCAAACTTGTATTGGCAATTGAAAAAATTATCTGCCAGCCAGCAATGGGGGCTGGGAATCATGCTCTGCTTGCTCACACTTGTGGTGACACAAAAAGCGTTACAGTCCATGGGGGGGGGGGGGGGGGGCACTTACATTACAGGCACTACGTACCCATGGTACAATATACTAGGGACATATGGGCTTGTTAACTTATTCCAATTGTGTGTAAACCAATATGAAATACACATTTTAAGGGTCAGAGCACTGGCCGTGAGGTCTGATTGGCAGGACTCAGTGCACCAGAATCAAACAGCCAGCAGCATCAGTCCAAAGGATTGGGTGATCATGCAAACACTCACAGCAGCACACCTAAACAACCGGCAAGCACCCATTTACATACTCTTCACGGAAGGCAGTGCCTAGTGTCCTGCCACCTACATCCCGCCACATCATAACCTCTGTGTGAGATTGCACACCCCTAAAGACCAAAGTCTTTTTACTCAGTCATGCCTGCCTAAACTGTTCCATACCCAGTTATCCATCCACACATCCACCCCAAACACTGTCTGACGCCCTTGGGCAAAGTTAGTGCTTTACAAGTTTATATTAATTCATTCATTCATGGTATCTAGCTGTATGTTCTATTACCCCAACCACAAACCATCCCTTATCTGCGTCATCAGTTGGGAAATCTCAATAAGGTTTAATTCTGCCCGAATCCAAAACACCACAGCCCCAAACCTGGAGTCATGCCATAGTCCACAGCCACCAGAGACCCATACCTAGCATGGGAAGCGCGATGTTCCTTACTTCACATCCTTTCACCCCCTCCACCCCACAAATGGAACACATCCACACCTAACATCCATACCCCCCGGACACAGGAACCCCCACTTTATTAGTAGGTGTGCTACTGAGAGAATCAGCATTTACTTTTTCATTTTTGACTGTACCTTTCTTTTATATAGCACATCATTCCATCCTTTTGCTACCTGCACCCATTGAAATGCTATGTGTTTTTACCTATTTAAGATGAATTGATGGGTGGGTTGGCATAGTTAGGGCTCTAACATATGAATTACAACTGACATCTGTCAAGGGTACATTTGGGGTTAATTCACAATAACAGCCTCACAGGTTTAACCTCTTGTTTTTTGGTTAGGATCACCGGCATCACATTGAGATTTGATTGGCAGGGAGATGAAAAGGATGCCATCCATAAGGTTACCATATTTTTAAAAGGTAAACCTGGATCACACAAAGTCTCAAGGATCGTTTGGTATTTCATCACTTTCACGTGTGTGATATCTATTTCTGAGACCAAGTCTGAGATTTTAATGATACAAAATGGAACATTGATTTCTTTAACTTTTTAGGTCTCGCCTAGGGAATGCAGCGCATGTGCTGCTTCGCCTTGGGGAGACTATTGTTGTGGGTTTGGTGCGCGAAGAGAGACAAACCATGTGCACACCCGGCCTGCTCAGACAAGAGCTGTGCACGTGCACCGCGTGTCTTTGGCTGATGGCTCCCGAGTTTCTCTGCAGCTGACTCTCCAATCTGGAACCAGGCAGGGTCCTCTCACCCCTACGGACTCCGGCCCACTGCCTGCTCTGTGACTTCTCACCACCAGCGGGGCTCTCAGGACCACTGCAGTATCGCTGCAGCTCACTCTGACGGGAGCAGGTAAAAGAGGCTCTGGAGTCCGGCTCAGAGTCTGTGCAGGGAGAGTCTTCGGCAGCCGGGGGTGGGCAGGCTGGAGACAGCTCACCGAACCTGGGCTTGCATGAGTTATTCGGTATGTCCTTCCTTACAGCCATCTGTCTTATTTCTTTCCATTTAAACCTCCCCGTCCTTTCCACTTCTCCTCCTGTTTCCACTCCTACTCTGAAAGGGTCGTACAAAATATATCTCTCAATAAGCCCCCTTCTGCGCCTCTGTTCCGCTTCTTTTTTTCACGTTGCTTATTCCTCTTCAGTGAATGTTTAGTCCCCCAACCCCTTCACACCTGTAATTCTCTCATTAACTGAGCACTCGCAACGCCTTCTCCCGCCCTCTCGCGCCTTCCACACACCCTTCCCTTTCTCTCTGCTTCCAACTTCTCCTGTAAAGAGCACACGTGTCCCTTTCCCCATGAGCAACCCACTCTGTGTTTCTCTGTTGTGATTCTGGCATTTGTAGTTCTGCATTTATAATGAGCGTACTAAATGTGAAGAAAACAGAACTGACAGTCAATGTGGGATTTGGACTAGTGGACATGTAGTGCCAAACTTCACTCACAGCAGAGGCACAGCTAGTTTATCAGCAATGCAAGCGTGTTTCACATGCACAGGGCACTTAGCGCATGGGCAGCAAGAAGGCAATATTTCCGACGCAGTGGCCCCCACATGGTCCATGTCCACGGGGGACGGGTGGACCACACTCTCCAGTACTACAGCTCAGCAGGCAGGTTTCTTCAGGGCTCTGGCAGTGGCACAGACTGCCCCCCTCGATGTTGGCCCCAGCACGTGCTGGATGGTCAGCCGGGGTGGTCCTCACTCCACTGGGGGCCACAGCTCCCCCCCTACTTCTTCCCCAAACCGCACTGTGCAACAGCCTGTGGCAGCGATCACCAAGGCAGGGGAGCCAGTATCTTCTCACCATCACCGCCACCAATGAGGCACAGGCCATCCCCACTGAAAGCCACTTCAAATGGTGGCCATCAGGCGTCCAGACAAACTCCGCTGGTTCAGGTCTCTGTCCGCTGTCGGCCTGAAGTGTCTTATGCTGATTACAGGATGTGAACAGCAGCATTAGGTAGGATTACAGGATCTGGCCAGCGGGGGGTTAAGAGCTGTCAGGCATGTTGACTGGCTGCGCCCCCATGTCTTCACCTTTTTACTTTTTATTCAAGCATGTCATCATTCAGAGGACTAGAACAAGCAAAGGCAAAGCAAATAGTTCTAGCTTAAAATTCAAAATGCAAGCAAGGTCTATTGCCTTTGCCATTGCTTTAGATTGAATTAGGGTCCAGTGTTCACTTGCCCCTTGACACAAGGGAAAGGTTGATGCTCTGATGTTCTGGGACAGCAGTCAAATTGAAGGACTGTTGTGAGCACTGTGGCAGTTTTCATTTAGGCAGTTTACTTTCATGCAGTTAGCCTTTCCTCTATCTCTATTAGAGAGTGAAGTTCCTCAAGCACATGCAAAATAAATGCTGATCTCATCATGGCCAGCAACCTGTAGTCAGACATATTTCTGTTCAGGTTAATGTGTGTAGTCATTTGAAGATGGCCCCTTACATAGTAAGCTTCTAGTTTACAAATATTGAGGCTCAATGTCACCATTTGGATGGTGCTGATGCATTTACATCATGTTTAGTTTTAGAAAAGATTTACTGTCTAGTGATTAGGAGAGGTTTTCGTGCTAGAATTATCGCCAGACCAGATTCACACCAGATTGCCAAATCGACCAATTGGGAACTGATTACAGATACTGTGCAGAAAGTGTCCTTCACCGAGAGCACACATCCTGCTTCTGCAGCAGAGCTCTGAATCTGCAGGCAGCTGTTCAAAGCATATTTACTGTGTGATCCATCCTAAGAAACCTGTATGGCAGGTTTGCTATTTCATGCTTTGGATGAGGTTTAGCATAGTCCAAGAAATAGCTTTAGTGTGTTAGGATGTCAGAAACTCTACAACAATGATAGAAATATTTACCTTGTTTTTCCTGAGCGTTACATGGTTAAGCACGAGACTAAAGGTTTTAAAATAAACATTTTAAACCACATCTCATTTCTTAGGTTGAGTGTCGTATTCATAAACAGAAGACTGTTTGGATTGCCACTGTATCTCTGAGCTAATCTAATAAGCATTTGCAATGCAATAGGTCTCGCGTTTGCAAGAGTTTGAGCTATTGGCATTGTAAATGACAATGCCTTTTATTTATGTGTTTTGAAAACCTACAAGCGCTGGGTAAACACGCACTTTGTATTTATTGTTGTTACATACGAGAAGCAAGGCTGGCAGTAACTGCGCCTCTTTTACTGCCAGCCTTGCTTCTTAAAAGCAAGGACTATAAGAACGCTTGCAGGTTTTAAAACATATAGATAAATGCCAATGGCACAAACTCTTGCAATGGCGAGATCTGTTGCAATGCAAATGCTTGTTGTATTTGAGGCCACGCACGCCATGTTTCTTTTCTCGTCTTGTTCCAGCTCTCGTAATCCATGGTCATGAATTGTCCAGGGTCTATTTCACTATTGGTTGACTCTGGTGTTTCTGGTTCTCAATGCTCTTTACCTTACTGATTGTTCTCCATTTGGTTCCTTTGTGCATCACCAGAGAAGCGGCCCGGCCCGGCTGCATCAAGAGAGCCACTGACGGGGCATCTGGCTTAGTCTTTTGTAGTCCTGAATTCCAATGGCTTTTGAGAACTGCAGTTTCACCCGAATGGTTCTCAATGCTCTTTACCTTACTGATTTTTCTCCATTTGGTTCCTTTGTGCATCACCAGAGAAGCGGCCCGGCCCGGCTGCATCAAGAGAGCCACTGACGGGGCATCTGGCTTAGTCTTTTGTAGTCCTGAATTCCAATGGCTTTTGAGAACTGCAGTTTCACCCGAATGGTTCTCAATGCTCTTTACCTTACTGATCTTTCTCCATTTGGTTCCTTTGTGCAACACCAGAGAAGCGGCCCGGCCCGGCTGCATCAAGAGAGCCACTGACGGGGCATCTGGCTTAGTCTTTTGTAGTCCTGAATTCCAATGGCTTTTGAGAACTGCAGTTTCACCCGAATGGTTCTCAATGCTCTTTACCTTACTGATTTTTCTCCATTTGGTTCCGTTGTGCATCACCAGAGAAGCGGCCCGGCCCGGCTGCATCAAGAGAGCCACTGACGGGGCATCTGGCTTAGTCTTTTGTAGTCCTGAATTCCAATGGCTTTTGAGAACTGCAGTTTCACCCGAATGGTTCTCAATGCTCTTTACCTTACTGATTTTTCTCCATTTGGTTCCGTTGTGCATCACCAGAGAAGCGGCCCGGGCCACTGACGGGGCATCTGGCTTAGTCTTTTGTAGTCCTGAATTCCAATGGCTTTTGAGAACTGCAGTTTCACCCGAATGGTTCTCAATGCTCTTTACCTTACTGATTTTTCTCCATTTAGTTCCTTTGTGCATCACCAGAGAAGCGGCCCGGGCCACTGACGGGGCATCTGGCTTAGTCTTTTGTAGTCCTGAATTCCAATGGCTTTTGAGAACTGCAGTTTCACCCGAATGGTTCTCAATGCTCTTTACCTTACTGATTTTTCTCCATTTGGTTCCTTTGTGCATCACCAGAGAAGCGGCCCGGGCCACTGACGGGGCATCTGGCTTAGTCTTTTGTAGTCCTGAATTCCAATGGCTTTTGAGAACTGCAGTTTCACCCGAATCACTGTGACTGCACCTGTTGCATTGCATTTGGTTATTGTTTTTTTCTTCTGTTGTCTTTTCCTCAGTTAATATTCCACAAGTTTGGAAAAGGTTCGATTTTATGTGGGCGATGGATGCCTCACATTTAGAAGTGTGGGGTGGCGCGGACGTTTATAGTTTAAATCCCTAAAGGTCCTGGTGGTGCACATCCAAAGACGATGGCTACGCCCTTCCATGCTACCCACCATGACACATGACCAAGGGGTCCTAATGTACAAAGTTATAACATGGAACGTCAATGGCCTGAATGATCGCACACAAACTGAGGTCGCGCTGTGTCGGGCCAGGGCCCTGGGCCCTGCTGCACCCCTCCTCCAAGAGACCACCTCCTGAGCAGTAATTGCGCTTTCCTGGGCTGTTTTGGTTGCAACCGTCTACCACGCTGGGTTTACTATGGGATCTAGAGGTGAGGCAAACCGGTTGCATAAAATATTCACATCGGTGGCAGGTACGGCTCGTGCAGGTAAGAGCGGTGGGGCCGAGTGTGGGGGGAGGGGGGGGGGGGGATTCAACAGACGCCCACGAGGGAAAATTAAATAAATAATGACCCCAATCCTGAGAGGTCTTACAAGTGCATAGCTGCAGTCCCAGATGGATACACTATAATTAGGGAGAAACTTCAATAGTATCATGTGGCCGTCCCTCAACATTAAAGACATGAGAGCCAGACAGACAGAGGCTCTGGATGGACTCGCGGACAGACGATGGACGGAGATACCTACATCATGGTGAAGGAACTCCTCTTGACCGCACAGGACCTACCCACAATCAATCAATCAATCAGGGAATTATAAGCGCGCTGGTCACCCATGAGGGTCTCAAGGCGCTGAGGGGGGGGGTCCGCAGATCGGTTCCTTGAGGGTCTTCCTGGAGGTGTTCAGGGAGGGGGAGCGTCTGATGTCTGCCTGTAGTTTGTTCCACAGGGAATGGACCAGGTCCAAATGGCTACAAGTAGAATTCTACCAGAAATGAGCCCTGAGGCCTCACAATTCCCCAGACGATGGAGATGTTAAAACAAGGCCTCAGGGCTCGGAACCCTCCCCCCAATTCATGGAACACCATTGTGGTGGTGCTTCCTAAATCAAACAAACCATTGACAGATTGAGCCTCCTACAGGCTGACCAGAATAATGAGGCTGAGATACTGGCAAAGGCACTCACCGTTCTGATTAACCACAATCAGAATGGCTTCATGCCAGCGAGGTGAATGCGACACAGCATTCACGGACTCCACAGTAGACTAGCAAGAGCCGGTGAGAGATCTAAATCGACAATATTAACCCAGCAGGACTTTGAGAAGGTCTCAGCTCAGTCGAATGGCCATTCCTTCACTCTGTCTTGGAGTCCATGATTTTTGGCACCTTCTTCCTAAAGTGCGTACACCTACTACATAATAATCCATGGGTGAAGGTGAGAGTTAATGGCGTTTTTTCTAGACAGGGTTCCCCTGCTTCTATGTCTCGTTGCCCTTGTGTCAGAGCCATTGGCCAAATGTGTTATACGCAATGCCCAGCTGTGGGGTTTGAGGAGGGCACGGGGTGCAGAGCACCATTTCTTCCTGTATGCAGATGGTGGCCTGATGTTCATGCAGGAACCTGAGGTCTCGATTTCCTAATTAACACATATGATGCAGGTATATAGAGATGCTTCAGGAATCGAGTTAACTTGGGTTTGATTTTAATTTGATTTTAAAATGTATAAAGCGCAACGAATGCCCGGAGGCGTTTTGGCGCTAACACTACAAAAAAAAAAAAACGAAGTCAAAGCAGAGGTAGGTGCATTAGATGTCTGTTTGGTAGGTACATTAGATGTCTGTTTGAAAGAGCCAGGTTTTTAGAGATTTCCTGAACATGATGAGGTTCGGACTATTTTTGATCGTGATGGGTAGGCTGTTCCAGAGTTTAGTCACTCTTACCAAGAAACACCTGCCACCCCAGCGAACCTGTTTAAATCTGGGTGCTTGCAGCAGCTTCTGATGAACTGATCTAAGATTCCTAGAAGGAGCATAGTACTTTATTCTGGAGGTCAGATAGAGGGGACCTCTACCATGAAGTGCATTAAATGTGATGCAAAGTGCCTTGAAAGCTATTCTTTTCTGGACAGGTAGCCAATGGAGTGCCACCTGTCGCTGGGCCACTGATTCATGCCTAGGAATGTTCAGGATTAATCTGGCAGCTGCATTCTCCAGACGTTGAAGCTTCGTCAAATATTGATTTTGAATCCCAAGATACAGGGCTTTGCCATAGTCCAACCTGGATATTGCAAGGGCAATTACCACTGTTTTCAGGGTCTTAGGGGGAATAATAGCTCGAATCTTTCTAATCAGCTTAAGAATGGCCCAGAACCTTGCTGTAAGGACATAGATCTGAATGTCAAAAGTTAACCGATCTTCAAAGATCACCCCGAGATTTCTGACTTTAGAGACCGGTTGGGGAGACTCACCAGCTCAGTAGGCCACCATTCAGGCGACCAGCCCAGAGGATTAGTTCCCAAAAGCAAAACCTCTGTTTTGCTGCCGTTTAATTTCAAACAGTTGGATTACATCCAGCTATTCACCTGTGCCACGCATGTATTAAAGCGATCTGCCACCTCACTTTCTTTGTTGGTAATAGACACCACAATTTGTGTGTCGTCGGCATAGCTGATTATTGAAAACCCATACTGTCTGACGAGAGCAGCTAAAGGGGCCACATATACATTGAAGAGCATAGGGCTTATGGAGGATCCTATAGGCACTCCACAATGCAGATTAAAAATGTGTGAGCTGGTACCTCCCACTTCTACCCTAAAAGATCGTTCAGCAAGATAGGATAGAAGAAGCCTTAGTGACAGGCTGTGAACACCCAGTCCAGATAGTCTCGAGATTTGGATATTATGATTGACGGTATCGAAGGCCGCCGATAAGTCTAATAATATTAAGGCGGCCTTCCTGCCTCCATCGAGAGATTGCCTAAGCTCTTCACTAGCTGTGACTAGGGCCGATTCAGTCCCATGTCCTTCTCTAAATCAGTTTTGAGAATGGTCCAACAAATTATTCGAGGCGAGAAAGGTGGAAAGTTGGGTATAAGAAGTTTCTCCAGGACCTTTGAGCAAAACGGAATTCTGGAGATTGGACGATAATTGTTGGCGTCATCGGGGTTCAAATTGGGTTCTTTTAGCAGGGGAAGCACCGATGCTCCTTTCCATGCCATTGGGAACTTTCCATGATGTATAATTCCCCTGAACAAATCTAGCGGAGTACTAAGCTCTTTGGGGCAGAGCTGATAGATTTTGGGGGGACAAGGGTCAGAGGGAGCCCCTGATTTAATTACTTTAATAGTTTGGATGATTTGATCCCTACTGGGTGGGGTGAAGGAAAAATTCAGAATGTCTGTTGAGGGGACAGTATTTACGTTAGGCTCAGTGGGAATGTTGCGAAAAGTGTCATAAACTACTTGCAATTTATCAACAAAAGCCTGGCCTAAAATATTGCAGAAATCTGCATTATTACTCTAAATCCCTTTCTAGGGGATTTTGGCCAGCTTTTTCATTGTCTTGAAGAGCTCTTTACTCGAGTTGTTAGATGCTGCGAACTTATCCGAGTAGTTTCTTTTTTTTCCCCGCTTAATTAGCTTTTTGTAAAAGGCCAGACTGAGCATATTTCTTTTTTAACTCTATATTATAATTCAGTCTCCATTGTTTTTCTGTCCTATGACATAGCTGCTTCTGGAGCCTTAGGGTCTCTGAGAACCAATGTTCAGATGTTTTTTTCCTTCTTGTCGAGGAGGTAAGGAGAGGCGCAGCTGTGTTGGCCGCCTGAGAAATCCAGTCGCTAAGATTGTTGACCACTGGATCAATGTCTAACCCCAAATTAGGTGCATTCTTTTGGAGAAGTGTAAAAAAGATCCAGATCAATTTTGTCCCAAATTCGATAGGAAAAGGTTGAAGACGACACAGATCCTATATGTGATTGAGCAGAGGCTTTAATTGTGGATATGATAGCTCTATGATCAGACCATACCACCGGAAGAATTTTGTCAATACTGATCATAGGATTGGACATAAAAATACCATCCAGAGTGTGACCCGCATCATGGGTACACTCTTTAACCAACTGTTCCAAGCACAGCCCAGCCAGTGCCTCAACAAGGTCACCATTACTAGTACCTAGAGAGCTCTCAAGATGGTAGTTAAAATCCACTAAATTAGTATCGCTTGTTTGGTTTATACTAGATTCCAAAAATGGGGTAAGAATGTCGAGCAGCGGGCGCTGGGCTTTAGGGGGTGATAAATTAGAAGACCATTCAAGGAATCATTGTGGTTCAATAGGACCTGAAACTCGAGCAGTTCACAGTCCGACGATGTGCCCAGTGGGGAAGCTTTCACTGAGATATCGTTTTTAGCAATAATTGCCAGTCCACCCCCTCGTTTATGTGTCCCGTCTACTCTAGTAATGTGAAATTTTGGGGAAAGTGCTAATATTAAATCCGGATCGGAAGATTCATTGGCCCAAGTTTCTGTAACAAATACTAAGTCTAATTTGTGACTGTCGATCAACTCAGCCATCTCCAAGTTAAGTTTGATTAAGGAGCGGGTGTTGCGTAGCATAGCCCTGAACTGTGTGCTAGACTCTTGCTGTGTGTATGAAGTCAGAGACAATGGTAGCGAGAAAGAAAAGCAGAGATCACAGTCTGAGCACCTACTGGGCTCCATCAGAGTGTCAATCCTGGGACAGCACGGGAGTTTGGGATCAGATTTCCACCCCCATAGATATTCCCGAGAGTAAGAAATGAGCCCTGGAGTTGTACAGAAAGGGGTTCCGGCCCTCGGCCCGGCGCGGATGGGCGCAGACGGGCTTGACTTTGGCGCGCCGCCGGCGCGTCCGCTGCGCGTGCGCATAGGCTTGCCCTAAATAGCGTGAAGTGCCAGGACGCTAGAGCGCTAATGGCGCTTCAGGCTCCAGGGGGGCCCTCCGAGCAAACGGCACAGGCCGCGTCGGACCGGGGCCAAGGAGCAACCGGAAATGAGGTGCTACAGGCACGAGGCTTTTAAGGTGAATAGTTTCTCGAACTTGGTGCCATTTTAAATATAAACGGACAGAGAGCTACATGCAAGTTTTAAAATAAACAAAGGAAACTTGAGGCAGTTTTAAAAACAATATTCGCCAAGTACAGCACACCGCAGACTGACATCGAGCTAGTAGTGTCACAACTGACCCCCTTAGCCACCACTCCCACCAGAGAATCATTCAAACACCTCCACATGTGACAGAAGCAGGGCCCGTTCACATACTTAAGTATACAGATAACTTACAATCCCAAGATATGTTGGGAGCTAAACATAAAGTGCCACGAACACAAGGTTAGTAACCACGTCACGCTGGAGTGCTCTCCCCCTCAATCCCATCGGACGCACTGTGTTATTTAAGGATTCCACATTCCCAAAGGCTCTTTTCCTTCCAAAACTACCGACAAAGATACCGCTGGGGGCATTGGCGAAATACTATCTGAGATCAATGGCTATGTCTGGCGGTGATTCAGCTGCAAGGGTAGCACATGCCAAGTGTATTCAGTCGCCTGGGGGCAGTGGATATACAACTGTACTACTGGACAGCTCAAATGGTTCCAATAAATGACTGGATATTTGGTGTCAATGTAGACCCTGCTACCACATTGGGGTTGGGGGTTCCGGGGCTATGCCCTGTGGTCCTGGCTTCACAGCACGAGAATTCCGCCACAGGTACACTCGATAATAGCTATCCCCACTGAGTGCTGGCACAGCCAGGGGATGTTTGTATGCTTTGGTGAAATCTCTCTTGCCAACAACTGACCTCAGTATATGACTTACACCAATCGCAGTTCTTTCAGCCGACACACTAGAACAATAGGGAACAATTCCAATCCACTCCCCGGGTACAATCCTTTGGAACCCAAACTTATGCTGGGGAAAATTGGAGGCAAAGATATATCAGAACTATATAGGACCCTCGTAATCAACACACCCAACACCATGACGCGCCTGAGGGGCACTCGGGCCGCCAAGATAGGCGAACTGAATGAGGATGACTGGGTGGATGTCAAAATTATAAACCAAGCACTCACTGATTCCCGCACACCTCAGACTAATCCAATTTAAATTCCTCCATAGAGTTTACTTTATATCCCACACATTATGGCAAATTGTAGGGCCCAGACCCCCAAATGCCTCAGATGTGGAGCCCCAACTGAAGATTAGATACACACCGTGTGGAAATACCCAATCGTACATTTGGGGTAGAATCTTCTCCACATTGGAAAAGGTGTTGGGTTTCCCAATAGGGCAAGACTCCAAAATGGGGCTATTGGCAATGTTCCCGGGATGGGATGGCCTCTCGGGACAGCGGATTCTAGTGGGGAAAGGGTGTACGCTCGCCAAATGAGACACAGCTAAGCACTGGAGATCCACGGTGAACCGGCCAATCCAGGAGGGGCTCAGGGCCAAGGGCCACTGTGTCATTGCAAAAGAGGAAATTTACAAATCACATTTACAATACCAAATAAGCACACCAGGATCTGAGGTGCCAGGACCGGCCAATTACAGACTCCGGGAGAAAGGGGGGGGGGGGGTGGGACGGGGGGTGGAGTCCTAGGATGGCAGGCTGCTCAGATGTGGTCCTGTCGCCTTAGGGGCGGTGGGGGAATCCAATGAGGAGACATATGGTCATGTCACACTATCCTGAAACTGAAGAACTCCACACTCCGGAGCAGGCCCACGTGCCAGCTCCCCTGCAACAATTCCCCTGCCAAGCTTGCCAGCAGTCAGCTACCCTCTGCTGCCTCAGCGCCCGCCCGCCCTCCCACAGGACACCAAAAACTCAAGACGTGCCTCTCAAACGGAGATGCCACATCCACAGCGCCCAGATACTCTTAGAGGGTGACAGTGCTGTGCTATACAAATGCTGATTGGTTGATTTAATCCAGCAAAGTGTTTTGCACGTGTGTGCGGCGCCAGTGACCTGGTTTTGTAATCATAAAACAATTCAAAAATATAGATTTGTTAATTTGATCTTGTAATTAACCAAAAAAGATATTATGCAGCCAATAAGGCGAGTCGATTTAGCTCCAAGCATCGTCATGTTACAGAACAGCAGCACAGTATTCTAGGCTAAAAGAAATGAAAACTAAGCGGAGCTAAAATCTTGAAAATATTTTCTGTGTTAAATTAGTAGAGAAATTCAATGGAGAAAACCAGAGCAGAACAGAGCAAAACTTAAACCATCAGTAGTGACTGTGCATTGGACAGACAGTCGAGCTCAGAACGACTGACGCAGGAATCTTTTAAGATCTGTACCAGGAGGAGCATTAACTACCATTGGTACTTAGTTCTTTTTCCACTTTGTTCCTTCTAATCTTTAAAAATTCAGATTTACGGTTCACCTTATTGGATTTTTGTCATTTTGGTTTGGTTTTCTTATTAGAGTGGGGATTTTTATTTCTTGGTGTTTTGACTCTATTACTGGTTTGGCACTATATACATACTTTACACACCATCCTAAGTTGAGTCTGTCTGCTCTGTGCTATAACTACCAGGGGGCTGAACTCAGGTTAATGTAATAACTTTAAGGGTTCACCCTTGACAAGAGTTATGATTATTGCTTGAGAAAGGAATAATTAAATGTCTTACACCAAGAATGGGGAGATTCTATCTAGCCCCAATTTCATCAGGTTACCCAGCCATTGGCAATGACATGGCGTACGCGGTTGCCGGAGTGGATTTGAACATTGATAGTAAGTCTACCGTTGTCAACGAAGGAAGAGAGAGAGGCAAGGTCTAAGGACTTGATTACTCCTGGTTTAGTACCAAGACCAGAAGCCTCTGTGTTGTACAAAACACGGGCTGCACGTCAGACTCAAGACTAGACTGGGACCATCCGAGAACTGCAAAGGCAAAAAAAAGGGAGTGAGAGGATCAGGGCAGATTCTGAGAAGATACATGCCATGGTGTCCATTGCTACTGCCCCTAATTGTGCCAAAGAAAACACTACTTTGGACCCCGGGGGCACTGCTGTACGAATGTATCATATCTGTTAGTCACTCATTTAATAAGACCATCTCATATAAAAATCTTTAACATTAAACTCAAAACAGTTATCTGGTTTATGAACATATAGACCATTACTGTGGTTTGTTCATCTTTACACCTAATGCAATAAAACAACTTCTTGATCCAAAGTTCAGTCACAATCACAACCAGTTCTTCAGGGGCTTATATTTGCAGCTATAATAAAAACAAACATAAACAATATTAAACAGGAAGGTCCAGGAGTTAGGAGTGTCTGATTGACAACATACACACCCGGCGAGCAAGTCACTGCATAGGTTTATACGTAGAGGGTATATTAGTGTGCACAAGCATTTACACTAGGTTCGAAGGTCATTTTTGTCACCCTGTCACAGAACCTACACATTTAAAATGTCGTTTGACTCCATTTCAAGTTTAACATACAACAGGGCAAACACTAAGGAATATACGGTAGATCAGGTTACAGACATATGCTTGAGAAAGAGAAACAACAACGTTTAAGGCACAAAGAGGTTCAACTACCCAACAATATCTGTTAAGAGAACTCAACCAACGTCTTCTTGCATCCACACTTATTCAATATCACAAAGTGAAAAGAATTCCACGGGGGTTGCGATTATCTATAAAACCCATGTTATACAGATTTCAGTTTAACAGAATTCATGGACAGATGGTACAGTATCCTACATAAGTATTCATTGGATCGGATCCTATTGCTGTGGAGGAGCTATCGCGCACAACCAGAGAGCTGGACGAGGAGATCAACAGGATAAAAAAAATTGATCCAGCGGAATGGAGGATAAAGTTTGGCAAAACACTTTGGAGGAAATAAATAGGAAAAGAGACGTCTATTCGAAGGAGATACAGGTAAGCAAATTACGTAAGTTCAAAAGAGATACAATAGACTACAAGCTCAATGAGGTGTATACATAGGCAGAGGTTTACTCTCAGAGAGGGAACAGAAAGAGACCCAATAATAAATCATCAGTGGCGAGCCTGGTCTCGGAGAAAGACATAGATCCATTTAGAGCTCCATTGGCCAGCATCCAAGTACCTAAAAATGATCTCCATACAAGAACCGGAGCTAGCAACTACCTCTACTCAATCAACTTTTTTGTCCTCAGGACACAATTCAGGTCAACCACCGAATGCAACAGTATCAACAAAAGCCCAATTTACAAAAGGAAAACATGCAGAGGAAAAAGAAAAAATAAGAAAGAACTTAAGAAAGCAGGACAAAGTCTAATTATAAAAATTTCGTTTTTATCTTTAACTACAGAACAATCAGAAGTCCTTGAAAAAGGATCATCATTTGTGGGTACATATAACACGAACAGGCTAGAAAGTGAGATTTCTCTTTTTGGATTTATGAGGGCTCCGAGACTGAGTAATGAATGAATGAATGAATTTGGGATTTGTATAGCGCATGGCTGCCCGGAAGCGTCCGAGCGCTGTGATTGCAGACAAACAACTGAGGTTAGTGGCTGAGAGGGAAGGGAAAGGTTATTGTGGAAAGAGGTGAGATTTGAGAAGCTTTCGGAATTTCATGTGATTAAGTTCAGACCGGAGTTGGATTGGGAGAGAGTTCCAGAGGGTTGCGGCGACCACCGAGAAACGGCGTCCACCAGTACGAGCTCTTTTAGTTCGGTGGACCGTGGCCATATTGCCTTGTGCTGATCGTAAAGGTCTGTTGGGTGTGTATGGGTAGAGCATAGATTTCAGCATTGGGGGTCCTTGGTTTTGCATGGCTTTATGAGTGGTACATAGGGACTTGAATTTGACCCTTTCGCGGATCGGCAACCAGTGCAGTGCCTTAAGGGCTGGTTTGGCTGAGACTCTGCGAGGGGTTATGTTATGTTATGTTATGTTATGTTACAGCGTTCTTTTATAGCGCACGGCTACTCGAAAAGAGTGTCCCGGCCCTTTCCACCTGCATCTCAGAATAAAAAATAACACAACACAGCAAAAGAATTAGAAAAAGAACTGAAACTGAAGCAATAAAAACAGCCTAAAGATTAAAAAGCCAGGTCTTCAGGCTCTTCCTGAACTGGAACAAATTGACAGTGCTGCGCAGCGAAAGAGGAAGCGAGTTCCACAGCTGTGGGGCTTTGCAGCTGAAAGAGCGCCCTCCCGTGCGGGCCTTCCTCACCCGAGGGACCACCGCTTTGTAAAGGGATTCCGAGCGCAAGGAGCGGACTGGTCGATAGAAGGCTAGTCTCCGCCGCAGGTATCCAGCCCCTGATCCAAACAGAGCTTTGTGCATCAGAGTCAGGGTTTTAAACTGGATCCGCTTCCGGACAGGCAGCCAATGTAGCGCCTGAAGCAGCCCGGAAGCTCGGGCTCGTCTACGCAGGCCAAAGATAGCCCGGGCGGCAGAGTTCTGTACCACCTGTAGGCGCTGAACTAGGTAATCAGGGAGGCCAAGGAAGAGGGCATTAGCATAATCAAGCCTCGAACTGACGAGAGCCTGCACAGTAATACGCCTGTGCTCCTCAGACAGCAGGGGCAGGAATTTACGGAGCATTTTCAAAATTCCATAACAGGTGCCAGCCAGACCCAGAATGTGTGTTCGCAGCGATAGCTGGTTGTCCAGCTTGACACCCAGGTTTTTAGCCACCAAGGAAGACTGTGCAGGAGGGCTCATGTCGGACGGCCACCAATGCTGCCACTCCGGATCGACACCGCAACCAAAAAACAGAACCTCGGACTTGCTCGAGTTGGCCCTTAGACTGTTCCGTTGGAACCAGTCAAAGACCAATGCAAGACAGTCCCGAATTCTCCCTCCATCAAACTCCTGGTCTTTCCCGCATGTGAAGAGGAGTTGCGTGTCGTCGGCGTAAGAGATGATCTGGGCCCCATATGCTTCAACCAAGGCCGCCAAAGGGGACATAAAGATGTTAAACAACGTGGGGCTCAACACAGATCCCTGTGGAACCCCAACTCCCAATGGCGGCATCTCGGCGGAGCTCTGGGAAACCCAGACCGTCTGGCGGCGGCCTTCAAGGAAGGAAGTAAACCACCTGAGCGCCGTCCCCCTAAGGCCGATGTCATAAAGCCTCGCTAAGAGCGCCCTGTGGGGGACGGTGTCGAAGGCCGCCGATAGATCTAACATGACCAGCATCGCCCTCCCGCCGACATCTCCCTGATGATCTCAGTGACCTCTAGCAATGCCGTTTCCGTACTAAAATTAGGACGGAAACCGGATTGAGATGGATGGAGCAGATTGTTAGCTTCCAGAAAGCGCGACAGGACACCGTGGACGTGTTTTTCCGTGATCTTTGTGAGGGCCGGAAGAAGTGAAATTGGCCTATAATTGGCCAGAACCTCGACGTCGAGACCCGGTTTCTTTAGGAGGGGGATCACCATCGCTCTCTTCCAAGAGCTGGGGACCCTCCCCTCCCTCAGCGAGGCGTTGAGGATGGGATTAACCAGCGGATTCACCACCTCCGCCATCCCAGCCAAAAATTTGTCGGGCAGGGGTCAAGTGGCGAGCCAGATTTCAAATTGGCCAACAGCTGCCTGGACACATCACTGGAAACAGCAGGAAAATCAGACAGCACCGCCGTCGGTGTGTGCGGAAATCCGCACCCAGCCCCGGTGACGCCGCTTCCATCCTCCGGACCTTCCACAAAGGAGGCCTGAATCGCCTTGATCTTATTAGGGAAGAAGCCGGCCAGATCACCTGCCCACGTATCTGAAGAAGCTAGAGGGGGCGATTGGGAACTAGGGGTCGTGAACTCCTTCACAATGGTGAAGATCTCCTTACAGGAGTTCGCGGATGCCTCAATCCTCCTAGCCAAATAGTCCCTCTTAGCTCCCAGAATGTCCCGATGGTAGGCCTTCACCACCGCCTTGTAGGCGAGTTTAGCCTCCCCATCATACAAACGTCGCCAGGCCCTCTCGGCCACCTTACATTGGCTGCGAGCCACACGAAGAGCCTCCGTAAACCACGGTGCAGATTGCCGTGCCACCGTGGATCGGAGGGCTACCTTGGGGGCCAGATCGTCCAGCCTATCAATGAGCCACCGCTGCAGAGCCTCAGTGTCGCTATCCAGATCGCCTGAGAGATGGCATGGGTGGTCCAGAAGCGCCTGTTCCAGCATGTCAGGTGTCACTCTGTGCAGCGCTCTCGAGGCCGGTCTAGACAAGACTGAGGCACTGTTATCCGGCCGCGCACTCTCCAGCACCGAAAATCTGATCAGCCTGTGATCGGACCAGAGCACCGGCAGGGTGTCAACCTCCGTAAGAGGGACAGACGAAAACACCTGATCCAGGGTATGCCCCTTCTCATGGGTTGGCCCCGACACGAACGGTAACAATCCCAGTGGAGATGTAATATCCAACAGTTTGACCGCATCCGAGTCATCCGCTACGTCAAGGTGGAAGTTGAAATCACCAGCCATGACGCAGTGCTGTGAGGTCAGCACCAACTCAGAGACAGCTGTCTGCAGATCTTCCAGGAAGGAACCCAGAGGGCCTGGTGGCCTGTAGACCAACAACCCCTTCAGGGCCTGGCCCGGGGACAGTCTGAGCGTGAAGGCGAGCGACTCAGCGCTCCCGATGGAATTAAGAGGAAGAACTGAGCAGGAAACGCTCTTTTTCACCACTACCGCCACTCCCCCGCCTCTACCCTTCACTCTATCCTGCAGGAAGATATTGTACGCCGGAGGAATGGCTGAGAAGACATCCGGATTGGAAGCCTCTCCCAACCAGGTTTCGGTAAGTAGCAGGCAAAGGGGATTTTCCCTAACAAGGAGATCGTAAATATGCAGGGCATGGCAGCCTACCGACCTTGTATTCAGCAGCAAACAAAGATGCTGTGCGCCAGCCGTTGCAGGGCGAGGAACATTAACATAGGTCCAGAAAGGCGTCCAGCCACAACACGGACAGCGGCGTTTACCCTTAAATCGCCCCGGGAAAACGGAGCGGCAGGAGCTAGAGAGGCCCCGCAAATCCCGCAACATCGCAGAGGTATAACAGATCATCTCAGCCAGTGAGTCACCGGACCAGCGTCCCCCGCCGCCCCGTCGCCTCCGGGACGCTGACGGGCGCAGACGGGCAGGACTCCGGCACGACTCAGGCTAAGCGAAGGCGTCCACCTGCGCGTCACGCTGCGCGTGAGGGAGCGACTTTAAATAGGCTCTCCAATCAGCCCTGAGCGTGCGAGTCCGCTCCAAGATGGCGGCCGCCGCTGGCTGAGGTGTCCCAAACAAAGATGGCGCCCAGAATGACCCCCAGGACCCGGACCCACCGAAATGGTGGTGCTTGGCAGGCAGAAAATGCCGTTTTTTAAATGCAGGTAAGGGGAGAGAGGGGCGCAGGCTACAGGCAAGCAGGCTAAAAGCAGGGAAAAATCGAACAGAAAAACGAACCTAAATACAAAAACCAGGCAGCATTAAAATACTCTGCGCTAGTATCAGCGCGAGTGCAGCGATGTGGTAGATGGTCTGACCAGCACCGCGCTAAAGCCCGCCTTAAATAGGCTCTCCAATCAGCCCTGAGCGTGCAAGTCCGCTCCAAGATGGCGGCCACCGCTGGCTGAGGTGTCCCAAACAAAGATGGCGCCCAGAATGACCCCCAGGACCCGGACCCACCGAAATGGTGGTGCTTGGCAGGCAGAAAATGCCGTTTTTTAAATGCAGGTAAGGGGAGAGAGGGGCGCAGGCTACAGGCAAGCAGGCTAAAAGCAGGGAAAAATCGAACAGAAAAACGAACCTAAATACAAAAACCAGGCAGCATTAAAATACTCTGCGCTAGTATCAGCGCGAGTGCAGCGATGTGGTAGATGGTCTGACCAGCACCGCGCTAAAGCCCGCCTTAAATAGGCTCTCCAATCAGCCCTGAGCGTGCAAGTCCGCTCCAAGATGGCGGCCGCCGCTGGCTGAGGTGTCCCAAACAAAGATGGCGCCCAAAATGACCCCCAGGACCCGGACCCACCGAAATGGTGGTGCTTGGCAGGCAGAAAATGCCGTTTTTTAAATGCAGGTAAGGGGAGAGAGGGGCGCAGGCTACAGGCAAGCAGGCTAAAAGCAGGGAAAAATCGAACAGAATAACGAACGAAAATACAAAAACCAGGCAGCATTAAAATACTCTGCGCTAGTATCAGCGCGAGTGCAGCGATGTGGTAGATGGTCTGACCAGCACCGCGCTAAAGCCCGCCTTAAATAGGCTCTCCAATCAGCCCTGAGCGTGCGAGTCTGCTCCAAGATGGCGGCCGCCGCTGGCTGAGGTGTCCCAAACAAAGATGGCGCCCAAAATGACCCCCAGGACCCGGACCCACCGAAATGGTGGTGCTTGGCAGGCAGAAAATGCCGTTTTTTAAATGCAGGTAAGGGGAGAGAGGGGCGCAGGCTACAGGCAAGCAGGCTAAAATCGAACAGAAAAACGAACCTAAATACAAAAACCAGGCAGCATTAAAATACTCTGCGCTAGTATCAGCGCGAGTGCAGCGATGTGGTAGATGGTCTGACCAGCACCGCGCTAAAGCCCGCCTTAAATAGGCTCTCCAATCAGCCCTGAGCGTGCGAGTCCGCTCCAAGATGGCGGCCGCCGCTGGCTGAGGTGTCCCAAACAAAGATGGTGCCAGTGAGTATCCGTGCAGCGGCATTTTGTGTTCGCTGCAGGACATTAAGCGTCGCTTCAGGGGCACCCAAAAAAAGGGCATTGCAATAGTCCAATCTTGAAAGTATTAAACCTTGCATGAGCATTTTTTGGGAGGTTGCGGGGAGTAGAGGAAGAACCTTCCTAGTTGATCGGAGCAGACCAACACAGGTCCCGGCTGTTTTTTTGGCTTGTGTTGTCATGGAGAGATTCTGTTCCAGCCAGAAGCCTAAACTTTTAATTTCAGTTTTAGGCTGGGGGATGGGTCCTAGGCACAAAGGCCACATAGCGATGGGGAGGGATGGTGGTTGGTTTCCCAGGAGCATAAGCTCGGTCTTTGAGCCATTGAGCTTAAGCCTTGAGTTGGGCATCCAGGTGTGTATACCTTCAAGGCAGTCATGGAGGTTTTTGATTTTTTCTTCCTCGAGTGAAAATGATACGATCATTTGGGTGTCGTCAGCGTAGGTGACGGCTTTTATCTCAAATGCGGTGACCACATCCTCCAGGGGGGCCATATATGTATTAAACAGTGTAGGGCTCAGTGAAGAGCCCTGGGGGACCCCACACTGGAGGGAAAGGATATCTGAACGGATGTTCCATTCACAAACCTGGAAGGTACGGTTTTCTAAGAAGGAGGAGAGTCAGCATAATGCTGTGCTTCTAACTCCTAGTTCCGATAGTCGCTGGATTAGGATTTTGTGGTCCACCGTATCAAATGCAGCGCTTAGATCCAGGAGGATCAGTAAAACCGATCCCCCTGAATCCAAGATGCATCTAGCCTCCTCTACCACTTTCAGGAGAGCTGTCTCGGTCCCCTGGCCTGGCCGGAAGCCTGTTTGTGAGGATCGAAGGAGATTGTTGGATTCGAGGAAGGTTGACAATTGCTGGTTAACTGCCTTCTCTGCGATTTTGCTCAAGCCAGGCAGGAGAGAAATCGGTCTGAGGTTGGATAGGTCTGATGGATCATGTCCTGGTTTCTTCTGTAATGCCTTGACCATGGCATGCTTCCAGCTGGGGGGGGGGGACCACTCCTTCGCCCAGCGAGGTATTAATTAGGTTAGTGGCCAGGTGGGATATGGTCGGTCCGACTTGTTTTAGGATTCGAATAGGAGCAGGGTCGTTGGGGGATCCGCTTTTCAGGTCTGAAAGGGCTTTCAAAAAGTCATCGTTTGACAGTTGGTTAAAGCTGTCAAGGGTTGGTCTGGTGGTGGGGGGGAGGGGGGCATCAGGGGGATTGCTGTCTGATTTGGGCGGGAGTGACTCCAAAATGTTGGTGATTTTGTTTTGGAAGAAGCCCGCTATTTGGTTGCATCTGGCAACTGAGGGTTGTTGAAAAGAGGGGGGGGTGGGTATTTTGCGAAGTTCTTTGACTATTTTGTAGGTCTCTCTGGATGAGCTGGATGCAGCTTTGATTTTTTTGTCAAAGAATGAAACTTGGGCTGCTTTCCGTGTTGCTTTGTACATCCTCATTGCAGTTTTATACTCTTCCTTGATAAGGGGATCTCAGTTTTTTTCTCCACTTTCTTTCATGGACTTTACAAATTTTTCGAAGGTTCCTGAGTTCCTGTGGGAACCAAGGCGACAAAGGAGTTATTTTTCTTTTTTAGATCTTGTTTCGGGGCGATTATGTCCAGAGTAGAGGTAAGCCAGCTGGTAAAGTTTTCATCTGCTTTTACCGGGTCACGGAATGGCAGAGGAGCAGAGCGAATAAGCTCCTGTGACCATTGTTCAAATGATATTTTAGACCATAATCTATCGTTTTCTCTGGGGATTGGTTTGTGGGCCTTTTTTGCTTGAATATGCCAGGCACTTCTTTACCAATACAGCACCCTCACAAGTGACTTTGAATCAGAGCGAGTTCATGGAATTTAAACCTAGACGCACGTACCAGGCGCCAGTATCCCATGAGTTATTGGACACATTTGAACTGTTGGTGAAAAAGGATTCGGAGCAAATGTAATACAACCTAACATGCAGAACAATTTAACAAATAAGGAAAAGAATACCATCAAAACATTGGCCATGAACACAAATCAGGCATTTCAACCCACAGCAAAGGAGGAGGATTAGCAATGATGGATCAAAGTTTCTACCAACAAAAAGTCGACGAACGTGTTGGAGATGTACAAACCTAGGTGTTACTAGAAAAAGACCACACACCAAAAACAGCAGTGGTCTTGACTGTCACCTTACAGAAAGCAGAAGATATGGGATGGATCACTTTAGTGACCAGACAGGCAAGCTCATTTGCAAACGCCGAAACTCTCAGAATTTCGGCGTTTACGAATACAATTTTGCCAAATGGTATATATTAAGGCAAAATAAGGAATCTCAAAATTTGCGATTCCTTATTTTGCAATTGCATTTAAGGACTCACAAATTTTGCGATTTCTTAAATGCAATGTAAGAAGCACCAAAAAAGTGCAATTTGGCCTTAAGGAATCGCAAATTACCACCAACTTCAAGTTGGTTGTAATTTGCGATTTATTTGAAAAATGCACTGTTTTGCATTTTTCAAAGTGACATGTGGCGCACATACAGGCATGTATGTGAGTCATATGCGCACACATGTAAATTTCAGGGATGCATCAGGGTGTCCTTATGACACCCTTGAAATTATTCTCAATTTGTGATTCTCAAATTGCGAATCGCAAATTGAGAATAACTTCCCATTCATTCCTATGGGCCTCCTGGCCCATAGAAATGAATGGGAAAGTATTCCGTAATTGCGATTCGCAATTTGCTAATCGCAATTAAGGAATATTAAGAAATCACTAAAAAATTGTGATTTTTTATATACATCCCTATTTGCAATTCTCAAATAGCGATTTCTAAAAAATTGCTATTTGAGAATCACAAATCAGGATGTTGATACATATGGCCCCAAATGTTTTTTTGACAACATCGTTCCCTGGGATGCCACACTTGTATATGCTTCCAAACCTTCATAAAAATCTGGTAGATCCATCATTCAGACCCATAGTATCAGGGTGCAGCTCATTGTTTGAACCAATCGGGAAATATTTGGACACATTTTAGCAACCTATTGTCCAGTCACGGTGTAGTTACATCAAAGATACCACGCACTTTCTGAACAAGCTAGGTGCTTTACCAATGGAAGTGTGGCAACAGTGGGTACTATGTTTCATCGATGTGACATCATTGTACACATCAATTCTTCTCCAGGACGGTATAGAAGCAGTGGAATGGGAACTGTTGAATTAATCAGATATAAAAGCTCATCGAGTATTTCTATTGGAATTACTACACTTGTTTGTATCATAGTTACTTTTTCACTTACAACTGAGAGGAACATCGATGGGATTTGCCGGGGCCCGACATGTGGAAATATTTTTATGCCTAAGTTCGAAGTGGAAAATATTCTAGAAAAACCAATATGGAAGGAGAACTTGTTACTAAGTTGTCGTTTCATTGACGACATCTTCCTAATTTGGGAGGGGTCATCAGATACTTTGGAGTAGCTCATAGTGAAATCGAACCTTATTGACAGCAGTTTACAATTCAACCAGCAACATCAGTCAGACTGAGTTATATTTTTGGGATGTCAGCATACAGAAAGACCGAACAGGTCTAAGCCCCAAGGTGTATACTAATCCTACAGATAAAAACAATGCTTTACTCTATCAAAGCTTCCATCCCAGAGAGTTGGTGGAAAATCTACCTTTCTCTCAATACCTCAGAATAAGAAGAATATGCTCAGATCAAGACACAGGGTTGACGATCACCAAAGCACAAAAAAGAAAGTATTTACAAAGGAAGTATCCTGCAGAACTTTTGGAAGACACAGAGCGCAAGGTGAGGAGGATGGACAGGCATGAATTGTTACAGCAACGCCCTAAGAACGAACTGAAAAGGCTGGTATTTGTGTCAAACTTTCCACACAGTCAGGGAACATCAAGAGAATCTTTAATCGCAGATGGGATTTAAACCAACATGAGCCAGATTTTAAGGGACTTTTTGAGAACTGAACTATATTTGCATATACTCGCACCAGAAACTTAAAAGAGAAACTTAAGTTTACCAATGTGAAATCAGTTGAAAATACAGGCACACAACGATGCCATAATTGCGTACAATGCAATAATGTAATTATAGGGGAGAGTATTACACATCCTAGGTCAGGTGAGATGATCAAGTTATGCCACTCCACCACTTGCAACACAAAAACCATCAATTATGACTACTATATATTGGCAAGGTGGACTACTATATATTGGCAAGACAGCGAAAAGTTGAATTTTGTATCACAGAACATAATAGCATGATAAGAAGTCAAAATTTGAATTCGAATTTGGTGGTACACTGGTTGGAGTCTAAACACACTGTGTTACAATTGAGATTTCAAATTATAGAAGAAGAGGATGTTCAAGTAGGACGCAATAATGCCCAGGTGTTGTCTCAAAGGGAGATTTATTGGATAAAGAGATTTGACACTATAGAGCCTAGAGGGCTCAATGACAAAGTGGACATGAGTTGTTTTCTATAAAGCAGATGGTATTCTTAATAATGCTTATTGTTAACTTTCTGGTGGTGGTCTCTTGCTATTTTAGACATTAACTCTGTATTTTGTCTAGCACCATTTTTTTTAGCACCCTGTATCTCATGTTTAAAATGTTAAAGAGGTGAGTAAAGGCAACAATGGTGTAGGACATATACTGTTATATATGCCCTTAGGACTACAAGCTTATCCTCACGAGTCCTGGTATTCAACTGGTTTATCTTGGTCCCTCACACAACATCTGAAACGTATGAACTGCATACTTCAAAATAGTGGTAGAATCTTTTGTTTATATTGCCAACGAGATATTCCTAACGGGCATACACGGGCATTAGTAGGGAAGTCAATAAATTCTGCATTTGATTGGGATAAGGAGTAAGCAATTTTTTAGAATTTGTTAAGTTAAATTTGACTCCTATTAAAATATTTCCAGAATCTGTTGAGTTTATTTTTTACCTCTATCATTATATTGGCACAGTAGCAAGGGAGAAATCAACATAATTTAAGCTAACAGTTGTTTTTAGAGGGCACTAGACCTTTGTTTATATTGTTACTGAGGGGCTCAAGCCAGCATACACTGGCCAGAGCTCAAACATCTGGTCCTTTGAGACGCGTTACGTTGAGGGAGCAGAGGAGTACCTTCGCGGAGACCACGTGAACTACTAGGTAAGAAATGGTGTCAGAGGTACAGTATAAGGGTTATTGAGTGGAACTTTAACACCCGAGAGTTGTGTGTAGCGTGGAACTCGGGTAAACTTTGATAACTTTATTTGTACAGGAGGAGTTTAGTGGAAGCAGCTTTGACCAGACAGAACTTGGCATTAGCAGCAGAGCGACTGGCAGGACCTTTCTGGTATTCATAAGTAGAGTTCACGACGAGGAGTTAGCATTATGTACCCAAGAGTTGCATGACGAGTGTATCTTAAAATAAATCTTCCTGTTTTTTCAGCCACGTGTAGAGCAGTGTGGTTATTTCTTCTGAGCACACAGTGAGTTTACAAACATAGGAATCGAGTAGCATAATTCAAATTTTTGGGTGTGATACCTTTGGAATGGTAAATTCACTTTATTGTATTCTAATACAAGCACATTGTATTCAAGACTCCAAGAACTGATGCCAGGAATACAGTTCCAAGAATTAATTCAGCTAATCTATCTGAACTTCCACTGGCAAATGGTAATGAGTGAATAAACATACAGACTGTACCAGCACAGTGCAGAAAGTTTTTCAAGAACCTCAAGGTACATTGACTTTCTCTCGAGATACATTGACTTTCTCTATCATTATAAATGAAGATGGTAATCCTTGGTAACATCAATCCCCTTTGGGCAAGGTCCCCATGTTGCTACCAGAATTTAATTCATCCTGCCCAGACACACTCTCAAGTCCGTACTGCATGAAACCAGGTGGTCTTAGCCCAACAGCAGGCCCTCTACAAATTACTGACATTTTCTTACACCCCCTGAGCAGCTGTGATAAAACACAAGAGACTAACTACAAACCCTCCAGGTATTACCACTCCATCTACCCGAATTTGGTAGTCCAATCCAGACCGTTCACAAAAGGAGCTACAGAGGGATATAACGCAGGTCGCCCTCCACTCAAACATCATACACAAAAACCTGCTCTAAACCGGGAAAAACATCATGAGCATACCCAGAACCATATCTTGGTTAAACTGCATAGGTACCAGCTTATAAAATGCTGTACACACTGGGTGCTCCTATCCGCACTTAAAAACGATTTCTCAGGTGTGTCTGCCCACATACATAAATAGGTTTTATACGTTTCTCACACTGAGGATTTTAGCACAGCATGTCCAACAAAAAATATGTGAGGGAAGTGGAGGCACCTCATGGAAACACCACCATGGGAGCTACTGATAGGTTCTCATCAGTGTGCTACTGTTATCATCATTGGCAGCCTCCACTACCAAAATGAAAGTGTGCTCAAATGAATTGGAAGTGTGAAAAAGGTAAAACACACCACGAAAAATATTTGTGTGCCCATCAACCCTGACCCCCTTCTGTCAAAGCAACAACAGGTTTTTTCTTGCTTTCACAACATAAAAACGAGCTAAACAGTCACTGGCACAACCATCGAATTGAATCACTGCTGTGTGCTTGCTCAATTTAAAAACAAGACCTACTGTCGCACTCCATCCGTTTTTATGGAAAGCCAACATGTTTCATTGCCTTCTAACACATTTCCGGCAATTTCTTCAGGGCTAGGGGTCAGTCCTTGCCACACTGTAAGTTCAATAACGTGCCTGGGGTCAGTAGACACAGATAGTTAGACACAACTCATGTTAAAAAAAATCACTGCACGCTGCGCGTGCACTTGTTAAACTCATTGAATATTGACCTGTCGGTTGCCCTCACCTTGCAGACCAGCAGCCACCTTTTCTGGGCATGCTCACGCGTCCACAATACCCAAAGGGCCTTATTGCGGGTGCTCTCTATCAACCTGAAGATAAAATATAAACCTTAATCACTGGTGGAGAAAGCAAGAATATGTCATGTGCTGCATAATTCCTGAATAACTCCACTCACACGCGAGGGAAAGTAAACGCCTCAATGGGCGGACCACACACACCACAACCACTGTCTGAAACAACTTCTAGCATTAGCGTCCCCGCTCCCTGTGTCCCGCCTGGTTCACCTTTCAACCGGAAGGCTGCTCCTCACTGCTTCCGGTGTCCGGTTGGCGTCTGGCTTATAGCACGTCAGCGCCCTCCCGCTTCCGGTATAAAACGATCACGTCACCACTTCTATGGGCGCCATCTTTGAATGGTGCACACACACGTAGATCAGACTGTAGCAAACGAGTGAGTTCTTAAGAAATAACATCATTTTTAAAGAACAAAACATTCCAACATGCATAAACTGAAGGAAAACAAGAGAGAAAGATTAAGAAAGACCTACATTTGTGTATATACAATTGTAGAGGGAACCACCCTTATTCTCCTGGCACCACCGACTCTTGCCAATCATTAACAATCTATTGGGCTGACTGGTGTGCCAATATGTCTTGCATGCTACATGAGCATTCTAAGGTTGACTCTACCATTGCACCCTGTGCGAATTAGGCTCCTGTGTGCATCAGAACTATTGACAGCCACTGACTTAATTCATCTAGGTGCGGGCCCCGCCTTGTTCCATTCAATGACGTCGTTCAAGCCCTGTAGGTCCGCCGGCTCCTGGTAGATCCAACGGGCCTCTTTAGTGGCCAGTCTGTTTTCGATGTTGTATGTGTCTCCCAACACCTTCTCTAGTACAACCCTCTTGATATCTTTGTAGTTGTGTTTCAGTTCACGGAAGTGGCCCACCAGGCGTGTAGTCGATTTGCCCTCCTTAAGGGTACTTAGATGTTCTTGAATTCTGATCTTAATCTTCTTTGATGTCAATCCAATATAGTGCAACCCACACTGGCATGTCAGTCTGTAAATAACATTTGTTGTTTTGCAATTGGTAAATTTGTTCAAATACCTTGTTCTGCCATTTACTAATTGAACAGCACACCCACCACATGGATGATGTCCTGATGGGAGCCCCGATGTTCTCGGCCCCTGCATTGGGTGGGTATGCACCAACTGGTCACGCAGGTTTCTAGACCTTTTAAAGGCAAACCTGGAGGTGGCATTGCAAAGCCATTTGTACTCAACAAAGGCCAATCCAGACACCTATCTGTAGTATTTCTCTTTCCCCCAATGAAACACTGGAGCCGGTATATCTGTTCTCTACTTATTTATTTAATTACACCCACGAGGAGCGCCGAGCACGTCCTTCGCTCGGGCCGGCTCTCGCACCTCTCCCGGGCTGCGCGCGCAGCCCAACATGGCCGGCCGCACGTCACGTAAGTACGTGACGTGCAACACTAGAGCGCTCACTACATATCTCCCTTTTTTCCAACATAACTATATGTACAAGTCCTCACTCATGTCATAGTCTCTGAATCTCGCCGGCTGGACCACCGCCCTTCCCCTCCTGGTCAGTCTTACCGGGGTCATGGCGGCTGCCGCTTCGCCTCTGTTACCACTCCCTAGCGCGGCCGCGCTAGCTTCTCCACCACTCTGATCTTCTTCCGCCAACCGCTCCTGGCTGGTTCCCTCAGCCTCTGCCTCTTGTTGTACCTCTCCGATGTCCAAGTCCTCTCCCCCATATTCTTGTGGGGCTTCACCTCCATCCTCATTTCCTCCGTCTGTTCTGTTGTCATTCCAGCATAAAACTTTATTGCATCTGGCCATGCGGTCTTGTGACCAGACGTTCCCATCGCTCAGCAAGGCCGCCCTGCCCCTTACTTCCTTCACCTGCAGGGGCTTACTGTATTTACTTTCACCCTTTCTTTGTAGAGTGGCCAGTTTCACTCTCACCCATTCTCCTTTTTCCAGTACTGTGTTCTTCACATTCCTTCGCGTGTCGTAGTGTTTGGTGTACACTGCCTGGGCTCTCTCCAAGTTGGCCTGCACCACAGCCGGTGACCACTCACTCCTAATTATCTTTTCCTTCCACACCCTGTTGTCCTGGGTGAATGGTTCGCGACCTCGGAGTATCTGGAATGGGCTGTAGCCGGTACCTGTGGGGGTTATCCTGTATGCCCACACCATGTGCCATATCTCTGTTTCCCAGTCTTTGTTGTCTGAGATGGCGGCTTGAATCGAACCCATTACCACTCTATTGAAACGTTCCACCAACCCGTTCCCGGTGGGGTGGTATACAGACGTGTGCTTCGCTGCGATGCCATTCCTCTGCAGGAATTGGGACCACTTTTCTGATCGAAATTGGGGGCCATTATCGCTGAGGACACTCTTTGGAATGCCTTCCCTCACAAACGTCTCAGCCATTAAACTTACAATAGTCTCTGTGTCCATTGCTTCCTCTATTCTCAGCTCCGGCCACTTGGAGTATCGGTCCACCATGACACAGATGTACTTCTGTATCCCTTGGGCGTTTAAGAGAGGGCCTAAGATGTCTATGGACAGTTCCTCCCATGGATTCTTTGGAGGATCGAATTTACCCAGGGCTGGACGCAATGGTTTGAGTGTTTTGTCGGCACCTTGACACCTCGGGCATTCCCTGACATGCCTCTCAGCTCTTATGTCCATTCCCGGCCACCAGTAATTTTGCTTTGCCCTCAGTTTCAACTTGCCAACGCCTAGGTGTCCCTCATGTAGCGTGTCCAGCAGCTTGGGGATGATGTAGGCGGGTGGTATGACTTTCTCACCCCTAAACAGGAATATGCCCTGGTCATCCATCGATATTTCTCCTCTGACCTCAAAGTATGGGTTGAGTTCTCGCCGGGTCTTTCTCTTGTCAGGCCAGCCCCTTGTCACATGGGATTTTACTTCTTACATCACTAGGTCCTCTTCGTACGCCTGTTTCCACTCCTGTCGGCTGATGGTCGTTTTCTGGTCCTCTGTGAGTGCCACCCATTCTTCTGTTCCCACGCTGTCTCCCGCACTAGGCTCCATTGCTGCTGCCCTGCCTAGGTAGTCCGCCACTCTGTTTTTGTTGCCGGGGATGTGCTCCACATCATATCTAAACTCCATTAGTTTAAGTGACATCTTTGAGATCCTCGGCGTTGCATCGGCATGACCGCTTGACGTGAGTACTTTAAGCAGGGGCTTGTGGTCCGTTCTCAGACGGAACCTGGTGCCCCAAAGGAATTGTCTGAACCTAGACATGGCCCACACTACTGCCAGCATTTCCTTCTCAATCACACTGTATTTCTTCTCAGTGTCACTCAGGGTGCGGGATGCGAAGCTTATCGTTTCTAATCCTCCTTGGCCTCGGTCTTGCATGAGGACTGCTCCCAGTCCTTTGTCGCTGGCGTCGGTTGTGAGCACCGTGCTTCCCTGAGGGTCAAATCCTTGCAATGGGACGGCTCCTGCCACTTCCTTTTTCACCCTGTCGAATTCTTCCTGAGCCTCCTCTGACCAGCGGAATTCACTGTTTTCTCTTGTGAGTAGCCTCATGTGGTGAGTCTTGGAGGCGAAGTGCTGCACAAACTTCCCGTAGTACTCTGCCATCCCTAGGAACGATCGGACTTCCTCCTTATTGGACGGTGGGGGCGCGTCACAGATCGCTTTCACGTTTTCAGCCTTAGGGGTCACTCCTCGTGCACCGATTTCATGCCCCAGGTAAGTCACTTTTTCCATTCCTATCCTGCACTTGGTCCATTCTGCCGTGAGGCCCTTCTTTTCCAGGATTCTCAGTACCTCACTTAGTTTTCTGTCATGGTCGGACCTGTCTCGCCCCATCACCAAGATGTCGTCCTGGAAGTATTGGACGCCAGGCATGTCCTTGAATAATTGATGCATACGTTTTTGGAAAACTGCTGCTGCTGAGGCTAGCCCAAACAGCATGCGGCGGAATTGATAGCACCCGAATGGGGTAATAAACGAGGTCAATTTGCGACTCTCCGGGTGCAGGGCAATTTGGTGATAGACGGATGTTAAGTCTATGGTGGAGTACCACCTGATGCCCAAATACAGGAAAGAAGACCAGGTCTGTGGTGGTGTGATATGATGTGCGGTAAAGAAGGTCACATGGATGCATGTGTCACAATAATTGAGTCGCACTGGGCTGTTAAATTTCCCTTCAGACCACCCTCGTGGCGGAATTTCATCATGTGGAAATTAGCATTCGCTCCAAATGCCGCCCAACCGACAACTGACGGTGCAGAAAAGGAAAGCGACGCATTAAGCCACAGTGTTGCTCAATGGGTAATGCTGAATGGGTGCAGTGCTCTAATGATAGTGCTAACTAAGATTAACTACCCAAACTCAAGATAAATTAATAAAGACAAGAGTGGGTGCCAAGATTAAAAACACGCCTCGCAGTTAAAAAGTAAAACTACATCACGGCGCTGTGCAGAGTGGTCAACTAGTTTCAGCTTCATGGAAAACTATTCCAGCTTTCGTCAGGACCTAATGAATACTAAGCTACTGCAACAAATTTATACTAAATATGTGAAATTGCAATCAAATATTTGCATCAAAATAACGTGAAGTGTACTTGGAGGAATCAGTATCTGCCAGGAACTTGGAGCCCCAATGTCCACTGGAGACAGGAAGGTAGTCTTCTACCTGTTAACAAAATACAGAAAGTACACACCGTACATTAAAGTGTACACATAAAACCACATAACCTCACAGACACCGCACAAACAAGACACACATGCGGAGACAATTTGCGTTCCACATATCAACGAACATACTAGCTCAATCACACGGAGGCATTTCCTCCTAGTGATACTCACCCAGCTTTGTGTGGGTGACGACCTCACCTCGCCCGGCAACCGCTCGGGAAGAAGAGGCCCCGCTCTGATGTGTAGGAAAAAGAGGGCACAGTCAACGCACAGAGCTTCTGTACCTCACCACATTGTGCTACACATCTACCCCAAAGAACGTGTGATAGACACCAAACTGCCCCTCTATATATATACCTCAGAAACACGGCCCATACCAGTAGCTCAGAGTTGACAGTTAGCTCTGGTCATGTAGTAAATATGGCCACTTGCAGGCATCTAAGACACATAGTACAGCAGTCTATAAGGCACAGCATTATTGTAAACATGTGCCGGAAAATCAAAAGGATACCATATCTATGTGAACAAAATGGATCCTAATCTATTATTTATATTGCAAGAGCTGAGAAAATAAGCACCTGGATATCCTTCACTTATATTGGGATTTAGATGTACATACCAGGCTCAAGGCGGCGCTTTAATACAGTGATAAAGTGAGATAAACAGAGCGTCCGCTGGCTTACCTATCCGTCGGTACCCCAAGCTACATTCGAGCGGAAGGGAAGGTACCGGCGGGGTCACCCACCTGATTTAAATATCCGGATGGTTAAGATCTGCCGCCTATCACGGTGTTAGGGACTAAGGTAATATCGCATGCCCCTCCTTTTCTCCTTGACCCCCCGTAAATTTGTTTATAGTACCACCTGATGCCCCTGGTGCTGGCCAACATCTCCTCTATTCGGGGTAAGGGGAATCTCTCCACTACGATGTTCTTGTTCAACTCGCGCAGGTCGACACACAGACGGACCTTGCCGCTGGGTTTCTTCACCACCACTAGTGGCGCCAGCCATTCAGCGCACGTGATAGGCTCGATGATCCCTCTCTTCTCAAGCTCCTGTAACTCGATCTTCACGTCGTCCCTCACTGCCAACGGGATGTTTCTCACTTTGTGGGCCACTGGTACTGCACCTTCCTTGAGAATAATCTTGTGCGCAAATTTATCCAGTCTACCCACTGTGCCCCCGAAGACAGTTGGGAAGTCCTTGATCCATTTATCCATGTTCGGTCCATCTTCCTGTTCCGTTAGCAGAATTTGTTCCTTGCCTCCCGGGTCCAATATGATGCCTAAGTCGCCTTGGTCAAGCCACCCTAGTACTGAGGGGCCTTTTTCGGACACGTATAGCTTGCACTGGGCGGATCGTCCTCTGAATTCGAAGTTTAACCTCCTGTACCCGGCCATGGGTATGCGGTCCCCATAGTATGTGACCGGGCGGATGTCCAGTCTCTCCAGTTCGGGGCCCAGTTGTGGTGCGAACTTCTCCTCCTATACGGTTCTCTGGACTATGGTGTAGGGTGATCCGGTGTCTGCCACCACTTGAATTTCGACACCTCCTATCGTCATCTCCAGAATTGGTTTCATCGTTCTCCTTCCGTCGACTCCCAGAACTTGTCCTTCCACACTCAGGACTTCATCGTAGATGCAGAGCACCGTCACTACTTCCTCCTCGGCTACTTCATCCTGTTCTTCCCCTTCCTGGCCGACGTACTTCACGGTGTTCTTGGAGGATTTCTTCCGACATACCTTCTCATAATGGCCGACTATGCCGCAAAACATGCATTTGGCGCGGAACGTGGGGCACTTCCGGTCGTGCGCCTCGTGCGACCAGCTTCCGCACCTGTAGCATGACCTCTTGTTACTTCCCGCGGGTTTACCAGAGGGGCCTGGGTTACTTTGCCATCTGCCCGGACCCTTCTCCGACGACCTCCGGGTCTGGTGGTCTCTGCGGTGCTCTTCATTGTCCACCTTGTTCACTACGACGCTGGGCGCTGCTTCTTTCTTCGTAGCTGCTGCGCATCGGCGCGCCAGTTCGGCCCTTTTGACAATGACCAGTACGTCTTTAAGCGAAGTGTCGCCTGCAGCCCATAGCTTGTCTTGCACGTTCGTGCATGTGGTGTGCATCACCACTTGATCTTTTATAAATTCACTCTCCCAGTTGGCGTACCTGCATGAAGACGCCAGCTTCCTCAGCGCCGCCACATACTCCTCCACCGTCTCTCCTGGTTGTTGTTTTCTTTGTTGGAAGTTAAACCTGTCCACTGAGACACATATCGAAGGTTTGAAGTGTTCGTCCAGGTCTTCCACTGCGTGGACATACACATCGTCGTCTGTGGCTTCTCTCTTTTTTGGATCCAGGCTTTTGTAGATCCTCAGGCCTTCCGGGCCCAGGTTTAACAGTAAGATACGTTTCTTTCTCGGTGGTTTGAACTTTTCATTGCTTTCATCTTCCAGGACTTCTATGAAATTGTCTATGTATTCCTTCCAGTCCTCCCATTTCATGAGGGGTTCCCCCGGTCTGGGAAGGAACTGGACGGGCGCCATCGCGAATCCCGCTTGCGCGCTCATCTTTTCGCTTCTAGCCGTTGGCGGCGCACTTCCTAGGCTTCCCGGGCTCCCTGGCGCGTTGTTCTGCTCTTCTCCATGCACTAGGGGTGGGGGACTGTCCCTTTCAGCCCCTTCCCGCTTGGGTGAGGTAGCCAGCTCGGTTCCCTGTAGGCCGTGGTCGTGGCTCGCTTTTGGCGCGCTACCTGTCGCAGTTCTAGGCAGACTACTCACAGTGGACCCACTGTTCACTCCTCTGCGTTCTTGTCGGCTCTGCCACGCTCCTCGTGGTGTTCGATTGGGGCGCCGTCACTGTGTGCACCCTATGTCCCTCTGGGCACTCTGCTCCGTGGCTCTGTCCTGTTCTCCAGGCACTGCCGTTTTTTCTTTTCTTTTCTTCCTGTGTTTTGGGGGCTGCGGGGTGCTCATCCCATCCTCGTTGCCACTGTAGTATTTCTCTTTCCCCCAATGAAACACTGGAGCCGGTATATCTGTTCTCTACTTATTTATTTAATTACACCCACGAGGAGCGCCGAGCACGTCCTTCGCTCGGGCCGGCTCTCGCACCTCTCCCGGGCTGCGCGCGCAGCCCAACATGGCCGGCCACACGTCACGTAAGTACGTGACGTGCAACACTAGAGCGCTCACTACACTATCTTTTAAACCATCTACCAGACTCAAATTCTATGTCAGGACAGGAGGCTCCGAGTATGCTTTTTCTCATTTCTTTAATGAGATCAGCAGCCAATATAAAACACAACAAAACTACATTTCCCATGAACACTAGGGAATAACCATAGAGTCTGTAGTATAAAAGGGCATAACACTAGTCCTTCCTCCTCTTTCTTTGCTGCTCCACAGCCAGTTAAGTCACTTTGTCTTTATTATCATGCTCTTTGCTGTTTTTAGTAGTAAACAAAACAAATTGCCAGTACTGTGCAACAGTTTATCAAACAGTAAAAGAAGAAGCTCCCAATCGCTCATTCCAAAATGACCACTCTTTCAGTCAAAGTTTGTAGTAGAAAATTTGATAATCTTTTATTTCTTATTTTTATTAAACGAGTTTGGTTTGTTTTTGTTTTTATTTTTAAATATTTTTCTTATTTACAGCTTTCAACAATAAACGTTACTGGAAAATACGGAGGAGTACAACATATTCAAAAACAGGGGAAAAAATTGTGGGGTTGCATTATACAAACATTTAACACAAAAGTAGACAAAAAACGTATACACGAGACGAAGAATGAACATCAAACAATCACTGGGGGGCGGTGGTAGTTGGTGGTATGGTTTTATCAAATGGTTAGAGACACTGAATTACTGTGTTCCAATTCAAAATTGAACCCAAGTCCTATTTGCATTCATAGGAATGGTAGAAAATGATGAATGAGCTCAAAGCATCAACACAGTAACAGAGACCAAACAATGTTCCAAACACTTTTACGCTTTATAATTGTTTAAGCAGAGATTGGTCTAAAGCCATACACATGGCACCACAAGCAACTAACACCTTGGTCGACGCGTTTCGAATCCTAGTCAGTTGAAAGGATTCTCTTCAGGACCAAAAACAAATTAATCTGTAAAACACAATAAATGAAAAACAGTGTGTCAGTCAGCTCAAAAGAGGGACTCTCAACATTCATTCCGCCACAGCACACCATCAGTAAGCTTACCTGTCGAAGAATTTGATGAGGCTTAAAGATGTGATGAACTGCAAAAGTTTGCAAAATATAAATAAACAGAATCAGGATAGGGTCGCTCAAGGGATTGTCTAAAAGCAATAGGGGACATGGGACTGAAATACTCACTAGCAGATGGTATTGTCGTGTCCAACCACAAGTGTAAATATCCGTTTTTGAAAAAATCCGTGAAAGAATCCAACAGGTTCCGGGTCTCAATCCGTCAGGAAATTTTTGGGAGCCTCGAGTTTAATTCTGCGAAATGAAATGGCGGGGGCTATTAAAAAACCGAAGTAACACTTCATAACGTTGTAAAACAGTGGTGTCTTAAGTGGAGATAAAACGCGGTGTGGCCATTTCAAGGGGTGCACGGAATCACTCCGGTACTATCGCCATTCAGCAGTTAACTAGGGGCGAGCCTCGGGCTGTTTAGAGTACGAGCAGAGCGAAGAAGTTTGTTGTAGGAAAAAGTTACCTGGGGCTAAACGTCTGTCTCCTCCAGACTAGATCGCCATCATATGTATACGCGATAAGGATCGTTCCGGGCCAGCCTTATTTTAAAAGGAGGGTATTTCCGGGTTTGTTCATGTGTATCTCATGGGATTTGTAATTCCATGTGGTTTACGTCCGGTGGATTAATTTGCAAGAAATACCAATATGACAGGCTGATTTGTTTGTGAAAAAGAATCAATACCAATATGAGTTTATTGTCCGATATCATTCCAGAATAAATCGCACTTACGTATGTATACGTCTGAAGTCGTTCCGGGTCATATTGTTTAGATGAAGGATGTTTCCGGGTTTCTTCATATATCTCTCATGGGATTTGTAGTTCCATGTAGTTGGCATCCGGTATGTTGAAGTGCGTGCAGTTTACAATAAGACCTAATAAGATTTGTAGTTCCATACGGTTGGCATCCGGCAGATTAATTTAAATACAGTCTCAGGAATGTGAGAAGTTTTTTGAATTGTCGGGTTGGATGGGGTTTGTCAAATCATGTGATTTGTGACCTGAAGGTTTAGTGGCTGTCCGATTTAGCTCCAGGGATTAGAATTTAGAGGTATCTGGCACAGTGGGCTTTATCGTTCCATGTGGGTAGGGAGCCATGATTTGGTTGCGTGAAATTGAAAAATTGTAGTGTGAAGAAGTTGAAAAGAAAACCTACTAGGTGTCCGATTCAGTTGTTGGATTTAGGGAGTAACGAACAAGATGGATTTGCACAGTTGCTCACAGGATTTGTTAAAGAATATAGCGGAAATATTACAAGTTGTACAGTTCAGACATTTCATTCAGACCTTGTATTGTAGTGTTAAATTTCAGGATCAGCATAGCCTCTCATTTTCGTAACATGGCCTCTACATCTCCGCCTCTTGGGTCATTGTCTATTTTCGAAATTATTGTCCATTTAAATTCTTGTTCCCCATGTGACTTATCGATCCAATGTTGGACCAATGGAGCCGTGAGAACTTTTTTCTTTATTCTGGACTTGTGTTGGGACATTCTTTGTCTTGCTTCTTGAGTTGTTTTGCCTATATATAGTTTGTCGCATGGACATAATATGCCATAGACCACATTCTTTGTTTTGCAGTTGGTAAACTGATCATGCTTCCACGATATCCCTGCATGTTGGAAAAGATTTCCTTCTATAGTCGAAGGACTGCAGAGGCATGTACCGCATTTGAGGTGGCCAGTTATGGGTGGAAGATTCAAGTAGTCGCGTAATGTAGGGGCTTTTGGCTTAGGAATGGCAGCTCGGATGATGTGGTTTGCAATGCTTTTATCTTTTTTATATGCAAAAAGGGGGACATCTGTCAATTGAGTATCTAGATCTTTAATTAGATGCCAATTTTGATGGATCAATTTCTTGAGAATGTTGGATGTAGGACAATATGTAGAGACACACACCGTTCGCTGTTGATGATTTTTTTGTTTTTTTGCCAACAATTCTTCACGTGGTGTCCACCAAGCTCTCTTGATCGCTTGTTTGAGTAGTTTGGCTGGATAGCCACGAGCTAGGAGCTTCTCTTTCAGGACGCTTGCGTGGTCCATGAATTCATCTTTAAAGGTACAGTTTCTGCGGATCCGCAAAAACTGCCCTATAGGTAAATTTTGTTTTAAACTCCTTGGGTGGCTACTTGTAAAGTCCAATGCCTTGTTGCGGTCAGTTTTCTTTTTGAATAAAGTGGTGACCAGTTGTCCATTGGCACAATAAACTTCAACATCCAAAAAGGACATTCTTGTCTCAGAGGCCTGAAGGGTGAATTTGATATCCTATGTCCTATTATTGATCCACTCATGGAACTGATTTAATTGTTGTTTTTATGCATCGTAATTGATATATTGCACTTGCCTTGTATTGAACTGCTTTCCATTTGCAGCGCGCAGTGCTTGTGCATTCTTAGAGCGCTCCGGCTCCGTTTTCTGTGGTTGCCGTTTTTGTGTTTCGCCCGTTTAGCGGCGTGTCCCTTTGGGAGCGTGTGTTCGCCTCCCTGCGCCTGGCCACTGGTGCCCGGTTGCTTTTGTGGAGCAGGAGTAGGGGTTGCCGGCTCGCGAGGAGAGCGCAAGCGCTCTCGAGCCGGAGTTGCACGGGCGGCGGTGTCACGCATGCGCACTGCTCTATTTCCGGCTTCGTTGTTTCTCCTCAAAGCCGGTTGAGTGAAAGGTCGTCTCTTGTACGCCCACGCCCACAGCCTGTGAAACTTTCGACCCCGTTTGACGCCGGTGCTCAGGAAAGTGCTTCGGTTGTGATACTCTTGCATAGGCTCTGCCTAGAGTGCATTTTGGTCGGCAGGCTTATCTCCCTCCACACTTTAACTGTTTTTTCAGGGTCAGGTTTGTGCCTGCTCTGTTTAGCCTGCTGTGGGGTTCGCACTCCCCCTGAATTGTATCTCTGATACTCCAGACTTTGTGTGAGTCATCTTGTGGGCTTTAAATTGTTGCACTAGTGTAACATGGCGGAATATTATGATGCAGAAGATGACTATTACTATGGGGATGAGGATGATGATTCTCTTGAGCATAACTTGGTGGAGGAACTGGATAAGGGTGTCCAACAGTCTGTCAATAAGGCGCGTGTCCGTGCCATAAATCCACTGAAGCGTCATTTAAATCAATATGCGCAGCAACAGGGTTGGTTGCCTGCATCTAAAAAATCCTCCATGTCTCCTGTCAATCCCCACAAATCTGATTTCCAGAAACTGGCAAAAACTCTGGCGACTGAGGCTTCCAAGTCTTCTGCGCCTCAGGACACTGACGATTCAGATGGTGCTCAAACTTCTTCTGGTCAGGATTCGCCCCCACCCAAGAAGCGTCTCCGCAAGGTACATTTTGTTGACGCACCAGAGCGTCCATCACTGCTAAACTTTGAGCCCAGAGATATCGTCCATCCGAATTCGTCATCTTGGTTGCCCTCTCCAGCAGTTGCGGCTTATATACAGGCGCACATTCATCAGCCGTTTGATGCTTCTGTTAGGGCCAGGCTCCGTTCTGAATGCCCGAGACCAGATCTTGCAGATCATCTGGCAGACACACCAGAGGTAGATCCCATGATGGTCACCTACTTGAAGAAATATGCTGAGGACCCTAAGAAGGGCCTTGACCGTTCCTGGAGATCTTGTCAAGATAAACTACTTGATATGCTTGGACCTCTAACCAAGATTCTGGATCTTGGGTTTCAGGCGAAGGAAGCCTCGGCTCTTGTAGACCCTGATGAGCTAATTGAATGGGCGCAGAGGGCAGTCTGTCAATTGGGTAACGCCAACTGCGCAGTTTCCTCTGAGAGGCGCCGGTCCATCCTGTTGAAATTGGACCTGAAGCTGGCGGAGCTGTCGACCTCTGAGTCGGGTCTGGAGGCACAAGGCCTGTTGTTTGGACAACCTTTTTTTAAAGGAGCTTACCAGATTTGTCTCCACCTTCAGTGGCATCGACAAGGCACAGGCTTCATTACGCCGGGCTATGCGTCCGGTTTTTGCCAAGGCCGGACGACATCGTGGACGCTCGTTCGGCCGTGGGTCGCACCAACAGTCCCAGCGAGGAACCTCCTCTCAGCGTGGTGGAGGACACGACTCCGGATATTCCACCAGAGCGAATTTCTACCCCTCCCACAAGGGAAAGGGCCAGTATGGAAAAGGCCGGTCAGGAGGACAGCAAGGTCATTACCAGGACTCCAACTCTGCAGGTGAGCCTGATTCATGCTTGCGATGTGATTTTGGGGGGCAGGGTGCAGTTTTTCCTCGAAAACTGGCGCATGATCTCCAGCGATGCATGGGTGCTAGAAACCGTTCAAGGGTTCAAGATAGAGTTCTATCACCCTCTGCATCAGACCCATCCTCCCCCTCCTTTAAGTTTTTCCCTTCAAGATCAAGCTTGTCTTTCAGAGGAAATCGGTGTTCTGCTACAGAAAGGAGCGATTCTTCCCACCGTCCGTCATCCGAAGGGTTTTGCCAGCTCAGTCTTTCTGGTCGAGAAGAAAGGAGGCGGGTCTTGCCTGGTTCTCAACCTGAAAGACTTCAACGGCGGGGTTGTCTACCGGCACTTCAAGATGGAGGGCATCCATCTTTTACGGGATCTCCTTCGCGAAAGAGACTAGATGGTCCGCCTGGACCTCAAGGACGCGTATCTTTCGATTCCGATCTTCAAGCCTCATCGCCGGAACCTCCAGTTTCAATGGCAGGGGGTTTGGTACGAGTATCAGGTTCTCCCGTTCGGCCTTTCGTCAGCACCGTGGTGCTTCACGAAGCTTCTGAGGCCAGTTGTGGAACATCTTCGCGCTCGGGGTATACGTCTAATTATTTATTTGGACGATATTCTCCTAATGGCAGATTGCCCACTCAGACTTCTGACTCATCTGGAGTGGTCCATCGATCTTTTGCAATCTCTCGGTTTCCTGATCAACGTTCCGAAATCGGTCTTGACTCCGACGCAGTCGATAGATTTTCTGGGTTTCAAGATAGATTCAGTTGCTTGTCGGCTTCTCTTACCCGCTCAGAAAATTCATTACATCAAGCGGGAGTTGACGTCTGTTATTTCCAGACAGACTGTGTCATTGAGATCGTTGGCACGTGTAGTAGGTCTGTTGGCTTCTTCCATTCAGGCGATCTTCCCAGGACCGCTGCATTACCGAGCGATGCAACGTCTCAAGATTCAGCATCTCCGCAAAGGCCTCAGATACTCGGATCAGATTCCTCTGTCGGAGGAGGTGAGGTCGGAGATGCAGTGGTGGCTTGACCACATGGAGGCCTGGAATGGTCTAGCTCTCTTCGGTGCGTCGCCGGAACTAGTGATCGAATCCGATGCCAGTCGCTGGGGTTGGGGAGCCCGCTGCGGCCCAGTCTCGACGGGGGGTCGATGGTCTCCTCAGGAGTTGTCTCTCCACATAAACTGTCTGGAACTCCTGGCGGGTTCTTTTGCGATCAAGTGCTTTACTCCCCAACAATCCAACTGCTGCATTCTGCTCAGGATGGACAACGTGTCTGCAGTCCGGTATGTCAACAAACTGGACGGGACTCGATCCAAGGTGCTGGCGGAGATCGCCAAGGGCTTCTAGCATTCTTGCCTGCAGCAGAAGATCACTGTTATAGCAGAGTATCTTCCGGGGCGTCACAATCAGATTGCGGATTGGCATTCGCGACATCTTCGGGACTTCAGCGACTGGAGACTTCACCCTTGTGTGTTCCGATCTCTTCTTCGGCGCTGGGGCCGGTGTCACATAGACCTGTTTGCGTCTCGCCTCAACACGCAGCTTCCACTGTTTTACAGTTGGAGACCGGATCCGTTGGCTCTGGCCACGGATGCCTTTCTCCAAGCTTGGCCCTCGACTCTGTGCTATGCATTTCCACCATTCCTGATGATTCCCAGGGTTCTGGCTTACACCACACGGTTTCGAGCGGATCTGATTCTGATTGCTCCGCTCTGGAGGGCTCAAGCGTGGTTCCCGGTTCTCCTGGAAATGTGTTGCGAGGCTCCTCTCCTTCTTCCCCAGAAGTGAAATCTGTTGCTGGATCCTCTAGAAGGTCCGCATCCCCTGATTCTGTCCGGATCCCTCCGGTTGCTGGCGTGGCGGATCTCGGGGAACGCTGGACGATCCCAGGCATTTCTAGCGACGCTTCCAAGTTCATTAGTGAGGCCTGGTCTCCCAATACTCACAAGCGATACAAGGGTGCTTGGAAACAATGGTGTGATTGGTGTGTTCAACGGGAAGTTGATCCCGTTTCAGCTGATGTCTCTTTGATTATTAACTTTCTGGCGTCCCTAGCCTCTTCGGGTCTGGCTTATAGGACTGTCAACAATTTTCGTTCCGCTATCTCTGCTGGTCATATCCAGATTGATGGACGGCCTGCTGGCGAACACCCTTTCATTTCCAAGTTACTTAAGGGTATTCGTCTATCAAAACCACCAAATCCTAAGTATGTCTCTTTATGGGATGTTTCAATCGTTTTGCGGTTCTTGGAAGCTTGGCCTTCTAACCCGTTGTTATCACGTAAACAATTGTCTGCAAAGCTGACCATGTTGTTGTGTCTTGTCTCTTGTAAACGTGTGTCGGATGTCCGTGCGTTGGACCTTGCGGGTCGCTGTTTTACGCCGGAAGGCGATACATTTCGTCTTTCCAGGCGTACAAAATCTAACACTGAGGTGATCTCGTATCCCTCTTTTCCCGATCATCCCAACCTTTGCGTTGTGCAGTGCCTCAAGGATTATGAAGTAAGTACTGCTTCTTTACGTTCTGATATGCAGGGGCAATTGTTAATTGCTTTGCAAAAACCATTTTGCCCTGTTACTCCAGCTACTTTGGCACGCTGGGTAAGATCATGTCAGAGGCTGGCATTGATGTGTCTGTGTTTGGGGCACATTCTGCCCGTGGGGCGATGGCTTCTAAAGCTTTCTCCTTAGGTGTCACTCTTTTTGACATTATGAAGGCAGCGGATTGGTCATCTGACTCAGTTTTTAAAACGTTTTATTATAAACCCATTGATCATATTGCTTCTGTAGTGGTGGATCAGCTTTAAAAAAGCATAATCGGAGCCTCCTGTCCTGAAATAGAATTCAAAATTTGCAAACATACGTGACAAGAATTTTCAATTCTATTAAGGACAAGGAGGCGAGGATTATCCCACCCGTTGTTTGACTTGCATTGTTATTTGCTGTACAATGTCTTGATGATTATGCTCGATTGTCTCTTCTCTTATCTTACCCCCCCCCATTTTGCATTATTACTTGCACTATTTGGGTATTACGGCTCTATGTCTCTTTTCAGGTTCCGACCAGAAGTAGTGTTTGCCGGTCTCATCCGTCTCACCGTTCATCTGCTGTCTGCGTCCAGTTCCTTTGGATTTCTACGGCGTGTTTGGCCTTATTCTTTTTGATGTACGTTGGATTGCCTTTTGAACTTGAACTGTTTACACAACAAAGAAAGATGAGGAAGGACTAGTGTTATGCCCTTTTATACTACAGACTCTATGGTTATTCCCTAGTGTTCATGGGAAATGTAGTTTTTTGTGTTTTATATTGGCTGCTGAGCTCATTAAAGAAATGAGAAAAAGCATAATCCTCGCCTCCTTGTCCTTAATAGAATTGAAAATTCTTGTCACGTATGTTTGCAAATTTTGAATCTTTCAACCTTTCTATGTTACCATCTTTTTCGAACTGCCTGTCACTGAGATTCGTTGATGCTATACAATCAGTGTGCTCAAAGTTACCTTGTAAACCCGTCTCATGAGACTCGAAGAAAAGAAAAATAAATTACACACACTGCACAGAACTGTCTCTAAATCTATCACTATTATTCCGTGCACCATTGTCTTACTGCTGTTGTTTCCACATGGATGTTTTGCGGTCTATCACAGCAGTAACTTCATTTAATACCTTACTCAACACTTTGTTCTCAATCATACCTACGTAGCTATGTACTGTTTCTGACCTTACGACGTCTCTGGTAGACATGTTGTACTGACTGTTGCTACTTAAATCTGTAATAGATTACTGCTGCAGGAACCGTGCAGTACCCTTGAATTAAGATGCACTATATTTGGATAAAAGGTACTTTGGTTGTTAGAAAAGCTGCACCTACTAGAATAATAACATAACAAACAAGAGCACACAATGCAATATCACGGGCCAGGCACGAGGCGAATCTGATGCAAACACTGCTTCTAGTGCAGTTAGAAAATAATGCACACACACACACGCACACACAGCAGAAGGTGCTGACAATCTCCTACCTGAGCAGAGAGCTGTGCAGACATGTCCAGGCTATATCCCCCCCTGGGGGGCCGATGGGGGGGGAGGTCAGGTCTGAGGGAGTGGCTGTGAGGGTCTGTAGATGGAGGTAACTGCCCATCAGACAGGGCTCATTCCTCCTCTGCAGCAGGATGCACACACAAGGAGAGACCGGAAGTGATGTCACCGCAGCTGACCTGGCCGCCACCTCCTCATACTCTGAGACTGACCTGACCGCCACCTCCCCCTACTCTGAGACTGACCTGGCCGCCACCTCCTCATACTGTGAGACTGACCTGGCTGCCACCTCATCATCCTCTGAGACTGACCTGGCCGCCACCTCCTTTTACTCTGAGACTGACCTGGCCCCCACCTCATCATCCTCTGAGACTGACCTGGCCGCCACCTCCTCATCCTCTGAGATTGACCTGGCCGCCACCTCCTCATACTCTGAGACTGACCTGGCCGCCACCTCATCATCCTCTGAGACTGACCTGGCCGCCACCTCCTCATCCTCTGAGACTGACCTGGCCCCCACCTCATCATCCTCTGAGACTGACCTGGCCTCACCTCATTATCCTCTGAGACTGACCTGGCCGCCACCTCATCATCCTCTGAGATTGGTCTGGCCGCCACCTCCTCATACTCTGAGACTGACCTGGCCTCCACCTCCTTTTACTCTGAGACTGACCTGGCCCCCACCTCCTTTTACTCTGAGACTGACCTGGCCGCCGCCTCCTCATACTCTGAGTCTGACCTGGCTGCCACCTCCTCATCCTCTGAGACTGACCTGGCCGCCACCTCATCATCCTCTGAGACTGACCTGGCCGCCACCTCCCCATACTCTGAGACTGACCTGGCCCCCACCTCCTCATCCTCTGAGACTGACCTGGCCGCCACCTCCCCATATTGTGAGACTGACCTGGCCACTACCTCCCCATACTCTGACACTGACCTGGCCGCCACCTCCCCATACTCTTAGACTGACCTGGCCGCCATCTCCTCATACTCTGAGACTGACCTGGCCCCCACCTCATCATCCCCTAAGACTGACCTGGCCCCCACCTCATTATCCTCTGAGACTGACCTGGCCCCCACCTCATCATCCTCGGAGACTGACCTGGCTGCCACCTCACCATACTCTGAGACTGACCTGGCCGCCACCTCCTCTTACTGTGAGACTGACCTGGCCGCCACCTCATCATCCTCTGAGACTGACCTGGCAGCCACCTCTTTCTACTCTGAGACTGACCTGGCCACCACCTCATCATACTCTGAGACTGACCTGGCCCCCACCTCATCATCCTCTGAGACTAACCTGGCCCCCACCTCATCATCCTCTGAGACTGACCTGGCTGCCACCTCCTCATACTCTGAGACTGACCTGGCTGCCACCTCATTATCCTCTGAGACTGAACTGGCCCCACCTCATCATCCTCTGAGACTGACCTAGCCCTCATCTCATCATCCTCTGAGACTGACCTGGCCGCCACCTCCTCATCCTCTGAGACTGACCTGGCCGCCACCTCCTCATACATTGAGACTGACCTGGCCGCCACCTCCTTTTACTCTGAGACTGACCTGGCCGCCACCTCCTTTTACTCTGAGACTGACCTGGCCGCCGCCTCCTCATACTCTGAGACTGACCTGGCTGCCACCTCATCATCCTCTGAGACTGACCTGGCCCCCACCTAATCATCCTCTGAGACTGACCTGGCCGCCACCTCCTCATACTCTGAGACTGACCTGGCCGCCACCTCATCATCCTCTGAGACTGACCTGGCCCCCACCTCATCATCCTCTGAGACTGACCTGGCCGCCACCTCCTTTTACTCTGAGACTGACCTGGCCGCCACCTCATCATCCTCTGAGACTGACCTGGCCCCCACCTCCTCATACTCTGAGGCTGACCTGGCCGCCACCTCCTCATACTTTGAGACTGACCTGGCCGCCACCTCCTCATCCTCTGAGACTGACCTGGCCGCCACCTCCTCATACTCTGAGACTGACCTGGCCCCCACCTCATCATCCTCTGAGACTGACCTGGCCGCCACCTCCTCATACTCTGAGACTGACCTGGCCGCCACCTCCTCATACTCAGAGACTGACCTGGCCCCCACCTCCTCATCCTCTGAGACTGACCTGGCCCTCACCTCATTATCCTCTGAGACTGACCTGGCCGCCACCTCCTCATCCTCTGAGACTGACCTGGCCCTCACATCATTATCCTCTGAGACTGACCTGGCCGCCGCCTCCTCATCCTCTGAGACTGACCTGGCCACCACCTCCCCATACTCTGAGACTGACCTGGCCCCCACCTCATCATCCTCTGAGACTGATCTGGCCGCCACCTCCTCATCCTCTGAGACTGACCTGGCCCCCACCTCATCATCCTCTGAGACTGACCTGGCCGCCACCTCCTTTTACTCTGAGACTGACCTGGCCGCCACCTCATCATCCTCTGAGACTGACCTGGCCCCCACCTCCTCATACTCTGAGGCTGACCTGGCCGCCACCTCCTCATACTTTGAGACTGACCTGGCCGCCACCTCCTCATCCTCTGAGACTGACCTGGCCGCCACCTCCTCATACTCTGAGACTGACCTGGCCCCCACCTCATCATCCTCTGAGACTGACCTGGCCGCCACCTCCTCATACTCTGAGACTGACCTGGCCGCCACCTCCTCATACTCAGAGACTGACCTGGCCCCCACCTCCTCATCCTCTGAGACTGACCTGGCCCTCACCTCATTATCCTCTGAGACTGACCTGGCCGCCACCTCCTCATCCTCTGAGACTGACCTGGCCCTCACATCATTATCCTCTGAGACTGACCTGGCCGCCGCCTCCTCATCCTCTGAGACTGACCTGGCCACCACCTCCCCATACTCTGAGACTGACCTGGCCCCCACCTCATCATCCTCTGAGACTGATCTGGCCGCCACCTCCTCATCCTCTGAGACTGACCTGGCCGCCACTGTGATGACCAAGACAGATGACGACAGACGCTGGACACTAGGACCCTGTGGGTCACAGGGTGGTGACCAGGTCACCGGACACCACTTCCTGTCGGAGACAGAAGACGGATTGGGTGACAATTGAAGTAGGGCCACATCAAACAAAATTTGTACTGGACAGCGGAGCCACGTGCAACATCATGTGTGCCACAGAATATGAGAAGATGAAGAAGAAGCCGCCGCTACAACCATCAAGTGTAAGAGTATTTACATGGGGTGCACAAAATCCTGTAACCAACATAGGAAAATTCACGGACACCATGACGCACAAAGGCAAAACTGTCGTAGAAGAAATACATGTGTTACGAGGAGACATTCCAGCGCCATGTCTACTAAGCAACGTAACAGCAAAAGTAATGGGACTACTGAAAATGATGTATCACATGTCAGAAAAAGAGAGCATACTACAGGAATTCCCGAAGCTAACGGAAGGACTAGGAAAACTTAAAGGAAAACAAATAACACTACACATAAATGAGGCTGTCAGGCCAGTTGCACAGCACCACCGAAGGGTACCAATACATCTACAACCTCAAGTAGAGGAAGAAATAAAGGCGCTACTGGCCCAGGACATCATTGAGCCTGCAGAAGGACCAACGCCATGGGTGTCCCCAATAGTGGCTGTACCAAAGAAGGACACTACGCAGATAAGGATCTGCGTGGACATGAGAATACCGAACACAGCCATCGAAAGAGAAAGGCACCCAGGGCCACATCTGGACGACATGATAAGCTGCCTGACAGGAATGAGAAAATTTTCCAAACTAGACCTGTGCAAGGGATATCATCAATTGAAGCTAGATGAGCAATCCAGATACATAACGACCTTCTCAACGCACCTCGGACTGTTTCGTTACAAAAGGCTGAGCTTTGGAATATCTTCAGCAGCAGAAATATTCCAAGAAACGATCAGGCAGATAATAAGACTGATAACGAACAGTCTAAACTACAGCGATGACATCCTGGTCTTTGGGAAGTCAGACGGGGAGCATGACACGGCACTGAGGGAAGTATGCTCACGGCTAGTAGAGGTGGGCCTGACAGTAAATGAGAAGAAATGCGAGCTGGGAAGAGAAGAACTAGTGTTTTTTGGACACATATTCTCACGAAAAGGAATGAGGCCTGACAAGAGTAAGATAGACACGCTCGAAAAAACAAGTGAACCAAAAGACGTCGCTGACGTGCGCTCGTTTCTTGGCCTTGCCAGCTACTGCGCGAAGTACATAAAAGACTTCGCAACGGTGAGCACACCCTTGAGAGAACTGACAAAACAAGGGCACCCATTCGAATGGACCACAGAGTGCACAAAAGCGTTTGAAGAGATAAGAGCATCAGTGACAGCAGTCGACCACTTAGCATACTTTGACCCGAACCTATGCACAGAACTAACAGTAGAAGCCAGCCCGGTAGGCCTGGGCGCAATACTAGCACAACACAAACCTGGGAAAGATTCACCTCGACAAATAGTAGCATACGGAAGCAAAAGCCTGTCCGATGTTGAGAGAGCCTACTCTCAACCAGAAAAGGAGAGCTTGGCGGTGGTATGGGCATGTGAGCACTACCGCATGTTCATATATGGAAAGCCGTTCACAATAGTGACAGACCACCAAGCGCTAGTGACTATCTATGGCAACCCAAAAGCAAAAATACCACCGAGAATAGAAAGGTGGGGAATAAGGCTGATGGACTATAACTTCAAGATAATACACAAACCAGGCAAAGATCAAAATCCAGCCGACTACATGTCGCAACACCCGCTCCCGTATCGGAGTAATGGTACCACAATGGCAGAAGAATACCTCAATTTCATTGTGAACCAAAACACTCCAGCGTCAATAACAAGTGAAGAACTGGAGCAAGAGACAAAAAGAGATCCGACAATGAAGACAATAGGAACGATAGTGAGGCTACAGAGATGGAGACACATCAATAGTAACACCGTCACAGAAGAAGGAGTTGACAAAGAAGAACTGTTGGCGTTCAAAAAGATAGGCGAAGAATTGTCGGAGACAGAGAACGGAGTCCTGATGAGAGGTTCAAGGATTGTAATACCACTTCGACTACGAAAGAGAACAATTAGATAGCACATGAGTCACACAGAGGAATAGTAGCGACAAAGAAGATGCTGAGAGAAAGAGTGTGGTTCCCAGGACTAGACAGCATGGTAGAGGAAGAAGTGTCACAATGTCACACCTGTCAAGTAACTGGATCATCCAGTAAGCCCACACCGCTGAGGATGTCGGAACTGCCATTGGCAGTATGGACTGAACTAGCGGCAGACTTCTATGGGCCACTGGAGACTGGAAAATACCTGCTGGTAGTCATTGACGAATTTTTGAGATTCCCAGTAGTGAGGGAAGTGGCATCGACATCGGCAAACGCCACCTTACCAGTGCTGGACGACATATTTGCTGCCTGGGGCTCACCACAAACACTGAAAACAGACAATGGCCCTCCATTTTCAGGAGAAGAGTTCCGCAGGTTCATGGACTACCTGGGGATCAAACACAGGAAAATAACCCCACTGTGGCCACAAGCCAACGGAATGGCAGAACGATTTATGGGGACCATCAAAAGGGCCATCCAGCGAGCAAAATTGACACAGATCTCCATTGGACAAGCGCTGTGTCAAGTACTACGAGACTATAGGAACACCCCTCACAGCACCACGGGCAAATGCCCAGCAGAACTGGTGTTAGGAAGAACAAGCAAGACGAGGCTACCACAGAGAGAAGCCACAGCAGACACCAACAGACAAGAGATCGCAGAAAGAGACAACCAAGAGAGAAAGAAAATGAAAGAATATGCTGACAAAAAGAGACATGCAGCTGAACACCAACTAAAGGAAGGAGACGTAGTAATAGTGAAGCAAACACAGCAAAGAAAATCCGACAGCCCTTTTTCAAAGGAGCCGCTGGTAGTAACTGGAGTAAAGGGGTCAATGGTGACCGCGGTCTCAGACCATCGGAAGATAACAAGAAACAGCTCACATTTCAAGGAGTTCAAAACGGAAGAAGGAGAAAGAGCAATAACAACAGCGGAAGTTGAGGAAAGAGAGCAAGGAACAAACGGAGAAGTGACAACACACAAAGAAGAAGGTGGAAGACCAGAGCAGAGCGGAGAACAAAGACCAAGAAGAGAATGCAAAAAGACAAAGAGACTGCTAGAAGAAATGTAGAGACTCTCTCTCTCTCTCTCTCTCTCTCTCTCTCTCTCTCTCCCGCACCGTCTCACAGGCGTTCCACAGTGTGGGGCAAGGACTTGTGCATGGGGAAAGTATTTGTTGTAACAAGGGGGGAGATGTGATGACCAAGACAGATGACGACAGACGCTGGACACTAGGACCCTGTGGGTCACAGGGTGGTGACCAGGTCACCGGACACCACTTCCTGTCGGGGACAGGAAAGGACATTATGCAGCAGGACGAGGACGAGAACAGACGTGCCCTGACCGACTGACGAGGAGCCGAAATAAAGAATCACATATGCACATACCTGATCTGTGTCCCGAGTAATTACTGCGTGCTGCATGCCGTGTACATGACAGCCACCTCCTTTTACTCTGAGACTGACCTGGCCGCCGCCTCCTCATACTCTGAGACTGACCTGGCCGCCACCTCCTCATCCTCTGAGACTGACCTGGTCGCCACCTCCTCATCCTCTGAGACTGACCTGGCCGCCACCTCATCATACTCTGAGACTGACCTGGCCACCACCTCCTCAGACTCTGAGACTGACCTGGCCGCCACCTCCTCATCCTCTGAGACTGACCTGTCCGCCACCTCCTCATACTGTGAGACTGACCTGGCCGCCTTATCATCCTCTGAGACTGACCTGCCCCCCACCTCATCATCCTCTGAGACTGACCTGGCCCCCACTTCATCATCCTCTGAGACTGACCTGGCCGCCACCTCCTTTTACTCTGAGACTGACCTGGCCGCCACCTGCCCATACTCTGAGACTGACCGGGCTGCCACCTCATCAACCTCTGAGACTGACCTGGCCCCCACCTCATCATCCTCTGAGACTGACCTGGCCGCCACCTCCCCATACTCTGAGACTGACCTGGCCGCCACCTCCTCATACTCTGAGACTGACCTGGCCGCCACCTCCTCATACTCTGAGACTGACCTGGCCCTCACCTCATCATCCTCTGAGACTGACCTGGCCGCCACCTCCCCATACTCTGAGACTAACCTGGCCCCCACCTCCTCATCCTCTGAGACTGACCTGGCCTCCACCTCCCCATACTGTGAGACTGACCTGGCCCCCACCTCCCCATACTCTGAGACTGACCTGGCCGCCACCTCCCCATACTCTGAGACTGACCTGGCCGCCATCTCCTCATACTCTGAGACTGACCTGGCCCCCACCTCATCATCCTCTGAGACTGACCTGGCCTCCACCTCATCATCCTCTGAGACTGACCTGGCCACCACGTCCCCATACTCTGAGACTGACCTGGCCGCCACCTCCTCATCCTCTGAGACTGACCTGGCCGCCACCTCCTCATACTCTGAGACTGACCTGGCCCCCACCTCATCATCCTCTGAGACTGACCTGGCCGCCACCTCATCATCCTCTGAGACTGACCTGGCCGCCACCTCCTCATACTCTGAGACTGACCTGGCTGCCACCTGATCATCCTCTGAGACTGACCTGGACGCCACCTCCTCATACTCTGAGATTGACCTGACCGCCACCTCATCATCCTCTGAGACTGACCTGGCTGCCACCTCCTCATACTCTGAGACTGACCTGGCCCTCCCCTCATCATCCTCTGAGACCGACCTGGCCGCCACCTCCTCATCCTCTGAGACTGACCTTGCCCCCACCTCCTCATACTCTGAGACTGACTTGGCTGCCACCTCATCATCCTCTGAGACTGACCTGGCCCTCACCTCCTCATCCTCTGAGACTGACCTGGCCGCCATCTCCCCATACTCCGAGACTGACCTGGCCCTCACCTCCTCATACTCTGAGACTGACCTGGCCGCCACCTCTCCATACTCCGAGACTGACCTGGCCGCCACCTCATCATCCTCTGAGACTGACCTGGCCGCCACCTCCCCATACTCTGAAACTGACCTGGCCCCCACCTCCTCATCCTCTGAGACTGACCTGGCCGCTACCTCCCCATACTGTGAGACTGACCTGGCCGCCACATCCCTATACTCTGAGACTGACCTGGCCGCCACCTCCCCATACTCTGAGACTTACCTGGCCCCCACCTCATCATCCTCCGAGACTGACCTGGCCGCCACCTCCTCATACTCTGAGACTGACCTGGCCCTCACCTCCTCATCCTCTGAGACTGACCAGGCCGCCATCTCCCCATACTCTGAGACTGACCTGGCCGCCACCTCATCATCCTCTGAGACTGACCTGGCCGCCACCTCATCATCCTCTGAGACTGACCTGGCCGCCACCTCATCATCCTCTGAGACTGACCTGACCGCCACCTCATCATCCTCTGAGACTGACCTGGCCGCCACCTCCTCAGAATCTGAGACTGACCTGGCCCCCACCTCATCATCCTCTGAGACTGACCTGGCCCCCACCTCATCATCCTCTGAGACTGACCTGGCCCCCACCTCATCATCCTCTGAGACTGATCTGGCTGCCACCTCCTCATCCTCTGAGAATGACCTGGCCGCCACCTCATCATCCTCTGAGACTGACCTGGCCGCAACGACTTCCTCAGAAAATGCGCTGTTGCAGCAGGAAGTGACATCCTGCAGTGCCTTTTAAAGTCACTGTGTCACTCTCCTAATTCGGGCTGGGGTCTCGGTAGTTGCCTTTTGGCACTGTCTTGGGACGTCAGTCAGAATCTTGTAATGCAGTGCTGTGGAAATCCGTCCTATTTATACATTGTTATTTGGAGCTAGTTAGCACCGCTAGCTCAGCCAACCCCCAGCCTGCCGTGCAGCGTGCATGCCATGACGCGCTGCCACTCCAGCTTTAGTGTTAGTCAGCATAGCAGCACTAGTACGGCTGGACAGCCGAGGCAGGCGTTATACTTAAAATGTGCGGTGATGCGGTCCACCACACTGAAAAGCAGTAGTCTAACACCTGATGCGTGGTACTTGGCAGAGCTGCGTTTGTCTGCATTGTTCAACACTTCACTCCCTTGAAAGGTTCACGTATAAAACAAGGAAAGAAGTAGATTGCAGTCCCAATAAATTCATACGGCAGAACAATCAGGTTCGACTCACACATATATTTCTCCCTCAGTGGATGGTGTCATGGCAGTGAGAGAACGGTGCCGGGTCTGAGGATGAGAGGCACTACCTAATGTCAGACTCCTTCATACAGGCTCTTATTAGAGTTACCACCTGCCTTTTGCTCATTATTTAAGATTTTGTAAAGGCCCGGACATTATTTTTCAATAAGACTTTGTATAAAATAGATTGTATTAATTATTAACATGGCTTTGCTGTCTTTGTTTCCGTTAACTCTCAGTCATGATTCGTTAAGGCAGCTCTAGATCGCATTTTAAAGTGATTTCTGCTTATATTTGATATTTTAAGTTTTCACTGATTAGAGGAAAGCATACCAGCTTAAAGTAATCTTACTTCTTTTGTACTGGCCAGAACATGAAAATACTGGTCATGCCGGTAAAAGACCGACCAGGTGGTACCCCCCTCTCATATCATAAGACACTCCTTGTCCACGTACACTATCGATGTGCGGGTGCAGGAGGGCTTCGGAGCACTATCAGGCAAGTTGCATGTGTTGCCTCGGCAGTGACATCAGATCCGACAGGCACACATCAGAGCATTCAAGTCTCACTCATCATGAGTGACACTCACACATTTAGAGGTTGTGCTGAAGTCTCACTCACACCTTGCTGAATCTTATAACTGGGAGATGGGGGGGCTAGAACTAGAACTCCATATGTGACTTTGCTTGAACTTCTACTGTGTCTCTGCTGAAAAGCCCGGTCCTGAGGAAACAGTGGGAAGAGGAAGGAAACAAACATAAAAAGGCAAAACAGAGGGCAGAAGAGCGAGCAGAAAAAAGCAAAACAGAGCAGAAGGCGGCAAAACAGAGGACAGAAAAATAAGCAGAAAGCTAAAACCAAGGGCAGAAAAAGGAGCAGAAAAGACAAAACAGAGGGCAGATAAACAAGCAGAAAAAGCTAAAACAGAGCAAGAAATGAGCAGAGGAGGCACAAACAGAGGGCAGCAGATAGACAGAGAGCAGAGGGTAGCGGAACTGTGGGCAAGCTGTACAGGAGAATTGTTGCAGAGGTACCTGCTACCCCTGAAGATTGCTTTCTCTTGTGGTTTAAAGCCTACAATAAATTGATTTGAATCTACCTACTTTTCAAAAATAATTTGAAATTTTGTAAACAAAACTAAAGTAATATTTGACAGTTACTGAACTCTCTACGCTGGACCGCTCAAATGCCTCGGTAGTCTCTACTTAAAATTTGTGCGATAATTTGAAATCTTTCCTCATCAAGACAATCAAGATGATAAAAGATCGCATCTTCCTAGCTGTCTTACCAGGGCGATTTCCTTGGAAGATATGAATTCTATAAAACTCACAGCATTTACGGTAATTTCAAAAGATGGTCTTTTGAAGCTGATGACCAAGGTCAAATCCACCTCCCCAATGACATCTGTCTCCCTTGGATCCAAAATATTACCTTCTCAGATTTTTCTTACCCCGTGATCTCTCTGCTCAATTTATCCTAAAGCCAGGGCGCGGTCCTACATACCTTTAAGGAAGCGGTAGTCATCCCACTTCTAAAAAAAGATGGGGAAGATTCATCTGCCTTGAAGAAAACAATCCATCTTCTTACTTCCTTTCGCAGCCATGATATTGGAGGCAGACATTGCCCAACCTCTCTGCTCTTTTCAAAAATACTGGTCTTTCCTTGACTCCCATCAGGCAGGTTTTCAACCCGCTCATTATACGGAAAGAATCGTTTTCTCTGGACTTATACATCTCCTTTTCAACAAATTGTAATTGCATTTATATAGTAACTACTACCCCTGATGAGGCCTTGAAGTGGTTACGCCAGTAATATTGGTTATTGTTGGCCATTGTCATAAGTCGAGTGCGTCCAAGCAAACCCTCCGTGCAGTGGCGCCAGATTCTGGTTGTGGATTCAATGAACAGAAGTGATTTTTGATCAGTAGTGTGTGGGTGGTATGTGACACCGGCACATGGTTGTTGGAATTAACAGATGATGCGGAGGAGGTTAGGTATTGTTAGGTTGCAGGGATATGACTTTCAGAGGAGCAGACGTTGTGATCTTATAAATGCGTTGAAGGCAGTTTTCAGAAATACAATAATAGGGATTAAGGTGAACGTGAAAAACATGTGACAGAGTAGGTTGTGGGCGGAGAGGAGATGGAAGCGAAGGCGACAGCCACTTGAAAGATAATAGGAAAGGCGACAATCAGACATTTTAAGTAAAAGTCAGTTTTTCATATCATATTTTAGGGATATGGAGTGTCATTTTGAGATAGAGCACAATGTGAGGATGCAAGACTGTAGAAAAGACAGCATTACGTGTGTGTGTGAAGATAATGCTCTATTAGGCATTTTGATTGGCACTTGTAGAGAAACAGACACCTTTGTGACTATTTGGAGTCTATTAACCTCCTTCACCCCAGCCAACCGGGCTTCAGACAGAATCTAAGCACTGAATCGGCCGTCTTTGAGATTTCTGAGCATATCTAAGGCCCCTTGGATATAGGCAGCAAGGTTGACTGATTCTTTCGGATCTGTCAGCAGCTTTTGATACGGTCCCCCACTTGATCCACTTCTGTTGACTTCAGAAAATTGGGCTGAAGGACTCAGCACTGAGCTTGTTGGAGTCTTTTTTAGGGAATAGAGGACAAGAGGTCGGGAGCCCTACTCTTGCATCAGGCAATAAGGCCATAACAGTTGGGGGTGCCACAAAGTTTGACCTTGAGTACCACCTTGTTTAATATCTACCTCACCCCTCTTCTCACCTGTTTGACTCCTTTGGAGCCAAGATTATATCATGTGCGGACAACACTCAATTACTCTTCTCTATTAATAAAGTGTAGACAGTAGGGTCCACTCAATGACCAGCATAAAGTAGGTTTATTCTTAGTATAAGGACCCCAACCATAAAGTAGATGCTTCAACTGCCTAACCTCCTATCATGAGATGACATTCTGAGCGCGTACATTCTAGGGCACCTAGCAGCAGCAGGATCATCTCCTTTCCTTAAAACAAAGAATGAGAGGTGAACGAAACAATATAAAACCGAGTTAACATAGTCACGTAGATATTGAGGAGAATGAGAAACTCTTGAAGACTTACGAGTCGCAGGTGAATGACTCTGATGAGAAGACCTCGAAGTAGACGATGAACCATTCGGATGAGGTGAATCTTTCTGTCGAGATTCATTCTGTCGTGGAGTTGAAGAAGGGTTAATAAAACGATGAACAAAGTCTTTCCTAACCACCACCACCCTGTTCAAGTTCCAAATACCATGGTCAGTGGTTTTAATAGCATTTTTAAAAATCTGTATAACCTTTATGGGTTTCAAAACCCTGGAAGAAGACTTTTTATTAGAAGGATTCTTTATAATGACCCAAACACCAACTGTAACTACAGTTGTTCTTACACATTTTTTTATATCACGATGTTCTTTCCTGGAGTCAATTTTCTTTGACTCAGCTAAAGACCAATCCCTGTTTTCATTCTCTGTAAATGAATTAGGTTGCATGTCATTAACCCAAGATGGTGTTACCAGAGTATTGGGACATCTACCTCTAAAGAGTTCAAAAGGTGTTAGTTTGGTCACAGCATGAGGTGACAATCTGTAACCCTTCACTTTTAAAAAAAATTCTGTGCACCAATCAAGACCCACAGATTTTGCCATGCCAATGGTTTCTTTTCTTTAAGGACACGGTTGAACCTCTCAACCATGCCGTTGGTTTCTGGGTGGTATAAAGCAGATTTTTTTGTGTAAAATACCATGTTTAGAAAGAAATGTCTCCATTTCTTTTGATACTAGTTGGACACCATTATCTGTACGGGTAGTATTGGGTATCCCATCTCTCTCAAAGATTTTTTCTAAAAATTAGATAACATGTTTTGTTTCAATTCCACGAGTAATGGCTATCTCTGGTCACCTTGAAAAAAAACAAGAAGTGAGAAAACATACCACTCTGTGCCTGAAGAGAAAACGGGACCAAGGATATCTAATCCCCCTCTTTCCCAGGTGCATTCGGGCGCTTCGGGCTGAACCTTAGGCTTTGCAACCTTTTCGCTTAAAGCACCTTCAAGACAATCCCTGATCTTACGCTCAATTTGTAAATCCATTCCATTCAATAGTCTGCAGTCTTGTGCAGGGGTGAAGAAAGCTGGTAAAGGAAACATTTCATTCTTTAAAATACACAAAAATCCTGATCGTTGTGACACTTTTGAATGTGACAGTAAAAAAAAACATTTATCACATAATAGATGTGTCAATTGTCAGTTCTCTTTGCCTCTAATGCTCACCAGCAGTTCCCCCAAAACACCGTAGGTTCGCAGATGTACTCCAGACCACTCGGCTCCAAATTGTAGTGATACCATACACCAAAAGTAGGATTCATTTCTGCTTTATTTCCTGGAATATAAGGTAATGGCAGATCCCAACTCCAGCCTCTGCTAAGCTCCTCCTAGGATGCCATGACCTCACAGCTCCAAAAACACTGTGTGGCGCCTTAGCAACAGTAAGCCCACAACAGCGAGATTAAAGCGTGTTAAAAAAATAAAAAATAATTGTAGAAATTCAACCAAGTTGGGATGAAATGTGGGACCTAGAGCTGGTGCAACATTACAAATGCATACGCAGTTAAAATAGACCAATGTCTTGCATGCATGGGACATCTCCCATGAGTCAATGTGCTTCGGTTGTGATGGAATGAAAAATAAATGGTACAGCACCCAATTGGTATGACAACGTAGTTAAAATCTTGGATCTGACAATCAGTGATGAGATTGGCGTTTGTTACATTAGAGGGGAAAACAGTTTTAGGCCATCAGTTCCTTGGCAACTTCAACACTCATTTCCTTGGATGAATTGTTTGATTTATAAAGTGTTATATAACTTGAAGACGACCTGTGAGGGTATCAGAGCGCTTTACAGAAGATTGGTACAAAAGAAAAGAGAATATGAAAGCAAACAACAACATCATCATGAGAGGTACAAAACTGTAAATTCATGAATTGAGACGGGAGACAGGGACTTGGTCAAGGACTGGTGACGGGGTGGAAAACATAAGCAGAAAGGGCAGCACAGCACTGCTCAGGATCACACAGGGAGTCAGAGGAGAAAAGGGATCCAAAGGAGAAGCCTGCACAAAGGAAAAAGATAGCTAGATCTCAGCAAGGATGGGCACTCAAGAGGTGATTCAGCACTCAGAATAACTACACCCAGGACAGACGTGCAAGACATGTATATGAAACAACATTAGCAATAAAGGGAATGTGGGGTAAAGCACTCAGGAGCTCCACACGGTAAGACTTACGCACAGAAAATTCCTCTCCCACCATCGCTGTTACAGATACTGACTGAAAAGGCAGGGACTGTGGAGCTTATACCTAGGGGGATGTTATAAATGTAACTCAAAGACAATAGTCACAGAAGACAAGAAACACCACCTAGGTTGTCAGCTGTGCCCACAGATCCTGGCGATCAAACAGGAACACAGCAAGGGTGTAGAACTAAACACAAGCACAACAGACAAGGAGCTAGCCAGGAGGAGTGCTTAACAGGACAGAAGAGAAACAAGGACACACCTGGAGGAAAGCAAGTCGCAAACATACAATGTAATAGAAGCAAGACAACAAGAATAGAAAACCAGCAAACAAGGAACTGGAACTAAGCAAACAGGAAAAAAAGCAGGAACAGAAGGGGAGGCTACAAGGGTATACTAGAATAGTGCTGGATCAGCAGCCAAGAAAACAAAGTAGCACTGAAGGCTGTGCTGGGGCAGGAACAAGAATTGAGCAAAAGCTCAAGGGTCAAGGTAGCACTGCTGGCAGTGCTGCTTCCGGAACAGGGAATTGCTAAAGGTTCAGGAGTGAAGGTAGCACTGCAGGCAGTGCTGGTTCAGGAACAGGGAATTACTAAAGGTTCAGGAGTGCAGGTAGCACTGCAGGCAGTGCTGGTTCAGGAACAGGGAATTACTAAAGGTTTAGGAGTGAAGGTAGCACTGCAGGCAGTGCTGGTTCAGGAACAGGGAATTACTAAAGGTTCAGGAGTGAAGGTAGCACTGCTGGCAGTGCTGCTTCAGGAACAGGGAATTGCTAAAGGTTCAGGAGTGAAGGTAGCACTGCAGGCAGTGCTGGTTCAGGAACAGGGAATTACTAAAGGTTTAGGAGTGAAGGTAGCACTGCAGGCAGTGCTGCTTCAGGATCAGGGAATTGCTAAAGGTTCAGGAGTGAAGGTAGCACTGCAGGCAGTGCTGCTTCAGGAACAGGGAATTGCTAAAGGTTCAGGAGTGAAGGTAGCACTGCAGGCAGTGCTGCTTCAGGAACAGGGAATTGCTAAAGGTTCAGGAGTGAAGGTAGCACTGCAGGCAGTGCTGGTTCAGGAACAGGGAATTGCTAAAGGTTCAGGAGTGAGGGTAGCACTGCAGGCAGTGCTGGTTCAGGAACAGGGAATTACTAAAGGTTCAGGAGTGAAGGTAGCACTGCAGGCAGTGCTGCTTCAGGAACAGGGAATTGCTAAAGGTTCAGGAGTGAAGGTAGCACTGCAGGCAGTGCTGGTTCAGGAACAGGGAATTGCTAAAGGTTCAGGAGTGAAGGTAGCACTGCAGGCAGTGCTGGTTCAGGAACAGGGAATTGCTAAAGGTTCAGGAGTGAAGGTAGCACTGCAGGCAGTGCTGGTTCAGGAACAGGGAATTGCTAAAGGATCAGGAGTGAAGGTAGCACTGCAGGCAGTGCTGGTTCAGGAACAGGGAATTACTAAAGGTTCAGGAGTGCAGGTAGCACTGCAGGCAGTGCTGGTTCAGGAACAGGGAATTGCTAAAGGTTCAGGAGTGAAGGTAGCACTGCAGACAGTGCTGGTTCAGGAACAGGGAATTGCTAAAGGTTCAGGAGTGAAGGTAGCACTGCAGGCAGTGCTGCTTCAGGAACAGGGAATTGCTAAAGGTTCAGGAGTGAAGGTAGCACTGCAGGCAGTGCTGGTTCAGGAACAGGGAATTGCTAAAGGTTCAGGAGTGAAGGTAGCACTGCAGGCAGTGCTGGTTCAGGAACAGGGAATTGCTGAAGGTTCAGGAGTGAAGGTAGCACTGCAGGCAGTGCTGGTTCAGGAACAGGGAATTACTAAAGGTTCAGGAGTGCAGGTAGCACTGCAGGCAGTGCTGGTTCAGGAACAGGGGATTATTAAGGTTCAGGAGTGCAGGTAGCACTGCAGGCAGTGCTGGTTCAGGAACAGGGAATTACTAAAGGTTCAGGAGTGCAGGTAGCACTGCAGGCAGTGCTGGTTCAGGAACAGGGAATTGCTAAAGGTTCAGGAGTGCAGATAGCACTGCAGGCAGTGCTGGTTCAGGAACAGGGAATTGCTAAAGGTTCAGGAGTGCAGGTAGCACTGCAGGCAGTGCTGGTTCAGGAACAGGGAATTGCTAAATGTTCAGGAGTGAAGGTAGCACTGCAGGCAGTGCTGGTTCAGGAACAGGGAATTGCTAAAGGTTCAGGAGTGAAGGTAGCACTGCAGGCAGTGCTGGTTCAGGAACAGGGAATTGCTAAAGGTTCAGGAGTGAAGGTAGCACTGCAAGCAGTGCTGATTCAGGAACAGGGAATTACTAAAGGTTCAGGAGTGCAGGTAGCACTGCAGGCAGTGCTGGTTCAGGAACAGAGAATTACTAAAGGTGAAGGAGTGAAGGAAGCACTGCAGGCAGTGCTGTTTCAGGAACAGGGAATTACTAAAGGTTCAGGAGTGAAGGTAGCACTGCAGGCAGTGCTGGTTCAGGAACAGGGAATTACTAAAGATTCAGGAGGAAGGTAGCACCGCAGGCAGTGCTGGTTCAGGAACAGGGAATTACTAAAGGTTCAGGAGTGCAGGTAGCACTGCAGGCAGTGCTGGTTCAGGAACAGGGAATTGCTAAATGTTCAGGAGTGAAGGTAGCACCGCAGGCAGTGCTGGTTCAGGAACAGGGAATTACTAAAGGTTCAGGAGTGAAGGTAGCACCGCAGGCAGTGCTGGTTCAGGAACAGGGAATTACTAAAGGTTCAGGAGTGAGGGTAGCACCGCAGGCAGTGCTGGTTCAGGAACAGGGAGTTACTAAAGGTTCAGGAGTGCAGGTAGCACTGCAGGCAGTGCTGGTTCAGGAACAGGGAATTACTAAAGGTTCAGGAGTGAAGGTAGCACTGCAGGCAGTGCTGGTTCAGGAACAGGGAATTACTAAAGGTTCAGGAGTGAAGGTAGCACTGCAGGCAGTGCTGGTTCAGGAACAGGGAATTACTAAAGGTTCAGGAGTGAAGGTAGCACTGCAGGCAGTGCTGGTTCAGGAACAGGGAATTGCTAAAGGTTCAGGAGTGCAGGTAGCACTGCAGGCAGTGCTGGTTCAGGAACAGGGAATTGCTAAAGGTTCAGGAGTGCAGATAGCACTGCAGGCAGTGCTGGTTCAGGAACAGGGAATTACTAAAGGTTCAGGAGTGAGGGTAGAACTGCAGGCAGTGCTGGTTCAGGAACAGGGAATTACTAAAGGTTCAGGAGTGAAGGTAGCACTGCAGGCAGTGCTGGTTCAGGAACAGGGAATTACTAAAGGTTCAGGAGTGAAGGTAGCACTGCAGGCAGTGCTGGTTCAGGAACAGGGAATTACTAAAGGTTCAGGAGTGATGGTAGCACTGCAGGCAGTGCTGGTTCATGAACAGGGAATTACTAAAGGTTCAGGAGTGAAGGTAGCACTGCAGGCAGTGCTGGTTCAGGAACAGGGAATTGCTAAAGGTTCAGGAGTGAAGGTAGCACTGCAGGCAGTGCTGGTTCAGGAACAGGGAATTACTAAAGGTTCAGGAGTGAAGGTAGCACTGCAGGCAGTGCTGGTTCAGGAACAGGGAATTACTAAAGGTTCAGGAGTGAAGGTAGCACTACAGGCAGTGCTGGTTCAGGAACAGGGAATTACTAAAGGTTCAGGAGTGAAGGTAGCACTGCAGGCAGTGCTGGTTCAGGAACAGGGAATTACTAAAGGTTCAGGAGTGAAGGTAGCACTACAGGCAGTGCTGGTTCAGGAACAGGGAATTACTAAAGGTTCAGGAGTGAAGGTAGCACTGCAGGCAGTGCTGGTTCAGGAACAGGGACTTGCTAAAGGTTCAGGAGTGAAGGTAGCACTGCAGGCAGTGCTGGTTCAGGAACAGGGAATTGCTAAAGGTTCAGGAGTGCAGGTAGCACTGCAGGCAGTGCTGGTTCAGGAACAGGGAATTACTAAAGGTTCAGGAGTGAAGGTAGCACTACAGGCAGTGCCGGTTCAGGAACAGGGAATTACTAAAGGTTCAGGAGTGAAGGTAGCACTGCAGGCAGTGCTGGTTCAGGAACAGGGAATTACTAAAGGTTCAGGAGTGAAGGTAGCACTACAGGCAGTGCTGGTTCAGGAACAGGGAATTACTAAAGGTTCTGGAGTGAAGGTAGCAGTGCAGGCAGTGCTGGTTCAGGAACAGGGAATTGCTAAAGGTTTTGGAGTGCAGGTAGCACTGCAGGCAGTGCTGGTTCAGGAACAGGGAATTGCTAAAGGTTCAGGAGTGAAGGTAGCACTGCAGGCAGTGCTGGTTCAGGAACAGGGAATTACTAAAGGTTCAGGAGTGAAGGTAGCACTGCAGGCAGTGCTGGTTCAGGAACAGGGGGCCTTATTTATGAAGGCCTTGCGCCACCGGTGCGTCACTTTTTCCCATGTTAAAAGTGACGCACCGGCGGCGCTAGGCCTTCATAAATAAGGCCCAGGGAATTACTAAAGGTTCAGGAGTGAAGGTAGCACTACAGGCAGTGCTGGTTCAGGAACAGGGAATTACTAAAGGTTCAGGAGTGAAGGTAGCACTGCAGGCAGTGCTGGTTCAGGAACAGGGAATTGCTAAAGGTTCAGGAGTGAAGGTAGCACTGCAGGCAGTGCTGGTTCAGGAACAGGGAATTGCTAAAGGTTCAGGAGTGCAGGTAGCACTGCAGGCAGTGCTGGTTCAGGAACAGGGAATTACTAAAGGTTCAGGAGTGAAGGTAGCACTACAGGCAGTGCCGGTTCAGGAACAGGGAATTACTAAAGGTTCAGGAGTGAAGGTAGCACTGCAGGCAGTGCTGGTTCAGGAACAGGGAATTACTAAAGGTTCAGGAGTGAAGGTAGCACTACAGGCAGTGCTGGTTCAGGAACAGGGAATTACTAAAGGTTCAGGAGTGAAGGTAGCAGTGCAGGCAGTGCTGGTTCAGGAACAGGGAATTGCTAAAGGTTTTGGAGTGCAGGTAGCACTGCAGGCAGTGCTGGTTCAGGAACAGGGAATTGCTAAAGGTTCAGGAGTGCAGGTAGCACTGCAGGCAGTGCTGGTTCAGGAACAGGGAATTACTAAAGGTTCAGGAGTGAAGGTAGCACTACAGGCAGTGCTGGTTCAGGAACAGGGAATTACTAAAGGTTCAGGAGTGTAGGTAGCACTGCAGGCAGTGCTGGTTCAGGAACAGGGAATTACTTAAGGTTCAGGAGTGAAGGTAGCACTGCAGGCAGTGCTGGTTCAGGAACAGGTATTTACCAGCGCTCAGGAACAAGAAATAACTAAAGCTCAGGAAACAAGGAGATCTAAAGCTCAGGAAACAAGGATCGGTCTCACCGGACCACAGCTACAATGACGAAAGCTGGACTGAAGGGAGGTTGAGCTTAAAAGAGCTCACAGAAATCACATGCAGCAGCCAGCCACAGGTGAACTGGATTCTTCCACCCATCCTTGGACTGCAGGAGTGGAGACGAGGCAGAGAGCAGGGAATTCTAGGTAATAGAGTTTCAGAAATTAGCAGGCTGTCTTCCACAAAACCCGGCATGGATTGGAAATGGATGGCAATATCCAAGTAGCGTTCAAAGGTTAGAAGTCAGAATATGCTTCAGGCTTCCTTGCGGGGTCCCACAGGGCTCATCATTGAGCCCTACCCTTTTCAACATTTATGATGCCCCTCTGGCGCGTATGATCAAAACTCATGGGTTTGAATTAGTATTATGCGCAAATGATGCCCAGATTATTGTATCAATCTCGAGCAATAATCCTGACATAGCCCAGAATTTTAAGGAGTGCATGAGGTGTGTCACTGATTGGATGGCTGAGAACTGTCCCAAATTAAACTCAAATTAGACAGAGGTACTACTCTTTGGGAAAGACACATCCTTCTGGGTTTCAGAATGGTGGCCATCGGAGTTGGGGTCTCTCCCAGCACCAGTCACTAGGGCAACAAATCTTGGAGACATCATAGATACCTCCCTCTCCTGTTGCCAACCCGTAAATACACTCACTGCATCCACCTATTACATTCCAAAGATCCTGAGAAAGACTCTTCCATTCATACCGGTAGGACTGCAGAAAACAGTGGTGGCAGCCTTGGTGCTGTCCAAACTTGACTACTGCAATGGACTACTGGTTGGAACGAATAAATCAGTAATAGCAGAATTCCACCGCCTGATTGCTCTTTGGTCTGCCCAAATATTCATCTGCTAAACAGGCCTTGAACACCGTGCATTGACAGCCTATTGAGAAGCGCATTCGATTTAAAGCTTTGTGTATTGCATTTAAGGTCTTACAGAACTCAGATTCCACAGGGCTGGACTGGCCATAGCAAGCACTGGGCAATCCCCCGGTGCGCCGCACGGGTGGGGGACGGTTTTGGGCCCCTGTGGGCCATTTTTGTTACAGGGCCGTTTTTGGAGCATAGCACCAAAATCGGCTCTGTACCAAAATCAGCCGAAAACCGGCCCCGGCAAAGAGCTCGGCGGCACCTCCAAATCCCCCGAGTGGGGAGGAGGGGGAGCTGGCTGAGCACTTTGCCAGGGCCGGATGTGGTTCCCAGTCTGGCCTTGAGGTCCCACCTACCTGGTAAAACGCTTCCAATGGCATACATTCCCGCACACTCCGTTCGGCTTCACTGAAGCTGGTAATAGTGCCATCCTACGTCTTCAGAGATGGGGCGGAAAAAGGTTTTTCAATATCACCACTAGACGGTGGAACAAACTACCTTTTCAATTGAAGAATCCTACTGATCTTTCGACCTTTAGGAAAGGACTAAAGATCTGGCTTTATACTCTGTCATTTTGTAAGCACTGGTTTTTTACATCACGCAGATGCTTTGTGGGCTACCACTACATGCGCCGAGATGCCCTCGGGTAGTAGTGCGCTATATAAATATATAAATAAATAAATATGCATGCAGGGCAGTCTCTGGAAGCTTATCAGAACATGTAAAGTCCCACAATTCTGCTCCTGATGGAGGGCACGCTGTCAGTTGGTCCCATGCAAATGCATTTCTTCTTCAGATGTTTTTATGTTTTTCTCCAACAGATTTAGTACAGGTGTGCCTGATTCTAAAATTAAATGACATTTATAAACCCATAGGTTAACTCCAGTGTCTGGGGTACTATTCTAGCTTTTCTAGGTTCACAGAAGCATGCCTGAAAGTTGAGGCAGTCACTACTGACCTTCGTACATGTAGCACCTCTACATTTGCACCAATGTAAACATTTCACCTCAATTCTTTTCTCCACAATGAACATGTTTGCCCATGGAGAAAGCGCTTCCTCCTGAGCCCATTCATTCTGTCTGAGGACCCCCTCACATCCCACCCTGGAGAATGATACAGCCACTGCCCTCGACAGGGGTCATTTGCCCGATAAGTACTTTGTGAACTTGCATGTGAGGGGGTGTTCGAGTGTGCATCACCCCTGACATGTGAGCAGATTTTCTCACACACACGTTTACACCGTACAGGTGTCATGGTACACATAAGCTAGGCACATTGCCAGTGTAAGGTTAAGCCTTGTGGCTACAATACCTGAATTTAATCTCATTCAGTATATGATTTGCACAGTGGAGTATAAGATTTTTTTTATTATAACAAAAGACAAATAATACAATCGACGAAAAGAAAGGAATTCACAGTAATTCTCCAATAATATTACAGAACCTATTTGATAAAATGTCCACTATATCCTATCAATCTCACAGCACGTCTCATATATCCAGCGTGAAGTGAACCCCTTCCGAACGAAATAACTATGAACCATAAAATCTACAAAAAAAACACATCTTTGGTATGGTATAATCCTGGGCTGTGCAATCATGTCTCAACAATGAATAATGTTGTGCTCGCTACATGACTCGCCCTAACGATCCCACTTCTAATGCCATTTCAGTCACTTTTAGGTAATAAATAATTTCGCAGTGGTTCCCAAATGTCTCTGGGCCTCGAAATCGTCGGCAGCTCTTTTACATAGGTTTTCAGATTATCTCTGTAGTACACTAAATTTTTTATCCATAGATCAATTTTCGGTCGACGTCTGCCCCCCCATGAAATCACCACTCTTCTTGCCGCTAATAAGAAAGCCAGGCGCACAAAGTTGCCCCTTACTCCCTTGACTTGAGGCACACAGCAGAGCAAGCATATAAGCGGGGTACACTGAAGTTCCCAAAACTCGAGCACACTCTGACATCCCCACGACAAATGCATAAAATCCAAATTCCCTTGCACACAGCGATCAGATGCACGCAGGCCAAATCTATGCAGCGTGCAGGAGTGTAGTACACTTGATGTATGTATTTAAAGTGTATAATTCGCAAGTTCCCATTCATATTGAGAGTCCCTGTTTAGCCACATATGTATTTCCAATCCGCTTCCGAGATCGGGTCGGGCAAACACTCATTCCATCTTTTCCAGCTCTCGTCAGACGCATCCACACTTTCGTCTTTAATCATCCTTTAGAGTTTGGACATTAGCTGCTTGTTAGTAGGTGTGGTAAGTGCAAACTGCAGTGACAGAAGCGTGAGGGGTTCGTATGGATAGGTGGTATAATGCACCTTGGCCGCCTGCCGCAAGCGATGCATTGCAAACCTAAAGAGCAATGACTGGTTACTGACATATTGTAGATCGGCCTGTGTGATGAAAGAGCCATCCGGATAAATATCAAGTATGCGTCAAAGGCTGGCCTCGTGAAGTAGCCACATGGAAGGCACTTCATGTGTTACAGACATGGCAGCATGATGCTCTAGGTACATATGTGGTGTGTATAATGGTAACTTCTGTGCCAGTTGACCTATCTTCTGCAGGCGGAAATAGGGGCATCCACCGAGTTTATCTCTGTTCTCGGGGTACCCAGCGCCTGATGGGTGATTACGCTATGTAACGGAACCGGTGCCGCGTCTCCTTCCTCCACCGCAACATGAGGAGTGTACGCATGCAACCTATACCAATTGAACATATATTGGGCCACCTCATCATCCTCTGAGACTGATCTGGCCGCCACCTCCTCATCCTCTGAGAATGACCTGGCCGCCACCTCATCATCCTCTGAGACTGACCTGGCCGCCACCTCATCATCCTCTGAGACTGACCTGGCCGCAACGACTTCCTCAGAAAATGCGCTGTTGCAGCAGGAAGTGACATCCTGCAGTGCCTTTTAAAGTCACTGTGTCACTCTCCTAATTCGGGCTGGGGTCTCGGTAGTTGCCTTTTGGCACTGTCTTGGGACGTCAGTCAGAATCTTGTAATGCAGTGCTGTGGAAATCCGTCCTATTTATACATTGTTATTTGGAGCTAGTTAGCACCGCTAGCTCAGCCAACCCCCAGCCTGCCGTGCAGCGTGCATGCCATGACGCGCTGCCACTCCAGCTTTAGTGTTAGTCAGCATAGCAGCACTAGTACGGCTGGACAGCCGAGGCAGGCGTTATACTTAAAATGTGCGGTGATGCGGTCCACCACACTGAAAAGCAGTAGTCTAACACCTGATGCGTGGTACTTGGCAGAGCTGCGTTTGTCTGCATTGTTCAACACTTCACTCCCTTGAAAGGTTCACGTATAAAACAAGGAAAGAAGTAGATTGCAGTCCCAATAAATTCATACGGCAGAACAATCAGGTTCGACTCACACATATATTTCTCCCTCAGTGGATGGTGTCATGGCAGTGAGTGACCGGTGCCGGGTCTGAGGATGAGAGGCACTAACTAATGTCAGACTCCTTCAGACAGGCTCTTATTAGAGTTACCACCTGCCTTTTGCTCATTATTTAAGATTTTGTAAAGGCCCGGACATTATTTTTCAATAAGACTTTGTATAAAATAGATTGTATTAATTATTAACATGGCTTTGCTGTCTTTGTTTCCGTTAACTCTCAGTCATGATTCGTTAAGGCAGCTCTAGATCGCATTTTAAAGTGATTTCTACTTATATTTGATATTTTAAGTTTTCACTGATTAGAGGAAAGCATACCAGCTTAAAGTAATCTTACTTCTTTTGTACTGGCCAGAACATGAAAATCCTGGTCATGCCGGTAAAAGACCGACCAGGTGGTACCCCCCTCTCCTATCATAAGACACTCCTTGTCCACGTACACTATCGATGTGCGGGTGCAGCAGGGCTTCGTAGCACTGTCAGGCAAGTTGCATTTGTTGCCTCGGCAGTGACATCAGATTCGACAGGCACACATCAGAGCATTCAAGTCTCACTCATCATGAGTGACACTCACACATTTAGAGGTTGTGCTGAAGTCTCACTCACACCTTGCTGAATCTTATAACTGGGAGATGGGGGGGCTAGAACTAGAACTCCATATGTGACTTTGCTTGAACTTCTACTGTGTCTCTGCTGAAAAGCCCGGTCCTGAGGAAACAGTGGGAAGAGGAAGGAAACAAACATAAAAAGGCAAAACAGAGGGCAGAAGAGCGAGCAGAAAAAAGCAAAATAGAGCAGAAGGCGGCAAAACAGCGGACAGAGAAATAAGCAGAAAGCTAAAACCAAGGGCAGAAAAAGGAGCAGAAAAGGCAAAACAGAGGGCAGATAAACAAGCAGAAAAAGCTAAAACAGAGCAAGAAACGAGCAGAGGAGGCACAAACAGAGGGCAGCAGATAGACAGAGAGCAGAGGGTAGCGGAACTGTGGGCAAGCTGTACAGGAGAATTGTCGCAGAGGTACCTGCTACCCCTGAAGATTGCTTTCTCTTGTGGTTTAAAGCCTACAAGAAATTGATTTGAATCTACCTACTTTTCAAAAATAATTTGAAATTTTGTAAACAAAACTAAAGTAATATTTGACAGTTACTGAACTCTCTACGCTGGACCGCTCAAATGCCTTGGTAGTCCCTACTTAAAATTTGTGCGATAATTTGAAATCTTTCCTCATCAAGACAATCAAGATGATAAAAGATCGCATCTTCCTAGCTGTCTTACCAGGGCGATTTCCTTGGAAGATATGAATTCTATAAAACTCACAGCATTTACGGTAATTTCAAAAGATGGTCTTTTGAAGCTGATGACCAAGGTCAAATCCACCTCCCCAATGACATCTGTCTCCCTTGGATCCAAAATATTACCTTCTCAGATTTTTCTTACCCCGTGATCTCTCTGCTCAATTTATCCTAAAGCCAGGGCGCGGTCCTACATACCTTTAAGGAAGCGGTAGTCATCCCACTTCTAAAAAAAGATGGGGAAGATTCATCTGCCTTGAAGAAAACAACCCATCTTCTTACTTCCTTTCGCAGCCATGATATTGGAGGCAGACATTGCCCAACCTCTCTGCTCTTTTCAAAAAGACTGGTCTTTCCTTGACTCCCATCAGGCAGGTTTTCAACCCGCTCATTATACGGAAAGAATCGTTTTCTCTGGACTTATACATCTCCTTTTCAACAAATTGTAATTGCATTTATATAGTGCCTACTACCCCTGATGGGGCCTTGAAGTGGTTAGTCCAGTAATATTGGTTATTGTTGGCCATTGTCATAAGTCGAGTGCGTCCAAGCAAACCCTCCATGCAGTGGTGCCAGATTCCGGTTGTGGATTCAATGAACAGGAGTGATTTCTGATCAGTAGTGTGTGGGTGGTATGTGACACCGGCACATGGTTGTTGGAATTAACAGATGATCCGGAGGAGGTTAGGTATTGTTAGGTTGCAGGGATATGACTTTCAGAGGAGCAGACGTTGTGATCTTATAAATGCGTTGAAGGCAGTTTTCAGAAATACAATAATAGGGATTAAGGTGAACGTGAAAAACATGTGACAGAGTAGGTTGTGGGCGGAGAGGAGATGGAAGCGAAGGCGACAGCCACTTGAAAGATAATAGGAAAGGCGACAATCAGACATTTTAAGTAAAAGTCAGTTTTTCATATCATATTTTAGGGATATGGAGTGTCATTTTGAGATAGAGCACAATGTGAGGATGCAAGACTGTAGAAAAGACAGCATTACGTGTGTGTGTGAAGATAATGCTCTATTAGGCATTTTGATTGGCACTTGTAGAGAAACAGACACCTTTGTGACTATTTGGAGTCTAATAACCTCCTTCACCCCAGCCAACCGGGCTTCAGACAGAATCTAAGCACTGAATCGGCCGTCTTTGAGATTTCTGAGCATATCTAAGGCCCCTTGGATATAGGCAGCAAGGTTGACTGATTCTTTCGGATCTGTCAGCAGCTTTTGATACGGTCCCCCACTTGATCCACTTCTGTTGACTTCAGAAAATTGGGCTGAAGGACTCAGCACTGAGCTTGTTGGAGTCTTTTTTAGGGAATAGAGGACAAGAGGTCGGGAGCCCTACTCTTGCATCAGGCAATAAGGCCATAACAGTTGGGGGTGCCACAAAGTTTGACCTTGAGTACCACCTTGTTTAATATCTACCTCACCCCTCTTCCCACCTGTTTGACTCCTTTGGAGCCAAGATTATATCATGTGCGGACAACACTCAATTACTCTTCTCTATTAATAAAGTGTAGACAGTAGGGTCCACTCAATGACCAGCATAAAGTAGGTTTATTCTTAGTATAAGGACCCCAACCATAAAGTAGATGCTTCAACTGCCTAACCTCCTATCATGAGATGACATTCTGAGCGCGTACATTCTAGGGCACCTAGCAGCAGCAGGATCATCTCCTTTCCTTAAAACAAAGAATGAGAGGTGAACGAAACAATATAAAACCGAGTTAACATAGTCACGTAGATATTGAGGAGAATGAGAAACTCTTGAAGACTTACGAGTCGCAGGTGAATGACTCTGATGAGAAGACCTCGAAGTAGACGATGAACCATTCGGATGAGGTGAATCTTTCTGTCGAGATTCATTCTGTCGTGGAGTTGAAGAAGGGTTAATAAAACGATGAACAAAGTCTTTCCTAACCACCACCACCACCCTGTTCAAGTTCCAAATACCATGGTCAGTGGTTTTAATAGCATTTTTAAAAATCTGTATAACCTTTATGGGTTTCAAAACCCTGGAAGAAGACTTTTTATTAGAAGGATTCTTTATAATGACCCAAACACCAACTGTAACTACAGTTGTTCTTACACATTTTTTTATATCACGATGTTCTTTCCTGGAGTCAATTTTCTTTGACTCAGCTAAAGACCAATCCCTGTTTTCATTCTCTGTAAATGAATTAGGTTGCATGTCATTAACCCAAGATGGTGTTACCAGAGTATTGGGACATCTACCTCTAAAGAGTTCAAAAGGTGTTAGTTTGGTCACAGCATGAGGTGACAATCTGTAACCCTTCACTTTTAGAAAAAATTCTGTGCACCAATCAAGACCCACAGATTTTGCCATGCCAATGGTTTCTTTTCTTTAAGGACACGGTTGAACCTCTCAACCATGCCGTTGGTTTCTGGGTGGTATAAAGCAGATTTTTTTGTGTAAAATACCATGTTTAGAAAGAAATGTCTCCATTTCTTTTGATACTAGTTGGACACCATTATCTGTAAGGGTAGTATTGGGTATCCCTTCTCTCTCAAAGATTTTTTCTAAAAATTAGATAACATGTTTTGTTTCAATTCCACGAGTAATGGCTATCTCTGGTCACCTTGAAAAAAAACCAAGAAGTACGAAAACATACCACTCTGTGCCTGAAGAGAAAACGGGACCAAGGATATCTAATCCCCCTCTTTCCCAGGTGCATTCGGGCGCTTCGGGCTGAACCCCAGGCTTTGCAACCTTTTCGCTTAAAGCACCTTCAAGACAATCCCTGATCTTACGCTCAATTTGTAAATCCATTCCATTCAATAGTCTGCAGTCTTGTGCAGGGGTGAAGAAAGCTGGTAAAGGAAACATTTCATTCTTTAAAATACACAAAAATCCTGATCGTTGTGACACTTTTGAATGTGACAATAAAAAAAATGTTTAGATGTTTAGATGTGTTAGTTGTCAATTCTCTTTGCCTCTAATGCTCACCAGCAGTTCCCCCAAAACACCGTAGGTTCGCAGATGTACTCCAGACCACTCGGCTCCAAATTGTAGTGATACCGTACACCAAAAGTAGGATTCATTTCTGCTTTATTTCCTGGAATATAAGGTAATGGCAGATCCCAACTCCAGCCTCTGCTCAGCTCCTCCTAGGATGCCATGACCTCACAGCTCCAAAAACACTGTGTGGCGCCTTAGCAACAGTAGTCAAGTCAAGTCAAAATGCATACGCAGTTAAAATAGACCAATGTCTTGCATGCAAGGGACATCTCCCATGAGTCAATGTGCTTCGGTTGTGATGGAATGAAAAATAAATGGTACAGCACCCAATTGGTATGGCAACGTCGTTAAAATCTTGGATCTGACAATCAGTGATGAGATTGGCGTTTGTTACATTAGAGGGGAAAACAGTTTTAGGCCATCAGTTCCTTGGCAACTTCAACACTCATTTCCTTGGATGAATTGTTTGATTTATAAAGTGTTATATAACTTGAACGCGACCTGTGAGGGTATCAGAGCGCTTTACAGAAGATTGGTACAAAAGAAAAGAGAACATGAAAGCAAACAACAACATCATCATGAGAGGTACAAAACTGTAAACTCATGAATTGAGACGGGAGACAGGGACTTGGTCAAGGACTGGTGGCGGGGTGGAAAACATAAGCAGAAAGGGCAGCACAGCACTGCTCAGGATCACACAGGGAGTCAGAGGAGAAAAGGGATCCAAAGGAGAAGCCTGCACAAAGGAAAGAGATAGCTAGATCTCAGCAAGGATGGGCGCTCAAGGGGTGATTCAGCACTCAGAATAACTACACCGAGGTCGGAAGCGCAAGACATGTATATGAAACAACATTAACAATAAAGGGAATGTGGGGTAAAGCACTCAGGAGCTCCACACGGTAAGACTTAAGCACAGTAAATTCCTCTCCCACATTCGCTGTTACAGATACTGACTGAAAAGGCAGGGACTGTGGAGCTTATACCAACGGGGATGTTATAAATGTAACTCAAAGACAATAGTCGGGGGAGGAGCTTAGCCTGCATCGGTGATGGCCGCCTGATCCCTCGGCTCCGCCGAGCCTTCCGTCTTCCTCCCGGCCCGCACCTTCATTTGCTCTCTATCTTGTTCGTCACCAGCATCATCGGGACCGGGAGGCGATTCTGCTTCCAGCGGTGTGTTTCTTCGCGCAGCCCCGGCAGTGGAAGTGCCGGAGCGCCCGCGTCCCCATTCAGTCGCTGGCTACAGCAGATCGGGTCTTTGTCCTGACGATGGCCGGCCATGTTTTCACTCCCGTCGGACACTGAAGCGGCAGGGGAGACCGGCGGGACCAGCTGCTTCGATGTGATCGCAGTCGCGTAGATTTGCTTTGCTCTTCTCGACTCCGCGCTTTGAGGAATTACAAGTTCGGAGAGCAACATTGTGTCTCCGTCTTATCGCAGGCACTGATGGATCGCCTTCCTTTCCAGGGTCCCGGGTGCTGCCATCTTGAAGATTGTCCCCCCGGCTGCTGTGCCTACTCCGGGCTGCTGCCGGTGACGAGGTCCGCTTACACAAATTGCTCTGGCGCTGTGCATGGGGTCAGCATGGGTTGTGCTGCCCCAGTGCCCCCAGTTATGTCGCGGCATGCGGAGCCCGGACTGGGAGACCAGCTTTGTGGCGGTGAGCGTGGAGACCAGCATCAAGGACTGCGACGCCTCCGTGAGCCTCGCATGCAGAGACCCGGTGCTCCTCTTCCCTCTACTGCACCACTGACGGTGGTGGATGTCCTATGTGCCTTGGGTACTTTGAGATCTGCCCTGCAAGATATTGTCCGGGACGTAGGGGACCGGCTGGACGCTATTTCCACCTATGTGCCCCCGGTGGGACGGGCTGTCCCTCGATTGCAGGACACTGTGCCATATCCTGTTCTTGATTGCGATGGAGTGTCTGCCCGGGTGTGTTCGGAGATATCGAAGGTGCGTGAGCCTGATGACACTTCAGTGTGGATTGGAAAAGTGGCGGAATGGTCTGAGGACGGCGAGCCGGCTGTTATATCCTCTGAGAGGCTTGCAGTTACTGGAGCTGCGATGTGGCTTGAGGGGAATGTCCGGGCGCCACGTTTAGCGACTCCTCGCGGGGTTACTGACATGGCTTGCTTTTTTGTCCTGGAGTGGTTCCTATTGACTGTGCTTGCCGATCCTGGTGATTCACTGGATGGCGCCACGCTCTCCTGTCCTATTGATATCATCATGGCTATGTGTTGGATGGAAGTTGACGGACACCCCCCCGCTCTGATGTGGACGCTTTGCTCGCTCGCCTCTTCCAAGATGTCTACCATGAGGCTGGACTATGCCGCTGCTTCGCATCGCAGGGGGCAGGGCTGAGGTTGTCTCCTGTTATGCACGGTCTGTTTCTGCTCGCACTGCTGGGATACTGATGGACTGCCGGGGATAGTGAATATGGATATTGTATTGGTCGCGGGGCCCGGGATCGGGCGGCTGGGGATATGTGATGGTGGTCTTGGGAATTCCTGCTGGTCCTCGGTGATTTCTTAAGGGTAATGGATGCATTGACGGGTGGGGACTAAGATGTGACTGTTCTTTGTCTGCTTTATTCGTTTACTTGAGATGATTCTCCCCACCTGCATTTCTGATTGCTACTACTCTTACGCTGCTGGTAATTTGCGTGAGGGATGTTTATAGGACCGGTGGTGACCGAGATCACGTTGAATATAGCTCCTCCCTGCCTTCTCTGAGAGTTGGAGGGTGGGATGGCTTTTCTCACTCTCGATACTCTCTTTCCCACTTGGGGGTTTCTTGGGGCGACAGGCATGCCTATGGGGGGGGGGGTGGGCCGTGGCCTTCCGCTGGTATGCAGGGTGGGGGGATGGGATGTGTTTTATGTTTTCTCTTTGTTTCTATGGCCCTCTTTCTTTTTCTTTTCTTCTTCTGTTTCCTTTTTCTATACCTCTTCGCTTCCTTTGGGGTCGGGGTTCAGTCTTATTAGGGAGTTTCTCGTATCGTATTCATGTGACATAGCGGTTGCTCCTGGTTCTAAGATGGTGGTCAATTGTTTTCTGTCACATGCCTTCCTCTTTCACGCCTCCTTCCAGATGCTCCGTGAATGATAATAGCTATCCTGGTCAGTGATTGGCTTTGACTCTTTTTGTAGTTTTAGATTCGCACTCGACAAAATCATAAAATTAAACCTTTTTATATCCTAATGCTATTGTTCTATGTTACATACAATACTCTTCGCTCATAGACAGCTCTAATGGCGTTCTGCTCCATTGATTCTGCTTTATCCTTTTCCTATATGTCATAGCGGCCGGCCCCGAGGGGTTGTAGGCAGACGCTGTGTATTGTGCATTTTACAAATAAAGGTTTTAAAAAAAAAAAAAAAAAAAGACAATAGTCACAGAAGACAAGAAACACCACCTAGGTTGTCAGCTGTGCCCACAGATCCTGGCGATCAAACAGGAACACAGCAAGGGTGTAGAACTAAACACAAGCACAACAGACAAGGAGCTAGCATGGAGGAGTGCTTAACAAGACAGAAGAGAAACAAGAACACACCTGGAGGAAAGCAAGTCGCAAACATACAATGTAATAGAAGCAAGACAACAAGAATAGAAAACCAGCAAACTAGGAACTGGAACTAAGGAAACAGAAAGAAAGGCAGGAACAGAAGGGGAGGCTACAAGGGTATACTAGAATAGTGCTGGATCAGCAGCCAAGAAAACAAAGTAGCACTGAAGGCTGTGCTGGGGCAGGAACAAGAATTGAGCAAAAGCTCAAGGGTCAAGGTAGCACTGCTGGCAGTGCTGCTTCCGGAACAGGGAATTGCTAAAGGTTCAGGAGTGAAGGTAGCACTGCAGGCAGTGCTGGTTCAGGAACAGGGAATTACTAAAGGTTCAGGATTGAAGGTAGCACTGCAGGCAGTGCTGGTTCAGGAACAGGGAACTACCAAAGCTTCAGGAGTGAAGGTAGCACTGCAGGCAGTGCTGGTTCAGGAACAGGGAATTACTAAAGGTTCAGGAGTGAAGGTAGCACTGCAGGCAGTGCTGGTTCAGGAACAGGGAACTACCAACGCTTCAGGAGTGAAGGTAGCACTGCAGGCAGTGCTGGTTCAGGAACAGGGAATTACTAAAGGTTCAGGAGTGAAGGTAGCACTGCAGGCAGTGCTGGTTCAGGAACAGGGAATTACTAAAGGTTCAGGAGTGAAGGTAGCACTGCAGGCAGTGCTGGTTCAGGAACAGGGAACTACTAAAGGTTCAGGAGTGAAGGTAGCACTGCAGGCAGTGCTGAGTCAGGAACAGGGAACTACTAAAGGTTTAGAAGTGAAGGTAGCACTGCAGGCAGGGCTGGTTTAGGAACAGGGAATTACTAAAGGTTCAGGAGTGAAGGTAGCACTGCAGGCAGTGCTGGTTCAGGAACAGGGAATTACTAAAGGTTCAGGAGTGAAGGTAGCACTGCAGGCAGTGCTGGTTCAGGAACAGGGAATTACTAAAGGTTCAGGAGTACAGGTAGCACTGCAGGCAGTGCTGGTTCAGGAACAGGGAATTACTTAAGGTTCAGGAGTGAAGGTAGCACTGCAGGCAGTGCTGGTTCAGGAACAGGGAATTACTAAAGGTTCAGGAGTGAAGGTAGCACTGCAGGCAGTGCTGGTTCAGGAACAGGGAATTACTAAAGGTTCAGGAGTGAAGGTAGCACCGCAGGCAGTGCTGGTTCAGGAACAGGGAATTACTAAAGGTTCAGGAGTGAAGGTAGCACTGCAGGCAGTGCTGGTTCAGGAACAGGGAATTACTAAAGGTTCAGGATTGAAGGTAGCACTGCAGGCAGTGCTGGTTCAGGAACAGGGAACTACCAAAGCTTCAGGAGTGAAGGTAGCACTGCAGGCAGTGCTGGTTCAGGAACAGGGAATTACTAAAGGTTCAGGAGTGAAGGTAGCACTGCAGGCAGTGCTGGTTCAGGAACAGGGAATTACTAAAGGTTCAGGAGTGAAGGTAGCACTGCAGGCAGTGCTGGTTCAGGAACAGGGAATTACTAAAGGTTCAGGAGTGAAGGTAGCACTGCAGGCAGTGCTGGTTCAGGAACAGGGAATTACTAAAGGTTCAGGAGTGAAGGTAGCACTGCAGGCAGTGCTGGTTCAGGAACAGGGAATTACTAAAGGTTCAGGATTGAAGGTAGCACTGCAGGCAGTGGTGGTTCAGGAACAGGGAATTACTAAAGTTTCAGGAGTGAAGGTAGCACTGCAGGCAGTGCTGGTTCAGGAACAGGGAATTACTAAAGGTTCAGGAGTGAAGGTAGCACTGCAGGCAGTGCTGGTTCAGAGACAGGGAATTACTAAAGGTTCAGGAGTGAAGGTAGCACTGCAGGCAGTGCTGGTTCAGGAACAGGGAATTACTAAAGGTTCAGGAGTGAAGGTAGCACTGCAGGCAGTGCTGGTTCAGGAACAGGGAATTACTAAAGGTTCAGGAGTGCAGGTAGCACTGCAGGCAGTGCTGGTTCAGGAACAGGGAATTACTAAAGGTTCAGGAGTGAAGGTAGCACTGCAGGCAGTGCTGGTTCAGGAGCAGGAAATTACTAAAGGTTCAGGAGTGCAGGTAGCACTGCAGGCAGTGCTGGTTCAGGAACAGGGAATTACTAAAGGTTCAGGAGTGAAGGTAGCACTGCAGGCAGTGCTGGTTCAGGAACAGGGAATTACTAAAGGTTCAGGAGTGAAGGTAGCACTGCAGGCAGTGCTGGTTCAGAGACAGGGAATTACTAAAGGTTCAGGAGTGAAGGTAGCACTGCAGGCAGTGCTGGTTCAGGAACAGGGAATTACTAAAGGTTCAGGAGTGAAGGTAGCACTGCAGGCAGTGCTGGTTCAGGAACAGGGAATTACTAAAGGTTCAGGAGTGAATGTAGCACTGCAGGCAGTGCTGGTTCAGGAACAGGGAATTACTAAAGGTTCAGGAGTGAAGGTAGCACTGCAGGCAGTGCTGGTTCAGGAGCAGGAAATTACTAAAGGTTCAGGAGTGCAGGTAGCACTGCAGGCAGTGCTGGTTCAGGAACAGGGAATTACTAAAGGTTCAGGAGTGAAGGTAGCACTGCAGGCAGTGCTGGTTCAGGAACAGGGAATTACTAAAGGTTCAGGAGTGAAGGTAGCACTGCAGGCAGTGCTGGTTCAGGAACAGGGAATTACTAAAGGTTCAGGAGTGAATGTAGCACTGCAGGCAGTGCTGGTTCAGGAACAGGGAATTACTAAAGGTTCCGGAGTGAAGGTAGCACTGCAGGCAGTGCTGGTTCAGGAGCAGGAAATTACTAAAGGTTCAGGAGTGCAGGTAGCACTGCAGGCAGTGCTGGTTCAGGAACAGGGAATTACTAAAGGTTCAGGAGTGAAGGTAGCACTACAGGCAGTGCTGGTTCAGGAACAGGGAATTACTAAAGGTTCAGGAGTGAAGGTAGCACTGCAGGCAGTGCTGGTTCAGGAACAGGGAATTACTAAAGGTTCAGGAGTGAATGTAGCACTGCAGGCAGTGCTGGTTCAGGAACAGGGAATTACTAAAGGTTCAGGAGTGAAGGTAGCACTGCAGGCAGTGCTGGTTCAGGAGCAGGAAATTACTAAAGGTTCAGGAGTGAAGGTAGCACTGCAGGCAGTGCTGGTTCAGGAACAGGTATTTACCAGCGCTCAGGAACAAGAAATAACTAAAGCTCAGGAAACATGGGAAACAAGGAGATCTAAAGCTCAGGAAACAAGGATCGGTCTCACCGGACCACAGCTACAATGACCAAAGCTGGACTGAAGGGAGGTTGAGCTTAAAAGAGCTCACAGAAATCACATGCTGCAGCCAGCCACAGGTGAACTGGATTCTTCCACCCATCCTTGGACTGCAGGAGTGGAGACGAGGCAGAGAGCAGGGAATTCTAGGTAATAGAGTTTCAGAAATTAGCAGGCTGTCTTCCACAAAACCCGGCATGGATTGGAAATGGATGGCAATATCCAAGTAGCGTTCAAAGGTTGGAAGTCAGAATATGCTTCAGGCTTCCTTGCGGGGTCCCACAGGGCTCATCATTGAGCCCTACCCTTTTCAACATTTATGATGCCCCTCTGGCGCGTATGATCAAAACTCATTGGTTTGAATTAGTATCATACGCAAATGATGCCCAGATTATTGTATCAATCTCGAGCAATAATACTGACATAGCCCAGAATTTTAAGGAGTGCATGAGGTGTGTCACTGATTGGATGGCTGAGAACTGTCCCAAATTAAACTCAAATAAGACAGAGGTACTACTCTTTGGGAAAGAAACATCCTTCTGGGTTTCAGAATGGTGGCCATCGGAGTTAGGGACTCTCCCAGCACCAGTCACTAGGGCAAAAAAATCTTGGAGACATCATAGATACCTCCCTCTCCTGTTGCCAACACGTAAATACACTCACTGCATCCACCTATTACATTCTAAAGATCCTGAGAAAGACTCTTCCATTCATACCGGTAGGACTGCAGATAACAGTGGAGGCAGCCTTGGTGCTGTCCAAACTTGACTACTGTAATGGACTACTGGTTGGAACGAATAAATCAGTAATAGCAAAATTGCAGGTACTTCAGAATTCCACCGCCTGATTGCTCTTTGGTCTGCCCAAATATTCATCTGCTAAACAGGCCTTGAACACCGTGCATTGGCTGCCTATTGAGAAGCGCATTCGATTTAAAGCTTTGTGTATTGCATTTAAGGTCTTACAGAACTCAGGTCCCACAGGGCCGGACTGGCCATAGCGGGCACCGGGCAATCCCCCGGTGCGCCGCACGGGTGGGGCACGGTTTGGGCCCCTGGGGGCCGTTTTTGTTACAGGGCCGTTTTTGGAGCATAGCTGCAAAATCGGCCCTGTACCAAAATCAGCCGAAAACCGGCCCCGGCAAAGAGCTCTGCGGCACCTCCAAATCCCCCGAGTGGGGAGGAGGGGGGTTGGCTGAGCACTTTGCCAGGGCCGGATGTGGTTCCCAGTCTGGCCTTGAGGTCCCACCTACCTGGTAAAATGCTTCAGTTGACATACATTCCAGCACACTCCGTTCGGCTTCACTGAAGCTGGTAATAGTGCCATCCTCCGTCTTCAGAGATGGGGCGGAAAAAGATTTTTCAATATCGCCACTAGTCAAGTCAAAAGTTTATTATGTTTTTGGCTCTCAATGAGGGCCACATAAAGTAAAACACACAATATACATCACAAAAAAATGAAACAAAATAAAACCATGCAGTCGAGCATAAGCGAGGCGACACATACAATCATTAGTCGTGCAGTCCCCAGCAACTCCCCGTGTATTATTAATAAATATCTAAAAAACTTTTAAAAAAATTAAAAATTCTGTAGCAAAACATTTCATTAGGCGGGCAATAAAGTGCATGGAGAAAAGTATTTACATTTAAAATTCCTAGTTGCAGACAGATTGGTTTTAACCATTTAAGGCGAAAAGGGCGCAATACATTACATACAAACAAGACATGGTTACGATTCTGTACAGCATTATGACAAAAATTACATACAGGAGACACACCGTACCATTTTGCGAGAAGAGAATTTAAAGGAAGCAGATCTTGTCTTAATAAAAACCATAGCCTTCGGACTCTATGAGGAATATTCCAAATAAGATATTGTTGGGGCTGTTTAAATAAGTATGTATTTAACAGAGATTGTCTTTCTTTTTTTCTTGATTGGGCAAGCATATCCAGTTTGTAACATAGTTCCCAGGATGCATTTTTTAATTTCATCTTGAGTTCAGCAGGATCTAGTAAAAACAAGATGTTTGCATCCAACTCTAGCAGACTTACGGCCTTTCTAAAGTTTTTTACTAGTAGAGAGAACTCGTTGAGATCCCCCAAAAGTTCTCTTTTAATAGCTTCTCTAAGGGAACCAATTTTACCTCTAACCAGACAGGCTACCCATCTTACAAGGGCAATCAACCCCTGAACCCAACCACTTCTCAGTCCGAATTCCAGCCTGCATGAAATGTCAGAGCAGGCCGTATTAAGAGAAGATATTTTCCTTAAGATCTTTCCTTCTATTTTTTGCACAAATCCCCAGTGTTTTAAATCCACTAATTCAATCCCATACAGGAGAGTAGCGGGTGTCTTTGCTTTAAATACATCAAGGAATAATGTGAAATGTCTCTTCCCTGTAGCATTATATAAAGAACACAGTCCCATCCCATGTGATAATGCTTTACGAGAATTGTGCTCTATATGGGCAGTCTCACTTATGTTTGCTGTAATTATTTTTCCTAAAAAGGTGTAGGTTTTAACGACCTCTAATTTCTGTCCTCCTAATATCCAGTTATAATTTGCAGACCTGCATTTTTTCTTACCGAATATGCACATAATCTTGCTTTTAGTAGCGTTAATCTTCATAAAATGTGCTTCTGCAAAAAGTGTTAATGCATGCAGGCGATTAGACAGGCCCTTCGGGGTTAAATCTAACACAAGTATGTCGTCTGCATACATTAAAACAGATATCGGTAATCCACCAATTTTTGGGGCCAATCCTCCACTAGATGTTATATGGGAGGGTAGGTCTGCTGTATATAGGGAGAACAATATAGGGGCCAATATACACCCTTGTTTTAACCCATTCGGGGAAGGGATCGATTGAGAAAGACCCCTTTCCCCACCTAGTAACATCTTGCACCATGTGTTGGAGTGAAGAGATTTTACCAATTCTAGTAAATATACTGGCATACCCATTGTGGCAAGTTTTTTCCATAGCGTTGACCGATCTACCTTATCAAACGCGGTTGAAAAATCAATGAATGCCACATATATTCCACCTCCTCGAACACGGACATATTTGTCTACAAGCACCTGCAAGGCAGTCAAATTATCAAGAGTACCATGCTCTTTACGAAACCCAGTTTGCTGCATAGGTAAAATACCATTTGTTTCTATCCATTTCATAATTAATAGTAAAACACATTTTGCGAAAATTTTCCCTATTGAATCTAAAAGCGCTATTAAGCGATAATTCTTAGGGTTATCCCGTTCTCCCTTTTTAAATTTGGGAATCAGAATACTACCCCTCCAAGAATTGGGGACTAATTTAGTAATAAAGCATGTATGAAACAGTGGGAGTAATATCTTACTCCATGAAGTGACATCCTGCTTTATTATAGTCATGGGCAATTCATCCGGGCCCATGGCTCCGGAAGAGCGCATACTTTTTATCACAGATACTATGGATTCCTCAGTAGGAAGTTCTATGTTATTATCTTCATTCAGGGTTAGCTCCAAATTATTATCCTCCACTCCATTGGAAGCATAAAGATTAGAAATAAATGTCATCCAGACTTCCTCTGCAATAGAAACCGGAGTGGGAAGAGTTCTCACTCCACATCCTTTTCCTATTACAGACCAGAAGTCTCTAGAATTATTATTGACCGATGCCTCTCTTAACCGTATCCATAGAGTGTCTTCTTTTTCTTTCTATATTTTATTTTTTAATCTATGCCTCCTTCTTTTGAGTAAGGCTAAATTACGTTCATTTTCTCTGGTTCTATTAAGATACTGTTGCCTAACAAGTTTATTTACTTCCTTATTTAAGGATAGTAATATAGGCGGAGGGCGTGGGAGATTCTTAGGAATTCTGTTTTTCTTTGCCATCCTTCTTAGTTTCTGCAATAGTATTTCAAACTTAAGGAGTTCTGATCCTTGCCATTCATCTAGTTCCAATATGGTTTGGGCAAGAATACTTTGAACATTCCTTACAGAGCTAGAATCCCAGAAACATCTCCCACCCTTATGCTTAATAGAGATTCCTGTATTACTCAAAGACCAGGACTCAGTCACAGGGGGTCGTAAAGAAATTGTTATATTAACCATTTTATGATCACTCAAGGTAGAGTTAGAGATCACAATATCCTGAATGAACGAGTACGTCTCATAGTCTGTGATAACATAATCTAAGATAGATTCACCTCTATATGACCCATGAGTAAACTTAGCTGGGACATCAGAGGGCATTCTGCCGTTTACTATAAGCCCCTCTACCAAACTTATTTCCTCTAATAAGATCTTTCCTCTTTTATTAGTTTTTATTTTATTAGGAAATACAGATTGAGGTATATTATACGCTTCTTCCTTTGCCTTATTTCTAAATAACTCTAAACTTAGGTTAGACACTTTACTGTTCAGGTCACCCATAAGGAGGATATATGGAGGCGCAGCCATCTCTAACAACTGCTTTATGTACGAGAACATTCGCTTTAAAACAGAATTAAAATTATGTTCTGGCGGTATATATGCATTTATGATTACAAGTGATTTTCGAATACCTACTAAAGCTAGGTTATTGATGGTTATTACTTGAAAAAGTTTACTAATATCGATATAATGAGAGAATTGCCATTGTAAAGAGTTAGATAAAAAACAGACAATTCCCCCTTTTGCATGACCTCTATTTGATGGTATAGCGGGGGCCTCAAAAACAAAATAGTCTTTCCCCCCATATTGTATATCTTTACACCATGTTTCTTGGATGCACAATACATCAGCATTCAGAGAGAGAAGATAATTCAATTTCTCAGGGGAATTGTACAGTCCTGCGGCATTCCAGGAGATAATATTTAATTGTCTGTTAAAGATGTTGAAATAGACATTTGCTAATCGATGTATTGCTCGATAATGCTCCTGGTAGCCAATTCCATTGCTGGGGGTCATGACATTGAGACGGGATCACGTTCTCATTACATAATGGAATCTTTGAAACCATACGCTTTCCCCTTGAAACACAGATTTTTAAATCCTTGTTACAAGTGGACAAGACATTTTGTTTAACACCCAATTTAAATGGTCCCTCTCTACAGTAAGTGCTAATGAACGGTAACACATCTATACCTCTACATTGAAAAGCTTCTGCTTGCTGGAGAATGATATTAGCAATTATTTTTGAGCAGAATTTAACCCTTGCTCGTTGGCCATTCTCACATGTTACTGATGAAACCAAATCAATGTCACTAGACTGAATTAATTTTAGACTTTCAATATCTTTAAGGCAGCTAAGCAGCCATGACCTATTCAGATTTAAGTCAGAGTCGAATAATGGCAAAAAGTCCAATGACAGTGTATCCACCCACAACGGAGCATCTTTCGGAGGCACGTTTGTTGATACCAGTGGTACTTCAGAAGGCAATCGAAAAATAGGGGCAGATGGATTAAGTGTCCTTATTACCGTAGTCTCAATTCTTATGTCTTCTTCTGCTGATACACGTGGATCTGTCTCTTTAATCTCAGAATCCGGAACTCTTCCATCGCTATTATTAACAGCAGGGATATCTTTCACGACAGAGCTGGTAACACAAACCGCTGCCACTTTCATATTGGTATCTAATATAGATTTTTCTAAAATTTCTATTTCATCCGAAGCTTCATTTAAATGTTTTTGGAATATAACTTGCCTTTGTCGTCTCCTCGTATACTTACGAACTGGCTTCCTATTCTTTCCTTTATATTTTTTACCTTTTCCCTTTTTTATTCCCTTAGTACCAGATGTTGCTTCATATTCTTTTTTGTCTTGATTAAAGATAGGGAATAACGCATTTCCAGTGGTTTGATTGTCCTCTACAGGGCATTCTTCCTCCTTTAATTGACTCTTTGCTGTAAATTGAGGTGTGAGCAGTGAACTTTCTTCCTTCACTATAGAGTCTTTTTGTTTTCCATTCAACTTTATTGAGGAGGTTGGTATTGAAGTTTCGACACGCTCATGGATATCCACCTGTAGCGTTGTCCCAACCACTGGAGTTTTCCTTAGTATATTATTACTTTCCGCAGTATTTGAGGTAACTGAATTACTGGGAATAACTATTCCATTCTCCGTATGCTTTGCCACTAATACTTTCAAAATCTCGGTTACTGAGTCCATAATACAGTCAGAACTCACAGCAAATTTTCCTAGTAGCAATAATATAGAGGCCAGTAGGTCCTCCAGAGCTATTAAAGAGTCCGAAATCGGTTTTTCATTTTTTGGATATTCGGACTCTACATAAGCACGAATCCCTGATAGATTTAGATGTGGAGATTTCATCTCACTTTGCATAGAGGGAATGTCATTGGATACTATGGAGGGGGTGCTACTATATAATGTTAATCCAGGGGGATTTACTTTATTAGGAGTTTTGTTCAATTCAGATTGGTTCACCGTTCCCTCGTCCATGTATCGACCACAGAGTTCTAAATCAATGCTGGACGGAATAGATAGTTCCACTACATCCATCTCCATGTGTCCAACTTTCTCGTTTTGCTGTTTTACTTCTAAATTTGATGATAACGACTTAGGAAGCTCACTGTCAGTAGAAGATGGTAGAGTAATAACCTCCTTAGTAATTGGTAGAATCATTGTAATTGAGTCTTGATTAAGATCACTCTCAAAAGGAAAGTCTAATTGTGGTATTGACCCCTCATCTTTTGGAGGAGATCGTTCCATTTCCTTTTTTGCAGAATTTTCCCAAATTTCCATTAGCTGCATTTGTCCCTTCAATTGCGAGCTATTACCGTGTTTGTTCCTCAAGGGGTTCGATCTTGTTTCTGCATATGACCGCCCTTCAAGCGTTCTTCCAGAGCGTAATTTCTTTGCTGACATAATGCGCACTGCAGAAACCTGTCAGCAGTTTAGTGGCAACAATATTTGTAAAATTAAATACTTAATATAAAATGAAAATGGATTGTCTTGAGCAATAAAAGTCAATACACGGGTTGTGCTGTATGTGCCAAACCAGATGAGAGAATGGTCTCCTCGCTAAATAATCGTCAGCAATGTCATCAGATATTATATTTACAACAGAATATTGTTAGAAAGTGGGCCCAGCCCAGCCTACCTCGGCCACTGAGGGCCCGCCCTTTGCCCGGGCTTAGCCCGGCGTCCCGCTCGCGTCCCGCGAGACGGGGGTGACTCCGTTTTTCTGCGCCTCCTGGCGCGAAACTGACGCGGCCGGTGCCGCTAGGGCTGCTGGGAGTTGGAGTCTCCTTCGCCCAGCGCCGCGCTCCGCTCGATGATTTCTGGAGCTGGTTAGGAGCGGGAGGCGGGCGGGCAAAGGCGCCGATAAAATGAGGAAATGTAGCGCTTGGCGCTAGGCGCTTGAATCAGCAGCAATCCACCAGAGTTTCTGCACAAAGGCTACCCCCTCGACCGGGGCGACTCCGTTTTTCTGCGCCTCCTGGCGCGAAACTGACACGGCCGGTGCCGCTAGGGCTGCTGGGAGTTGGAGTCTCCTTCGCCCAGCGCCGCGCTCCGCTCGATGATTTCTGGAGCTGGTTAGGAGCGGGAGGCGGGCGGGCAAAGGCGCCGATAAAATGAGGAAATGTAGCGCTTGGCGCTAGGCGCTTGAATCAGCAGCAATCCACCAGAGTTTCTGCACAAAGGCTACCCCCTCGACCGGGGCGACTCCGTTTTTCTGCGCCTCCTGGCGCGAAACTGACGCGGCCGGTGCCGCTAGGGCTGCTGGGAGTTGGAGGCTCCTTCGCCCAGCGCCGCGCTCCGCTCGATGATTTCTGGAGCTGGTTAGGAGCGGGAGGCGGGCGGGCAAAGGCGCCGATAAAATGAGGAAATGTAGCGCTTGGCGCTAGGCGCTTGAATCAGCAGCAATCCACCAGAATTCCGCACAAAGGCTACCCCCTCGACCGGGGCGACTCCGTTTTTCTGCGCCTCCTGGCGCGAAACTGACGCGGCCGGTGCCGCTAGGGCTGCTGGGAGTTGGAGTCTCCTTCGCCCAGCGCCGCGCTCCGCTCGATGATTTCTGGAGCTGGTTAGGAGCGGGAGGCGGGCGGGCAAAGGCGCCGATAAAATGAGGAAATGTAGCGCTTGGCGCTAGGCGCTTGAATCAGCAGCAATCCACCAGAGTTTCTGCACAAAGGCTACAGTGCGGTTGTTTGGGGTAAGATGAAGCCCCACGACAGAGAAGAAAAAACAACACTCGTGACGGAATGTCCCCCCCCGCTATTGTCACGCCCCCAGCACACACCCACAGCACAATGCAGACACGCCCACAAGGGACTACTTTGCTGGCACGGTTATTTTACCTTTGTATATGGTGGGCGTCTGCATAGCCTATGTCCTTCTGCTGCAACTGCCCTTTCCAACGCTGTATTGGGTGTGTGGATTGGCGCTGTAGTTCCTGAGTTTACCTTGCCAAAAGGTGTCTGTTCTCTCTTTATAATAGTAGTATAGATGAATCTCAAAACTATGTTCACGTTTGTGATAGAGAACAGTGACACAATCTGATCTAAAAATGACTGCCCTTGGCCTCCGCGCTGACGTACTGGATGAGAAACGTAATATACTGCTTAGACTGATAAAAGCAGCATCGGCGTGGAGGCTGGAATAAACGGCAGAAACCCGGCAGAAACCCAGTCTCCTGGACCAGCACAGTAAGGGCTGGAGCTGGGAGAGGAGCAGAGAGACCAGGGAACAACGGGGGGGGGGGGGGGCTGATGGAGCGAAGAGGGGCTGAACCTGCCCAGAACCCGGGGTGGCCTGTAGGTGACAAGGACGAGTGCCGGGTGACTGGAGCAGGGCTGGGGGTGGCTCCGGGGGAGACTGGGTGGCATGGAGCAGGCCCGGGGTGGCATGGAGCAGGGCCGGGGTGGCATGGAGCAGCCCGAGGTGTCATGGAGCAGGCCCGGGGTGGCTCAGGAGGGGACCTGAGGTGGGATGTAGCAGGGCCGGGGTGGCATGGAGCAGGCCCGGGGTGGCATGGGGTGTCTCCGGAGGGGGCCTGGGTGGCATGAAGCAGGCCCAGGGTGGGCATGGAGCAGGCCCAGGTTGGCATGGAGCAGGGCCTGGGTGGCATGGAGCAGGGCCGGGGTGACTGCAGCAGGCCCGGGTGGCTGTGGCTCCGGGGGGGCCTGGGGTGGCATGAAGCAGGGCCCGGGGTGGCAAGGAGCAGGCCTGGGGTGGCATGGAGCAGGCCTGGGGTGGCACGGAGCAGGCCGGGGTGGCTACGGGGGGGCCCGGGGTGGCATGAAGCAGGGCCCGGGGTGGCATGGAGCAGGCCCGGGTTGGCATGGAGCAGGGCCGGGGTGGCATGGAGCAGGCCCGGGTTGGCATGGAGCAGGGCCGGGGTGACATGGAGCAGACCCGAGGTGGCATGGAGCAGGGCCGGGGTGGCAAGGATCAGGCCTGGGGTGGCATGGAGCAGGCCCGGGGTGGCATGGAGCAGGGCCGGGGTGGCTCCGGGGGGGCCCGGGGTGGCATGAAGCAGGGCCCGGGGTGGCATGGAGCAGGCCTGGGTTGGCATGGAGCAGGGCCGGGGTGGCATGGAGCATGCCCGGGTTGGCATGGAGCAGGGCCGGGGTGACATGGAGCAGGCCCGAGGTGGCATGGAGCAGGGCCGGGGTGGCATGGAGCAGGCCCGAGGTGGCATGGAGCAGGCCCGGGGTGGCATGGAGCAGGGCCGGGGTGGCTCCGGGGGGGCCCGGGGTGGCATGAAGCAGGGCCCGGGGTGGCATGGAGCAGGCCTGGGTTGGCATGGAGCAGGGCCGGGGTGGCATGGAGCATGCCCGGGTTGGCATGGAGCAGGGCCGGGGTGACATGGAGCAGGCCCGAGGTGGCATGGAGCAGGGCCGGGGTGGCATGGAGCAGGCCCGAGGTGGCATGGAGCAGGGCCGGGGTGGCATGGAGCAGGCCCGAGGTGGCATGGAGCAGGGCCGGGGTGGCATGGAGCAGGCCCGAGGTGGCATGGAGCAGGGCCGGGGTGGCATGGAGCAGGCCCGAGGTGGCATGGAGCAGGCCCGGGGGGGCATTAGGTCTAATGTTGCAATGCTGGTCAGCGCATTTAGCGCCACGAAGCCTCGAGTAATCTGATAAAATTTATGTTGCACAGAAATCAACATGATGTGAATAAAAAAAGCGTTTTTTTTCAGGCTGTGCTCTCTTCAGGTCTGCGGAGCCAATGTTAAGAAAAGAAAGCACGCGCACAAATAGAGTGTAACAAACCCAAAAAATAAATTATATTTTCCTTTTAGTGCGAAAGCAAATACAACACGCATTATACATCAAATATATTTTGTAGTTACATAAGCATAGACATTGTGTTTAGTATAGAAAGGTCCAAGAACTACAAGTGATATATATTTTTTTATTTTTTTTTAAATGTAAGTGAAACCAAAGCCAAACCAGTGCTAGCGAATAGAAGGGGGTAAGAATACGCGTAGTGACGGTGAAAGGGCGCGCCAAGCTGCAGCTCGAGGCGCTAGTGATGAGTTGTAAATGGTGGCGCCATCGATAAGAAAGACTCTACTTGTGACTGTGCGAAGGGCCAACAAGTCATCAGGCTGAATCTTCCACTTGTGCAGGACGAACCAAGCAAGAGGCAAACTGATGGCAGAGCGAGGGCCATTCACAAGAAGGCGCTTCCCTGCATTGGAAAGTAGTTGTAAAAACACGCAGCATATGTTGCTCGGAGCTAAAAAGAAAAAAAAAATGAAGAAATGAGAACTACAAACCGACCAGAGCTGGGGACAAACAAAAGAAATAAGGAGTAAAAAACATTACAGAGACAAATCTACAATATCAAACATAACATAGCGCCAAGTACAACTTACCCTGACATCGCTGCGCTCCGCCACCGCCATTCTGTGCAAGCGTCTCATTGGGGCACATTGTAAGACCGGAGCTGGGGAAAACACAAGAAATAAGCATTACAAAACATGACAGAGACAAATCTGCAATAGCAAACATAACATAGCGCCAAGTACAACTTACCCTGACATCGCTGCGCTCCGCCACTGCCATTCTGTGCAAGCGTATCATTGGGGCAGATTATAAGACCGGAGAAGGGGGAATAACAAAAGAAATAAGCATTACATAACATTACAGAGACAAATCTGCAATAGCAAACATAACATAGCGCCAAGTACAACTTACCCTGACATCGCTGCGCTCCGCCACCGCCATTCTGTGCAAGCGTATCATTGGGGCAGATTATAAGACCGGAGAAGGGGGAATAACAAAAGAAATAAGCATTACATAACATTACAGAGACAAATCTGCAATAGCAAACATAACAAAGCGCCTAGTTCTAAGGACAACTTACCTTGACATCTGTGCTACGCCACCGCCATTCTGTGAAGGCGTCTCATTGGGGCACATTATAAGACCGGAGCTGGGGAAAAACAAAAGAAATAAGGATTACAAAACAAGAAAACTCGAAGCAAGCGGAAAGCGGGTAGAGGAAAGCATTCACGCATTAAAAACAGTGGCGGCTGGTGACATTTGAAAGTGGTGAGGCGTAAATGTTTCAGGATGAGTGACTGGTTTTCAAGCAAATTAGAGAAAGCAAGTAGGTTCTTAAAGTGCTATCTAAAACTGCAAAAATAAACCTGTTTTTGCAATATGTACAGCCTTTAGATATATTTCAGTAAGTTCTAATTAACACATGATGACATGCAACACGGTCGCTGTCATTCATTCCTGTCCAACTTCTTGGAAGTAAAAAGCCATTTCAGTTCTGCATCTGATTTTGGCAATGTACAAATGACAGTTTACAGAACAGATGATAACTGTAAACTCCCTGGCCTGGTCAGAAGACAAGGCTGGGGCCTCCTGGGATTTCCTTTTCGAAAGTTTACAGCACACAGCCTGCAACCTGAGACTGTGCTTGCTTCTTTCCACTGCCAGTCTGCTCTGCTGTAACCTGAGGCTGTGCATGCTTCTTTCCACTGCCAGTCTGCTCTGCTGTAACCTGAGGCTATGCTTGCTTCTTTCCACTGCCAGTCTGCTCTGCTGTAACCTGAGGCTATGCATGCTTCTTTCCACTGCCAGTCTGCTCTGCTGTAACCTGAGGCTATGCTTGCTTCTTTCCACTGCCGGTCTGCTCTGCTGCACCCTGAGGCTGTGCTTGCTTCTTTCCGCTGCCGGTCTGCTCTGCTGTAACCTGAGGCTGTGCTTGCTTCTTTCCAATGCCAGTCTGCTCTGCTGCAACATGAGGCTGTGCTAGCTTCTTTCCATTGCCAGTCTGCTCTGCTGTAACCTGAGGCTATGCTTGCTTCTTTCCACTGCCAGTCTGCTCTCCTGTAACCTGAGGCTATGCATGCTTCTTTCCACTGCCAGTCTGCTCTGCTGTAACCTGAGGCTATGCTTGCTTCTTTCCACTGCCAGTCTGCTCTGCTGTAACCTGAGGCTATGCTTGCTTCTTTCCACTGCCAGTCTGCTCTGCTGTAACCTGAGGCTATGCTTGCTTCTTTCCACTGCCAGTCTGCTCTGCTGTAACCTGAGGCTATGCTTGCTTCTTTCCACTGCCAGTCTGCTCTGCTGTAACCTGAGGCTGTGCTTGCTTCTTTCCACTGCCAGTCTGCTCTGCTGCACCCTGAGGCTGTGCTTCCTCTTTCCACTGCCAGTCTGCTCTGCTGTAACCTGAGGCTATGCTTGCTTCTTTCCACTGCCAGTCTGCTCTGCTGTAACCTGAGGCTGTGCATGCTTCTTTCCACTGCCAGTCCGCTCTGCTGTAACCTGAGGCTGTGCATGCTTCTTTCCACTGCCAGTCTGCTCTGCTGTAACCTGAGGCTATGCTTGCTTCTTTCCACTGCCAGTCTGCTCTGCTGTAACCTGAGGCTATGCTTGCTTCTTTCCGCTGCCGGTCTGCTCTGCTGCACCCTGAGGCTGTGCTTGCTTCTTTCCGCTGCCGGTCTGCTCTGCTGTAACCTGAGGCTGTGCTTGCTTCTTTCCAATGCCAGTCTGCTCTGCTGCAACATGAGGCTGTGCTAGCTTCTTTCCATTGCCAGTCTGCTCTGCTGTAACCTGAGGCTATGCTTGCTTCTTTCCACTGCCAGTCTGCTCTCCTGTAACCTGAGGCTATGCATGCTTCTTTCCACTGCCAGTCTGCTCTGCTGTAACCTGAGGCTATGCTTGCTTCTTTCCACTGCCAGTCTGCTCTGCTGTAACCTGAGGCTATGCTTGCTTCTTTCCACTGCCAGTCTGCTCTGCTTTAACCTGAGGCTATGCTTGCTTCTTTCCACTGCCAGTCTGCTCTGCTGTAACCTGAGGCTGTGCTTGCTTCTTTCCACTGCCAGTCTGCTCTGCTGCACCCTGAGGCTGTGCTTCTTCTTTCCACTGCCAGTCTGCTCTGCTGTAACCTGAGGCTGTGCTTGCTTCTTTCCACTGCCAGTCTGCTCTGCTGTAACCTGAGGCTGTGCTTGCTTCGTTCCGCTGCCAGTCTGCTCTGCTGCACCCTGAGGCTATGCTTGCTTCTTTCCACTGCCAGTCTGCTCTGCTGTAACCTGAGGCTATGCATGCTTCTTTCCACTGCCAGTCTGGTCTGCTGTAACCTGAGGCTATGCCTGCTTCTTTCCACTGCCAGTCTGCTCTGCTGTAACCTGAGGCTATGCCTGCTTCTTTCCACTGCCAGTGTGCTCTGCTGTAACCTGAGGCTGTGCTTGCTTCTTTCCACTGCCAGTCTGCTCTGCTGTAGCCTGAGGCTATGCTTGCTTCTTTCCACTGCCAGTCTGCTCTGCTGTAACCTGAGGCTATGCGTGCTTCTTTCCACTGCCAGTCTGCTCTGCTGTAACCTGAGGCTATGCATGCTTCTTTCAACTGCCAGTCTGCTCTGCTGTGCACACTACCAGGCCCCCTGTCCATGCCCTCACACATGACCTCAATGTGTTGCTTGCATGGGAGGGGCTGCAAAGACTGGCGCCTCAAAGCCATTTGTCAGGCCATAAACACTGAGCTCAGGATGGACCTGGGCTGTAAACTAGGTTGTGGAATGCATAATGTCCAAGTCGAAACCCTTTCATATAAACAAGTCTGTTTTCAGTGCCCATATCGCCCCCATCATATTGCACACCGAAAAGCCATGAAAATACCCATGCCTGCTGCGCCTGCATCATGCTTCATAGCAAGAAACACACACGTTGCCTCTGCACTCTGTTCTCTATTCGGCGCCCCTTCATCAGGACCAAAGCACACAGCCCTGGACGATGCTGCTGTCCATTGCCCACACGACAAGTCTTAAGTACACGGCTCCTTCGTTATAACTATTCAACAGACCCATGCACAATAGCTCTGGATGCCAAACTTGTACAGTGCTCCTCTACATAACATAGCCCTGCACTGTGCCCTGTACATTCATCCCAGCGCAAGGGTTTTACATTGACAGGCATGGAACAATGCCTCAGCAACATGCCTCGGTGCAGAGCCAGGGCAACATGCCCTCTCACAGAGACATCTTACAGTACCCCCCGCAGAGAGCCTCCTGCATGGACCTCCAGTTTGGAAACACTTCCTTAGGGTGTCTGCACACGGTCCCTCACTGGAAGCTGCACGGATGACGACTGGCAGGGGCATGCGCAGTGACACTCTGTTGTTGGTTAAAGTGTCATACTTGTCTGAGGTGTCCCAGGATCCCTAGAGCCATTTTTTGTAGAGGCACCCTAGGTGCACACGTGGCATATATGGGTGCCACGGGTGCCAGCGCTACATACCCGTGAGGGTCTCAAGGTGCTGGGGGGCAGGGGGGGACTGGTACTGATCGAAGAGCCAGGTCTTGAGGAGTCTTCTAAAGGCCAGCAGGTCCTTTGTCTGTCGTAGGCTGGCAGGGAGATCGTTCCAGGTCTTGGCGGCGAGGTAGGAGAAGGATCTGCCGCCGGCAGTGGTTTTCCGAATACGGGGAACTGTGGCGAGGGCGAGGTTGGCTGAGTGGAGGCTTCGGGTGGGGGTGTGGAAGCTGAGTCTGTTGTTGAGGTATGTTGGTCCGGTGTTGTGTAGCACTTTGTGTGCGCGGGTGAGGAGTTTGAAGGTGATTTTCTTGTTGACGGGGAGCCAGTGCAGGCCTCTCAGGTGGGGTGTGATGTAGCTGCGTCGGGGGACGTCGAGGATCAGTCGTGGCGAGGCGTTCTGGATTCGTTGTAGTCGTCTCAGGAGCTTGGTTGTTGTTCCTGTGTAGAGGGCGTTCCCGTAGTCGAGTCTGCTGGTGACGAGGGCCTGGCTGACGGTTTTCCTTGTGTCGAGAGGGATCCATTTGAAGATCCTGCGGAGCATTCGGAGGGTGTTGAAGCAGGTCGCGGAGACGGCGTTGACTTGTTTGGTCATGGAGAGGGTGGAGTCGAGGATGAACCCCAGGTTGCGTGTGTGGTCGGTGGGTTCCGGGGCTGTGCCAAGCGATGTGGGCCACCAGGTGTCGTCCCAGGCTGATGGGTTGGGTCCGAGGATGAGGACCAGTCTGCTGTCCTTCATCCAGTCGGCTACGGCCTTCATTCCTCTGTGGAGGTTGGCTTTGGCAGTGTGGGGGTCTTCAGTGAGGGATATGATCGGCTGGGTGTCCTCGGCGTAGAAGATGATGTTGAGGTTGTGTTGTCGAGCAACGTGGGCAAGAGGTGCAATTTAAATGTTGAACGGCATCCGGCTAAAGGAGGATCCCTGAGGGACGCCGCAGATGATCTTGACGGTTTTGGAGCGGAAGGGTGGGAGGCGGAGGCTCTGGGTTGAGGTTCCGTGACGGTTCTGTGCCGACTTGAACCCGTGTTTTCAAGTTTGTCGGAAATACATAATATTGGTATCAGTGAACCGCAAATGATCCATTTAGTATATCCTAGTGTTTTCGCTACGCTACGAGCAAGAGCACTCCTTCCATTGACATATTACTGATATACCCACGGCATCCATCTTAGATCGAGGCCGCCATTTTGTGTTTCCTTGCCCTCACATATGCAATAGCCTCTGATCACTTCATTCACTCCACTTTGATTAAGGACACGTAGCCTTAGCCGGGAATTCACCTCTTACATGACACGTGCACCTTAAACCAGATCACGCTGTAGCTGCATGACTCGACAAAGGCTGCCTCCTCTGCCCGAGGCCAGTCCTGCCAAACTGGTCTTCGTGTCCATTGTACCTGATCATGATTAGGCGGCCGAAGCCGGTAGCCTTACCCATTTACAACCCACAAACATCCCTTATCCCGCTTTTCTATCTTCCACACCTGGCTCTGTTTCTTTCTTTCTGAATCTTTATTAGGGGGAGGTAACGAACTTTACGATGAGGCGGTCCGGGTCCTGAATGCAATATTGACAGGGAATTGTGACAAACTAGTGGGAACCCCTCTTTTCGCAATGTTTGGCCTCAGATATTATCGACGGTTCCTGTGTAACACCAAATATTTATTGTTTTAGACACAAAGGTTTTGGGAATGTATTACATGTAAAGAATTCGCCCCCAGCATAAAATTTCGTATATAAGGAGCAACCCACTTTGTACAAATCGAACAGGCTCCTAGTCTCTGCCCGTGTGTAGATTCTGTGACTTCTGTGTCCCTGCAGTAATAAACCTTTGGTCTTTGACGCCACCATCGAGAAGCCCGTGTTTCTGTTCATTTGTGCACCAAGGCAGGTGGAACTCCGGGGTCTTTGGGTGTTGTACCCTGACACCTCTGGACGGAACCAAAAAGTCCAGAACTCCAGGGTTCTGCCGGAGAGGAAAGATGTGGTCAAGGCCAGGGCCTTTTCTTGAATTCCGGCGTCATGGAGGCGCGTTGATAGGGTGTGGTGGCAGACCGTGTCGAAGGCAGCTGACAGGTCCAGGAGGAGGAGAGCGGCTGTTTCTCCTTTGTCCATCAGGGTCCTGATGTCGTCGGTGGCGGCGATGAGGGCGGTTTCGGTGCTGTGGTTGCTGCGGAAGCCGGATTGGGAAGGGTCCAGAATGTTGTTGACTTCGAGGTCACTTTTGCCGGGAATGGGAGCAGGGAGATGGGCTGGAAGTTCTTGAGGTCCTTGGGGTCCGCCTTGGGTTTCTTCAGAAGGGCGTTGATCTCGGCGTGCTTCCAGCTTTCCGCGAAGGATGCTGTCTCGAAGGAGATGCTGATTGTTTTCCGGAGGTGGGGTGCAATGGTTGTGCTGGCTTGGTTGAAGACTTGGTGGGGGCACGGGTCGGATGGGGATCCAGAGTGGATGGAGTTCATGGTTTTGATGGTGTCTTCGTCGCTGACGTTGGCCCAGGCGGTCAGGCGACTGGAGTGGGTGGAGGTCACAGGGATGGTGGTCTCGGTGGTGGGTGCAGGGGTGTCGCAGTTGAAGCTGTCGTGGATGTCAGTAATCTTGCGGTGAAAGAAGGTGGCGAGGGAGTCGCACAGGTCTTGTGATGGTGGAATGTCGTTGGTGTTGGAGCTGGGGTTAGAGAGTTCTTTCACAATGTTGAAGAGCTCTTTGGTGTTGTGTGCGTTGTTGTCTAGGCGGTCCTTGAAGGCGGTTCTTTTGGCGGTCCTGATGAGTTGGTGGTGTCTGCGGGTGGCGTTTTTGTGGGCTGCGAGGCTGTCTGGTGATCTGTCGTGGAGCCATTTCTTCTCCAGCTACCGACAGGTGCGCTTGGAGGTCCGGAGGTCTTCGGTGAACCAGGCAGCTTTCTTGTTGGTGTGGTTGGTTGTGGAGGTCTTGAGAGGAGCGAGGGTGGTGGTGCAGTAGTTGATCCACTGTTTGAGGGTGACAGCGGCGGTGTCGGGGTCGATGGGGTCGGCGGGTGGTCTGAGGGCGAGGGTGGTGGTCAGTTGGTCCTTGGTGACCTTGCCCCAGTTGCGGCGTGGCAACTGTTGGGTGCGGTGGTGAGTGGTGGGTTTCCTGAAGGTGAAGTGGACGCATCTGTGGTTGGTCCAGTGGGGTACGGTGGTGTGGTCGAAGGAGATATGCAGACTTGAGGAGAAGATGGGGTCCAACGTGTGCCCAGCGGCATGGGTGGGAGTTGTCACAAGTTGTTTGAGTCCGAGGTTGGCAAGATTGTCGATCAGGGCGGTGGAGTTGGCGGCGTTGTTGTTCTCGAGGTGAAAGTTCAGGTCCCCGAGGAGGATGTAGTCCTTGGAGGCGAGGGTGTGGGTGCTGACGAGGTCGGCGATGGTGTCGCTGAACTGGTCGTGGTCCGGGTGGTCTGTAGACGAGTGTTCCTCTGAGGGTCGTGTTGGGGTCGGTGTGGACCTGGAAGTGCATGTGCTCGGAAGTGGTGAGGGTTTTGTCGGTGTCGGTCGAGACTCTGAGGGTGTCTTTGTGGACGATGGCAATTCCCCCTCCAGCTCTGTTGGCGCGGTCTCTGCGGGAGATCTTGTAGCCCTGTGGTATGGCTATAGGGATGTCAGGTGGTGAGGTGGCGTTCAGCCAGGTCTCCGTCAGGAAGGCAACGTCAGGGGCGGTAGAGTCTAGGAGGTCCCAGAGTTCGATGGCGTGCTTGCGAGCGGAGCGGGTGTTGAGGAGGATGCATCTGAGGTGGTTGGGTTCTCTGGCTGGTGGTTTGGCGAGGCCGGATGCTGGTGTATCTGCAGTTCCGGCAGGTGAAGAGGCCTTGGGTGTGCTTAGGGACGGCCTGGCGGTACAAAAGGGGGTGGTGATGGACGGAGCATCAGAATCAATCAAACACTCACACCCAGTCAAAAGATCTGGGTTTAATCCATCACCGTTCTTTAGCCCACTCTGCCACCCCAGTTCTGACATGGCTATATGCAAATCAGTCTGACCCTGTGCCTCATGGTAACAGTCCAGCCCGAACTGCCAAGCCATGTCTTCCCTGGACCGGAAACAAGCTTCCGAGGACCGGTTTCTGGCATTCCAGCCATCTTCAGCCCGGCTTGCTTGAATCCAGTAGCAAAATGAGCAAGGGACTCACGTCTGAGCATACCCTGCCACTTTTATGGCGGCCAAAAGCGGTACAAAAGGGGGTGGTGATGGACGGAGCATCTGAATCAATCAAACACTCACACCCAGTCAAAAGATCTGGGTTTAATCCATCACCGTTCTTTAGCCCACTCTGCCACCCCAGTTCAGACATGGCTATATGCAAATCAGTCTGACCCTGTGCCTCATGGGAACAGTCCAGCCCGAACTGCCAAGCCATGTCTTCCCTGGACCGGAAACAAGCTTCCGAGGACCGGTTTCTGGCATTCCAGCCGTCTTCAGCCCGGCTTGCTTGAATCCAGTAGCAAAGTGAGCAAGGGACTCACTTCTGAGCATACCCTGCCACACTTATGACGGTCAAAAGCGGTACAAAAGGGGGTGGTGATGGACGGAGCATCTGAATCAATCAAACACTCACACCCAGTCAAAAAATCTGGGTTTAATCCATCACCGTTCTTTAGCCCACTCTGCCACCCCAGTTCAGACATGGCTATATGCAAATCAGTCTGACCCTGTGCCTCATGGGAACAGTCCAGCCCGAACTGCCAAGCCATGTCTTCCCTGGACCGGAAACAAGCTTCCAAGGACCGGTTTCTGGCATTCCAGCCGTCTTCAGCCCTGCTTGCTTGAATCCAGTAGCAAAGTGAGCAAGGGCCTGGCAGCAGGGGTGGTGTCTTCCGGGGTTGAGTGCGTGGAGGGTGCTGGAGTCGTAGTGCAGTCTGGCGTGGCGGGGGTGCAGAGTGCAGGGGTTCTGGCGCTGGGCACGGTCCAGGCGCGGATGGGCGCAGACGGGCTTGCCAGCGGCACGCCCGCTGCGTGCGTCCTCTGCACCTCCGCGCGGCGAGCTCCATAAGAGGCCAAGTGGGAGGGAGGAGCAGCTGGGAGCGGGGCGGCCAATGGGCGAGGGAAGGGACACAGAAGGCAAAAGGGGGTGGGGCCGCAGGGAAGCAGTGGCGGGAAGCGAGGGGCAGGTGGCACAGAGGGCGAGGGGCGCAAGGAACGCTACCAGGATAAAATACACAATACAGAATACAGAATAAAAATGCAAAAAGCAGAGCGAAAAAACAACTTAGCAGAAAAATGCACAGACAGTCACCAGGGGCACACGAGCGGCGGACTCCCGGTGGCGGCAGAAGAGGGGAGAGTCAGGGAGCACAGGAGGAGCCGTGCGGCATGGGGAGCGACCAGAGGTCAGGTCAAAGCTCTTATTGTGTAAATAAATGAACATATCTAGAAATAAATCTAGAAATAAATCACTTTTGATTTTGACATAGCTGTTTGCACACATTACAGACAGATGACACACGCTTGTCGGTTTCTCTGTGTGCCAAAAAGGTACAACACACAAGCGTGTGTACTCCCTCAGCCTCCCCGTCCAGGTGCGCCACAGGAAGAGTCAACCAGTCCTTACCCTCACCTTCTGCTGCCTCTCCCCCTCCTCTCTGTCCTGCTGACTTTGAAAGGTGGGAAGGTGGTAGATTGACTTGACAGAAAGCTCAGGCACACGCAAAAAAATCTATTAAAAAAATGCCATAAAGGAGGTGCGTCAGACACACAGAACGGACCATGCTGTATCTATCCAAAATGGTTTGTGATTATGTATTTTATTTGGCAAGTTAACAAGACACAAATTGCATTATGCGCACACACAGACTCAGCTCCACCCAAACCTCCTGGCTGTAATTTAGATTTCTTAATGTGGGGTGCTTGCAATCGGGAGGTTTTGCTGTTGGACGCTTCCAATTCAGAGGCCTAGAAGAGGTTGTGGCACCTCTCTGCAAACCGCCCTCCCCTTCCCTAATCTGGGAAAGAGTCGACATTTACTTGGTTTTCCTGGCCAAATTAAACCCGACCGGTCGGAAACACTGCACAGGCCAGCAGCTTTTCTGACAGAGCAGGGGGTCCCTGCTTCGAAACAGACTGGAAAAAGAAAGGGTTTACTCCTCCGAACACCAAGTTACATGTGAGTGCTTAGACGCACCCGACCCTGCGGCTGCCTCAAGTCACCATCAGAGGCCTGGTGCCCGCACCAATCCAGACACTGCTCTTTGCTTTATGTTATCAACATACAGCATAAAAGCAGTGTCGGGATTGGATTGGCAGGGGACGTTAGCGCTCATTAGGATACCAGGGGGATTCAGCTGTGACTCCCCCTGGCTCACTGTTGAGCATGTGAGAGAGGCAGCTCGTGCACAAGTCCGGGCTGGGCGCTGAAAGGGTGTCGCCCTACCCGAGATGCTCACTACAGCTTTGAAGAGTGCGTGACTGGAACAACAGTGCAACGCGAGGTCTGTTCAGCCCCTCCCACCTTCATCAAGCACTTAACAACTGGCCCGCGGCTGAAAAAAAGCTGACGCTGCGGGCAAGAAAAAAATAATTGCGCAAGTTTTAAGTTTAATACTGGGGAGAGAGGCCACAAATAGGGGCTGGGGGGCTACAATTAAGGGGGGCGACACCCCAACGCCCTCAAAGAGGAACCGCCCCAAATGAAAGAAGAAGCATGCCAGCTGGGGGTAGAGATCAAAGCAAAGGGGACAAGGGAAGCATTCACGTGCGCAAAGGATGAAAGAAAACGCTTGTCAGCTAGGAGTAGACATCAAAGAAGCCGCGACAGCTGTGCATATCGAGGCGCGCTTGTGCGCGTTATAGCAAGCTGATCGCCGCAAAAGATCATTTCTTAGAGCCCCAAAATGTCTCACACAGAGCAGCGCATGCACTGGCTCAGGTGAGACCTAAAAATGTACAACAACAACAACAACCTCTATGTGGCAGGCTCTGCAGGTATGTGCATTGACAGTGGGTGCAGAAGAGAGAGCTGAAGAGACAAGGGTAAGGTGGCTTCCTCCCCCCCCTCCAGACCACTTTAATATTAGCGGAACCGGTGTGGCACTTTATAAATAACAGCAGCACGGCTCCGCTGACGTATCCTCCTCGCTTGACAAACGTGTGTGAAAGTGTTTGCGTGGTGACCTGAAACAGCATGAAGCTTTCAAGGCGCACCACTCAAAACTATTTTCTTAAGAATAACGCAGTACTTCTTTAGAATGTGATGCCAAAGGTACCCAGCTTCTATGAGCCACACAGAACAGGCATTAGTTAAAGCGGCACCCAGTTTAACTCATTCCGCTGACCTCAGAAGGATGAAAGCCGGAGCTCACTCTACCGGTGTTTGAATATGTGATGGAATATTGCCCGCGAATCTTTGCAGCAGTTGTGTCACCCACTTGTTGTCTACTGCTTCAGAGAGCAATACAAGCAGCCAAAGAAATAACAGCACCTACACAAATGGAGTTTAGGTGGCCTGCAAGCATGGTTTTCCATGATATTGTTTATTTTTTATTTAGCTTCCAAAAATACATTTCATCGCACAGTAAAATGTTTCTCAGCAAGGGCATTTTTTGCATCTGAGACCGGTTCTCAGTTCATCAGTTTTATTTAAAATGGACTCGCAGCAGAGCATTTTTTTAGCAAAGCACTCGAATAAAGCGGTATGCTTCAAGACAAGCTGCCATGTTTGTCCTTTCAATTGCTCTAAAATGGTCTCCATCATCCCAGACCTGGACTCTTTTCTGTTTCATCTGCGTCTCAGCGCATTTTTTTGCTAACCTTTCATCGAGCTCTGATAAAAGCGGTTGATGTTTACTGGAACTTATAGTCCTGTTTTATAATGGAATACACAAGACTACAAGTCCCAGAATTCAAATCAAACAAGCATTGGCATAGCCAATAGGTCCCGTCTTTGGGACCTTATAAGTGTTTAGCCATGCAACAGTTGATGTTGTTGCACCAAGGATATTGTGCTGCATACCTAAATACTTATAAGGTCCCAAAAGCCAGACCTATTGGCTATGCCAATGCTTGTTTAAAGTGTGGTGAGGTGGGTCTGATGGGGCACCGTAGTGGATGGCCTTCATGGTTGTGGCAGCCTCGTTTGTGGTGATGGCGTTTAGCCAAGGTCCATTCTTTGGCTGAGATTGGAAGACTGGCTGCGAGGTTGATGGGGTCAGGTGGATGGTTGAATTTGTCTTATATGGATGTGATCTTGTTCCAAAAGGATTTACAGAGATTGATGCAGGGGTCTTGTAAGTGGTGGATGTTGCTGGTGGTGGCTGCAGGCATCATGAATTCTCTGATGATGGTGAGGATTTCTTGGCTGCTGTTGTTGTTGGCTTAGATGCGGTTGGCATGGGCTGTTCATTTGGCATTTCAGACTTACTGGTGTCTTGGCTCATTCACCACTTGCTTTCTAGTTGCTTACAGTGCTCCATCACCATCCTGAGTTCTTCTGTGTGCTAGTTGGCTTGTGTTTGTGATCTTGAATAGTTTTGCTGTGCTTGAGGGGGTCCAGGGTGTTGCTGCAGGTGGTGATCCATTCATTGCTGTTCTTGATGTCTTCCGTTAGGTTGCTGCTTGTATGCTTGACTGGACCAGGATGTCGGTGCAGGTGGTGATCCATTCATAGCAGTTCTTGATGTCTTCTGTTAGGTTTCTGCTGTGCTTGAGGGGGTCCAGGGTGTTGCTGCAGGTGGTGATCTTATCATTGCAGTTCTTTTTTTTTAGTTTAGAAAGCTTTATTGAAGTAAATAAGCAATGTAAAAACCAATACAAAAAATATGAAAAAACATAGTAATAGAGTTAAAACGAGAGTAATAAAATATGCCAATTCAAGCAAATGTCCCCAAAAGGGACTAAAAACAATACTAAGGGAAAAAGCTTCTCAAGATTGTGTTTAAGGAAGGAAAAAAAGGAACAAGAAGGAGAAAGGGGGAAAAGAGAGAAAGAAAAGAAAAGGAGGGTGAAAGGAAAAAAGAAAAAGAGAGAAAAAGATGCGAATAGCCTAACAAAATAGCTCATACATTTGGATGAAAATACAATATAAAAAAACATTAGGAAGAGAAAAAAGAAGAGAAAAAGGGGCATCACATGGCAAGTAATGAAGAGATGTACCTAATGCACACACTTAGTGAAATTAAAGATGTTGGCCAATGTATAAATTCTTAAACGTTACAATAAAATGCAGAGGAACAACAGTAGAGCACAAAGATATCAATTAGATGGTGATAACAAGTAAAATATGATGACAAAAGAGAGTCTTGGTGTCCTTGTTTAATTATCAAAGCTTGACAACAACCTTGTAAGCGAAATGCGCTTTAAAATCCCACGACAGTGTCCACAACAGGCACACGGAGACCTGGGAGAAACGAGCTTACCAAGACGTCCTTATATAACCTTTTTTCTCGAGAGCATAGAGGTACTTCTATTGCTTTTCTACATACCACTAAACTTAACGGATACGGAGGTTACCGGTTCAACTGTGCTTATACTCTATCTCCCGGGGGATTTTAAAGCGCATTTCGCTTTCAAGTTTTTTAATACCATCGAATATTTTAACAAGTACTGGTCTTGGGCCCTTCCGGGTCAGAATTATCACCGGAAGATCGACCAATTGGCTTAAGTACAGCCACCTAGAGCCCTGAAGATTCGCGAGATGCGATGAAACACGTGTCGGCTGGTTGTTGTCAAGCTTTGATAACTAAACAAGGACACCAAGACTCTCTTTTGTCATCATATTTTACTTGTTATCACCATCTAATTGATATCTTTGTGCTCTACTGTTGTTCCTCTGCATTTTTTTGTAACGTTTAAGAATTTATACATTGACCAACGTCTTTAATTTCACTAAGTGTGTGCATTAGGTACGTCCCTTCATTAGCTTCAGGACTTCTTCAGCTTGCTGACATCTCCATTGAGTGGTTACATGGTTTTCCACTCACCTAGTTGCACCACATATTACCTTTAATAGTGCTTCCATACTGGCAGTGCGCCCACATAGATTGACATCTAAAAACCATTCTTACTGTTCACATGGTAAGTAAGCTTCAAACAGATCTAGAAAGAAAATCGGTTAACGGCATCCATATTAAATCCCTTTTGATTAATAAAGTGGTTGTGGTGGCAAAAGCACGATCAAGTCTATGATGATGACAAAGCAAGTTCTACCAGGCAATGTAAGATATTTTAGAAGTGTCTTTCCAGTTGGTGGTGATGACTTGGAAGGCAATTGCCAAAGCAAGGTCCATGAATTTACGAAAATTACCATGAACATCCCAAATAGGCGAAGAGCCACCTAAGAAAATGTGTACAATTTCAAAAGAAAAAGTGGTATTCAGGATTTTGTTCAATTGCAACCAAACCTTCAACCAAAAAGAGTTAATAAGGGGACAATGAGAAAACATATGCATGAGATCAGTGGTATTATGAGAACAGGACCAACAAATTGGAGTCTCAAGTAATTTGAATCTGCATAATTCATGAGGTGTAAAACAAAGTCTATTGTAAAAAAAAATAACATGTCTGTGTGGTACTAGCGGAACGGGATACAATATGTATTTTAGACCAAATAGCGTCCCATGTCTGAAATGAAAATTCCTGAGCTAGGTCGCGCTCCCAAAGTAATTCCAATTTAGTTTTAGTTCTGGTAACGTTGTAAAAAAAGAGTGTCCTATAAACTACAGCTGCTTTGATCATTGCAGTTCTTGATGTCTTTCGTTAGGTTGCTGCTGTGCTTGAGGGGGTCCAGGGTGTCGGTGCAGGTGGTGATCCATTCATAGCAGTTCTTGATGTCTTCCGTTGCTGCTGTGCTTGAGGGGGTCCAGGGTGTCGGTGCAGGTGGTGATCCATTCATTGAAGTTCTCGATGTCTTCCATTAGGTTGCTTCTGTGCTTGAGGGGGTCCAGGGTGTCGGTGCAGGTGGTGATCCATTCATAGCAGTTCTTGATGTCTTCTATTAGGTTGCTGCTGTGCTTGAGGGGGTTCAGGGTGTCGGTGAAGGTGGTGATCCATTCATTGCAGTTCTTGATGTCTTCCATTAGGTTGTTGCTGTGCTTAAGGGGGTTCAGGGTGTTGGTGCAGGTAGTGATCTATTCATTGCAGTTCTTGATGTCTTCTGTTAGGTTGCTGCGGTGCTTGAGGGGGTCCAGGGTGTTGCTGCAGGTGATAATCTATTCATTGCAGTTCTTGATGTCTTCCGTTAGGTTGCTGCTGTGCTTGAGGCGCTCCAGGGTGTTGGTGCAGGTGGTGATCTATTCATTGCAGTTCTTGATGTCTTCTGTTAGGTTGCTGCAGTGCTTGAGGGGGTCCAGGGTGTCGGTTCAGGTGGTGATCCTTTCATTGAAGTTCTCGATGTCTTCCATTAGGTTGCTTCTGTGCTTGAGGGGGTCCAGGGTGTCGGTGCAGGTGGTGATCCATTCATAGCAGTTCTTGATGTCTTCTATTAGGTTACTGCTGTGCTTGAGGGGGTTCAGGGTGTCGGTGAAGGTGGTGATCCATTCATTGAAGTTCTTGATGTCTTCCGTTGCTGCCGTGCTTGAGGGGGTCCAGGTTGTTGGTGCAGGTGGTGATCCATTCATTGCAGTTCTTGATGTCTTCCGTTAGGTTTCTGCTGTGCTTGAGGGTTCCAGGGTGTCGTGCAGGTGGTGATTCATTCATTGCAGTTCTTGGTGTCTTCCGTTAGGCTGCTAGTATGCTTGGGGCAGTGTGTGTAGGGGGCAGAAGCACAGTCCTTCGCTGAGATGTTCTTCCAGAAGCGGCAGGACTTCCCGGGGTGGTGGGTCTCCTCTGGTCCAGGATGGTGATCTTGAACCTCATGAGGGCGTGGTAAGTTCAGGGGATAGGTGTTGTTTTGTTGACGCTGATGTTGCTTAGTGTGAAGAAGATAGGGTCCTGAAAGTGTCCGGCGGTGTGGGTGGGTCTAGTGATGCACTGAGTAAGGTCGAGGTTCCCAAGGCTTTTGAGGAGGGAATTTGAGTTGGAGTCATTACGATCCTCGAGGTGAAAGTCTATTTCTCCATGGAGGATGAAAGTGCTGGAGTCGATGATAATCTCAGATCTATCCTAATGTCGATTTCCAGTCTTTGTGTTACACATACTTATATCTCTGTATTGCAAATGTCAAGAGAAGCCTTTTCCCATCTTTCTTCTGCATTTTACTTTGGGACTGCTGGCTTCTGGTAATTTACCTTGTCTTTCACCTACAAAGACAGAACAAAAACCTTAATCCTTTCAGCTACAACCGGTATGAACCAATGCCCCAACCTCTGAGCTAATGCCATTCCACCAACGACGAGAAATTCTGTTTTATCTCTGTTCATCTGAATAGATTTAATAGTCAACAACAAAAATTCTCCAGGCACACAGAGATAGAACTGAGGTTGTGGTTTCAATATTTTTTTTTTCAAGTTATACGCATTTTTTTTCCAACATGTGTTTCGTCTCAGGCTGTTCTTGTTACAGCAAACTCCATCAGGGCTTACTATCTACTATAAAGTCATAGTCCAATTAATGAGGAGTATTTGTGTTCAAACGAATATCCCAAAACCTGGGTCAGGTGACCCTAGACATGCCATGAGATTTTTAGGAAATTAAGGGCGTGGTTACACTGGTTAGTGTGTGCCGAGATGTAGATTGGGTCACCATGTGTCATAGTTGAGAAATTCAACAAACAGTATCTTTTGTATTGTGATAGGTCCCTTAATATCGAGTGTCCTAGTTATCAAAGTGATGTTATAGGCTAGATATAGATGCGTTAATCACTCAGACTCTGTTCCTGAGTGATAGTGGTGAAACATAGAAAATAGATTCTAGATAGGCACACAAGCTACAATATATTCATATTTAATACCTAACCACCCGATGGACAATTGCTGTGACTTATAACTTGAAGAAAAATAAAAGAACTATCGAAACCACAACCTCAATTCTATCTCTGTGTGCCTGGAGAATTTTTGTTGTTGATTCCAAGACCTCTCCAGCCGAGGAAGAACGGATGGATCTTCCTTCTCTTGAGCGCCAGAAAATACTTGGACACTGAATGAATAGGACTTTGAACAATTTAGACCTATGTGGTAGAGTGCGCTACTTATCTCAGCCATCGCACCTTTCTTATTTTCATATATTTAGTAGTCATCGGGGCATGAACGGTTGTCAAGCAGACCCCTCTACATGTGTAGAGGAAATATTGTGTCACATTTTAGTAACATGACATTTTCCCAGTCTGTATTGTCATTTCCCCAGTTTCCCCTTAGAGAAACCCTTGTACCTACCACAAAGTTTGGTAGGTGATCCATTTCCTTTCCCGCCCTAGTAGGAGAGCTGCCCCGGCATTCTGCTGAATAGAAATCCAACCTTCTCCAAGTTGTGAAAGCTTCAAATTGGAGTTTGTACACATACAAAGTGACAAAGCAAACCGTGCCTGTGTATTCTATGCGGATGTGACCGAAAGTTATAGAGTCAAAACATTCACACCTGGCAGGTGTTCTTTTGTGGGTCGCTGTCAGGCATCAAAGGAGCCATCAGTGACTTTCTGACTGGACACTGAGAGGCTTCGTGCCATAAAACCCACTCGGATCACTTGAATGTTTATAGCTTGAAACACAGTAGCTGAGACTCAGACTCCATGAGTAGTCCAGCTTATATTTGGCTCCACTTTGCAATTGACTTGTTTTGTTTGCAAACGTCGGAAGAGCTGCTGTGTTCTAAAGACTTCTGAGAACACCCAGTGCTATCCCCGAGGTTAACATTGGACATGGGACTCTGTTAGAGAGAAAATATGCTCATTGTTGGGTTACCACCACCACCGTCTGATACAGGAACTCTAAAAACAGATAAGACTCTACCACAGAGCGAGGAATTACAACAGCATTTATTGTAAACACACTCGAGTGGAGAGAACGCACAGCATGGCTTCGCTCAGAGTTCTCTGCCTGGAAGAGGGTCACGCAGATATTTATACATCTATTCGCAGGTACAAAGGGCAAGACACCTCTGCAAAGTTACATGAAAGCATGGAACATTCCTAAGAGCATACCTTTAGTCACATTTGTCTGTTATCACACGGCACATATTGGATACTGCAGGAGGAGAGCTGAGTACGTAGTCATAAGTTAATTACTATTTGTCTGGTTTACTCATAGACTTGCACAAGGCTATTTGTAGCTGGAAAAACATCATGTTTGGTTGAACTTCTTCAACACAGACTCAGGTTTCTTGTGATCAGTAAAGGAAAGGGGATGGGAGCAAACAGCACGTAGGAGCAAGAAATGACAGAATGGCTATATAGTGTGGGCCATAGGTCAAATGTTTAGCTGATGTTCACAATGTAGGTTACAGGTTAACAACTCAATGTTATTTGAGACATTTGCCTTATTGTGTCTTTTACTGTGTTGCGCTGTGTCTGATTTCTAACCTGTTCCAGCTCGTGCCTTGGCTGCTTGGCCTTACTACTTCAAGAGTCATTTACTCCAAGGAAGCAGCCTGGTCATTCAGTTGAAGTGCTGTAGCATTGGTGTCCCTGCTGAACACTGTGCCTGCCAGTAATACTGCCCCATCACCACTGACTGATCACAAGACCTCAAGAAAAGGCATCTCCAGCCCCTGTATCCGATGGCTCCTGCCTGAGAGTACCCGGTGGAGTGTCCTGGAGAGTGTTTCCAGCTGCTCTGGTCAGCACTTCCTTCTGTAAGAGCTGATGCGCCATATGATATATTTCCATCTTTGGGAGTCTCAGTCCATCTGAAGTAGCGGCTTGGAGTTTGGACATGGCCCGTCCTGGGGTCTCACCTTGCCACAAGAATGTTTTAATGGCTGCGTCTATTAGGCATAGTTCTGATGCCGGGACCAGTATAGGCAGCACACTGAAAATGTAGTTAAACCTCGGGCTACCACCATGTTCACAGTTTGGACTCGTCCGCCATAGCGAGAATTGTGGCTTGCTCCATTTAGTGAACTCCCTGTGCATTTGATCAGTCAGAGCACTCATATTATCTTTGATTATCATTGGGAAATCGGTAGGAATCAATATTCATGATATTTTTTATTTTGGTGGGGATTTACTGAAATGGATGTGCACGGAGGGCTTCCCTCGTGGTATAGATCCTCAAGGGTAAGACTTCACTTTTGGCTCAGTTCATTTTGTACCTGGTAAGTCCTGTAAACTCTGATATGGTGGACATCCGCGCTGGCAGTTGTCCGTATACAGCTTCATTTCCAGGTTGCCAGCTATGATTTAAGTTTCCCAAACGTCTTCAGAGCAGCTTATGGTGAATGTGAGGGGCTCTAGGGCGATCAGGAAGAGTATGGGTGAAAGAGGACATCCCTGCATCGTGCTTTGACCAATGGGTTTCTTTCCCTCCCTTTCCCTTTTGCTCTTCTCCACTTCTTTTTTATTCTGCCATCTATGTGTTCTCATCCATGTGCACACTTCACATTATCTGTTGTTTGCATGCTCAGAATTTAGATTTTCCTAAGTGTAGAGTCAAAGTCTTACGTATTATCCATTACATCCCTAGCTTTAGCAGCATCCACTTTTTTTTAAAAATAGTGTTTATAAATTTTTCCTTTAACATTCCTGCCCTGTTAGGCAGTGGCAGGTATACATAATATGCCACGACAGCTTAGACAGCAGTACATTTTCCACATCTGTTACAAACATGAAGCTGTTGTCAGTTCTGTGGCATTCTATTGTACCACTATTAAACAAAGCGAACTTTACAAACTTGAGTTTGAACGTGCTTACAGTCATGAAGTGCCATGTGGGTTTGTTGAATGGGCTTATGGGCAGGTTATGTCTATGTATTCAGCGTGTTGTGGTTTGTCGGGTAGTGGGCTCCGTCTCCGAGTCATTGATATTTATGCATGGGAGGGATTAGTAGACGGTGTAGTCATTTCGGTGCACGGGTATATCAAGACTGCTCCTCGCCCTGTTTTGGAGGAGGGAGAGGCGTGAGGGTGAAGCAGGGGAAGATGTAAAGTGCCGAACCGGGTCAGTCCCGGTTAGGGGGCGGCTGGGGAGAGATATCGGCAGGTTTGAGGAGTTGAATTAATCTTGTATGGGGTTGGTGCTGTGTTTGTCGTGGTGAAGTTTTGATTCTTGTATGTTAAATACTTTTGCCAGCCTGGAGAGTTAGTACTTGTGAGGTCCTTTTGTGTGTCGTCTTGCAGCAGCGCGTGTTCTGCGATTAGTGCCCTATTGAGGTCTACAATCCATATGTATTGTATTGTATGTGATGCTTATATAGCGCAGACTGTCACCCTACGGGTATCCTGGTGCTGTAACTTAGCAGATCAATATAACAAAACGAATACCAGTGCTGGGAGCTTCACTTTACCACTGAACAGTTCACATAAGTAGCTGTTTTGAATTAAGCACAAACAACTTGCTTAAGAAATAGCAACATACAAATTTTTTATATTTCTTTTTGATTTCTTCACCTTTTATAACACTATTTTTTGGTGCATGGAAATACAAATAGTTTTTTATGTACAATATAAACAACAATTATAGAAATAATACAAAAAAACATTTACACACTTCAAACATTCTTGGCCATTCAGTCATACAAAACACATTCAAACATATTAACTAAACAAAAATAGGTCTCCGTATCAGTTGGACTGTTGTTGTAAACAAATGGAGAAAATACTTTTGCGCTTTTTCAATTTTTAAAGTCTTTATAGAACGCAAATCAAAAAGAGTGTCCACATCTCTTGCTAATGGTTAAGAAACCTTAGTAAACCAATAAGTATAGACCAGATAACGGGACCGAACTGGTCGACGCGTTTCAAACCCCTGTAAATGGCGGGGTTCTCCTCAGGACCAAAATGAGTTCTGTAACAATACAAAAACAATACTACTTTAGGATTGGTATCTTGAAAGAAAGAGACTTGGCCCCTATATCAGACAACAGCAGCACCCTTATCATACCTTAATAACTTGGCCAGTAGTCCAAACGTGAAAGGGTAGTATTTCCAAAATGAAGAAGTGTAGTATTTCCAGAATGAAGTGCGCGTGGGGGCTGTATAGGGAACAAACAAAAAAGCGTGCTACATTGAGGGGCTCCCAGATACAAGGAGTTGCAGTAGTCCAGTCTACACAGAATTATACTTCTTACTACAAGGGATCTAGCCTCCTCAGGCATCAGTGGGTGAATCTGCCGCCAGGCTATTAATAGAGCAAAGCAGACACTGACGGTTTTGTTAGCCTGTGACGCCATTTGAAGGTTGTCATCTTCAGGACGCCCAGGTTACGTACGGTCTTACTGGGGCCAGAGGTTCATCCCCAGGAGTGAGTTTGAACTCTAGCGGCAACTGCTGTACCATTTTAGGAGTGGAACAGTATACCACCTCTGTTTTCCCCCCGTTGAACTGCAAAGAGTTTTCTTTGAGCCAACCGGAGGTTTGGCGCATGCATTCCTGGAAAGTATCCATGGACACTGCACACTTCCCTTCCAAAGAGAACACCAGTTGAGTCTCGTCAGCATAGTTTACCAGGTCAATCCTGAATGTTTTTATGATGGGAATCAGCGGGAGCAGATATATATTGAAAAGAATGGGGCTTATTGCCGAGCCCTGTGGCACTCCATAATGAACCGGAAACTTATGGAGTCATGGTTACCACCTGTTGTTTCTCTGAAAGGTACGATTGCAACCACTTCAGGGCTCGGCCTTTCACACCCATTCTCTCCAGCCTTCCCATCAACACTGCATGGCTCACTGTGTCGAATGCGGCCGACATATCTAGCAACACTAACACAGATGAGTTGCCATTGTTGGATCGCATTCGCAGGTTATACATTACAGTTGTGTGTGTACACACGAAAGGGGTGGAAAGAGTAACGCGGTGCCACGGGTCGTACCAGACCTGCGGAGGACGAGCCTTCAGAACGATTCAGTTCTCTGGCGTCCTGTACACCGGACACCAGTGCGAGTATTTGTAGCACATAAACTCGTGATAGTTTTCCCGCACTTAAGGGGACACTCTCCACAGATTACACAGGATTGGTAAGGATCCTTTGGACCTACCTACCTCCCTGTAGGGGTAATAATTTTTCCCCAGATTACGGGGGGACCCCGAGAGAAACCGAATGCGACGGTCCAGACGAAGACCGGAGTGACCATACAGGCGCATCAAGAGCGGTCGAAACATGTTGACTCTGGCAGTGGTAGGAGGGAAGCCTTGAGGTTCCTAATTATCTCCTGAAGGCTATTTCCCATCCTCTGGTTTTTCATCTTTTTACTCCTGGTAGAGGTGCCAAGTAACGTTTAATAAAGTTGTTTTTCCAGTTGACACCTTTAATCAGTCTTAAATCACTCCCTATACTGCACTATTTCTTTGTCGCACTTTTCGGTTTTGAAAACACAAGGTGTTTGCACTATTTTCACCACAGTGGATGTATTAAGTGTTGTGTCTGTCTAGTCTGTTTGACTATATGTTGTGTTAAGTGGAATGTATTATTTTTTCCCCCTCCCTTATGCTCCATCCTGTGTGGGGTACACCAGGGCGTATTGTAAGCAGGCCCGATGATGAAGCATGTCACATACCTCGGTATGTGAGTGAGGGCAGTTTTTCCAAATAGAGCGATTTGCCCTATTGGGGCTGACTCTATTCTTTACCATATTAGTATATACAGTATTATTATTTACTCTTTCCACCCCTTTCGTGTGTACACTAGTGTTCTCTCTGGGGTCCCGGGGTGGCGGAGTATAAATTGTCTTTAACCCTCGCCCCTTCTTTGTGATCATAGTTATACATTACAGTTGCCAAGGCCTTTTCCGTCCCATGCCCTAGGCGAAAACCGAACTGATCCCTGTCCAATAGATAGGGCAGAAGGGATATGGGCCTAAAGTTTGCCGGGTTTGTTGGATTCAAGGAGGGTTTCTTAAGCAGGGGGGTAACACAAGAGGTAGGAGGACATCTCCGTTCCACCCACACAATATGCAGAGATTTGCCCTTCCGCCCTTGTGCAAACAAGGCGGAAATTTGTGGCAAAACTCTGCACATTCGTGGGCGGAACGGAAGTTGGCCACCCGCCCGCCTCCACGGGCCTCCAGCTTTCCGCTACCCTCCCGCCCGCCTCATTAAAGTATATTTAAAGGCTAAAATTAAACTTAAATAAAACTTACCTTATTGCAGCTGCAACCATCCCCATCGTGGCTTCGTCTTGGAAACTGCACATGCGCGGGAGCCTGTGCATATGCAGTCCTGGCAAGAAATGCGCATGCGCAGGCTCCCACGCATGCGCAGTTTCCAAAATGAAGCTGTGATGGGGAAGGTTGCGGCCGCAATAAGGTAAGTTTTATTTAAGTTTCATTTTAGCCTTTAAATATAATTTAATAAGGCGGGCGGCGGGCGGGCGGGCTCCCGTAACGGAAATATCACGGAGAGGCTCGGAGATTGGTTCAATCTCCGTGCCTTTCCGCGATAGTCCCTTCCGCAACTCCCGCCTACCCCTAGGTACCACTGCCTGCTTCACATCCTCTGGGACCATGCCGTCTTCTAGGGTTTGGCAACATAACTGTTGCATCCAAGGAAGTAATTCTTGCCCCCATTTCTTCCAGATCTTATGAGGGAAGGGATCTAGGGGGGACCCAGACGACACACTTAGAGCACACCTGTTAAAAAGCTCCTTGGTAAGGGGTTGGAAATACTCCAAGGATGTTTCTGCCCAGGGTTCCTCTGCTAATGTCTGAGGCCATTCATCCAGGCGACTAGCAACGCCTGGATCAAGACCCCCGACAATTTTGGCAATCTTTTCTTCAAAATGAGTACCAATCTCATTGTATAATTTCTGCGATGCAACCACTTTATTACCCGTGCAGGCAGGACTAGAAAGATCCCTTATGAAATTAAAGAGGGCTTTTGTACTGTTCGGCGCATGTGGAATGGATTTAGCAAAGAAGAGTGCTTTGGGCTTGGCAATAGTCTCCTTGTATTGGGCCTGTGCTAATTTCAGCGCTTTCCTATCTAACTCAGAGTAGAACCTTCGCCACCTCCTCTCAGCCTGTCTACATGTGATTCGCAAAAGTTTCAGCTCCTCACTGTACCAGGGGGCTGAGGGTTTCCTTTTGTTCTTCGTCCGTTTTAAAGTGGCGCATAGATCCAGAGTGTTGATAATGTGGTTACAATAGGTTTGATTATTCTTATCCACAGGGTCCTCAGGAACAAAAAAGGTCTGACTCGAAAATATTGAATCTGGTCTATTTTTTATAATTTAGCCCAGACTCTTCCCTTGCGATAGGTCACTAAGCGATTTTTATTATTTGCTACATTGGGCATAGTAATCCGGAAATGGATTAATGAGTGATAAGTGATGAGTATTCTCTAAGTGGTGCAATGAGGGTTCTGGTAACTGGGCTTAAAGAGTTGTATAGCATAGTAATTGCCCTCCTGCCCGTTCCATGTGTTAGTAGAGTTTAGAGTGTGTTGGAGGTTTTAGGTCTGTCCTCCTGTAGACTTCTGTTTACTATTACCCCTGCCCATCAGAGCAGGCTGGTCTCCTTCCTCACGGCTGCCCATGTAGGAGCCAACCCAAACCTCAGTGCCAGGGGCAACCACAATAGATCAGGGGAGGGGCTCATGACCACATATCTGCATACCCAGGTCGCCAGACTGCTGCCGAAGCCCTAGCCCTGACCCGTGGCATCAACTAATAGGGTGTTGCCAACAGCTGGCTGTTCTTTGGTACATGCTGTAGATAGTCCTTCACTGCTCCAGATTGCAACACTTTGAGAATTGGGTGCCCTACATGCGATTTCACATGACCGGTTACCTTGAGCAGACCTCTTCCTCCTTGTTGCTCTCCTGCTCTGGGGCATCCATATTGCTCCCCTTAGTAGCTCCGCTGGCTCATCGCCTCCCCCACAGCACAGTTCCCTTTTTTATGCCATAGCGTTAGATAAACGAGAGCTACTCTGGAGCTGAAGATAGCAGGCAGCAGATCCTCGTGAACAGCCAGTCAGTTTCGAACCGCGCGAGCTGGGCCTGCAAAGCAGCAGGTAGACAAAGGTTCTATCTGCAGCGGGCTGGAGCGCAGCGAAGTGCACACCCTCGCGGGATCATGCAGCCATCCACAATGGAGTAGATACAGAGAAGGGCCGGGCACACACACACATTCACACGCTCAAGTCTCCCAGCTGGATGACTAGGCTGAGCCGAGGGCTGGTAAGAACAGGGGCGGTCAGGTGCACGGCAGAGAACACACCCCCATTGGTGCGGTTCAATGCGCCATCTTCCTCTTCACGCCCACCATCTTCCACAACCACCAAACACTCTGGCAGCAGTTTATAATGTCCTTGCCTGCTTTAAGCTCATAATATGTAGCTACAACGGTTGTCAGAAGGAAGGAAATAATATATCCAACTATTTATATTCTGCTTCACAACTTTGACCTTTCACTAAATAATTTCATACACACAGGAGTCTGGTTTCCTACGTATACTGTTATTCATATGCAGAGGTTTACAGGAAAATAATTTATCAAGGCTGTCTTTGAAAGTGACATTGAAGGGAAGTCATCATCATGCAGTATTATCAATTGACTTTGAACACAACAAAAAATATATGAAAATAATTCATTCGATATAGTGCCTATAGTGTTCCGTAAGTCTATGAATAACAATGGCTAGTGTTAGAGTGAATACTTTGTGTTGTGTTTAGAGTAAATACGGGGCACAACATATGTATATAGTTGAAGTTTTGACCCTTGCTAGTAGTGTTTTCTTAAAACATCAGATTGGGTCTTCCTCAGGTCTAAAAACAAGTGCAGCCTGTGCAATACAAAAGATACATATTTTAAGTCCTGTGTTTGACATGATCGTAATTAAATATTGTAGTGAATGAATCCTGACTCATCTGGAGTCACAGAAAGCTTGCCTGTCCAATGTGAATTCTGGATTAGAGATCAAGAAATGTGCATAGAAGTATAACAAGTATTTGCAATGCAATAGGTCTTGCATTTTTTGAGAGTTAGAGCTATTGGCTTGGAAAATGACAATGTCTTTTACCTATGTTTTTTGTTTTGGAGTGTAGTGGGTGTATAAAGAGAGACAGAGCTGCATCACAGCCTAGAGGACTTGGAATGAGGAATATCAGACCGAACCAGACAAGCACCTAACAGCACTGTCTAGAGGACTAAGAATGAGGAATTACCACTGTCACCACAGAGACAGCTGCAGCACGGCCTAGAGGACTAAGAATGAGATATTACCTGTGTGACTGAAGACACAGCTGAAGCACTGTCTAGACAACTTAGAATGAGGAATTACCACTGTGACCAGAGACACAGCTGCAGCACTGCCTAGAGGACTAAGAATGAGGAATTACCTGTTTGACCAAAGATACAGCTGCAGCACTGTTTAGAGGACTTAGAATGGGGGAGTTACTGACAAGACCAGATAAGCAGCTGCAGCACTGCCTAGAGGACTAAGAATTAAGGGTGGGCGTAGTTTGCGAAGTAGCGCTACGCGAAGCTACGCGAAGTGCACTTCGCAATACGCGAACTTCACGTAGCACTACGCGAGCATTGTAGTAGCATGTTCGCACTGTGCAAGATGCATTTTCAATGATTGCACAGTGCGAACAAGCATCCGGCACTGTGCAATCATTGAAAACTGCATCCTGCACAGTGCGAGCTGTAGTTTTCTGCCGCTCGAGTAGATTTTTACTCGAGCGGCAGCTTTCTCAACGCAAACTTATAGTTTCTCATCACGAGCGGTCGCGAGCATGCACGACCACTCGCAATGAGAAACCTGACCTACCCGCGCTGAGAGTCTCGCCGGGATGTCATTTTGCTTGCTCGCGGTCGCGAACATGACGTTGAGGACTGCGAACAAGCAAAAAATGACCGCTGCACTACGGTACGCGTGTTCGCACTTTGCTACGTACAGCTCGCGTAGTGCGAAGTTGCGCAAACTTCGCAAACTATGCGAGAGAAGCGTATTGCTTCGCCCAGGGTTACTAAGAATGGGGGATTACCTTTGTGACCAAAGACACAGCTGCGCACTGTCTAGAGGACTTAGAATGGGGGAGTTACTGACAAGACCAGATAAGCAGCTGCAGCACTGCCTAGAGGATTAAGAATGAGGAATTACCTGTGTGACCAAAGACACAGCTGTAGCACTGTTTAGAGGACTAAGAATGAGGAATTACCTGTGTGACCAAAGACACAGCTGTAGCACTGTTTAGAGGACTAAGAATGAGGAATTATCTGTGTGACCAAAGACACAGCTGTAGCACTGCTTTGAGGACTTAGAATGAGGAATTACCAGTGTGACCAAAGACGTAGCTGCAGCACTGTAAAGACTAAGATTGAGGAATCACCCGTTTGACCAAAGACTCAGCTGCAGCTCTGTCTAGAGGACTTAGAACGGGGGAGTTACAGACAAGATCAGATAAGCAGCTGCAGCACTGCCTTGAGGACTCCGAATGAGGAATTACCTGTGTGACAAAAGACAGAGCTACAGCACTGTCTAGAGGACTTAGAATGGGGGAGTTACTGACACAGCACACTGTAACTGTCTGTCCTGAAAATTATGGCGCTGCAAAGGATTTAACACAGAACAGATGGGTAGTGCAGAAAATATTGTGCAAGCATAGTCCTGTACACAGTTGCACGCCTGAGTAAATATTGCTGAGTCCTGCAGGATGGTAGGCTGATGCAACACACCAGACTGAGTGGCTTGAACAATAACTTATAGTCTGAAAGGCTACTTTGTGCTGTGATGTGCCAGGCTTTAAGTGTTGCCCAATCCCCCCTCCCCGCAGCATTCACATTGCAAGTTGTTGGACACTAGCCTTTAGATGACTGTTTTTAGTAACAGAAGATGCTTGCCACAGAAGCATCCCTTGCCATGACTCTGCTTCCCGCCTCCCACTGCTACTGGTGTGCGAGAGTTTTATAAACGTGATATTACACTCAGTGGCAGGCATGCAATATAAATGTTGTACTAGAAACACCTTAACCATATGTAATGCAAAAAAGTCCCTTTTAAAAATATGTCGTCCCTACATAAATAGTATTTTATAGGATAAGCAATCAATGCACACAAATATGCATGGTTTGTAAGGCACAGAAGAATGCACCAGATATTGTCACAGAAATTCGAAAGAAGAGGACGGTCAGAACATAAGGAGGAACGCATGAAGTCCAAAGACGATCAACACGTTCAGAAAAACAAGAAACCTCAATTCACCAAAAAGAAGGTAGCAGGTCAAAAAATCAGACATGCCGAGGATCTTTAGGATACAACTCAAGAACAGGGAATGGGCTCAGACAATGTTGGACAGTGCAGCATAAGTCACCAGAGCTCACAAGAACTTGAAGGATCATCTAGAGACAGTGGACTTGAATGAGTTCATCCAAGTTGAAACTGCAGATCTCAGGGTTAGTTCTCCACATAAGTTATATGAAGTAACACTCCAGATGGAGGGAGACATACCAAGAAAAGTGAGAGCACTCTTTGGGGAGCGACTTTCTAAGGGTTATGACATTCTTCTTGCTGAACAAGACTGGCCACCAGAATTTGTCAGGAAGTGCCCACATGGTGAAGACATCATTATGCCAGCCTTCTCCAACCACATTCCAATTCACTTAAAATATACTTATGCCAGGAAATGAGCAGTTGCCCAAGCTCCCGCATTATACAAAAATCATGTAGGATGGGATGAGGATTCTCCTCACCATAAGATCCAGTTAAAAAATCAACCAACTGCACAAAGGCAGTACCCAGTTAAGCAAGAAGCTACAAAACAGGTCAGGGAGATCTTAGATCAACTTGAATATCAGGGGGTGATTGAAACATGCACCTCGTCAATGAACAATCCTTTGTTTCATGTCTCCAAACCAGACAATACATATCATCTAGTTTTGGATTACAGACATCTAAACTCTTGTTGCAAAACATTTACAGTACAAAAAGCACACAGTGCAGCATTATTGAATAACATTGTGCGTAAAAAATATAAAACCACATTATATATTTTTAAGGGTTTCTTCTGTCAAAACATTGCACCAGAAAGTAGGTATTTGACCGCTTTCTCAATCATGGGGACACAGAGTCACTTCTGTTGTCTGCCTCAGGGATTCAAGAATAGTCCTGGGTTATTCTAAGCGAGGGTAACAGAGTTACTACAAACTTATGATGATGAAGCATTGTCATATGTCGATGACATCTATCTGACAGATGATGACTTTGATAGGCACTTGAACAGGGTGAACACCATTATATTGGGCTTCGCCTCTGAAGGGTATAAATTCAATTTTAAGAAATCAATTATTGCCCACCTCAATGTCCATTTTTTAGGATACGAACTTTCAAGTGAAGGCAAAAGACTGGCAGTAAACTTTCTAGAGAAATGAGCGCTGCTCCAACCTCCAAAAACGCTGAAAAACTTACAGTCGATTCTAGGTTTCCTGAATTTCATAAGAAATTACATTCTAAATTACGCAGAACCTCTCTACGCATTAATCAAACCTGATTTTAAAACAGTTAATTGGACACCAAAACACACAGAAATTTTGCGTTCATTGCAAACAGAGATGTTAGTGAGAAAACATTTGCAAACACGTGTAAACATATGTAACTTAGTGATCCAAATCATTCCAGGACAATGTGGATTCACGTACTTAACTTTTAACGAAGGTGAAAAAGTACCAATAGCTTACAAATCACATTTGTACACACAAGCAGAAATGAAATTCACAGAAAAAATTGTGACAGCTGTTCAAACTGCTGTAGCGAAAAGAGAGAGCCCTCGCACAGGGTAAGCGCATTATGGTCGTTACACCTAATGCTAAAGCTTTACATCCGAGATGGATAAAATGGGTTAATTCTCTTGCTGCAACAGACGTTGACTATATTTTTGAGACTCATTTGAAAACACAAGCATTTTTACAATACGAACAAGAATGTCCTCTGCCTACTGAAATTCTGCCTCTAGAACAGTATGAATGTATCATTTATAGTGACGGATCAGCTCAACCCGCTAAGGAGAGTAAACAAGCCTATAGTGCGGCCTGCACGTTCGTTAAAGGTTGTTGCCACGATGGCAAATTCCGACCAATGGTTACTAAAACTCAATCTCTAGGAGATTGTACAGCTCAGCGAGCTGAACTACAAGCATTCAAGATGACGCTTGAGAATACGGACCACGAATTCCCCACACTCATAGTGTGCGATTCGCATTATTGTGTTTAATCTTACAATGAATACTTCCAAAACTGGATTCAAAATGGTTACAAAGATGCAAAGAGTGGCACAATTAAGCATAAGTTGCTTTGGGAACAAGTAGTTCAGTTACGACAAAAACTACAAAACACTCATGTGATACATAGGCTGAGTCATCAACATGAATGCGTTCACGTTGCAAGGAATTAATTGGCTGATGAAGCCGCGAAGGCAGCTGTGCAAACGGCTTCCGTAACTGCTATCACTCGTTCAAAAACAAAAATAAACGGCAACATAATGTTGGCTGTCAATGCTGCAAGCAAAGACAGTGGTAAACATTACCAAAAGGGTTTCCACTCAAATATTCATACATAACTGATGCGAACAATGTTCCGTTTGCTCAAATCCCTGGAGTGGGGGATAGAGTAATTTCAAACATGAAACATAGATTAGGACTAATCTTTAGCATCACATGAAGGGCTCGCCTCTGCACATGCACGAGTTTCCGCCACAGTGTCATTATTAAAGCAGAGATACTGGTGGCCACGCATGAGGAAACAAACCAGAAGGAAAATGCTACTTACCAGTATGCATCTGTTCTTGGCATGTAGAGCTGCAGATTACTACACTGTGGTGCATTAGATCGCCACCTGGTGTTTGGCTTGGATGATTGCATGTTGTTGTCGTCTTGGAAGAAGTCTTTTGTAGTCACAAGATAGGTGACTCCTCCCTTGGACGATAGTGCGCATGGGCATCGTCTCCATCCTTAGATTGTTTTTCGCCATGATGGGAAATGATGGAGTTAGTAGAAGTAAATAGAAAGATGTCCATGCATGTGCATCTAAGTAAGATGAAGGAACAGATACAGGTCCCGGGGAGGCGGGAGGGCGTGTAGTAATCTGCAGCTCTACATGCCAAGAACAGATGCTTAGTGGTAAGTAGCATTTTCTGTTCCAGGCATATGAGCTGCAGATACTACACTGTGCATCGATTGTGCAGCACTGTGTCCCTAGCGTGGTCACCTGTATATGTTGCAGTAGTTTGAAAGAGTTTTAAGGACAGCTTGGCCTACTGCAGCTTGCTGCTTGGCTTGCACATCAACACAGTAGTGTTTAGTGAATGTGTGTGTTGTAGACCATGTCGCTGACTTGCATATGTCTTCTAGGGGGATGTTCCCTAAGAAAGCCATTGATGTTCCTATTTTGCGTGTGGAATGTGCTTTAGGAGGAACTGTTAATGTACATTTTGCTTTTTGATAGCATATTTGTATACATTTGACAATCCACCTTGCAATTCCACTCTTAGAGATGGGGTTGCCTTTGTGAGGTGGAGAGAAATATACAAACACTTGTTTTGTTTTTAAAAGATTTAGTCCTATCTATATAGTAGAGAAGAGCTCTTTTGACATCCAGTGTGTGTAGAGTTCTTTCTGCTACAGAGTCAGGGTTTTGGAAAAACAGGTAACTCTACAGATTGGTTTAAATGAAAAGGAGAAATGACTTTTGGCAGGAATTTAGGATTAGTTCTCAGAACCACTTTGTTACGATGTAGCTGTAAAAAAGGTTCTTGTATTGTGAAAGCTTGTATCTCACTAACTCTCCTAAGAGAGGTAATAGCAATAAGGAAAGCTGTTTTCCATGTGAGGAATTGCAGTTCACATTTGTGTAAAGGTTCAAAAGGAGGTCCCATGAGTCTTGTAAGAACAACATTTAGGTTCCACACTGGAGAAGGTGGTAACCTGAGGGAATGATTCTTTTTAACTCTAAAAAGAGACTGATGTTATCTGTTTTGTAAATATGCTGCAATTGCTGCAAGATGCAGGCTCCCCACCCTGTGAGAGATGCGTCTGCTGTGAGTACTATTTGTGGAACTGGTTCGAGGAACGGTCGCCCCCCTTGTCAAGTTTTTGGTGTTCTACCACTGCAGAGAGCGATGTGTGCGGCTGTCTACCAACACCAGGTCTGTTAGTTGCCCTCGAGCCTGGTTTCATTGTTGTGCTAGACATTCCTGTAACGGACGCATCTGCAGTCTTGCATATGGTACTATGAAAATGCAAGATGCCTTCATGCCTATCAGTCTCATGAACACAATGGCTTGCAGAGATTGTTGATGTTGGAAGACTGTGACTAAGGACTGAATGCTCTGTATCATTGCTGGACTGGGAAACGCTAGAGCTGTTGACGTGTTTATTGTAGCCCCTAGATACTGATGTATATGAGAGGGTTGCAGGTGTGACTTGGTGTAGTTGATTGTGAACCCTAAGTCGTACAATGTTTGAATTGTTTTATGTGTATGTTGAAGACACTGATTGAATGACTTGGCTTTCAGGAGCAAATCGTCTAGATAAGGGAAGACATGTATTTGTTGTCTCCTTAGATGTGCTGCTACTACTACTAGGCATTTTGTAAATGCTCTCGGTGCTGATGTAACTAAGAATGGAAGGACTTTGAATTGATAATGTTGTCCTTCTAGTACAAACCTTAGATACTTCCTGTGAGCAGGATGCATAGGAATGTGAAAGTAGGCGTCGTTTAGATCTAGTGTTGTAAGGAAATCGCAATGTTGCAGCAGTGGGAGCACTTGTTGTAAAGTGATCACGTGAAAATGATCTGATTTTATGTAATGATTGAGGGGCCTGATGTCTAGAATTGGTCTTAGTGCCCCATCTTTCTTGGGTATTAGAAAATACTGCGAGTAAACCCCTGTTCCTTAGTGTTGTAAAGGAACTATTTCTATTGCGTTCTTTTGAAGAAGTGACAGGACTTCTTGTTTGAGCAGAGTAAGGTGTTCTGCCGACATTGGACGCTGTCTGGGTGGTATGTGTGGAGGGGTTGCAGTAAGTTCCAGGCAGTAGCCAGACTGGATAATTTGTCTTACCCACTTGTCTGTTATGATGGAATTCCAGACAGGTAGGAACTGTGTTAATCTGCCCCCCCCCACAAGAGTGGAATGCTGTTGGGGGAGCAGAGGAAAGTCACTGTTTTGTGTTTGAGGAGGTTCGATTATTGTTGTTACACCGACCTCTTCCTTTGTTGTTGTTTCCTCCATATCCTCCTCTAAAATATCCTTTGTTAGAGGATGTTTGTGTGTTTGATTTGAAGGATGTATTGTCTGTTCCAGACTGTTTGGAGCCTCCTCTGTAGAAGGAGCGACGAAAGGAACTTTTAGCTTGTGTGGACTGTAAAGCTCCCATAGATTTGGCAGTATATGTATCCTTCTTCATCTTTTCAAGTGCAGTGTCTACCTCTGGTCCGAACAATTGTTTTTGATTAAATGGTTGATTTAAAATGGTTTTTTGCACTTCCTGTTTAAGTCCTGAAATGCGTAGCCACGCATGTCTTCTAAGTATGACACTAGTGTTGACAGCTCTGGATGCAATGTCTGCCACATTAAGTGCACACTTGATTGAGGCATTGGAAATTAGCTTGCCTTCTTGTATAAGGTTGTTTGCCTGCGCCTTATATTGGTCAGGTAGATGTTCCAGTAGTTTCTCTAACTGATCATAAAGAGCCCTATCATATCGTGAAAGGAGGGCTTGTGTGTTAGCTATACGCCATATGTTAGAAGCTTGCGCAGCTATTGTTTTGCCTGAAGCATCTATTACTTTAGATTCTTTGTCAGGTGGGGGTGTCTCCCCTGACATTTGTAAATTTTCCCTTTTCCTAGCATTTGATACAACTAGTGAAACTAATGGTAGTTGTCCTTTAATGTAGGCTGGATCTGCTGGTGCAGGCCTATATTTGTTCTCAAATCTAGGGTTTAGGATCCTAGTACGTACAGGGTCTTAAAATATCTCTGGAGCGTGTTTGATGACCCCTTTAATCATAGGAAGAATTTGAGCAGACCTTTGCGATTGTTCAAATGTGTCTAAACGAAAATCTTCCTCTGCCTCATCAGAGTGCATAGTGACTCCATGGTAAATGGCAGCTCTGTTTAGCAGGTGTCCAAAACTAATATTATCTTCTGAGGGAGAAGGTTTTGATTGGTATGACTGTGGGTCAGGAATATCTGGTGCATTCTGTGGGTTCGGGTACTCCCAGTCTGTATCATCTATAGGGTATGGGATCGGCTTATCTGGGTCTAACCCTCTTCCTAAACTATACTGATCATTTTGAGGTAAGTGTGAAGACAGAAGAGGAGAATGTGGAGGGGAAATCTGTGGTGAATTGTTAAGAGGAACAGGGGATGAAGGAGAAGGAAGTATAGGAGAAGAAGGGTGATAGGAGATGTGGCAGAGTCCTTCTTCTTGGTAGGTACTACAGTGGGTGTTGTATCTGCCTTCCTCTTCTTGTGTGGTATGGTGGATACAGCACCTGTCTTTGGGTCAATGTAGATCTTCTTTTGCAGAGGATCAGGTTGGAAAAGTTCTTCTCCTTGTGTAACCTTTGTCGGCGCCGTTTTTTTCAGATCCGAACGAGTATGCTGCTTGTCTTTAGCCTTAGGAGGCGTTACAGTGTCCTTTGGCATAGTTTTCGGCACCGAAGGTGTTGTTTTCGGTGTGGTAACCTGTTTCGAGCGCTTGGGTGCATCGGAATCAGGGCTTGTCGGTTTCGATACCGAAGGTGATCATCAGAGTGGAAGCTGGTCTCGTCGGCTTCGAGGCGTCGTATGTTGGCTTAGCACCTTTGTCTTTAGAAGTCGACGGAGCCTCGACTTCTTTCGGTTTTGGTGTCGCTGGAGCTGGTGGGATCGACACGTGCGGCTTGCTCGGTAAGGAGCTGCCGGAAGGCTTACTTATTTTCTTCGGAGCTGGGCTCGATGGCAGGGCTTTCGGAGTGATTTTTCGGTCTCGATTGGGCCCAGGAGGCGGAGTGTTGACCTTTGCCTTCAGTTTGGGTGCTGTGTGTGATGCAGGGGCAGTAGTACTCACACACTGACCCAATGGTATGGAGTTATCTCAGCCATCTGCCTCTGATATGACGATTTGGAGATCATCGGAATCCTCTTCGGGAACGAGCGGAACCTCCTCGTCGAAGATATCCACCAGTTCTGGAGCTGATCTCTGCATGTTGTGTCGACGGGCCCGCCGATCTCGGATAGTTTTCTTGGATCGAAAGGACGCGCAGGCTGCAGAGCTGGATTCGTCGTGTTCTGGCGATAAGCACAGGTTACAGACCTCGTGGTGGTCACTGCATGGAAACTTTGCTCCACACAAGAGGGATTTCTTGAATGGCGTCCTTTCCATAAGGTGTAGGCCTCACGGCGTGGATAGGCCCAACGGCCCACGTCGATGACCCGAATCGAGCTGACGGAGTCGAAAACAATGTTAGTCAATATCGAAGGTAGTTAGGTGAAGTTTTAATAAGTTTTTGCGCTTCGAAGTACTTGAAAAGTAGATGTCGAGCCGGAGCGGAAAAAGTTCATCCGAACCCAGTGGCGGAAAAAAACAATCTAAGGATGGAGCCGATGCCCTTGCGCACTATCGTCCAAGGGAGGAGTCACCTATCTCGTGACTCCAAAATACTTCTTCCAATACGACAACAACATGCAATCATCGGAGCCCAACACCAGCTGGCGATCTAATGCACAGTGTAGTATCTGCAGCTCATATGCCTCGAACACTATGTTTTGGAATGTGAAATATGCCAAGAGATGAAAGTCTCTTCTGTAAAACGTCCTGCGCAGACGCCCTGGTTGATTTCAGATAAACCATTAGCTTGCGTTTACCTGTACCACTGCGGTCCCATACAGAGTAATGGCAACTATAAATATATCATGATTGCAGTGGATTCGTGTTCAAGATTCATTTGGATGTGGCCTCAGCGCTCGGCTGACGCTCGAACTGGTATTAAATATTTGCGAGTCTTTATCGGCACGCTACATTCTGACCAAGGTCCTGCGTTTACCTTTCGAGCTTACCAGGAGGCCATGGCCAATCTGGGCGTTGCATTGCGGTAGTCCATTCCATCCTGAGGGAAATTCGGTAGTGGAGAGAAAAAAACGAGACATAAAGCAATCTATAACAGCTAGGGTATTAGGTTCGGCTGACGGTTGGGTCAAACATCTAATAAGTGTCCAATGTAGTCTTAACAATCTGCCAAGAAGTTATCTAGGGGGTATCACTCCATAGGCAGTCCTTTTTGGGACCAGAATGTTAGTGGCGGACCTCGATTGGCACAAACTCTTTGATATCAAAGATCAAAGATCGCTTGGCGGTCTTACAGGACTTAAATGAAATGAGATAAGAACGAAACAAAGTAATGTGTCATTACATCGCCATCGCCATCCCAGAGGGATACAAGATCACCCGAAGAGACCGCGTCAAACAGACGGGAGGAGGCATCGCCATCATCCACAGGGACACCATCCACATCACGACCAACACCGACGACACCCTGAAAACCGCCGAACACCTACACTTCCAGATCCGCACCGACCCGAAGACCACCCTCAGAGGCACCCTAATCTACCGACCCCCGGGACCACGCACACAATTCAGCGAGGACATCGCCGACTTCGTCAGCCCGCATGCCCTCCCCTCCGCTGACTACATCCTCCTGGGGGACCTCAACTTCCACCTGGAGAACAACAACGACCGCAACACCATCACCTTGCTCGCCAACCTCGCCAACCTCAGACTCAAGCAGCTGGTGTCCACCCCCACCCACCTCTCCGGTCACACACTTGACGCCGTCTTCTCATCCAGCAAAGACATCGCCTTCAGCCACGCCACTGGACTCCACTGGACGGACCACAGCTGCGTCCACTTCACCTTCAGAAAAACGACGATCCACCACCACCAGCAACCGGTTGCTCGAAGAAGCTGGAACAAGATCACAGCCGACCAGCTCGCCGCTTCCCTGAGCCAGCACCCTCCCGCCAGCTCAGCGAACCCCAGCCAGGCCGCCGACAACCTCACGAAGTGGATCAGCAACTGCGCGGACGAACTCGCCCCACTGAGGACCCCGCCCTGCAGACCCGGCAGCAAGAAGGCCCCATGGTTCACCAACGAACTCAAGAGCTCCAAGAAGAATTGCCGAGCCCTCGAGAAAGCCTGGAGAAGGGAACCTACACCGGACAACGTGACCGCCCTCAAGCTTGCCACCCGGAAGCACCACCAACTGATCCGCGCCACCAAGAAAACCGCATTCAAGGACCGGCTGGACAACAACGCACACAATTGCAAGGAACTCTTCAACATCGTCAAAGAGCTCTCCAACCCCAACGCCGGAAACAACGACATCACCCCATCGCAAGACCTCTGCAATTCCCTCGCTTCCTACTTCCACAACAAGATCGCGGACATACACAACAGCTTCAGCACTCAACCGACGCACGCCACAACTGAACCACCGCCCCCCACCACCACCCTCCGCGCCTGGACTCCGATCAGCACCGAAGACACCGTCCGCATGATGAACTCCATCCACTCCGGATCTCCGACCGACCCCTGCCCTCACCACGTCTTCAACAAGGCCGACGCTGTCATCGCACCCCACCTGCGGGACATCACCAACACCTCCTTCGACACCGCCACCTTCCCGGAGAGCTGGAAGCACGCCGAACTCAGCGCCCTACTAAAGAAACCTACAGCGGACCCCACCGAACTCAAGAATTACCGCCCCATCTAGCTCCTCCCGTTCCCAGCCAAAGTCATTGAGAAGACCGTCAACAAACAGCTGGCCGCCTTCCTCGAGACGAATGGATCCCTCGACCCCTCACAGTCTGGCTTCCAAGCCAACCACAGCACCGAGACCGTCCTCATCGCTGCCACCGATGACATCCAAGCCCTGATGGACAACGGAGAAACAGCGGCCCTCATCCTCCTAGACCTCTCCGCGGCATTCGACACTGTCTGCCACCGCACCCTAGTGCAGCGCCTCAGCAACGTCGGAATCCAGGAGAAGGCACTGGAATGGATCATCTCCTTCCTCGACGGAAGAACACAGAGAGTCCGTCTACCACCGTACAAGTCAGAGGCCACGAAGTCATCTGTGGCATCCCTCAAGGATCCTCACTGAGCCCCACCCTCTTCAACGTCTACACGAGCCTCCTCGCGGCCATCGCACGCCAACACAACCTCAATATCATCTCCTACGCTGACGACGCCCAGCTGATCCTCTCCCTGACCAACGACCCCGCCGCCGCCAGAGCCAACCTTCACGAAGGGATGAAAGACGTAGCCGAGTGGATGACGACCAGCCGCCTGAAACTGAACTCAGACAAGACGGAAGTCCTCATCCTGGGCTCCTCGCCCTCCGCCTGGGACGACTCCTGGTGGCCCCCCGCCCTGGGCACCGCACCCAAACCGACAGACCACGCACGCAACCTGGGCTTCATCTTGGACTCCTCCCTCACCATGACCAGACAGGTCAACGCCGTCTCCTCGTCATGCTTCAACATCCTGCGCATGCTACGGAAGATCTTCCGGTGGATCCCCACCGAGACCAGGAAGACGGTCACGCAGGCCCTCGTCACCAGCCGACTGGACTACGGCAACGCCCTCTACGCCGGAACCACCGCCAAGCTCCAGAAGAGACTCCAGCGGTCCAGAACGCCTCAGCCAGACTCATCCTCGACATCCCACGACACAGCCACATCTCCGGACATCTGAGAGACCTGCATTGGCTCCCCGTCAACAAAAGAATCACCTTCCGTCTCCTCACCCACGCACACAAAGCCCTACACGATCAAGGCCCGAGCTACCTCAACAACCGCATCAACTTCTACGCTCCAAAACGTCATCTCCGATCAGCCAGCCACGCCCTCGCCACCGTCCCCCGCATCCGAAGAACGACAACAGGAGGAAGGTCCTTCTCCTACCTGGCCACCAAGACCTGGAACTCCCTACCGACCGACCTGCGCCTAACCCAAGACCACCTCTCCTTCAGGAAGAAGCTCAAGACCTGGCTATTCGAGCAGTAGCAGCACTCCCCCCCCCCCCAAGTGCCTTGAGACCCTCCGGGTAAGTAGTGCGCTCTATAAATGTCTGTGATTGATTGATTGATTGATTTATTCCTGAAACCAACCACCACTGAAAAAAAACAGACCATCCCAGCAAGGCCTGTCTGGATCCCAAAGCTTGGTGATCTGGTCAGAGAAAAGATCGCGGACAAGAAGGAATTTGGGCCTTCTTACTGACAACCAGTACCTGTCCTAGCAATCCACGGATCAAGAACAGTAATACTGCCGCCCCTTGCTGGAAAAAAGGAGAACAGGTTTGTGTCTATCAACCTGGTCAAACCAACTCATGTGGCCGATCATAAGCAGTAGGCCAAGTGGACTCCGCCGATGTAGCAGATGCCCAGCTCTGGCTACTATCCAAGAGGTTCAAACTGAGAGCTCATCACCTTTGAAGAATCTGCAGTGCGAAATGAAGGACTAAGCAACAAAGCTATGGAACTTGTACCTCTTGAAACCCAAAATAACAGTTTGTCAAGAAACGCCTGTCTACAATGAAGTAGCATCTGACAACACAAATGTTACAAGTAATCCTGAGGTTCCAGCGATTTCAACGAATCCAGATGCAATCCCAACAATTAACAGAACTGCCTCTGGCTATTTCATTAACTTTGATACATTTTCGAAGGATCCAAGCAAACCTAAAACTGCGACTGTAAAAAGAACTTTGAAAGAACAAGCAACAGACCTTTTTCATCACCTGGAAAAGAACCTATTTGGTTTCACCATGGATTGAACTTTGGATTGTGTTGGGTGTGCTTTTTCTTCTACTTTGGTTGACTCTGGTAATAACTTTGGGAATGCTGATAAATGGAAGATATGTCAAAATAGACACAGCAAGTAAGAACATCAACTTAATTCTCAAGCCACACAAATCATCCCATCATGAACAAAGAGACTTGTCATCAGTGAACATCACAGCCGTTCCTATACCAGGGAGTATAGCTTGGGACAGAACTAATTATGACATGTTTGGCCCGTCAGAGCTGTTGAAGATTCCACACCAGTTCAAGATTTCCTTGAATGACTTTGTTTCATCTAGTACCTTTTCTGATGATTGGGACTTCGAGACTGTTAATAATATGATGTCAGACTTTACAAATCATGAATACTTAGAAGGTTCATCAGATGATGAACAAATGTATTGTTATTATCACTATGGTCATCATTTCTTGCACAAATCTGCAAATCCTAGAAATGTATTAATGTATAACCAATGGGAACATTGTCCTACGCCACCAAAGGGTAGCTCAAAAACATTTTTTAGAAAATGTCCGTACTTTTCAGGGTTCAATGTATCCAATCCGGAATCATTTTACTTTAAAAATGTAAACAAAAACAGGAATGAAAAGTATGTTAACAAATACCAAGCAAATTTATTCTACAGCCTTTTATGCTCAACTGTCTTCACTAGGTTTCGAATCTTGGAAAGACAACATTGAGACAAAAAACTGTCTGGGGCACAAAATATTGGCAAGTGCAGAGGATAGAAGCTTAATTTAGAGCCTGAGCAAATTATGTTTTTGAATGGCGTCTGACATATGACCCTGCAGCCAAGTCACTTTACAGACAGGCCCTTAAAGAGTTTCATAAACTCAAACGTCACTCTATGAGTGTTTACTTTGCAGAAAATATTGCCAATGCAAAAAACTCTACTAAGGCCCTCTTTAACATCGTGCCCAACCGCCAATGTAGCGACAACACCAAGCGAATGCTGCATCTAATAGATAAAACACACTTCCAGGATTCCGACGCGGCACTTGTGGCCATCGACGCAGAGAAGGCCTTCGACCGTGTCGACTGGGCTTACTTACAGCAGGTGTTACTTCGCTTCGGTCTTGGAGACCGCTTTCGATCCTGGAAAGCCAGCTGCTATCACCGACCGCAGGCCCGGGTCCGACTGGGTGGTACTTGCTCGGACCCCTTCGAGATCCAGCGCGGGACGAGACAGGGCTGCCCACTATCTCCTCTTTTATTCGCCCTTTACATCGAACCATTGGCGCAGAAAGTCCGAGATAATCCTGACATTACAGGAATCACGTTTGGGGGTGAACCACACACCATTAGCTTGTACGCTGATGATATCATAGTTGCTCTTGCCCAGCCCACCCACTCGATACCAGCCTTCCTAGTAGAGCTGGACGCATTCGGCACAGTCGCAGGTTTCTAGATCAATAGGGGTAAGTCCCTCATTTTGCCGCTAGGAGGCAACGCCCACACAAACTCTCCAACCTCTGACTTCGGCTGTGACCTCCGGGTCACTTCGGAGCTCCCTTACCTGGGGGTCACCCTTACCCACTCAACGCATTGACTGCGGCTCTGAACTACAAATCTCTCGCCGCCCAGATCAAGGCAGATGTCACGCGCTGGTCTAAGCAGCCTCTGTCTCTCCTGGGCAGAGTGGCGGCGGTGAAAATGTCAGCCTTGCCCAAAATCCTACATGTCTTCCAGACTCTCCCAATAATCCCCCCGAAAGGCACCATCCCCGACCTTCAAGCAGCACTGCACCACTCTATCTGGGAGGGAAAACGGGCGCGACTTAACAAACAGCTAGCTCACCGGAGCACGGACGAGGGAGGCCTGGGCATCCCCAATTTACTACAGTATTTTCACGCCACACAGCTCCGCTATCTAGTGGAGTGGTACAGGCCGGAGTCAGAGAAGAGATGGCTATTTCAGGACAGATCAACCTCTGGTGGAAACACCACTAGTATTCCAAACGCACTACTTGTTTAAAGTATTACCATTAGAAACAATTAATCCATTATTATTTATCCTAATAATCACTCATGAAAATGTTTTCAAAAAATAATCTTGTATTTTTTCAAGTTGTACATTTGTATTACAGATTCAAGAAAACTGGTAAATTTGTACACGGTGAAGGAAAAAACAAATACATCAACGTTATTGTGTGATGTTTGTAAAGGTATAAAGACACATACAATCATATGGATTAAAACAAAACTCTAAAGACAAGTGTATAATGAGAGACACAATTCACTGTAAAAGCCCAATGCATTTCGGGGGGTTCCCTTCTTCAGGGGCACTGTAAGAATCACAACATAATAACAACTCATTGTAGCAATGTATTTCAAAGGTACGTGCTAATTAGCTCAAAAAACTTGTTACTATTCAATATAAACCGGCAGTTCTATTTACACACGAAGTGGACAAAAGCAACACTAGATAACACTGTATGAGCTTATTAAAGAGGTCAATAATGACAAAGAGAGATAAAAAGCAACTTGAATAGTAGCCACGCCACCAAAAGAACACCATGTGTGTGTGGAAAATACTTACCCCTACCGTCTCTATTGATAAAACATCCCAGCTCCAAAAGAAACAATCACACAATTAATTACACAGTCCCGAAAACACCGCTGAGTGAAAGTGCTTAAAACCAGATCCCTGTTTTCAACATGACTCACTTGCACTAGAAGATCAATGTCCGTGATGAAAAAAATATGACAAGACCTAACGTGATGAACCTGATGGAGAAAATGAGAACACCACTCAGCATATTGAAACTGCCACCTGTTCACGATGCAAGAATAACTGGATAGAACTACGTCAATGCACTTACTGTGTAAATAACAAATGACAACTGTGTAATTAGTCCGTGCTCTCTTTTAATGCAGTCGACATAGAAACTGCGCCAATGCAGGCTAGGGTCTGTAAGTCTTCTATACTCTCATGTTTGCTCATCACCTGTGTGAAGGGACGCTCTGTGGAAAATCAATGAAATCCCTGTGAATATATTTCTCATTGAAATGTGCTTGAAATCCAAGCCTATTGTGACGAAAGCTTTGTAATCAACTTTCGCTCTAGCCAAGATACTTAGCTCGAGTGGCACCACATAACATACAATTGTGTGAACCTGATAATGTGCACTTGAAAGTGACTCTCTCTTACCTAAGCCAATGGTCTGTACACATTAAATGCAAAACGTCAATGAGAAAGCAATATTGCGTGAGTTCCCATATGTCCAAAATGTAGAGATTAGCTCCAATGCCAGCTCACCTTACTACAACAGCATGTGTCCCGTAAGGGGTTGTTTCCTTCACACGTCATCTGTGCTTCAACAGCGAGACTAACTGATGTTGACAAAAAAGCCTCCTACTGCGCGCCGAATCTACACACCCAGAAAAATTAATTAAAACCATGAAATCCTGTTCCCCTGCTCTGTCCGAGTTATACTTCATCAACAAATTCATGCTTACCGCCTGAGATCTAACGTGCCTGAATTCGTTGTCCTGGAACTGACTTCGTGTTCGCTACTCCCTTCCGTTTTGTAAGCGCAACCATTGCTGGTCAATACACAACGAAAGAGGACTATTAGTGGTCGCCACAGTGAGGCCGCCATATTGGAAAAGGGCTTTGTGTACGGAAAAATGAACTCAGAATTAGGTGAATACCACATCAACTATTGCAGGGAATTACTGCGCCTGGACTGCTTTACCGCAAAGAGAACCGCCAGTGACCTGCCAGGTTATGAAAGTAACTCCGCAAAATGCTCGAATCCGAGTAACTTGCTGAATTTTTTACTTTCGGAAGCGCCAATGTTAGACAACCTGCATAAATCAGGAAGCACGTTATGCTGTTGAGATGGGGAACAAGAGTACTGAGCCACTTATGGAACCCGAGTCAAAATAAACAGTCATGTGTTCTAAGTTGCCAGAAATTACTAAGTGGGTAGGAATAATGAAATTTTCTTGAGATAAAAAACTAAATACGTGAGTAGCTGATGGGAAAAGCAGATAGTGAAAACAGACAAATAGCAGTATACAGGAAAGCAGATAGTGAGAATAGACAAATAGCAGCATGCTAAGTGGTAAAAGGACAAACATGACTACTTTAAGAGTACTCAAGTTGTGCCATGTGAATTATTTGGCCTAAATATAAGCTCATTTACAAACATTGCTAACTGCACCTCATGCTATTCTGTAAGAAACAATGAGTAACTCCATAATAACTAATGTATTCCTGTGAGTATTATGGACAGCAAAAATGTTACAAAAAGCATTGCAATTCAATTCTATCATTAAGCCCATTAGGTGCCAGTGTCTGCAAATATTTTATCCACCAAGCTTCTCTTTGTGCCAAAATTATTGTGTGGTTCTGATCTGGTTTGACTGCAATGATTTCTAGTATGGTAAACCTAAGCTGGGCGTTAGTGTGTTGATGCTCTAACCAGTGTGTTGCAAAGTAGGACTTAGTGGACTTAGTTCTGAATGTGCTCTTGTGTTCTGTTATGCGCACTTTTATCTTTCTAGAAGTTTTGCCCACATATAAAGTTCCGCATGGACACTTGATAGTGTAGATTACATTGGAACTGTTGCAGTCCCCATTGTATATGAGTGAAATTTCTTTACCCGAATGTGGGTGATGAATCACATTTCCAGTCATTACATTATTACAATGGATGTAATGACTGGAAATGTGCTACAGAATAGCCAAATAATTCACATGGCACAACTTGAGTACTCTTAAAGTAGTCATGTTTGTCCTTTTACCACTTAGCATGCTGCTATTTGTCTATTCTCACTATCTGCTCTTCCTGTATACTGCTATTTGTCTGTTTTCACTATGCTTTTCCCATCAGCTACTCACGTATTTTGTTTTTTATCGAGAGAGAAATTTTCATTATTCCTACCCACTTAGTAATTTCTGGCAACTTAGAACACATGACTGTTTATTTTGAGTCTCTTAGTTTACACAGTCTCAGTTAGCACCAGTGATTAACAGTAGTTCGATCACTCTCGTGTTACAGTGGAGTACTCATGTACTCATCGGTCTAGTAGCGTCTCAATCACTAGGCTGGAAAAGGAATAGGCATCTCGGGTTCCATAAGTGGCTCAGTACTCTTGTTCCCCATCTCAACAGCATAACGTGCTTCCTGATTTATGCAGGTTGTCTAACATTGGCGCTTCCGAAAGTAAAAAATTCAGCAAGTTACTCGGATTCGAGCATTTTGCGGAATTACTTTCATAACCTGGCAGGTCACTGGCGGTTCTCTTTGCGGTAAAGCAGTCCAGGCGCAGTAATTCCCTGCAATAGTTGATGTGGTATTCACCTGATTCTGAGTTCATTTTTCCGTACACAAAGCCCTTTCCAATATGGCGGCCTCACTGTGGCAACCACTAATAGTCCTCTTTCGTTGTGTATTGACCAGCAATGGTTGCGCTTACAAAACGGAAGGGAGTAGCGAACACGAAGTCAGTTCCGGGGCAACGAGTTCAGGCGCGTTAGATCCCAGGCGGTAAGCATGAATTTGTTGATGAAGTATAACCCAGACAGAGCAGGGGAACAGGATTTCGTGGTTTTAATTAATTTTTCTGGGTGTGTAGATTCGGCGTGCAGTAGGAGGCTTTTTTGTCAACATCAGTTAGTCTCGCTGTTGAAGCACAGACGACGTGTGAAGGAAACAACCACTTACGGGACACATGCTGTAGTAGTAAGGTGAGCTGGCATTGGAGCTAATCTCTACATTTTGGACATATGGGAACTCACGCAATATTGCTTTCTCATTGACGTTTTGCATTTAATGTGTACAGACCATTGGCTTAGGTAAGAGAGAGTCACTTTCAAGTGCACATTATCAGGTTCACACGATTGTATGTTATGTGGTGCCACTCGAGCTAAGTATCTTGGCTAGAGCGAAAGTTGATTACAAAGCTTTCGTCACAATAGGCTTGGATTTCAAGCACATTTCAATGAGAAATATATTCACAGGGATTTCATTGATTTTCCACAGAGCGTCCCTCCACACAGGTGATGAGCAAACATGAGAGTATAGAAGACTTACAGATCCACGCCTGCATTGGCGCAGTTTCTATGTCGACTGCATTAAAATAGAGCACGGACTAATTACACAGTTGTCATTTGTTATTTACACAGTAAGTGCATTGACGTAGTTCTATCCAATTATTCTTACATCGTGAACAGGTGGCAGTTTCAATATGCTGAGTGGTGTTCTCATTTTCTCCATCAGGTTCATCACGTTAGGTCTTGTCATATTTTTTTCATCACGGACATTGATCTTCTAGTGCAAGTGAGTCATGTTGAAAACAGGGATCTGGTTTTTAGCACTTTCACTCAGCGGTGTCTTCGGGACTGTGTAATTAATTGTGTGATTGCTTCTTTTGGAGCTGGGATGTTTTATCAATAGAGACGGTAGGGGTAAGTATTTTCCACACACACATGGTGTTCTTTTGGTGGCGTGGCTACTATTCAAGTTGCTTTTTATCTCTCTTTGTCATTTTTGACCTCTTTAATAAGCTCATACAGTGTTATCTAGTGTTGCTTTTGTCCACTTCGTGTGTAAATAGAACTGCCGGTTTATATTGAATAGTAACAAATTTTTTGAGCTAATTAGCACGTACCTTTGAAATACATTGCTACAATGAGTTGTTATTATGTTTTGTTTCTTACAGTGCCCCTGAAGAAGGGAACCCCCCGAAATGCATTGGGCTTTTACAGTGAATTGTGTCTCTCATTATACACTTGTCTTTAGAGTTTTGATTTAATCCATATGATTGTATGTGTCTTTATACCTTTACAAACATCACACAATAACGTTGATGTATTTGTTTTTTCCATCACCGTGTACAAATTTACCAGTTTTCTTGAATCTGTAATACAAATGTACAACTTGAAAAAATTTTCATGAGTGATTATTAGGATAAATAATAATGGATTAATTGTTTCTAATGGTAATACTTTAAACAAGTAGTGCGTTTGGAATACTAGTGGTGTTTCCACCAGAGGTTGATCATTCATTAGGGCTGGCTGCCTTCCAACCAAACAGCACACTAACAACGCTTCAACTTTGTAGAACTATAGAGTACTTGAGTACACATAAGAGAGTGCGCAGGCTGATTATTTTTTGTAGTATTTCAGGACAGAGCCATGGCCCAGCGCTCCCTGTGGGCGATTCCCTTTTTGCCTACAAAGCACAGACCGACTTACCTCACCAACTCTCCCATAACTCGCACAGTCGCCAAGGTGTGGGACGCGGTGGCCACTAGACGCGGCCTCACTACTTTTCCCTCTCCATTTACCCCACTACTAGACAACCCGGACTTCCCTCCGGGTAACGATCCCCGAGCTTTCACGCAATGGCGAGGCACGACATGCAGATGCGCAGGAGATCTTTTTGATCTACAGGGCTTCCTCCCCTTCTCCACCATTAAACTAAACTATGATGTCACCGACCCCCATCTTTTCCAATACTTTCAATTACGACACTGGCTTACTGACCCGGCGACTGTCACTTTGGTGGGACGCCCCATGACTCCTTTCGAGAAATGGCTCCTGACTAGAGACACAGATCGCCGCCTCATCTCTGATATATACAAAATGCTTACGCCTCCAATAGATTCGCACAAGACAGCTGGACAGAAAAGATGGGAATCCGAGCTAGGCAGACCATTGTCACTTAAGGAATGGGGCCAGGTATACTACAGAGCATCCCACACCACACGCAACACGGCGGGCAGAGAGACGGCTGTGAAACTGGCAACCTATTGGCACCTCACCCCAGTCAGACTTCATAAAGGTAACCCCTCTAGAAGCAACCTGTGTTGGAGGGGGTGTGGGGAAAAGGGCACTATGACTCACATCCTCTGGGACTGCAGGGAGGTCAGAGACTATTGGAACTCTGTTTTAGATGACATTGACGCGACCTTTGACACGGAGATACCTCGCTTCCCCGCATATGCCATCTTGGGGCTTCCCAATGCACTCACCTTCCCCCTGAAATCGGTCCGTGGCGACAGATGGGCATTGCCATGCAAGCCGCCACGCAACATATCCTCTCACTCTGGGGTCCGCATCCAAACCCACCCACACAGGGTGGCTACACAAACTTTGGTTCACCCTGGGCATGGAGCGTATCCAGGCTACTCTCTCTCACTCTGCAGCCACGTTTCAAAAAGTCTGGCAACCTTTCATCTCGCTGCTGTCCAAAGAATTTAATGAAATTACGTGTACAAAGTGCTGTTGCGTCTCACAGACTCGGCGATAGACACCTAATTACCTCAAGGGTTTGCGGTACGGGTCTCTCTCCGATTCATAGTCATTGGGCCTCGAACATATGGCACACTGGTTGGGGTGGAGGGCGGGAGATTGGTTGGGGTGTAGGGGGGGTTTTGCTGGGTTGGTTAATTCTAAATTGTTGGCCACAAAAGCATGTCATGAGCCTCATTTGCATCACCCTGCTACTGCTGAATGCCTGTTTCTTATGCCAATTCTGTCTTAGCACTAAATGGACGTTCGTTACGAACTGCAACTGGTTTGCGGGTCGCATGCACTCTGTATTACGATGCTTTACTATGCTTTACCTTGGCCCAATAAAAAACCATTTAAAACTAAAAAACATTACATGCAAACATTTGGTTTAACTTGCTGTTTAGAGGGATAGTGTATACAAGATACAGGGAACAACCACAAAGAGAAAGAACATGCAGAAAGATGAACGGAGACAGACTGCAGAATGAAGAGAACAGAAGGAATGGCACCAAATATTGTGGCTAAAATATCGACTGACAAAAATATTGTGTCCTAAATATTGATTACAAAAATATTGCCACATTGGAGTTTATATTAGAAAGTCTACACCCACTAGAGTGATATTTTCATATATGATATTTTTACTATGACATTCTGAAGTTACAGCTGGATAGAGCTAAACAATAACAAAAGAGTAGCAACAATAATTACAATAGAATGAAATGCAGGAGTAAGCAAAAACAACACCAAGAAAAAGAGATGAAAGAAGAGTTTACTAATCTCACTGCTCTGTCTGCCCCAGTTTCCCCTTCCCAAGCATTTAGTGAAGATTTATCAGACTTTTTTGCAAAAAACATTGCCAACATCACGGCAACAATTCTTCAGAATGGTACAGAAATTACTGAAGTCCTTATCACCATCTGCACAAATGCATTCACTACTTTTAAACCACTCACTGTGTAAGCCAGGTTCACTTGCTGTATGCAAGTATTGTTTCCTAAAACCAAGACAGCCGGGAGTCGCCACTTTGGGCTTCACTGAACATCTCTTCTATACAAATTGATACTTTAAGCAGAATGAAAGCCATTCTTTTGCAAAAAACAGTGCCACTGACATCGGCCAAAGAAACCTATAATCTGCAAATCGCAAGGACTTCTGCAGAGTTACATGCCCTCTTAACTACACATTGCCCTATACATTTATCAGAAATGTTAAGTCGTATCTTAAACATGTCTGATACGAGTGGTATTGTACATGTATTTAAGACCGTATTTTCTGGACTGTCAGCACCTTTTGAAGCAGTCCTGGTAATATTTCCAAACTTTGTGCACTCTGTGTTCGGCGGATTGCCTCTCATTTTGGGACTCGCTGCAGGAATACTATTTTTGCTTCTATTGCTGCGATATGGCAAGTCAATTCACAAACGACACCTAGTTCTCCATGGAGACAACTCTACTGGCGATGAAGTGTCATGCGCGCATCGTCCAAATTTTGGGACTACCTCGTCTAAGAGAATTAAATACCACATGGTTTCTGTAATTCAGACCAATTTGGCAAGATTGCATCCTACCTGTTTTACGCTGCCTGCTATGCGGAGAAGAATGCGTTTTAGTCACATGTCTCACACTCCCATCAGTCATGCCAACGGATGTTGATACTTTGCTTGAACCAGTAACAGCCCATGCACTGTGTTGTCCCCAGCGGCTACCGATTCTGATGACGGCATTCATTGAGATCTCACAGACGCAAAAAGCTACTGCTGTAATTCCTGAATTTTTATCTTGTGGTCTGATTAACTTGGACATATTATATTTGTCAATCTGTAACTTGGAAGATGTTTTTCTTTTATAAAACCGAATAACATTTGTTGATAATAATCACTAGGGGACTCATTTACAGGGTAGCATGGTATCCCTCACACTAACTCCAGGAGTCACAGTCCACACAATGGACATGCTTTGTTCCCCCCACTTCCAACCTTACATGTAGCCCTAATCACCTGCCCAAACCTCTCCCTGCTGATGCCAATGTGGTCCTCAGTCATCCCACAGACAATATTTTTGGCCGCTGTGAAACTGCCCATACAATAAAAATGCTGCAGTTGTAAATACATATCAACTACCATTTGTGGTGTTTGAAACATTTTATTGAATAATAAAACCTAATAAACATAAGCTGATTATTAAAGCAAAACAAAACATCAGTTGCCATACACATAAGAGACAAAAGTAGTACATAAAAATCAACTACTGTAACACAGCAAAGTTATGTAGAGCACAATTCCTAATTTCCAGTTTCCAGTCAGCTGTAGGCAGGTCTGGAATGTTCATGCATTATTGAGCGGACTATACCAACGGGGGCGGGAAGGAGAGGGGGGTCAGAAGGAACCAAGTGAGATTACAACACATCTCCTTATGGGGTAAGGGAAAGGAACAGATTGGGTACATTGCAGAGATAAGAGAATTCAATACATAGAGTAAGCAAACAGGAGGCGGCACGCCAAAACACAGTAACCAGTGACGGAAGACTTATTTTGTGGTGTAGCAATCTTTGCTCCAGCGGGGTGCAACTGTGGGTCTAGACGACCTTCTGGGGGTCACCTGACTCATTCCTGGAGGTAACACTTGCAACTGGGGAACCTTGAATTCCTTGTATGGAACAATTCTATCCATGCTCCAGGATTGACCATTGGCCAACTGTACCACATTCTTACCCACATTACTCACCACCATAGGATCGGAGAACCTGGTGGCACCTCTCCGTCTCGACCTGGGGAGATCAATGCGCACCAAATCACCTTCACGCACCTGTATGGTTTTAACATGTTTGTCAGAATTGTACCTTGCTACATACTTTTCTTGGTGGCTTTTGTAACGTTCACCAATCATCTCTCTGTCCACCAAACAACTAGTTTGTCTCTCAATAGGGGGAGAAAGTTTAGTTTTAGGATCCCTCCCCTTCAATGAAGTAAAAGGAGACACCCCCGTGACCAAGTTGGGAGTGGTGCGGTGCGCCCAGACTGTCGCAGAGCCTGTGCAGCAGGTGTGTTTAACGTTTCTGCCCGTTGTAAGCACTCTTTTACCACCCGGTTCATCGGTTCCACTAACCCATTGGCACGGGGACAGTATAAGGCAGATTTTTGGTGAACAATACCAATGTCTGAAAGAAATGCCTTCATCTCCTCTGATGTTAATTGCACCCCATTATCCGTGACTAGAATGTCCGGGATGCCTTCCTCGAAATAGATTTAATTGAGGAAGCTCACGAGTGCCTTAGTGTCAATCTGGCGTACACATTTAAATGCCACCCACTTCGAGTGATAGTCAAGCAACACCACAATGAATCGTTCTCTCAAAGTTTTCAAATTTAGTGGGCCTATTATGTCAAGTGCCAGTTTGGACCAAGGCTTCTCGGGTATGGACACCGGAGACAGAGGTGGTTTCCGGGTTTGATGGGTTTTATCTGCCTTGCAACACTCCATGCAGTCTCTCACGACCAGTTTAGCCATGACATCTATCCCCGGCCACCAGTAGTCCAACCTGATCTTTCTCTTGGTTAAACTACGGCCCAAGTGTCCTTCATATGCCAGGTCCACAATTTTCTGTCTTAGGGAGACAGGTGGGACAACCTTTTCTCCTCTGAAGACCATATCATCAAAAATGTTAAGTTCCAGTCTCACCTCCCAAAACCCACTCAATTCATGCCCTACCTTGCTCTTATCACTGGGCCACCCATTTATTATAAGGTCTTTGAGTGTCTGCAAGTGCCTGTCTTGGTTCAATCCCTGTTCCCATTCCTCCTTACCCAAAGAAGTGAGTGTCAACACCCGTTCCTCATCCTCCGTTATAGCTTCTTCCCCACCCACTTTATTAGGTGAACGGGACAGGAAGTCTGCAACCACATTCTGAGATCCTGGCATGTACTTCACAATGAAATTGTACCCCTCCAAACCTAAAATCCACCTTGAAATGCGTGGTGTGGTTTTCTCTGAACCCTTCGTGGTGAAGGCATACATGAGAGGTTTATGGTCGGTCCGCACAGTGAAAGGAATGCCCCATAAGAAAAAGCGGAAGTGTTTAATGGCCCATGTACAAGCAAGTGCCTCTTTCTCAACCACAGAGTAGTTAACCTCCGCTCCTTTTAGAGCGCGTGACGCGAAGGCCACTACCTGTTCTTTATTCCTGTCCATCTGTACACGGCTAGCCCTCACACCCTTGTTACTGGCATCAGTGAATAGGATTGTGGGTTTGGTCGGATCAAATCTTCCCAGAGATGGGGCTGAGGCAATGCAATCTTTCACTGTAGTGAACGCCCCTTGACAACTTTCATTCCAAACAAACGGATTTCTTGCTTTCACCAACATTCTCAGGGGTTCCACAATACTGGCATAATTTCTCACACATTTGGCGTAATACTCAGAAAGTCAGAGAAAAGACTTTAACTCTTCAACATCAGTAGGAGGTTTGGTGTCTCGAATGACTTCCACAAGGTTAAGCTTGGGCTTAATGCCATCCACAGAAATGGTGTGGCCCAAGTACTCCACTGACCCCACCCCAATGCGACATTTCTCTTTCTTCAGGGTTAGACCCGCAGCTCTAGTCTAACCAAGGCTCCCCTCAAAATGTGGTCATGCTCTTCAACATCCTTACCATAGATGAGGATATCATCCTGAAAGCATAACGTCTTAGGTAGACCCTCCAGCACATGTTGCATAATCCTCTGAAACGCAGCAGCGGCCGAGGCTAAGCCAAACGGCATGCGGATGTACTGAAAGGCACCCAAGGGTGTAATGAAAGAGGTTAAATGCCTTGAGTTGGGGTGTAACTCTACCTGGTGGTAGGCAGAGGACAGGTCGAGGACACTAAAACAGCTGGCACCTTTGATCAAAGTGAGGACCTCGTGTATGCGTGGTAGTGGATGCCTGTCTACCCAAATACTGTTGTTGAGGTCTCTAAGGTCCACACATAGCCTAATGTCCTTTCCTGTAGACTTGGTTGTAAGAACAATCGGGGCCAACCACTGTGAACTCTCAATGGGCTCAATTACACCTTGAGCTAGCAATTTGTCTATTTCTGCTTGAAGCGGAGCTTGCATCAAATGGGGAATAGGCCTTACTCTATGGGCCACTGGTTTCGCCTTCCCTTTAAGTTTAATAGAATGCTGATAGCCCTAGAGTAACCCCAATTTTTCCGTAAACACCTGGGGAAACTCCTCACACACCCTCATGCTCCCTACTGACTGATCTACCAGGAGTACTTGGTCAGGGCTGTTGGCGTCTAGTTTGATGCCGAGCTCCCGTTGGTGTCTCCACCCCAACAAACAAGATCCTTTCTTTGTAATATACACCTTGCCCACCGTGCACCTTCCTTTAAACCCAATCCTCATGGTTGTCATTCCCACCAAGGGTATGGGGTCCTTATTGTACCCCCCCGGGTGTACATCTGCAGGTTGTAAGGTATGCTGTTTTGTGGGGAACACTCTATGAAATGTCTCCTCCTCAATTAAGGTATACGGAGAACACGAATCAGCAAAGACACTGACCTCCCACTGATCTAGAGTAATAGTGCAAGACGGATACTTCTCTGCTCCCTCTTCATCATCCACCTTGAACACCATCTTGACTTCTTGGTCTGTCTCCTGTTCAATAGAGTGAACTGATTTAGGTTGGAAATCTTTGCACAGTCTAGCTAGGTGGCCTCTCCTCCCACACTTATGACATGTAACTGATCTTGCCGGGCAATTTGCGTGATTGGCCAGATGGTTAGGGCTGCCACACCTGAAACACTTAAGTTTGGTACCAGGAGGAACCGGACCCTGGCCTTTCCCCCCTTTCCCCTTAGCCTCCCTGCTAGTTTCTTGTTTGCTAATAACATTAACCTCTGTGTTCTTCTGTCACTCTCCCTTCATAGCTGCCATACAGTCTGCTGTGTGCTCAATGCCTACCGCAATTTCTACAGCTTGTTTGAGATCAGGATTGGCCACCAAAAGCCTTTCTTGAATTTTATTGTTATTAGTACACCTAAATAGCTGGTCTCTAATAAGGGAGTCATGTAAACTATCAAAATCACAAGTGTTAGCCAAACCCTTAAGTGCTGCAATGTAAGTTTTCACCTTTTCTCCTTTACCTTGCACCCTTGAGAAAAATGTGTGCCTCTCCAAAACCACATTAATAGTCTTGCCAAAATGTTTTTCCAGTCTGCCAACTGCTGCTAAATACACATTCTCATCATCATCGCTATCCTCCTCTGCCTCCGCAGTTATATTATCGTACATTTTGCGCCCTTCTACACCTAAGTTATGGAGTAAAGTGTGCAATTTTCTTAAAGCAGAGAATTTCTCTGCCCCAATGGCTATCAAATAGGATTCTAAAAGTCCTAACCACTGTCTCCAAGGTAACTGTGGTTCCCCCACCTCGTTCAAGAATGGTGGTGGTTGAGACATGCTTGTGCGTGCCATACTGAGGAAAAGATAAAACACAATCTTATGCTTAACGTGTAACTGTACTACACCAACACACCACCATAGGCGAAATGACCCTCTGAACCATACAGCTCTTAACAATTCCAAAGTACAATTATAGTGATAATGTATAGGTAGACAGTACGTTATAATTTAAGGTTCTTGTCAAAACACTGAGAGAAAAAAAAAAATTCCACAGATTCTACACAGCTGTGCCCATCAGCGAAATATAGACAGGCCTCTTCGAACATGCAGGGCAAAAATTAGTCCAGCTGAGCCTGTCAGCGAAGGTGCGATCGGGGAATTGAAAGTACCTGTAGAAATGCCGCCACCACTGTCGTCTGACGCCTCCTTGAAGAACCGGTGACTCCGCGCCGTTCCTTGACTTCAAAACCGTGTGAATGTGAACAGCTGGGCCTGTCAGCGAAGACTGAAGGCAACACCGAAAGGCACCAACAAAGGGTAAATATATTTTTTAAGGCTCCCGTTAACACTCGGGAGAGGGCACCGCTAAAGCTCACGTTGCTTGCGGATACCTTTGTGAGGGAAAAAACAGAGCGCAGGTGCCGTTTTCCTTGCCACCGCTCCCCGGCTCTGGCGCTATGAGGAAAGTTTAATGCGCAGATGCGGTGTGCCTCACACAGCTCCCCTGCTCCGGCGCTTGTGAGGAAAACTGACATGCAGGTGCGGCGCTGTAACGCTCTTCCCCGACTCCAGCACTGTGAGGAACTCAACTGCGCAGACGCGGCGCTCTCTCCACAGCTCCCCAGTTCAGGCGCGCATCCTGACAGAAACCGCGCTACTGGAGGAGACCACACTGCAACACCACAGAAAACGACTGTGCCTCACTGCTTTTCAACTTCTAGGCAGCCACCACAAACTGCCCATGCCGTAACGCTGGTTGACTTCAAAGCTGTACCACGTTCTCAAACGTACAAGTTCACCTTAAGGAGATGGCAAATAGGTGAGCAGGCACACTAGAGGCTGTAATTACCTTTGCCCCCGGGTACCCACCCAATCACATTCGACCGTAGACCACGGACAACTTGCTGGAAGACACAGCCGATGCTCGCGCAGGAAGGATCCCCACAGCTCACCTCAGCATGAAGACAACAGCAACGCAGCGAGGATCTCGGAACGGACACCTCACCCTCTGCCCTCTACTTCCAAGGCGGGGAAGGTAAGTGAGGAAGCGTCTTCATCCCTTTCAGGTAAATTATTATCCTTATGCCACCATAATACACTTGCTGTTCTGGAGTATCACGTGGGGGTGATGGTGAACTGCCCCCACGCAGTGTTCTGTCGCCAGTGTAATAAAATGACGAGGTACACTGAGGTAGAGTATCAGTCTTCTTTATTCCATCTTATCACCACCACAGGTTCCAGTCAGCTGGAGGCAGCTCTGGAATGTTCATGCATTATTGAGCGGACTATACCAACGGGGGCCGGAAGGAGAGGGGGATCGGAAGGAACCAAGTGAGATTACAACAAAAACCTAATAAACATAAGCTGATTATTAAAGCAAAACAAAGCATCAGTTGCCATACACATAGAAGACAAAAGCAGTACATA